>NC_139535.1:50613689-51213689 GCF_965153285.1 Podarcis tiliguerta | reverse complement strand
CTGTGAGCATTCTTTGGCATCCTCTAGATCTGCCTTTCAGGGACACGGGTGGCGCTGTGGGTAAAACCTCAGCGCCTAGGACTTGCCGATCGCATGGTCGGCGGTTCGAATCCCCGTGGCGGGGTGCGCTTCCGTCGTTCGGTCCCAGCGCCTGCCAACCTAGCAGTTCAAAAGCGCCCCCGGGTGCAAGTAGATAAATAGGGACCGCTTACCAGCGGGAAGGTAAACGGCGTTCCGTGTGCTGCGCTGGCTCGCCAGATGCAGCTTGTCACGCTGGCCACGTGACCTGGAAGTGTCTGCGGACAGCGCTGGCTCCCGGCCTATAGAGTGAGATGAGCGCACAACCCTAGAGTCTGGCAAGACTGGCCCGAACGGGCAGGGGTACCTTTACCTTTACCTAGATCTGCCTTTCACCAGTCTGGTGCTCTCCAGATCTTGACACAAATTCCCATCATTCCTGACCATTGGTGATACTGACGGGCGCTTGCAGTATCTGAAGGGTACCGGGCTGTGGAAGGCTGGCCTAGGGTATGTCTTCTCATTCTTAAACTAGTTTTAACAAAAAATGACCCTGCTTGCACATAATCTCAAGATAAAGCATGGGTTAGTGTGTGGACATGTGGATTCCTGGAGAGACGATGTTCCTCCATGTTCCTCTGCCAGTTCTTCTGCTTTGAGCTAAGCCGTGGTTTGTCTTAGTGTGTTGTCAAGAGCAGCTGGACTGGAGTAGGGCAAAGTGGCTGGGATCTACTTCCTGGAAGTTTGCTTGCTTATGCACTTGTGCTATGCCGTGATTTGACTTAGTATTGTGTGTGTCTCCAGGAATCTGTGTGGGGAAGAGGGTTAAGGCCATCCAAAACATCATTCTCAGCACCCTTAACAAGCATCAGTTTCCAGGATTTTGGGGGGAGGGCGGAAGCCGTGACAGTTAAACTGGTATAAAACTGTACTATATAGGGATGCCCTCTTGATTTTGTTTAATCATGGGTATATTTTGAGATCTCTTGTCCTGATGGGTGGGCAAGAGTTCTTCACTTCTAGAGACTTGAGCTCCCAAGATGGTTTGCAGTCTTATGGTATAAAGAACAGCTGTGCTCAACTGTTTCTATTTCTGTAGATTTGCAAGGCAGATGGGACAGTGTCCCCAAGGACAGGACTGCGCCAAGTCCTTTGCACTGCAGACAAAGGTCTTCCTCTTTTGCTTTCTCCTGAAAACGACAGCAAAGTGGGGATGATTCACATTAGTCATTAGATAAAATAGTCCTGTTCTAGGTTTTCCACCGGGTAACAGACTTCCGGTTTATTATTATAGCTCACCCTGTCTCCAAGTCTCAGGCTGGTTGGCAGCATTTCTGCGTCACATTCATTTTCAAAACATTATGGAGTGGGAGTTAGTTCCATGTTATATGTTGGGCAGTGACATATCCAGGGCCACCCGCTGTACTGGGATTTGGATGTCGGTCTTCCAGCTTTGATTCAAACATCAAGTACTGGCCGGCAAAGGACAGTATTTGCAATCCTTTTCCAATGTATTTTCATCACAGTCTTACAAACTGGGGCATCATTGTTCTCATTTGGCAGAGAATTTGGGATTTGGGGTAATGAAGAAGCCACCCAAATACTTCGGGTGGTTTCAACTAGTTTTTACTCAGAGTAGACTCATTGACATATGTCTGTGCCACAGTGAGCTCGGGGAAGCAAATAAAACTGCCTGCCTCCCAGGCTGCTGCTGAAGGTCCTAAATGCTTGGCAGACTTTATTTCCAGTAGACCTTGGCTCTTATGCAGTCACCCTGGAATGCTTTAACTGAAGCCTAGCACCACAACTCCTGCAGCCAACGGATGTGGCAAGCCAAGCTAGACTGAGTAACGCTTGTCAGGCTCTACTTCTCCAGCCATGGAAAGCTGGAGCCAAAAGGCCTCTTGTCAGTTTCTCCTCTGGTTGCTTTGCATTGCTGCAGCAGAATAACTGACTGATATCCTGTCTTGTTGGGAATGAAGGGAAGAAAGTTTGCCCTGCAAACTAAAGAAATCAAAAGCTTTTGACTCTGCGGGAGAGGCCTTGGTATAAAAACCTTCTATTTTATTTTTTTATTTTTTTTAAAGAATCCTCCCAAATCACATGATTTGTGAATCGCACAAGGAAGGGGTTGGAAAGACTGAGACGGCTTCTGCCCCGTGTATATGCGTGCACATGTGTCTAAGAGGGGTTGCTAGGAAAAAGTGATTTAATAGACTGCCTGGACTAATTTGCAAGGGAGGGGTGGAGGAAAGTTAAGAAAGAGACTCCCCACAGCCTGAGATCACCAAGTCGAAACCTATCATTAGACATCTGCGTTCCAGTGTGTTGTGGGCTTCTTTTTTCTAAACATGAGCACACACATTCCCAGTAATTGCTGGATGTGGGTGGAGCCACTGAAAGAGTCAGTGAAATAACTTTCAAATTTCTACGTTAAGACGACTGCTTTGGGGCCTTGGAGGGCTGCTGCTGGGCAAGCCCCCCTTTTTGTTTAAGTTTCCAGGCCTGTCCTGCAGGTGGATTGCTCCGGTAGACAGCAAGGAGAGCTGCAGGTTCTTCTAAGAGGAGCCTGGGCATTTCTGGCTTTGTCTAGAAAATACTGCACCCCTCTTTTGAGTTGTATTGTTTTTACAGAAACAGAGGCCTAAATACAAAGACTCTTGAGCTGCAGTGCTCCAGCAGATAGCATTCAGCTTTGAATCTTGGAAGTAGGGGCTCAAATGCCAGCTTAGCCAGGGACAATGCAGGTGGGTGTAGGACAGGGGTCAGCAACCTTTTTCAGCCGTGGGTTGGTCCACTGTCCCTCAGACCATGTGGTGGGCCGGACTATATTTTTTGGGGGGGGTGGGATGAACGAATTTCTATGCCCCACAAATAACCCAGAGATGCATTTTAAATAAAAGCACACATTCTACTCATGTAAAAACACTCTGATTCCCAGACCATCCGCGGGCTGAATTGAGAAGACAATTGGGCTGCATCCGGCCCCCGGGCCTTAGGTTGCCTGCCCCTGGTCTAGGACAAGTTCACCTCTTTTTGGCCTCCATGTGGAGTCTGCAAAATTGACAGTTCAACTTCAGGCATAGTGGTTTGACTTGATGTTAGGAACAGCATCTTTAGGCTGTTACCCAACTGCTGTAGGTCTGAAGTGATATTTTGGGTTGGATTGATGTATTCCTCTACTGTGTTAGTTTCAGGGGACAGGCAGTTGCCATGATGTGAAGGTTATAGCAGATTTATATATGAGGAGACAGTCCACATTAGCAGCGAAGAACAGCTAGGCAGAACAAAGCTGATGGCCAGGGACATGGCGTAGGCAGACTTGAGTGCAGAAGATCTAGGCTGCCCACAACAGATTGCAGAGAATGACCTAAGGGTGGTGGTGTTCTGATCTAAGAAGGCTTTATATGTAGATTTCCCAATCTACTGGAAGCCTGGGCTGAGAGTTGCTCAGTGTCTGGGAATGGGTGCATTGTGTTGCTTCTGTAGGCTGGTTTCCTAACTGGATAATTGATGCTTTTACTGATGGGTCCAATTGGTACCTCACAGCGGCACCTGTAGATTGATAATGGGGATCCTGGACTAGTAGCTAGATAGAAGGCATGGTGATGGGAAACTGAGAGTGGTGTCCAGGGGCAACAGAGGAACTAATCTTAACTGTACATAGGCTTGATTATGCTGCTTATGTGCTTGCATAGAAAAATAGCAATTGTTCTGAGTGGGACATTTTACCACTGTTTGCCTCTCATTCTCCCTACTGCTGCCACTTCATTCTCTTCTATTTCCTTCTTCTATTGCTTTGTTAAAGCCGAGAGAGAGAAATATAAATATGTGCAGCTGTTAAATAGGAGGAGCATAGTGAGTACAACAGAAGAGGAGTATGCACTGCTTCAAAAGTTATTCCATGGCTGTATGAGGGTTATTTATTGAAGGGAGTGGGGGGAACACAGATACTAGGGGCGTGACATGTTGGTAGATACTATCCATGTGATTTCTCCACTATCTGTTCCTTCAGTCGACCCCCTGCTAGCAAAAAGCCAGCTGCAGTGTTTTAGAGCAGGGATTACCAACTTTTTAAAGCCTGTGGGCAAATTTGGATCCTTGAGCTAGTGCTGTGGGTACCGCCCCTCTTGTTTCCCTCCCTCCCCCTCCCCCTTCTCTCTCTTTCTTTCTTCCCCTGCCCCTACGAGACAGAGACAAACTGTGTGTATACATGCTTTACTTTTCCAAGGGATCTTGGATAAAAGCAGGGCTTTTTTTTCAGCCAGAAGTCAGATCCAGTACAATTAAGGTGAGCCTAGAACAGCACATTGGCATTAAGGATGAGGCTCACTTTCAACTTCTTCCTTCAGCTCTGTGTTATTTTCAAGGTAGAAAAAATAACCACCCTGAGCTCAGAGGCTTTGTGGGCACCAGGAAAGACCTCAAGTGCAGCCTTGTGCCAATGACAACCTCTATTTTAGAGACAGTGGCTGTATTGCAGAGCTGATGGTGAAAATATTCCGACTGGTGCATAGTTAGTGGCCTTCCTAGATCCCTAGTGCCACTAGTTTCCAGCACATGGTAAAGCAGAAGAGATCTGAGGTAGGCAGTTTAACTCCTAAATATAGGAGACCATTTAAATGGCACCTTACGCAGAATACATTTAATGGAAGGAGTTATAAAAGGCCTATACCTTTGTAGCCTGTAACACCCTGATTTGTGGGTGGGGCGGGATGGGAATGTTTACGTGTTTGGTTGTGGCAGTCAGGCCTTTTTTCAGCTGGAACTCATCAGAACTCAGTTCTAGCACCTCTCAGGCATTCATGGTGAGGCCCGGCACCTCTTTTTCTAGAAAAAATAGCACTAAACAGAGTTATTGTAACATACTGTATTTTTTGCACCATAACACTCACTTTTTTCCTCCTAGAAAGTAAGGGGAAATGTCTGTGTGTGTTATGGAGGAAATGCCTATGGGTGGCATGCCTACGTATTTTCCTCCTCTAAAAACTACGTGCGTGTTATGGTCGGGTGCGTGTTATAGAGCGAAAAATACGATAACTTTATTGCACTAGAGTCCCATTTTAAGATAGTTACATATTTGTTTTTAAATAGAGGTTTAAATTAGTATATACAGCCTTCAACAAAAAAGTAATATTTTTGTTTTATAGAAAGATACAATAGGTCCCCAATGAAGAGAGTGAAAACGGTTTACTTGTTTTATGCCCTGTGGCCAAAACAGATAAACTAAACATAGAACCTACAAAACACTCAAGGAGTACATATTTACAACCTGTGCAATATAAAATGGTGTTCGGCTCATACTCAAATAATTATCATCAAGAAATACTCAAATTTTCGGCTCTTTACATACACGTCAAAACAGGTTTGTTTTGCTTCATGGTAATCATCCATGACCATTGGCCATGTTATTTAGACCTGAGGGGAGTTGAAATCTAGCAATGTATGATTTCCAATTCCAGATCTTAGTTCTTTGAGAGAAATACCCTTTAAACGCTACCTTTAAAGCATTTGCAAGTTGGTGTTGTCAACACAGCTGTGGCTTTGCAAAGCCACTGACCTGTCAATCACCTGATGTCACTAGGACACCAGGACCTATTTTTCAAGAAAAAACAATCCAAGCAAGGCTTGAAGTCACCATCACCAATCAAGCTGACTACACTGACTTCAGGCTCTGCTTTCTGCAGGGGTCAGCTGCTCCAATAAGCTTCCCATACAGAACTTGGTAACCAATCCCAGCTGGCTTGCTCTCACTGCCAATCAGCTTACTGGAAGTGACAACAAGCCTCCCTTGCCAGTGCACAATTGGGAGCATACTTTCAGGCTCCCAATTTTGCATTAGCAGCTGCATCTCTAACTGTCCCTCACCTGATGTCAGGTGTAGGGCAGGGGTGTAAAGGACCCCCGGATGGTTAGTCCGGTCAAAGGTGACTATGGGGTGCGGCGTTCATCTCACTTTCAGGCCGAGGGAGCCAGCATTTGTCCACAGACAGCATTCCGGGTCATGTGGCCAGCATGACTAAACCGCTTCTGCCATAACGAAACACCACAATGGAAGCCAGAGCACACAGAAATGCTGTTTACCTTCCCGCTGCAGCAGTACCTATTTATCTACTTGCATTGTGTGCTTTTGAATTGCTAGGTTGGCAGAAACAGGGATGGAGAAACAATAGCTCACTACCGTTGAGTGGATTTGAACCACTGACCTTCCGATCGGCAAGCCCAAGAGGCTCAGTGGTTTAGACCACAGCACCACTCACATCCCATACTTAGAATATGGAGCTTACAAGGAGCTCCCAATGGTCTACCATAAAAAACTGATCTGCTTCGTTTATAAAATACGAAGCTGCCTTATACTGAGTTATAGCATTCATTCATTTAGTACTGTATAAACTGGCAACATTTCTTTAATGTCTTGGGCAGACGCCTTCCCCAGCCCTGCTACCTGGAGAATCCAGGGCAATGGAGATTGGTATCAATTGGGACTGGGAGGAAGAAAGGCCATCAGTAGAAGGGGCTGGAGCAAATGGTTGGAAGAACTAACTAATTCTGTTTTTTCTTCCATCTATCTCACAGATGAGTTCTACAAAGGCAACAGTGAGAGTAAGGAGGAGGTTGACAGCCACCTCTGGACCTCTTGTAAGTAAGGAGGTAGTTTAGAAAGAAGATGAGTAAGAGGGAACATCATAGAAGTATGTAAAATTTACATGTTGTAGAGAAAAATGGAGATAGAATTTTTTTTATCCCATACTCAGAACTTGGAGACATCCATTGAAGCTGAATGTTGGAAGATTCTGGACAGACGAAAGAAAAGTACTTCTAGACACAGCATAGGCATAGCCAGGCTTCATGTGGGCGGGGGGGGGGGGGCAGCTGCCCATCCCCAGCTATAGCCCTGATACAGAGCACATAAATTATGGAATTTGCTCCCATAAGAGAAAGCGATGGTCACCAACTTGGATGTCTTAAAAGGGGAATTACACAAACTCATGGAGAATAAGGCTATCAGTGGCTATCAGCAGGCAAAACATGTGCTCTGATATTGAATGGTGTTTCTTGCCATCAGTTTTGTAGCTTCAACAATGCTATCAACTGGAATTTTATCCCTTGTACTGAATGAGAGGTAGAGCTCCCTTAATCTCTCTCTCCCCCCCCCATTGGTGCTGCTTAATGGATTTGTATGAAGGGACAGACTGTTGCGACTTTTAGGTGCTTTCTTCCCTTCCTCCTTGTTCATGTGCCTCTTTGGCAACTTTTCAGGGAGATTTGAAGTAATGCTATCAGGTTTGAAAGTGAATTGATTCCATTCCGATCTGACTTTTTCCAGTTTAGTGACCAGCTCAGACTTGGCTAGGCTTCTAGGAGGCATTGCCTCACCTTCTCTGCCACCAATCAGCTTCTTTCAGAGTTTTAAACAGCAACTGGAAGGGCTACTGGAAACTGCTGGCAGCGCTGCCACCCACCTTCCTCCAGCTGTCAGTTTTAAGGGAAACCTGAGTAGCTGGCAGGACAATGAGTGCCCTGCTGGCATGTTGTTTCTTCATTTATTCTACGGGCTGGCAAGAAGGCATTTCATAAAATGTAAAATGGTCTGGAAATCCTAATGATTACTAAAATAGTGTCCATAATACATACTTCAAAATCATGAGACTGAATTTAATCACTAACTCCGTGTGTCCTAAGAAAATACAGTATTTTAGCTTCTCTAAATTTGGGGTGAATTACTTTTACTGCCCTCTTTGAAATGCTAGGAGAGATATGCTGCATGCCTGGTACTAGACAGGTATACCATATTGGCCCGAATATAAGCCGCACCTTTAAAATTGGAGGGAGGGAGAAGAAAAAAAAGGAAGAAATACCCGAATATAAGCCACTCCATTCCCCGCTGCTCCTGGCTACATACCGGGGGGGGGGGGGCTGTGCTGCGCTGCGCTGCCGTCAACCTTGCCCCTTCTTCTCTCCCTCCCTTTCTGGCCTTGGGGGAGAGGACGGGGGACTATGCATGGGGTGGCCGCCACTTTGCCATTCTCCTGGCGCTGTTTGCCCCACGCTCCTGGCTGCATACCGTAAGGTCGCAAATATAAACCACACTTTAACTTTTCACAGTCGGAATTTGGGGAAAAAGTGAGGCTTATATTCAGGCCAATACGGTATCTGTTACCTGCAGGTATTCACAACAATCCAAATGACCATAGGAACCTAGAGGAAAGCATCCTGCCTTATAACTGGGCTTCTTCATGCTGAAATGTGCCAAAAAGCAGTTAATACCTATGCAGGAAGTTGCATGTATGCTTGTACTCATATCCAACATCAAGTGACTGCTGGCCAGCCTTGTGAGTGGCAGTTACAGCAGCAGATTATCCAGCCAGTTGGTGCCACTTCTAGTCACCTTGCTTATTCCGGAGCTGCTGCTCCTGCCAGACCAACCTTTAATCATAATTGGTTGGGTGGTAGCAGAAGCAGTGAATCCTCAAGCTGTCCAGGGAAAGCAATGGTGGCCGGTAGTGGCACCAGCCAGCCTGTGGATCTGGATCCCGGAGGTAGGGATTGGCAGACAGAGGAGCCAGCAAAACTGAGGTGGCAGCTGCAGCTTGTTCTGACTGTTCTTCTGTGGCTTGCCTGGGCCACGCACCCACTGCTTCTCATGATGCTGTAGTTTTCAATGCTACCTGTCTGTGGCCAAGCAAATTACAGTGTGATGACATTCTTATATTATTGTATGTGAAGACATGTATTGCTCCATTTCCCTGAAAGGGATAAATGATGGATTTCAAAACCACCACAGACTTCTTAGTTCCTTCATCTGAAAAGCAAAGCAAAGCAAATGACGAACATTATATAAAAAGCCCTGCGTATGGAATAATTTGCACAAGATAGAACTTAACATTTCTATAATTAATGTATTGTTTTCTGGTTAAAAATAAAAATATTATTAAAACAATAAGGTCAGCTGTATATTGAGCCTTTTCAGCATTATTATCCCAACACTGGGTAGCTTTATGCCCACAGTGGGGAGTCTTATCCCAGCACTGAGCAGTCTAGAGGAGAAAACATCATCATTTGAGTGTAAGTAAATGATACAACCGAGGAGGTGGCTTGAATTTACTTCATCCCTTATAAATTAGAACAGATAAAGCAGAGGGTGTGCCAGGAAGTTAAAAAGGAACATTGTGACCCTCCGGGAATGAGGACAATATCTTGTCCCTCACAAACATCCCATTGTCCCAAGGCTCTTCCAGATGACCTATTTATTGAGCATTCATCCTGATTTGTTTGTAGGGAGATTACTGTAGATGACATTGGCTATTTAATGAGCATTTATTCTGATTTGTTTGGCAGTGGAAAGGGGAGGTTTGATCATGTAGTGTTAAAGCAAGTGCCATCCCACACTTTTCAATGTATTTTCTTGTCACTCTCCTTATTGCAAAAAGCCCCATCTTGTGGGGAAGGGGGTTTGTAATGCAACACCTACCAATCAATTATAATTGTGCATTCTGAATTTGCTTTTATGTGATTAAATCTCATCCCAAAATTGTTATAATCTGGTGGTGCCCTCAGTATCTCTCTCCTTTCCTTTCTAGCCTCCCAAAGCACCACTGTTTCCTGACTTCTCCCAAGTTCTACTTCACTGTGGTTTCATATAGTAGGACACACACACACTTCTTGACTGCTCTAGAATGCAGTGGCAGACCTTGGGGTTTCACATCTCAGCAGTGCCCTGTGCAATGCCAAAATTCGGCACCCCAAGGCTCTGTGCCCAATTCAGCTGAACTAATTGTGCTCCTCTAAACCCACCGCTGTAGAATGCACTTGGGTGCTTGTTCAAGTGCAGTTTGTTACTAACCCCAAGTAAGCAGACTTGTGGCAATTTGCAGGTTCTATTCCCAGTAAAAGACAAGAAATCAAGCTGCATGCAGCAGGATGTGATGTGCAAATTTGATCTTGTCAGCTGTGCTTGGAGAGTTGATGTGGCCCTGTGATTAGCTCTGAGTAGCTTTTAGGTTAGTTGGGCACAATTGAGCCAAAGCATGTGAGAGTTTCAGGGTAGCTCTTTTTGCACTGCATGATTTTAGTTCTGGTCCAGCCACCCTCCTCCTATTATTTATACAACACCATCAGGGTGCTTGATGCTTTACAGCAGGGGCGGACTTGTGAGACCCAAATTCGCCCCCCCCCCTCGCCGCTTCTAGCATCCCATTCCGCTGAATTCAAGACATCATAGTTCTGGCATCCTGTGGCGTCTCCTAGACTATGCACCCACTGCAGTGGAACTGGTTGTGCTGCCCTAAAGCCACCTCTGTTTGCAAATAAAAAAGGACAGTTTCCTGACCTAAACTGCTTACAATTGAAATTTTTTGATACGAGGGAAACAACAGAGGAAAGAGAAGGGTAGAGTACAAAGGGGGGAAATGTGTGGTTGTTTCAGTTACGAGTGCTTAGATTTGGTTCAATCAGGGAATTGAAACTAGAGACTTGAGGGTAGATGTAAAGTAAGCAAGAGAGGTGGCTATGTGCTGGTATCCATACTTGTGGCTAATTTGCTACTTTCTGTTTGCTTTGGTGGGCTGAGCTGCTTATTTTGAATTGGATCAAGTATTGCTTTTTGTGCTTCTCATATAGTCGGCTGGTAGGTAACTGATCAAACAGCATTAGGGCTTTGTGGATACACTTGCATTGTTGCCAGCTGATAAATGGAACCCAAGCGTTTCTTCTGCTTCCAAGGCACACACTTAGCGCTGCTGCTATATTTATCGCTTATGTAGCACTTGTAATCTGCAAGGTAGTTTAGAGACCTTGGTGCCACATTTGCAACTGGCACTTACTTGTGTAATTTGGAGTAGCTCTTTCTGACCTCCTTGTCCTTGGATATACTAATCTTCTGTCACAGGGTATGTGTTATGCATGAAGGGTAGGCAGGATGCATGGTGTCTATGCAAAGGGCAGACACACCTCCCGTGTACTGCAAAACACAGCTGTAGACACTCTGAAATATGGGAATAGGTTCATCTGTGACCAGAGACTTAGGGCAGGGATAGGATTGCAAGGAGCGCCAGGGTGTATGCTGCCAACCATTTCTGGGCATGTGTTGTTGTTGTTGTTTAGTCATTTAGTCATGTCTGACTCTTCGTGACCCCATGGACCAGAGCACGCCAGGCATTCCTGTCTTCCACTGCCTCCTGCAGTTTGGTCAAACACATGTTCGTAGCTTCAAGAACACTGTCCAACCATCTCGTCCTCTGTCATCCCCTTCTCCTTGTGCCCTCCATCTTTCCCAACATCAGGGGCTTTTCCAGGGAGTCTTCTCTTCTCATGAGGTGGCCAAAGTATTGGAGCCTCAGCTTCACAATCTGTCCTTCCAGTGAGTACTCAGGGCTGATTTCCTTAAGAATGGATAGGTTTGATCTTCTTCTGGGCATGTGTACTAGCAGATAAATCACCATAAAGCTATTGTGGTCATAGTTGCTGATGGTAGTATGCTGGCTGTTTTGGTGTATATATGGTTCACATAATATGTTTTCCATTGGAAGATGTACCTGGGAATAATCAAAGGAAAGAAGAAAGCTGCATTATACAAAGTCAGGCTATTGGTCTATCTACGCTAGTGTTTACATTACAGTGGCTCTTCAGCTTTCAGACAGGGACTCAGCCCTGTCCAGAGATGCTGTGAACATGGGTCTTTCTGCATGCAAAGCATGTGCTCTACCATGGCCTTTACCTTCAAGGCTGATTGTGCAGCACATGTCTTGGGTGAGCAGACCCATATCATGACATTGTTGAAGGCCTTAATTGCTTACAGGCCAGATTTTTCATATCTGGTACCATAGCCCATGTTTTACAACTTGAACAGCCATTTTACAACAGTGTGGCACTGGGATGAGTAGTGTGTGTTAGCTAGGCTTGCCATACGTCAGGAAAATTACTGACATGTCCTGGTTTTCAGGTTTAAAAATGGCGGGGGGGGGGGGGTTGCCGAATCGGGGAAATCCGGATGTATGGAAACGCAATGGAAACAGCTCAAAAAGCTTAAAATCACTTTTTGGGGTTAGGTTTCCCAATTTTGGTGGTTTCCTTAAAAAAGCTAAACTTTGCTGTGGGTGTCAGGAAATTTACTTCTTGAAATATGGCAACCCAAGTGTTAGCAGAGGCTGCAATGGTTATGACCTGTACCTACATTCCTGATGTTGACAGGATTCACAAATAGACTCTTCTCTCACAAGACAATGAAAACATTCCTTCCTGCCCACGGGATGTGGCTTTTTGGAAAAGGAGGCTCTCCAATAGACAGGTGGTGATTGAAAAGCTGGCTGGGTGTGTCATTTTCAAGAGGAAAAGTATTTCTGTAGTTGATCTCTTCTGGAAGTACTAGTTTTAAGCTGTTGCAATATCCTATCTCAATAATGTTCTCTGCAACAGTCTTCCAGAGAGAGAGAGAGAGAGAGAGAGAGAAAGAACGATCCAATTTGTGGCTACTGATATGTGCCATTTTTGAATAGTGATAACATTGAACCTACCATGGAGCTGCATATTAATGTGTCTTTTGTGTAACTTGATCTCCTGGGCAGCTGCCAGGGCCCATAACTGATGCCTGGATTGTGCTCCCCATATTTTATTTTTTCTGGCCCTTAGCTCTGGGGAGTGGCTGGTGACTGAATTGCGCCATCCTTTTAATTTCCGCACAATGTCCTCAACATAGCATTGCTCAGGGGCCGTGGGGGAAATTAAAAAGGGTAGCTAGACCCAGCTGCTCAGTGTTGCTTAGAGCACTGCCACTGTAGCTAGGTAAGCCTGCCAGCGCCTACTGGCAGAGGAACAGGCCCACCAGAGTAGATGTAGCCCATTTAATTTTGATTTTCAGACTATCTCCTTTGGACAGGGTGGCTCCAGGTTTGGGAAATTGCCTTGGGCAATTTACATGTATCAGTATGCCATTGTGCTTAATTCCCTACATTGCCAAGTATCTCTCAACTTGTTTATTTTGACTCTGTGGTGCTGTTCCTCAACTCCATTTGCTCATCCAGTTTGACAGCAGCATGTGGAAATGTGCCACTGCAGGTGAAACGTATATACGTGGGAGCTGTATATGAATGAGCGTTTGCTCATCTCCACATATTTTGGATTGAATCCAAGATTCTTGAGGTTGTTAGAGGACTGTGCTGGGCAGAGACATTCTGTTGTCCGAAGTGGAGTCCAAGTTGTATCTCCACCCCCTTGCTAGGGTCAGGCTTTTCAGCAGTTTTGCTGCACCATTCAGACACTGTACCTGCCTTCACCTGTCTCCTTCTCACCTTGCTACATGACAGGGAAGACTTTATTACAGCACCAAGGGACGGAGCTGCACTGAGGGAAGGTGCTGCACCAATTTATCAGAACTGGGTGGACCGGGCTGACACCAGGTCTCAGCATCACCCAGCCCCTGTCTTCTGATTGGCCCATTTTAATGGGCCTCATGCTCATATTGAAAGAGGAAGATGGCTCTTGTACCAGGCAGCAAATGGCTGCTTCACTGGAACTGCAGCAGCCATTTAAGTATTGAGCTATTTAAAACCATATTTTAAAGCTTTCTCTTGGGTCTAACTAGAACTGGAAACTCTGCAGCCCAGTCTTTTTGCTTAACTGATTAGGACCCATAAATTTTTCAGTGGTAGATGCCAGATACAGTATTATTTGTTAGGCTGTGAGTTAGTGACTTTCTTTTTAAAGGCAATTTTGCCTGTGATTTGCTACTGTAACAGGAAATGGAAAAGAAAATGTTGCAGGTGACCTTTCCTTCTAACAATGTGTGACAACTTCTGTTTAATAAATTGTGAGTTACCCTATGCTTGCTTCACTGTTTCAGATGGCTGCTTATACTGAGGTTTTGTAATAGGCAAACATTAACAATTTTCTTGGTTGAGAACACTTGGCCAAAAGGGAGGCAATGTGTGTATATCCACATTTCCCCACCTCTGGGTCAGAACAGTTAGATCATGGGTAGGCAAACTAAGGCTCAGTTTACGGATCCGGCCCAATTGCCTCCTAAATGCAGCCCACAGACGGTCTGGGAATCAGTGTGTTTTTACATGAGTAGAATGTGTGCTTTTATTTAAAATGCATCTCTGGGTTATTTGTGGGGCATAGGAATTTGTTCATCCTCCCCCCCCCCAAAAAAAAATATAGTTAGGCCCCCTGCTGAAAAAGTTTGCTGACCCCTGAGTTAGAGGGTTATACAAGACCCTGCAGAAGATGGTAGTTTTATGTTGGGGGCACTGCTTTTAATTTCTGTTGTCACCCTAAAGCACCAGACCAGGAATACTGGGACTTCCTGTAAGATATAAGGCAGCCTTCTCTAGCATGGTGTCCTCCAGATGTTTTGGATTGCAACTCTCACCAGCCCTGGCCAGCTGGTGGAGGATATATGGTTGGCTATGGCTACCTGAAGGAGAAATATGATGGCAAAGCCTACAAACCATCCTTTGTTACTGCTCACTGCTCAAATGTGAATCACATTGGACCTTACAAGGTAAGGTCTGTTTATTCCTAAGGTACCAGAAAGGGATGATATTTTTCCATTCTTGATACCTGGTCCAGTGCAGACCCTTGAAACCTTGGGAAGTGGCAGACCCAGTCTAGACGTTGTGGGACTCCAACTTCCATCAGTCTTCCTCCACTGCTTCTCTGTTAGGTGCTGCTTTGATTTATTTTTCCTCTGGAATGTATTCGCTGCTGCTTTCAGAAAGTATCCAGTTGAGCAGGTGTGGTGTGTTCTATTATAAGCACATCATGTTTGCAATGGAGACAGTTCAGAAATGAAGATCATGTAGTAGCTGAGACAGAAAGGAATCAGCAGTGGTCCCGAGCACTAGCGCATGCCAGTTAGAGACTTGCCATCATGGCAGCATATCTGTTTATTTGCTTTCCCTTTAAACTTATTTGGGCTGACCAGGAAGCTTCTCAGCTTAGGCCACATTGTGTACAATGGATTCACGAGATGCCCTGTTTTAATGTGTAACTTAAACTCAATAGAATAGCCTCAAATTAATAGGTCAAGTTTTCCGTGAGCTTCTGTGAAGCTTTTAGGTTGGTTTGGAGGTCATCCTCTGTGTGTGCACAAACTACGTTGTCCTCAACATATTGAAGCTCTATGACAGAGGTTATAGTAACCTTACTCTTTACTTTCAGCCTACTCAAGTTAAAGAGCTTTGAATCTGTTCAATATATGATTTCTATCCCAGTGGGGAGCTTCCCTTCGACAATGTGTAGGATCATGATATGAAGATAATAAACAGAGTTGTGGCGATAATACATCCCTGTTTAATGCCTGATCCCACTGTGAATGGTTCACTTTGAGAGCCATTGTTATCTGTGATTGTTGCTGTTATATTATCGTGGAGGAGCCAAAGGATGTTAACAAATTTATCTGGGCAGCCAGTTTTCAAAAGGGCAGTACAATTTACAGTGTTGAGGCCTTAGTCAGGTCAATATATTTTGCTCTCTGCATTTTTCTTGAAACTGTCAAGCAGTGAAGACCATATCCACTGTCCCCCTAGAAGGTATTTTGTACATAGTTCTGAAGCCTGTGTCCCAGGAGATGTCATTGTTTATAGCCACTCTGGGAGCTTGCTAAGCAACTCTCCTTCCCTTTTAGGCAACAGTGTTGGTTGCACACTCTTAAACCAGCCTATAATAATAATTGGTGTTGCCTGAATTATTAGTATAGTTTTGGGTAGTTAACAATGTAATGACTTTGTCACCTGTTTCTTTTTATGCTTTCCTCCTTAGCGTTACATTATAGTGAAGCTGGGACTAGAGTTGCAAATCCAGGAATTGTTCTCTGCTTTCTTCCATCCCAAGACCAGTGGGGTGACCATGGCACCATAAAGACTTTATATTTGACATTTGACATTAGTCCAGCTACCCCAAAAGAGGTTGAATGGCACTCCCTTGGACCTGAGGAATAGACTTTAATAGGAGCAAACCTTCAACATAGAATAGGGCCTTCTTTGTCACTTCTGGAGCAGGCTCTTGGGTAAGCTGGGTTTCCAGGGCTACCCATGAAGCTCTGTGCCATAGAGGGAGGCACATGGGAATATGTGCTATTTTTAATAACTGTGAAAGAAAGCAAAACACGGGAATCATACGGGGGGGAAATAAGCATTGAGCACCTGTGAGAATCATCTCTAAGTAACTTTTTTATAATATGCTTGGACTTTTGCAAAGAGAACTAGCATTTTGGGAGAGATGAAATAAAATAAAAAATTAAACTTACTTATGATAAAGTTTCTGTGATCTTGATTGTTGATCTTGGTCACCACCTAGTGGAGAAATGAATATGCTGTAGTGCCTAAACTAAGGGCTTTCCCACATTTTCCTGTTGCCCTGTGCTTTCCAGGAAGAGGTCTGTGTTTTAAAGGCTCCATGTCCAAGCGCTCTTTTCTTCACCCCAGAGCTTTTCCTGTGAAAACCCATTTTTTAAAAAACTGAAGTGCAACAAACAGCAACACAAATCTGCTGTTCACTCCGATTCAGTGGTAAAGAGTGGATTTTGTGGGGAAAGCTCTGGAGCATGGACATGGAGCTTTAAAGCATGGACCGTGCCTGGAAAGTGCAGAGGGAAGGTAAGTGTGGATAAGCCTTGAGGAATTACTTTGATCCTGTAGTGTTTGCTACTAAAGCTGAAATGTAATATTGCCTGCTAAATTCACATACGTGTTTGCCAAACAAAATAATGGCTCTTCCCTGTTGGACATTATTTTTCTGCCTTTTCTTTTAAGAAAAAATAATGCATAGAACAGTTTCTGCTGCTTTCTAATTATTATTATTTAAATAAAAATAATAATCTTTCAAACAGAAAATATGAGCCCATACATAGAGGGGAATAAGGTGCTAGTTTTCTTGCAGCTTCTCCAACTGTCTCTATGTCTGCTTTTGCTGAAATGTTCACATGTCACTCCACTTCATTAGTTGTTCTGTGATGCTTCCCCGTAACAAGTAGCTGTGGTCAGCCACAATTCCCCATCTGTAGTATGAGTGTAATAAAATTGACCTTCCTTACTGGGTTGCTGTTGAGAGCAAGGAGATGCTTATGTGAATGCTTGAGTGAAAAGTAGTAAGATTAAAAGACAGAGTAGGATAAGACTACAACATGCTTTAAAGATAGCGTCAATGAATTTGTGCTTGATGCAGAAGGTGGAGCCAGTGGAGCCATTTGAAGAGGAGCGTCTCTTGGTCTGAGTGATGGGATGGGATGGGATGATACCAGCTCTCTCTCTGCATACCATTTGAATCAGGTGTGACTGTGCAAGTGCTGAACCAGTGGCTGTAAATCCTGCCAAGACAAATGCACTATTGGTGGGTGGTTCTTGTGTTTGGGAAGTGGGAGGCAGCCTATTATGGATGGGGTTGCAGGCCTGTTGAAGGTACTCCTGAATCCATCACCATCACTTGAGGTCCAAGTGGCCACAATGGCAAGAAATGCCTGTTGCTAGCTAAAGCTTCTGTGTGGTTTACTATAATGCAGTCTATGTAGGGCTACCTTTGGAGATGATTTGGAAGCTGTTGTTGATACAGAATGTTGCTCCTAGGGTAACCAAATGGTGCATCAAATTGGAGCCACATTACATCAGCTCTACATTATCTGCTTGATATGTTTTCAAGTCCAGTTTGGGGTGTTGATTTTGACTTATAAAACCCTAAATGTCTTGGGTTCCAGATACTTGAAGGAGAATCTCTTCCTATATCTGCCAGCTGAGGCCTTTCAGGTGGTGTGAAAGGGAGGCCCTTCCTGTGGTTCCAATGATGTGCATTGTATATTGTGCAGGGGACTTGGGAGAGGGACCTTTCTATGGTGGCACTAGCCCATTTGGTGAAACTCCTTTCCCCTGGAGTTGTGTCAATTATCCTCACTTTAAGGCTCTCTTATTCACCTGGGCTTTTGGGACATCTTAATGTTTTGTGCTGGTGTTTTGTATTGATCTGCTGCTGTATTGCAATGAATTATACATTTTTATTTTTATTGATTAAAATCCACTGAAAAGGGTTATGGTATTTATCTTGTTTTGTATTTTATTGCCGTATGATTTACTTGATGATGGGTGATTATAAAAAAGTAAGTTGCCATTCAACTCTAAATCTAGTTAGCATGGCATCTAATAATGTTTAATAATTAGTTTCTGAGTTCTGTTTAATAACCAGATTATGATTTGTATGCATTGAATTCATGTTTTCTGACAGTAAGAAAATGCTTCATTGAAAGCTGTATTATGGACACATGGTGGCAGCAATGTGCTGTTATAATATTTCTTCCCTCTACAGAGCACATCATTGTTTCTACCAATAGACTTTTCTGTCCGTTTATTTACTTCTTTTTCACAGTGGGTGGGGAGGGAAACCCCATGCTGTAGCATCAAAGTGCATATCTATGTGGCGTGGGTGTGAAGACAGGGAAGAACAAAATATTCTGCACAGTAGAAGTATGTTAAGAGAGGATAGTTGAAGCCTAGTTTGGTGTAGAAGGGTGGTTGTGAGTTGGGAGATATTTTAGCTGGGGAGTCACAGGTTTAAATGTCATCTTATCCATGAACTGACCTTGGATCTTAGACAAGCCACTACCATATTTACTTGAATGCAATGCACACCTTTTGGGGGGCCAAATTACGTCACAGAAATTAGCATGTGCATTAGATTTGACAGAACCAGCAAATACTTTTTTGGTTTCAAGGTTTGGAAAATTGAGGTGTGCATTAGATTCAATGGTGCATTAGTTTCATGTAAATACGGTATTTTTAAACCTTAGCACCCCTCTCCCCCAGTCTGCAATATGGGGGATAATATTGGTTTATCATACGGGGTTGTTGTAAAGTAAAGGTTGTGAGATTATTATGGATCTATTGAGCACTCAAAAATGCTATATAAATTATATGCATAATTATTGGGCTATGTATGCTGAGCCCAATACTTTTTATTTTTTGGTAGCTCAGGCTAAGATGTGTTTGCAAAGTCTAGAGATCGATCAGAGGTCCTAGTACCCACAAAGTACAAGCTACACTTAGTATCTGTGTCTTGGGGTGCACTGGGATGAATGAGGGCTTCTTCTACTCCCTTCTAAAATACAAGGGGATTTCAGGAATTTGCTGCTACATCCTAGCTACAGTATGCCCAGGCAAGGGACAGAAAGTGAAATGGCAGCCATAGGCAAATAGAAGCAGACATGAGAAGCAGTTTATCATAAAGTGCATGTTGTCTGTGTTGTCTGTTAATTTATAGATTAGTCCAGATTGCCTGGATGTGGTAAATGGCAGAGAGAGAGAGAGAAAGGAATGCCAGGTGCTTGATGGATGACTGCTTAAAGTGATTGCATAACACCCTCCCTGTACATTTCTAGATTGATCTGCAAATCCTTGCCTTGATCGGCTTGTGTGAACAATTGGTTCTCCTCTGTTACCCAGGCTGTCTTCACAGTTGGCCACACACTCCTTTCTAATGTGTGCCTCTCCCCTATCTTTCCCTCTTTCACACGTGAACTCATCCTGCAAACATTGTTTCTCCTTGGTGCTCCCTCAAGCCATTTGTCAACCCATTTAATACAGATAGATGAGCTCCTAGGAGCAGTATCACTCTGAAGTGACTAAGTGAATAGTTTGCCTGGGGCCTCCGGCCTCATTTCCCCAGGTGTAGTTGGTACAGCTCAGAGGAATTCTTTAGACCTTGATAATAACAGCCAAATACAAAGACAAAGCACTGCATTTTCCTGAAGTCTGTTGAAGCAGAGGCTCTGTGCTCTACCTGGTTGCAAATTGACTTCAGACATGGTTAGGAGTTTGGGCTTTGCATTTCCATTTGTTATACTGGCTAGTTGTGGGGGAAACACCCTAAAGTGCCCCATTTGGTCTGCAGGCATGACTCAAAGGCAAAAGAGAAATAGGGTGAGTTGTGCCTAACAAACAGTAAGGGTTGAAGACCAAAGCTCCAAACCCTCTCCCCAAAGAGCCTCCTCCATTGCAGGGGGTTGGACTAGATGACCATTGGGTATCCCTTCCAACTCTATGAATCTGTGATTCTAACTGTGGCCCTGGCTATTGGGCTCATGCTGCCCAAGAATGTTGGCTGCAGAACGTAGCATGTAAGCAGGCGTCCAAGGCAGCCACATCTGGAAAATAGAAAGTGGTTTGCTGAAGCAGTAAGGGGGCATTTAACCTAGGACATAAAGGGGGAAGGAATGAGGCTCAGACTGGGGATTCAAGCCCCAAACTCTCCCTCTCTCTGGATCCTTGAAGCTGTGAGGAAATGGGGCTTGGGCCCTCAGACACACAACCACACCCACCTTGGCTAAATGCACCATTTCTCCCAGGAATTCTCACTCCATTTGATCCACATACTGATGTCTGGGGCATTTTCATAAGAGAGCCACTTCAAGGCTGGCTTTTTATGGATTGACAACATTTATTCTTTAATACAATTTATTTCCGAAGTTGACACAAGGAAAACTCTAGAAGCTTGAGAAGTCAAAGGCTCAAGGAATACTGCAAGGATACTCTGTTCTTTTCAGTTTCTGCTGTATGCACAACCCCCAATAGGGAACTGTTGGGCACCAACCACAGAGCTGTGGCTGTATAGTTCAAGCCCAAAGGATTTGTTCTTTTCATTTTATAGCCTTTTAATTGTGAGTGCTTCCTGCTCTGTTCTATTTCTGTCAGTCCACAGGTCTAATAGTTATATAAGTTGGAGCTTATCTATATAAAACAGTAGTTGGACACCTGTGGCCTTGTTTTATGTGGCTCTCTGGGCACTATAGATATTTTTTGCTTTCTGGAGGACTCACCTGCACTTCATGCCATGTTTTTGTGAGGTGAGACTGCAGAGGTGGAAGAATGGATAGGAAGAGAAATGCCCTTTTCAGGGTGAATGTGACATCACAAAATAATAGATAACAAAATTTCAGAAAGAGAGCAAGAGAAGCAGGTAGATCAGGCTTCCTCAACCTTGGCCCTCCAGATGTTTTTGGCCTACAACTCCCATGATCCCTAGTTAGCAGGACCAGTGGTCAGGGATGATGGGAATTGTAGTCTCAAAACATCTGGAGGGCCGAGGCTGAGGAAGCCTGGGGTAGATTATGGAAGAGAAAGTGAGAACAGATGGCAACGCCCACTGTTGGCATGTGGCCCCCAACAGATTACCTCCAAGGAATTCTGGCTGGTTCCCATCTCTGATTTAAAGCATATTTGCCTTTTCTCAATCTGTTGTGTGACTACAGGTGAATGGAAGGGGGGGGGGGAAATAAAACTATATAACCTCTGCTAGGTATATAAGTCTTAGAGTTTCTCTTTTTAACTACTGAGTGGTGTATGTTACAGCCCCCATAAGGGACGCAAGTGATTTTAGCTCAAGTAATAAACATTCATACTTCCTGTTCACCATCTTTTTGGATATAGCAAACAGTACTTGTTTTTGGAACCAGAGTATTTTCTGAAACACTAGAATGTGGTGCCCTCCAGATATTATTGAACTCTAAGCTGCCATCAGCCCCAGATACCATGGCCAATGGTCAGGGATGATGGGAGTTGTAGTCCATTGGCTATCACTGCACTAGAGAAATTCCTCTTCGAAACCCTGCACAGATTGCTAATGTTTTTAAAGACAAACAATTGTAGGAAAAGAGTTGGGTGCTGTACTAAAGAGACAAACTCAGGCATAGTTGGAGCTTGTCCACACTTCCACCTGCCCTGTGCTTAGAAAGCATGGGTCTGGGTGGTTTTCCGCTTGTCCTATGCTTTCTCGGCACTGGTCCAAGCGGTTTTGCCTTTGCTCCACAGTTTCCCCCTGAATAAACCTGCACTTTAACACTAAATTGAAGCAAATGTCAATACAGAGAAAGCCCAATTGACATTTACTCCAATTCAGTGGTAAATAGCGGGTTTTCCTGGGGGAAAGCAATGGGGCAAGTGGAAGTGTGGATGAGGCCTTAGTTTCTGCAAATCTGCACAAAAAGCAGATATTCTAGTTTTTTTACATCAAACAGGCACATCATGCCTAACTTAAGGGAATGTGTTATGTGGTAGAGGTTTGAACTGGGAGTCCTAGGTTCAGATTCCCACTCAGTGGTGAAGCTCTTGGGTGAGCTTGGGCCATTCAACATCTCTCAGCTCACAGATTTGTTGTGAGGATAAAAAAGCACATCCCCTATGGCAGGCTATGACTATGAGCTACACTGTACATATAGCTCTTGAATTTATAAATTGAGGCTGTTTTCACTTAGAGGTAGGATGCAAATAAGTCATACTCTGAGCAGCCTCATTAAAATCAGCGAACTTGACTAACGTAGTTATATTCGCCCCACAATTATGAAATATAACACTTTCAAAGGAAGGATTTGGGAGAATCACATATACTGTCAAGGGTGGTTCAAATAGCAGCATCCACTTTGCAAACATTCAGTCCTTTCTCAAGGATTTATAGAATTGGTTAGAAGAGAGTCATTGGAAGTTGGACCTTTGCGCTTCTTGTTTGATCAAAGTATATTGGCTTTCATTGATGGGAAGTGTAAATGTTTCCTTTTTGTGAAAAGGATATGCTAACAGTTTAAAAATGTGTACTGAGCAAGCGGCGTTTTGTACATTAACAATTTGAGAAGGTTGGTAACTTGGAAATACTTTGAACCACGCTGCAGACCTCAGCAGGGACAGAACTTGATGTAAAGTCTATTTTTGTTGAGACCACATTTGGAGTGCTATGTACAGTTCTGGTCACCCGACCTCAAAAAAAGATATTGTAGAGTTGGAAAAGGTTCAGAAAAAGGCAGCCAAAATTATCAAAGGGATAAAACATCTTCACTGTGAAGAAAGGTTGCAGCGTTTGGGATTCTTTGGTTTACAGAAGAGGCAAAACAATAGAAGTTTATGAAATTATGTATGGCATGGAGAAAGTATATAGAGAGAAGTTTTTTCCTTTTTCTCATAACGTTAGAACCTTTGAACATCCCATGAAGCTGAATGCTGGGAGATCCAGGACAGGTAAACGAAAGTACTTCTTCACACTTTGCATAGTCCAGCTATGGAACTGGCTCCCTTAGGAGGCAGTGATGGCCACCAACTTGGATGGTTTTAAAAGAGGATTAGACAAATTCATGGAGGAGAGGGCTAATAGATGGCTTCTAGCCATGATAACTATTCTCTACAGCCACATTTGGAGGCAGCAGTGCTTCTGAATACCAGTTGCTGGAAACCATGGGAGGGGAGAATGCTCTTATGCTCATATTCCGCTTGCTGGTTTCCCACAGGCATCTACCTGGCAACTGTGAGAACAGTATACTGGACTAGACAGACCGTTGGTTTGATCCAGTAGGCTATTCTTATTGAGTGATAAGCATATCCATGCTTTTGTGTCTTGTACCTGCAGCTTGAATGTGTTTGAAGCTAAACTACTTTGGCTTCTGTTAAGAACTTCAAGGTGAATGTTGTTATTAGTTTGGCAATCTCGGTCAGTGTGAATGGCCAACTGATGAGACAGCCAGGAACACTAACAAAAATAATCTCTGTGGTCCTTTATGACCAGAGATGCTTTCCTGACAGCTGAGAATCTCACTCTAACATTTGAAATACAATATCCATCACATTTTGGAGTGCCTGCAGAGCTCAGTTTGGGGGCAGAGAAGGTTTGGTGCCAATTTTGCAGTTAAATGGAAAAGGAGAACAGAGCTTTTGAGTTGGAAAGTAAAACACCTTGGTGTGTAGGGTTGCTCTCTGAGAATTTGATGCAGGGTATATGCTACTTGCTGTAGGAATGTTTCATGCCGAACAGGGTAACTTTGTAAGATTTGCTTGTGCAGTTTTCTGGTTTTGTGCAAATCTGAGGGATTAAAGGGGGGTGGGATTCCTTGTTCAGGAGTACACTGGAAATAGTTACAAGCACAGCCCAAAAAAGAGTGAAAGCATTGTGGACATAGTAGACATGGAAAGGGGAATGGCAGGAAGTGACCATTGATTGATCCACCCATCCCCAAACACCAAATAGTCTGTGACATGTCGAGTGAAGTGCCTTGGAGCCCAGTGGCTCCCAACTGATTGGATTATCCCCATATCGGGTGAGCCTGAATTTACAGAGGGAAACCGTCATGTGAACTATGCAAATTAAATGGGAATGTAAACTGCTGCAGACACATAATAAATGTGTGTGTGTGTGTGTGTGTGTGTGTGTGTGTCCAAGCCCCCAAATATTTTGGGAATATATACATATTGGTTGCAGGTTAGGTTACTGCTGGGCAAATCCTCTGGTTAGACTTCAATTTACTCTGCTTTAAAGTTACTCTACTATGCCTCTAAGCCCTACATCCTTGACTACTATTCCCATGGCTCATGAGAGTTAGATTGGATTGCCTTTCTGGCATGAGTGATGCGAGGTGTGTTTCTACTAAGCAGTTTCATAAGGGTTATAGAAGGATTACAGAAGCAAATGGATGGTTTGTTTTGTCTGATTCCCTCAAGCTTGACTCCTTGGTGAATACTTTAACCACTCATTTTTCACATACATACTCTGACAAATTGCCAAAGGGGATATTTCTGTACAGATATAAGAGGCAGGTGTATCTGTTGAGTGGGTGACAGAATGCCTGGATGTCATTCTTGCTATTACCACTTCCATCTTGCATGTCTGAATAAATAGCCTTCTTTTCTAATCTATAAATGCAGGATAACAGTGTAGTTTATGGTGACATTATTTCACTTCTGAAAAAATGAAAAATGGAACTGCAATAATACAGCACAGATCTTTAAAAGTTATGTTTATCTTTAAATTACCTTTAAATAGACCATTTTTTTCTTCTTCTTTTCAGCTTCCTAAACTATTGGGTGTTTTATTGTATCATCCTGCTATATCTTTTGGTAGACTGCATTGTTGGAACACAGTTCAGTCTGGCTCATATAATAGAGTGAAGGAGTGCATTTTATATCTAGGCCAGATTAGGGTTTGTTCTGGGCATCTGGTACCTTGGAGTGTCTTTAACCAGGTGTACCCTTTCTTGAAAAGACGCTACTGTAACAGGCAATATGTGGAGCAGCTTAAAAAGTGTCTGGATGGTTGAACAGTAATCCAGAAGATAACATTCTAATCTGTACTGGTTACTTGTTCTAGTCTCCATTTAGAGGAGTGATTCTTACCTTTTTTTTTACAGTTCCAAAGTTTGTGTACTATAAGTATTGCCATCTCTTACAGGAACAACTTCTGAAGTCAACTGAAGCTAGGCAGGTATCTACTATAAGAAGGGATTTATAGAATCATAGATTTGTAGTTGGGAGGGACCCAGAAGGTTATCTAGTCCAACTTCCTGCAATGCAGGAATCCCAACTAAAGCATCCATGACAGATGGCCATCCAACCTCTGCTTAAAAGCCTCCAAGTTCACCACCATCCATGGGAGTCTGTTCAGCTGCGAAACAGCTCTTATTGTCAGAAAGTTCTTCCTGAAGTTTAGTTGGAATCTTCTTTCTTGTAGCCTGATAGCATGATTTTGAATGAGTTTTTCTGGATGTGCATATTGGTCTACAGGAGTGTCTCTGTATGGCACTTAAAGGATTTAAGGCACAGGCCCATACCACAAAGCTGCAGAAACTTTGAATATGCTTATTTATATAGATAACGCTAAGAAAATGAAGATGGTGGGTGGCTTTATTATTATTATTTACTTGCCCTTCACCGTAAGGTCCCAGGGTGGTTAAAACACGGTATTATTTTAATGCAACTTACAATCACATAAGTAAGGTGGGTCCTAAAAATATAAACCTCAAAAGCCAAGGTAAAGAGGTGCTGTGCTTTGGAGTTAAAAATTTAAAGTATTAATTTCACATATGTATTCATGGGGTCTGAACTGGCAGTGATGGACCAGGAACCAGACCTTGAGGTCATAGCAAACAGCTAGATAGAAGATGTTGACATGTAGCAGCCATGAAAAAGGTAGATGCCATGCTAGGGATCTTTAGGAAAGGAATTGAAGTGGCCATATCATAACGCTGTTATGCAAATCTATGGTGCGACCACATTTGGAATATTGTGCACAGTTTTGGTCACCTCACCTCAAAAAGGTTATGGTAGAGTTGTAAAAAGTTCAGAAAAGGGGATCAAGGGAATGGAGCAACTCCCCAGTGAAGAAAGGTTGCAGGGTTTGGGACTCTTTAGTTTAGAGAAAAGGTGAATAAGAGGGGACATGAAAGAAGCTCACGAAATTGTTCATGGGATGGAGAAAGTGGATAGTGCAAAGTTCTTTCCCCTCTCTCATAACAATAGAACTTGTGAAGCTGAATGTTGGAAGATTCGGGTCAGCGAAAAGCAACTGCTTCTTCAAGTAGTGCATAGTTAAACTACAGAACACCCTCCCACAGGAGGCAGTGATGGCCACCAACTTGAATAGCTTTAAAAGAGGGTTAGACAAATTCATGGAGAAGAGAGCTATTGATGGCTACTAGCCATGGTGGTTATGCTCTGGCTCCACAGTCAGAGGCAGTATGCTTCTGAATACAGTGGTACCTCGGGTTACATACGCTTCAGGTTACAGACTCTGTTAACCCAGAAATAGTGCTTCAGGTTAAGAACTTTGCTTCAGGATGAGAACAGAAATCATGCTCCGGCGGTGCCGCAGCAGCGGGAGGCCCCATTAGTTAAAGTGGTGCTTCAGGTTAAGAACAGTTTCAGGTTAAGAACGGACCTCCGGAATGAATTAAGTACGTAACCCGAGGTACCACTGTGCCAGTTGATGGAAACCACCAGAAAGGACAGCGCTCTTGGACTCTAATCCTGCTTGTGGATTTCTCAGAGGCAACCATTCAGCCCCTGAGAACAGGATCTAGACTGGATGGGCTATTGGCCTGATTCTGCAGGCTCTTTTTATGTTCCCATATGTCCTGTAAGGAAGGGGGCGGGTAGAAGGC
Organism: Podarcis tiliguerta; assembly: GCF_965153285.1. Classification (NCBI taxonomy): domain Eukaryota; kingdom Metazoa; phylum Chordata; class Lepidosauria; order Squamata; family Lacertidae; genus Podarcis; species Podarcis tiliguerta. The sequence continues at coordinate 51,186,781 of NC_139535.1, read as the reverse complement.
TTTAAACGGAAGGGAAAGGGCAAATGATCAGCAGCTTGACCTCAAAGTCCTGAGTGTGTGTGAGAGAAAGTTAAAAAATGCAAAATGTGATATATTATCTTCTCCCTCTTGCAGGCCTCTGGTATGTAATTATTAGTTGTGCTATTCATCTAAGTTTTACCCAGAGTAGACCTATGGACATTAATAGAGCTAACTTAGTTATGGTCATTAATTTTAATGGGTCTGCTCTGAGAAAGGCTTAGTCGAATGCCACCCAAAGCCTCCCTACGTATTTTAACTTTACCTTTGCATTATCAGTCTTTTTAACTCCATACTTATTACTGATGTGGGAAAAGGGGGACTTGATTTGACTCACACGTTTCCATATTTAGTAAGGAGAATTGGTCTCTGGCAAACAGCATCTTCTTCCTCTGCCTGGCCTTTTGCTTGGCTTTAGTGCCTTTAGGAAAGCATCAAAAACATCTAAAACATGCTTTCAAGACCATGGTGATCTATACCTGTCATTGAATGAGTAAAATGAAAAGGAAAACTCATTCACAGCGCGCAGCAGAAATGGCAGCGCTGGCCTGGATGACGGCCCTGAGAATGTCAGGGGTTTGTTTTTAATATTCAGCTGGCAGATTCCTTAAAAGTCTGTCTGCATATATTTTTTAAAATGTCACAGCATGGTCCTTGGCTAGCAGGTAGAGCAGTAAGACCTTTGGATTGGCAGTGGCAGCAGCTGCTGCTGCTCACTTGTTGCTTCACTCATAATAGACAGATAATTGGCACTGGCTTTAATTGGTCTCTTTCCTACAATTGGCATTGTTGAGTAACAAATAGATCAGCCACTACAGAAGTCAATGAAGCCTTCCACCAGATAATGTCTATGTTGTGCATAGTTGTTGCTGTGAAGCACTTATTCTCTCTGTTGCTCAGATGAGAAAGATTTTTCAGATTTCAGAATCTGACCCTTAAGTTTGGTCTGATTTGTTTGTCAAGACAGACTAGAGTCTACTGCCAGCCTTTTGGATTCATAGACATTCATTTAACTTATATAGACTTTTGTCTTCCATTACTCCAAAAATAAGGTTTACACAGAGATCCTCACAATGCATATAATCCATATGCAGTGGCTACTTGTGATAATCTACTAATCCAGAATTGTAACCTTGGGGACAAATAGCATCCACTCTACAGTAAAATTACCTATGAGCAAATGAAACATGGAAACACATGATTTTCATGACTGTACTCTAAATGTGTGGTGACAATGCTCAAACCTATTTTGACATAATCCCTTCTAACCTGGAAAACTTTTTCCTAATCCTAACCCCAGGTGTACCTGGCAGCTTATGTTGTGATTATTAGTATTTGAAGAAAGGCACATGCTTATATGTCCTTTTTTATTCATTGCAACTCTGGGGTTCCAAGGGAGATACAAGGCTCAAATTAAGTTTGGAGTAATCTTTACCACATTCCTAAAGTTGATCTTTCCATCTTTATTCTGAGAATCATTTTTAAATGCAGGACTAATGAGAGCTGGACGTACTTTTTCCACTTAGTGGCTGTGAGCTGTGTGACTGTGCCTCCTATGATGTTGGTGAAAAGCTATTTTTGTGTAGCAGAGGGCAACAGTAATATGGCACAATTAACCAATCTATATTGATAAATACTAGTCATATAGTTACTGGTTGAATTTTTATTGGTTATTAGACAGTATTCATGAACCAAACAGCAGTAAAAACAACTAATTTGCTTTTGCTTGCCTTTCACTTACAGCAAGCATGAAGCATGTATATGGTAAAAATGCAATATGTGAAGCATCCCTCAGACTCAATTCGATATTTCTGTTGAAGTGTTTATCATTGTGTTTTATTCTGCATTGTGATTTTTAAATGTTTCAGAAATTCCGCATTTTGATCTTTTGTAAGTTGCTTTGATGGTAAAAAGCATTGAACAAATGTAATAAGAATAACTTTTGCTTTCTTAAAGCAGTGGTTTCCAAAATGCCAACTTTCAGAGTGACCTTTAACATTGATTTGTCTTGCCAATAAATCTCTTGGCATCTGCTAAGGCAGGGTTTCCCAAACTTGGGTGTCCAGCTGTTTTTGGACTACAGTTCCCATCATCCCCGACCATTTGTCCTGCTAGCTAGGGATGATGAGGGTTATAGTCCCAAAACAGCTGGAGACCCAAGTTTGGGAAACCTTGTCACCCTCTCAGTTCACGTAGGTTACCAACTATACCTCAATAGGTTTAGTTGGCCTTTGCCAAATTCCTGCATAAACTGAGGGCCAAACCACACAATACATAGAGTTGCATCCAACAAAGTTGTTCCATTTTAGCAAGGACTTCCAACTGCACAGTGCAACTTCCCCTCCCTCTCCTCTCCCTATACACCCCCCCAAATTTGTTCTGGACGGTTCACAATTCTCACAGTGCTTCCCCTCTCTACCCATCTTGCAGTGAACAGACCACAACTGTTCGTAAGTTTAAATGCTTTACTTACAAACTCCAAAGGTCAGAGTCATTCTGTGCACAGTTACTCTATGCAGCAGCAATGTGGGATACAAAATCTAGTGAAATAGCTCTAAGCACATGGTCTGAGATTGTAACGAGCAAGCTCAGGCACATCCTAACTCAATGAGATCACATAGTGAAAGAAAATGAACAAAGAAGCTTTACTTTCTTCTCTGGAGACGAGGGCCCATGACCTAACTGAGTCTAGGAATATAATTCTGTGGTCTTAACCCCTTCATGTGGGATGTGGGTGGCGCTGTGGGTTAAACCACAGAGACTAGGACTTGCCGATCAGAAGGTCAGTGTTCAAATCCCCACGACGGGGTGAGCCTCTGTTGCTCGGTCCCTGCTGCTGCCAACCTAGCAGTTCGAAAGCACGTCAAAGTGCAAGTAGATAAATAGGTACCGCTCTGGTGGGAAGGTAAATGGCGTTTCCGTGCGCTGTTCTGGTTTGCCAGAAGCGGCTTAGTCATGCTGGCCACATGACCCAGAAGCTGTATGCTGGCTCCCTCGGCCAATAAAGCGAGATGAGCGCCGCAATCCCAGAGTCGGCCACAACTGGACCTAATGGTCAGGGGTCCCTTTGCCTTTACCTTTAACCCCTTCATGTATTAACTAGCCCTAAGCTTGGTAGTTATATTTGACTGCAATTTCCCCACAACCCCCTTTTCAGGCAAATATGACAATTGGATGCACAATTTAATAAACCACCCAGAGTCCCATCTTGACTTAAAGGTTCTCAAAATTGTGTTGTTTGGCTTTGAGTCAATTTGTACAGCACTCTTCTTTGGCTGCACATAAATGTCAGTAATGGTAGGCAAGTTATCATGCTGGGAAATGTTTGCAATTTCTAATAAGCTTCTAAGAATCCCTAGGGCTCTCCTGAACATTGTTTGGGAACCACTGCCTTAAGCTATAGGTAGGATCACTGAATGATAAGGCTGGTATTATTCCATTATTTTAAACACAGTATCATGAGCCCTTTGAAGCCCTTTGTTGTCTAATGCCAGCCCTTATTTCTCTTTAAAGGTGGATCCAGAGAAATGCCGCTATCTTGTGGGTAGCATCTTGAGTGAAGGAGAAGAGAAGCCATCTGAGGAAGTGGTGCGCATGTTTCTGAAGTATGGTTTCAAGATCATCAACTTCCCAGCCCCTAGCCATGTTGTCATGGCAACTTTTCCCTACACGACTCCACTGTCCATCCATCTGGCAGTGAACCGTGTCCACACAGCCCTTGACGTATACATCAAGGTGAGTGATCCTATGTAACAAGTCTTCTGTTTTACGACTGCTAGGTAAAACCCTCTCCTACTTCTGCCTTGTGAAGGTGATACACATTATCTTATATTATGTATTTCCAATTAATCATGCAGCCTGAATCCTTTTGCTGTTGCTGGCTGTTAAGTATTATTTACCTGTGATACCGTCTTTCCTTTAGACTTTGCAAAGATAACAGTTATCTTTTGGGATCAGTGGAGTGTATGAAGTAGTGGTGGGGAATCTTTGACCGTTGGGCCTAATTAGGTCTGACAGGCCTCTCCATTTTGTCCACGAGAAACCATCCCCACCTGCCATAAACTTGACACCATGTATGATGTCAGAAATAGGTCCAGTAAGGTCAAGGCTGAGCCAATAAGTGATCTGCATGGCTTTTCCTTTCTTTTCACAATCACTGTTGATGGGCTGTGTTTTCAGAGGGCTGTCCATGGCACTTTGCAGCCCTGACTGTTATCTGATATTAAGGACTTCAAAGTGTTGTACAGGCACTCTGTAAGCATTAATAATCAACTGATCATTTGTACTTGCAGGAAGCTCTGCACAATGGTTTGAAGACTCAACAATTGGAGACTTTAAAGTGCCATGTCATGGGTCACCTGATATTATTCTGACATCAGGTGATAAGTAGGCAGCCCTACCACCTGTCAACTTTGACCCAGAGGATGTTGGGGAGATAGGGGTCCAGCCCACAGACCAGATCTATTTCCCCATTCCTGGTATAATGTTCTACACAAGGTTTTGAAATATTCACTGTTATGATGGAAACATGTGGGGGTTTTTTGCTTGTAATCTTCTTCATGTGTACCAGTGGAAGACACTTTCTTACCATCCCCAAAGGACTGGGATGATTTTTTTGCTAAATATGTTTGAAACTAAAAGTTTGTTGGTCTCATAGATATTTCCTCAGGGAATGCCAATTTTGTGTGTATGTATGAATGAATGAGTGGGTGGGTGGGTGGATGCTTCTAGATCAGTGCTTCTCAAATTCATTTCTTTCGGCCACACTTTCAGAATAAACATTTGTTCATGCCACACCAAATTTTTTATTCATAATAAATATATTGGAAAATAAAAAAAAAACTCCTAGCAGTGCTTAATCTATAACATAGAACATAACCACTGCATAATATTATCTTGGGACATCCAGAAAGTATGCTATGCTGTGCTGTGCTATGCTATGCTGTACCGAAATGTTTATTTGATGGTTCTTGAATCGTTCTGCCACACTTGCCATCCACTCCATCCACTCCCCTTTGAGAACCACTGTTATAGATGGAGGGCCTCTAGTCCTGTAAACTGCAAGCAGGCTTGCATTAGCCATCCACACTTCAGGGGTCTATCCTTTTTGGGGGGCCTGTATGCATGGCACTATGGGCAAGACAAAGCTTTGTGAGAATTGTTGTTTCCTCTCCTTTCCCCTCATTTGTCACTTTCTCTTCTGATATTTTGAAGCAGATGCTTCTCAGTGCCATTTTAACTCCTTATTTTGTATTTGTACCTGTGTACATGTATGCAGTTACTGAAGCAGTACAATTGAAAAAAAATTAAAAAGTTTCACTGCGCAGCAATCCCTCTTGCTGTTCTGGCTTCTGAGATTCAGAATATATTTTTTCTGGTTTTCCTACTCCAAAAACCTAGGTGCGTCTTATGGTCTGGTGCGTCTTATAGAGCGAAAAATACGGTAATTTCACAATGGAACCTAATCAGATATCCTGATCCAGTCAGTGTTACAATATGGATCGAAAATTTATAGCCTTGATTTTTCCTTGTTAGTTGTGTCAGTCTACTGTAGTATAACTGCATTAAAAACAAATTGTGCCCGACTGCAGTCCAGGGTTAATGGATTGCAGCCTTATAGGGTTTTAGCCAGAGACACCTGCACATCTGTACTTGGAAGTAAGCACTGATGTTTTCAAAGTAATCGACTAATTAAATAACTATTTGAACTGTGTGGGTTGAGGGAACCTCATTACAGGAAGCAATTAATTAAGGCAGAGAGCTGGTAGATCAGGAGAAAAAGGACTTATGGTGCAGGATGTGAAACAGCTCTGAACCCAGAAATTCATGGCAAGCAGCTGAGGAGGAGAGGCTGTCCCAACATGTCATCTACCTCCCCCGGGAACATTGCTTCTCACTCTGCCTCCATCACACATTTTACCATCCATACCTGCAAAGAGATTGAACTGCTATTCTGTTCTTCCCCTCCTTAGCAGATTTTCTGTGGGTTTTTTATTTTATTTTTAAAAAAGGTAGAGGAAGGTAAGAAAACATGGGAGGTTTGCAACTGGCTTATGAAGTTGTCTGGACTCTCCATAAAATTGCACAAAGGAGACATGGCAATTTCACAGCAACAGTCTTGCCTAGAGGAAGACAGAGGGGAAAAAAACCACAGGAATGTGATTTTGAAGGGAATGCATTTAGGTTCCCATGTACGTTTTGTACATCACAAATGTTTCCATTCATGTATCCTCTCCTATATAATAGAGCACAACTGATTCCCATCTCCTGTCAAACTAATTCCCTATCACAAACTTTTAACTCTAAAAAACACATCCCTAAAATCTTATCTGACTCTTGTACTGCTGTTTCCTAGCACCCTGTATGAGAGTTTTCCTTCATCAGAATTGACAGCTTTACGTGCTTTTTTGCCTGCCCTACTGCGAGCCAGCAAAGAACACTCTTTGGAAAGACTGCCATTCAGTTATCTTGTTTATTCCCCATCTCTGATAAGGAAGCTAGCTGAATGGACATACTGTAACCTGCAAGAGTGTTATTTAGTTCAGAAGGGAGAGACTGTTTAAAGACCAAAGGACAGTGCAATTCAATTCAGTTTTCATGTAGGTCATCCCCATTCTCTGGAATTTTATCTCTTCCCCAACCCTGCCCTATGTTGCTTAGAATGCAGGCGATCTTGAGGAGAAGACAAAAGAACAGTCAAACTTGGAAACCTCCATGGATTGCAATATATGATGTTGTTAGGAGAAAGAGAGCTTATGTTTTTCCAATGGGGGGAAATATTACTGATCATGAATTTCAGAATTCCTGTGTTCATTGTAAGCTAGGGCATTTCCACATGTTCAGCATGATGGTGATGTCGATTGGTACTTGCCTCCCTTTCTCCCTAATTGATACCAATGTGTATAAACCATTATTAACTGATAATCTTAGAATGTTAAGTCATCACTGTTGATTTAAAAAGCAGGTTGCATTTTTGTTCTTACTGGATTATTTTTGTTTATTTTAAATAAAAAGATAACATTTAAAACACCCACCTTTCTTAATTGGCCTGACTTGAACCCCGAGCTACACTTCCAAAATGTTTTCTCAAGGCTCTATCTGCACCTACCTCTTTAAAAGCAACACTTTTGTGTGCTGAATTGGGCATTTTAAAGAATTCATAGACAGCAATGCTTGTGTCCTAATACAGTGGTACTTAATTCGTTCTGGAGGTCTGTTCTTAACCTGAAACCATTCTTAACCGGAGGTACCACTTTAGCTAATGGGGCCTCCTGCTGCCGCCATCCCGCCACCCTGCAATTTCTGTTCTGATCCTGAAGCAAAGTTCTTAACCCGAGGTACTATTTCTGGGTTAGCGGAGTCTGTAACCTGAAGCGTCTGTAACCTGAGGCGTCTGTAACCTGAGGTACCACTGTACTTCCTTCTTTATAATGTGGCTGGGGATATTAGACTGCCTTCAAAGGGGACCTGCAACGGCAACAGGAAGCATCAGTGCTTTGTGTTTCCTGTTGTATCATCTTCCCCACTCCAACTTATCATTGTTTGCAATGAATCTCTTGCATCTCCTATAGCAGGTTGTTTCCCACAAATATTCCTGTAAGGAAATTGATGGATAGACTGTTGGAAATGACAGAGCTTTTATTATGGGATTCCCCCTGTTGCTCTTGCCAGGTAGCTATGACACTCACATAGTTGTATTAACAAATTCCTGCTTAACTATTATTTCTTTCATGTTACTAAACATATCTGGATTAAATTTGTGCCAAAATCTGGTTTTTAAAACAGAAAACATGTAGTGTCTTTAAAAAAGAAATCTCTATATAAATAAAAAAGTGGCGACTAGACATTCTGTTTTTGTGCCTACAGTCCAAGTCCCAGGAGCAATGTTGCTCCTAACTTTTGTATCCCAGCTTCTAACACTGATTATGAGATATTTACTGATTGGAAATGAAGTAGTGTGACCATCATAAAACTTTTGCACCTACAAATATTATTCAAGGTGGGATCATGCATTATAGCCCTGATATCATCATGGACACAGATAATCATTGAATGTGAAGTAAAAAATGACATCTGGAGGGGCCCTCAGTGCCTATCATGCATGCATATTTTGAGCAACATACATGTAACATCCCCAGATTTAATGATTCTGCAATACCACCCCCCCCCTACCCATGGTAAATCAGGATTAAAGGGTAGAAAAAATGTGGAATGGAATTTTCATGGGGATGGTATTGGCTAAATTTGTGTCTATGGGCAGCGCTATTTCCATAATAAATGGTTGTGTGCAAATGTCCATTGTTCAGCATTTGCACACTAGTTTACTTTGGCCACAACTATGGGTAAATGTACAAGCCTTGTTGTAGCTTCTGCTGATAATATGGGCAGTAGAAAGTGAGTAAGGAAAGCAATGCTATTAAGTGTGCACTTTATGTGCAAGTCTACGTTTTTAATAGCAACATCAGATTTACCAAATTTACACTTGCTTTAGGGTGCAGAGATGACATTTGGATGCTCCAGGAAAGGTCCTGGAGAGTGCATCTGTAACATAAGCAGTGAAATCATTAAAGCTAAAAAAGGAGCTACAGATAGTGCTGGGAACACCTGGTAGCTTTTTAATGAGAGCTGCCTTTCTGGTTTAAAAAATAAATACGTCCAAAATCCTTGGACGTGCTTATATTTTTCAAACTGAATGAAGAACAGAGATTTATCCTAGGTTGAAACTTTTCTTTTTCAACCTAGTGAGATAGAAATCTTGGGCAAATGTGCGTCAAATTTATGATTGCTTTGTGTGAGTGCCTCTCTTGGGAACTTGAAACTGGATATTTTTATTGCAGATTTCAGTCATGAAGTTTCTGTGACTGAGGTTATTGAGGTAATGTAACTTGGTTATGGGGCATATTAGAGGGTTAGTCAGTTATAGGTTTGGGGGTCTTTCAGTTGACCCTATTTATAAGTAAATCTCAAAGCAGACAGAAAAGATTTTCCATTTTTACAAATATGGAGTTTAAATTCAGAAATTTGAAATAATACGACGTGAGGAAGAAAGAGTTAATTAGGTGTGTGCTTGTGGATCTGAGAGTTGTGATTCTAACCAAAACCAGAGGCAAATGAGCAGAACACAGATTAATTACTAAGGGACTGCTATCAGAACTACCTGTTCTTTTTAGAGGCATGTTCTTCCTTACCTTTTATTGATTTCCTGAATGTAAGACTAGAGCTGGAAAAATACAAGGTCTCTAGCTGCTGAGGCTCCTAGAACCATAATCCTAAAAAAGTAAATTCTCTATAGACTCAGTTGTTTGAATGGCCTGATGTTTGGACCTGGTTTGGTGAGCTATCCAATCAGTGTGTGCTTCAACCACTTTTCAACCATAGTATTATTATTATTATTATTATTATTTTATTATTAATTTATTTATACCCAACCCATCTGGCTGGGTTTCCCCAGCCACTCTGGGCAGCTTCCAACAAGAGATTAAAAATACATTAAAACATCAGTCATTTAAAACTTCCCTAAACAGGGCTGCCTTCAGATGTAAAGGTACAGGGGTGTGCAACACGGCCTCCAGTCATTGCTAGAGAGCTTGAAGTAGCTGGGTTGGACAGACCTGGTATTAAATAGTGGGAGCTTAGTCATCTGTTGTAGACTAGTCAACAGATCAGAACCTTCTGTCTTCTGCACTTCTGTCTTCGGTTTCTCAACTCCAGTGTGGCCAGCCTTTCTGACAAGAGTGTGTCCTTGAGTCAAGTATAAAGTATGAGAAAGTGCATATGCAACCCTGCCACGTGCCATGGTGAGGAGGGGTCAGGCATGTTGGCCTGACAAACCCATAGGTTCTTTCCAGGGGTGTGCTACATGCTTACAGTACCTGTGACACTTGTCTAGGCACTACTGTATATTACAGTAACTCTCCAAAATTAGACTGTGGCTTTTCGGAGTTGCTTTGATATGCTGCCTTTCTGCTGTGAGATTTGAGGTAGTTTACAATTCAGTACTAAACTAAGAGAAAAAATAATAAAAAGAGCTGTTTAGAATCTCTTCAAGAGATGATAGCAAGAGCGCCTTGATCTGGGCTACTTTTGTTTCCTTTTTGGGATCTGTTTTCAGCCCAGGTAAGACCTTCTTTTACAGTTATCCAGACCTCTTTGCCTACTTGCTTGCTTCCCTTTTCGTTTTTCTTGAGTCTAGGACTCTCACAAGGCCAGTGCACCCAGAATTGCTCCATTGCTAGATTTTTTAATTCCAATATCCTGGCAAATGCAATATAGAGTCTTGTAACCGTAAAGGCTAACTTGCTTATTATAGCATAAGGCTTCATAAACTGAGGCCCACATCAACAGTGTGCCTATCTCCTGGCCCTGATTTGCCTGCAGATACAGCTGTGGAGCCCTGGAAATGATGCATCATCAGTACCATGCACCTTGTGCCATTTTGTGTAAGAACACCTAGGATGTTATAGGAGGGCAATTTTTGCAGTCACCAGAGCCATATACCACAAATAAGCAAAGACTGTTCAAACTTCCCTAGGTGGTTCTCACCTCTGTTGCTTGGAGGAAGAGGGTGAAAGCCATTTTAGCAGAACTGTCTAAACCTACGGCTTGGTTTCCTTGCAAAGCCAATTCTGCCAATGCTCCTCTCTTAGAACTCCCTCTTCTTCCCATATCTTTGAACTGCTTTTCACAATGGCAGGTTTGACATGAAGAGCACCTGGAGACCAGGCTTGTCACTTGGCTGCCCCTTTCATTCAAGTTTGCAGCTGAGCCCTCAGAAGTGTCAGGTTCTTGTTTCCCTCCCACAATATGGAGCACTGGGATCTCTGCATTTTGCTACTGTTCACATACCAGAGTAGACATTTGCCAACTTCACAGCCGGGTTTGGGGGGGGGGGGGATGGCTTTCCTGAGGCATTGCTCCCAAATCAGGGATGTTCTCACATCCCCTCCTGGCTCCTGTGGCAAACAGCATCTGCTCCCCTGGCACCTGTTGGAGAGACAGGGAAAGAAAACAAGAGAGAAACTTTCACAGAAACAGGTGACCTGTGCACATTTTCTGATGGGAATATGTGTTGCCATGGAGACAGCTTCTCCAAATAGCTCCCCTCCACCTCCCCCAAGCAACTGAGGCGCAAGCAAGACATTTTTGCAGTGTCTGGTTTGAAAAGATTCTCTTAATGAGAGTCGTAGGTCAGGCGAGCTGAGCGAAGGAGACCCCCTTTCTGCTGCTTTGTCCCTGCGGGATGCACCGAGCCAGGCAAACGGGCTTATGAAAAAGAAGTCTCTTCAAAGGGTCTCCGTGTTGTAAATGAAATGAAGGCTCTGGTTCCCCCCATCTTTTTTTTGAGAGAGAGTGAGAGAGAAAGAGAGAAGGGTTTGGTTCAAATGGATCACCTCTCTTCCTAGGCAAGCAACTTAACAGCCTATTTAAAAATGGAAAGAGATGGGAAAACAAGACAAAAGAATAAGAGAGAGCTTAAGGTGGAATGGTGGAGAATAGAGATGATGACTGAGGGCAGCACAATATGAGCAGCAAGATGGCAAGGGGATGGGAAGTGTCTTTTTTAAACAGAACAACAAACCAGCAAAAGGGCTTAGTAAGAGAGAATGGAGGATAAAAAAAGTTGTGAAACCTAAGCCAGTAGAGGGGCTGAAGTGGATAAAGGGCATACAAATTGCAAGCTTGGAAATTCCAGGGAAGGACTTTCAAAGGCGTGCAGACTGTCAGACATTTCTAGGCTTAAACCAAGAGGCCTTTGGATTGGTCACAGACTTCTTCCTTCTTAGTGGCTGCTGGTCAGATGAGGGAATGCATAGACAGTTCTTATAGACAATTTCAGCTGTGGCATTCATTTGTCAATCTATAATTCTCTTGGCCTGGAAAATCAAATGAAAGCAGATGACCAGTCTGGTGCCATCAGCTGATAAAAGGTTTCTGGAGCTGCTGCTTTCCCTTGCTCTGGGCAGTTTGTCAAAGGGGGGGGGGGTCACCCAGCTCTTCCATCAGCACTACCAGACTGAGGGCTTATACACACTTACCTTTTGCCCCATTTGGACACAGAGCTTTAAAGCAGGTTGTGTGTGTGTGTGTAGAACCTCAGTTAGCTATGTATTTTTATTGATTGGGAGGGCAGCTGTCCCCCCCCCCCAGCTACTCCCAGGGATGGGGATTATTTGGGTTGATTGTGTGGCACCATTGAGGAAGAATCACTGCCCTATTTCAGTCCTCTTGTGCTGGTCACTGTAACTTCAGACACCCCAAGATGCTACCAGTTTTCTGTAAAACTGTTAGTCTGGCCCAGGTATGACTTGAGGATTTCTTTTCTAGCGCTGATCAACTCTTTGAGCCCAGAGATGAACAGGGTAAATAATGTCCTATGGACCCCACTGGATATTTCAGTGCCTTTTGATATTACTGATCATGAGGTGTTGATGACCTGCTTGCTCCTAGGACCTGGTGATAGTTTGCCTTTTGGCATCTCATATCTAACAAATTACTTCTTCCCCTGTGTCACTTTAAAATCTCGAAGGATGGCTGACAGCAACTCCATGACACTCACTTTCTGTCCTTGGAGATTCATTAAAGCCCAACTCGAGCATCTTCCAAACAAATTATAAAGCAATTCTATTTTTGTTAGCTTTTAGCAACTGCATTTATTATCAGATTGGGACGGGAGGCAGGGGGAATTGGTTGGGGTTATAATAAGGTCTGTTTTTTGTGATATTTGATAGTTTACAGTTTATGTTTTTTAGACTCTGTTTTTATTTTTTTGATCATAAGCATGTTAAAACCTGCCCTAAGCCATTCATAAAGGGTAAGATATAAAATGTGTTTATTTGATTTTTATAAGAGGAAACTGACTTACAGAGAGGTACATAGGACAAGACTCTCTTTGGCCATTCTGCAGCCAAGCAGGAATGGAACTTATGAATTACTGATGTCCAGTCTCCTTTGGTAATTTTAGCATTACTTATTTATGAGCCTGAAACCCAACAAATGACAGGAAATGTGTGGAAAAATTCTGTACTGCTCTCTTTCATCTGGCTTCCCTCTCCCACCTTTTGCAACATCTATTTTGAGCCTCTCATTCTGAGCTACCTGCTCTAATTGGCTTTCCTTTTTGGATATCTTGCAGATAGCTTCTTGGTCCTGTGCTGCTTGCCCTTTCTAGCATAGGTGTCTGTATTTCTGCTTGGCAAGTCCTTCACCTGTTTACTTGAACCCCTCCAAATGTGAATGTGTAACGCAAGTGGTACTTCAGGTGCTGCAGAACTTGCCTTCACAACAGCCTCAATAAAGTAAATTGTTTAGGCTAAAGTATGGGCCAGCTGGTTGCTAGGCAATCCTTTTGTATTTGCAGCAAGGTAAGTACAGGCTGCACACACATACCATACGTCTAAAGCACTTTTAACACATCCCCTCCCCCTGAAAAATCATAGGAAATGTAGTTGACCTCTCACAGAGCTACAGTTCCCAGAACCCTTAACAGACTACAGTTCCCAGTATAGTGTGCTTCCATTTTATGAGTTAAGAGTTTGGGATTTGCAGTCCTACCGGGAGGAATGAGAAGAAAGTGGCTGCTGGATTATTGATGCCACGATGGACTGAAGCCTGTATATTCTGCCTTACTGTGAAATGAATTTAATGTTGCGCTAAGACAATTGTTCTGCCATGGCAGGTATTTCAGCTTGCTTGACTGAACAACTCACAGCTCCTCTCCCTCTCTCGACAGCCCCCAAGCCAATTCTGAGGGGCATGCCGAAGGGAGGGACGAAAGCCTGTTGCACATGTGGAAGTCCTTGTATAGGGCATCTGCTGACAGGATTCATTAGCTGAATCCCAGTTTATCACTTTCCTGTTACAGTTACAGTTAAGAGGCATTTTAGGATTGTCTTCTAAGTGAAAGGTCACAGGTTTTCCATGCATAGCCTGTTATTTTTGCCTATTTTCCAGCTTGCTGGTGGTTCTTTTGCTCAGGGTGGTGAAGCTGGTCAAGACAAAAATGTGTAGGAAATAGGTAGCCCAAGAAATAGTCATGAGGAGAGCTCTTTCCACAATCATATATATCCATTTTCCTAGTACCTAGAGAGTGCTGGGTACAGTACTTTGTTATTCCAATCAGCATTTCTGCAATTGCTAAAAGTGATGTGTTGCCTCTGAAGCACTGAGATTCTGATGTATGGGATGAAGATGGGAGAAAATGCGAGTGGGCGCCTTGGATCCTGTTAGTTCCAAAAGCCAGCTCTTTCTTCCTATCTGCCAAGTTCTCAGAATATCAGGTCATGGAATGCAAATGAAAGCCTCTCTAAAGATGCTCTCCCAGGGTGAGCATTTTAATGACATTGTGAGCTGCTTATTAAACTGTAACCTGCCATTTCTGGGAGCGTTCACTCATGTTCTCAGTTTAATTATCCCTCTGTGGCAGTCTCAGTGTGAGTACCTGTGAGCACGTGTGCAGAGTATATGAATATCTTCACCAAACAAAATAAACCCCCCCATGTTTTCATTAGAAGGCCTTTAGGACTCTGTGGTTTCTGTCCTGTGGCACACTGGATAGCTTGAGAGGTGTTTTAATTGCTTTCTAGCTGAGAAGTCCATCTGTCTTTGCCCTTTGTAGAGGATGCCATAGTTCCAAGCCACATATTGCAGGACAGGTGTTACTAATGCAGTCTCCACAATCAAAGCTAACTCCAGTCTGGTTCATTTTTTACTGCAGGAATTTTAAAAAGCGTCCAAGAGTTAGAACTGGTGAACCATACTGTAGCGCTGTCTGTGGCAGAAAGAGAGGGGGCAGGGGAAGAGAGGATAGGAACACCTCAGTCAGTTCTGCTTTTGGGGGGTGGGGGGGCTTACCCAATTCCACTTTGAAGCAGAATTTGATGGCAGGATTGAAGTTATGCCCAAAGAGGAGCTGAGTCAGACAAGGATCTGGATTTGGTGGAGATTATGGACTCCTGTTGCAACACTTGAAAGCCTTCCTTGATATTGTAAAGCTGCACTATACATATTCATAAGTGTTGTGCACCAGCATGGTACAAGATGTCATGGTGTTATGTCAGTACAGAAGCCCTGCTCATGCCCACTGGAAATGGAAACAGCAGCAGCAGCAGCAACAACAACAACAACAACAACAACAACAAAGCCTTTCTTAACATAGACACTGCTAGGCATGTACAGACCCCTTTACACAAAAAGTACCCCCTGCCTTAGTCTACAACACTGGGGAGCCATCAAGAGGGAAGTAATAGTACCACTCTGTTCTGCCTTGGTCAGACCACACTTAGAGTACTGTGCCCAGTTCTGGGCACCACAACTTAAGAAGGATAACGGGTCTAGAAACCAAGCATTATGAGGAACATTTGAGGGAATTGGGTATGTTTAGCCTCGTAAAGAGGAGATTGAGAAGAAATAGGATAGACAACAACAAATATCTAAAGGGATGTCACATGGAGGATGGAGCAAACTTGTTTCCTCCTGCTCCAGAGGGTAGGCCCCAAACCAATGGATTCAAGTTACAAGAAAGAAGCTTCTGACTAAAAATTAGGAATAACAATAAGAGCTGTTTGGTGGTGGAACAGACTCCCATGAGAGGTGGTGAACTCTCTTTCCTTGGAAGTTTTTAAGCAGAGACTGGATGGCCATCTGCCATGAATGCTTTAGTTGAGATTCCTTCATTGCAGGGCATTGGGCTAGATTACCCTTCCAACTTTACAATTCTATGATTTTATTAAATGTTGTGCTCATTCTACTTCTTTAAGCAGTGAGAAGTTCCATGGGAACAGGGCTTTTTCAGTTTCGTTTCCTTTTGAAAGGAACATGAGAACAAAACTAGCCAAACCCTGGCATACTTTTAAAACTGGAATTCACTTTTTTATTATTTAGTTTTTGCAGTCTCACTGTAAATGGGTTATTCTATAACAGTTATAGGATCCCTGGGGTCATCTAAGCTAGCCAGACCTCTTTGGTGCTGTCACACATCACAAATTTGGGCCAGATTGATGACACTTCCACTAAATATGAAATAATTATTTTGGATTAATGGACTAAATACTTATTTTTGGAAGAATTAACACAGCCTACAATGCTGTACTGTCATGGAAATTGGATTTTAATTGATTTGATTAATTAGCTACTTCTGTGATGCTGTGTTCTTCATTTATTCTAATGATGCTGCCTATTGCTTTTTTAAATGTGTAGATTATAAAGTGCTCAGGAGTCCTAAGGGAGAAAATACGCTTGTATAACTATAATAAATAAAAAAAGTTATCAAATATTGAAAACTATTCCAAAGAAAAAAACAGGTTGGATGTGTGGGAACCACCAGGGGGAAGTGCAGAGTGACCAAGAAGCAGATGTTCTGAATCAGCTTTCCCCAACCTAATGCCCTCCAGAAGTTTTGGGATGATGGGAGTTGTAATTCAAAACATCTGGAGTTCACCAGGCTAGAAAGGTTGTTTTAAACTATCTGCCTTATATCTGACTAGTGTATTGCCAGTTCTTGTGAAAAGGCTCTTTCACCCTTAAAGTTTTAAGGTGAGAATAAACTCTTGTGTTGAACTCATGATCATGTCACTTATAGGCAAGCCTAAGTCCTCAGTTAGGAAGCCACATGCTTCCAAAGTCTTTGTCCTTGAATATTTAGTTTTAGTTGTATCCATATAATAGGGAATGTATAAGGAAGAGGAGTAGGTGGGCTGGATAAGAAAGCATTATTGGGACACAAGTGGAAGGGGGTGAAGTTTATAGACAATACTCATCAAAATGGAACAGTGAATAGTTGTCTCCCAAGTGCTGAAAGGATTAAGGAATGTTGCTTGTGACCTGTCATTAATTTGAATTTGAATGGTGGTATAGTTTAAGCCAATTAATAACTTAATCTTCTATTAGTCAAATTCTTTTTTGCTGAATTGGAATGGATAAAATAAAACAGCTTAAATTAAGCAAAATGGGTGAAGAAAATGTTCCCTGGGTATATTTGTCTGAGGACATTCAGGACTTTATGGGCAAAAGCAACATCTTGATTGGTGTCTGGTCAACAGTGGAAAATGCCAGGTGCAGAATCTAGTGTGAAGCATTTCAATGATTCTTAAGAGAATTTAACGTGACTTATGTAGAGAATCTAATTTTGACTTCTGTGGCCTCTAGAGGTATCCACTACAATTGTTTTTATTTTCCACATGTAAATCATGTCAAAATAATTATATTGCTGTTCTCTCCTAATGGCTCCACAGTTTGTGTATCACAAATTAAAAATCAAGTGGCACATTTTGCAGATTAATAGAACTTGCAGTTTAGAGAGCTCTAGAGACCACCAGGCAGACGTTGGGAGGTCCTTATGGAATTGTTTTGCTTGTGTTCCTTTTTAAAGTACATCTTTTGACTAGGAAGAGCTGATCTAGCCATGTTGCTTTCTTTTGGTGACTGGGCCATGGAGCAGACCACTAGGGACATTATGTACCTTGGAGAAGATATGGCATTTTCATAGCATCTCTTGGGGAACAACTCTGTCTCCCCTGCCTCAATGTGTTGGGTAGGAAATGTTGATATATTACTTATAACTGGTGTGCTGTATGCACTGAAGCAGTACTAAAGTCCTGATTGTTATGCTTAAAAGCAAGAGAGAGAGAGAGATCTATTAACTGATGTGTTCATATCTGTGGATTCTCAAAGATGGAAAATGGCGGTAGTTCAGTAGAGCACATGTTTTGAACAGAAAAGGTCCTACGCATCTCAAAGTAGGGCTAGGAAAAGCTCCTGTCTGAAATCCTGAAGAGCCAGAACTGAGCAAGACTGACCACTGGTCTCACTCAGTATATAATGACCGCTCCCCGCATAAAACGGGGGGTGCCCT
The DNA here is from genome assembly GCF_965153285.1 of Podarcis tiliguerta. Lineage (NCBI taxonomy): Eukaryota > Metazoa > Chordata > Lepidosauria > Squamata > Lacertidae > Podarcis > Podarcis tiliguerta. The sequence goes on along the minus strand of NC_139535.1, from coordinate 51,168,915 downwards.
TTGCATGGACGCGCGCAGCTCCTGGATCTGGAGCAGCTCCATCAGCATAGGCTTGGCTTCGCCTTCCCTCAGGTGGGATACCTGGAGGTCTCCGCCTACCTCAGTCAGTTGTCCAATCCTGCCTGGGGGAAGCGTTGCCAAGGAGACCAGGCCAGGTGGGGGGAGGGACTACCTGCCCACACAATAGAGGGAGGATCTTACCTGGGAATCCTCACTTGGCTCCAGAGCTCTGTATATAAAGCAGTTTTCTGGGTTCCCAGCTTCCTTTGTACTCATCTATGAATCCAAATTGTTCTTCAAAAATTATCCTCTTCACTTTCACTTAAGATTTTGATGCTGTATCTTCCTTTATCGCAGCAATGTTACCCTTGATTTATCAGAGGTCCCATGCTAATTCAACTTGACCCTAACGTTTTTCTTTCTTCAGAGTAGCATTTTATGGTAGGAATCTGCAGAGTGGGGGAAATCTTTCTTTTCGATTCATCACAAAATTAATCTTAGTTCAGTGTGCTCTTGTTAGTTGCTCTAAGATTATATATCTGGTTGTTTTCATGGCCAGGCACTGATTTGCTCCCCTCCCCACCCTTTCCACTTTTAAAAAGCCTGAATTCTTGCAAGACTGGCTTCTTTGCTGGAACAGCTGCCAGGGATTTATGAAACCTGATTGTGTTCCATAGATGACATTGATCTTATGCTTTGGACCGCATTCCAGAGATTGAACAATGGGCTTGTTTTCTTTTGTCTCAGAACGAGGATCAAGCACATAGTCTGGGGGAAGCACTGCCTATGACCCATCTTGCCATTCTTACTGACGTGTACATTTCCACAGACGTTTGCTGACAGCTGGTTCTCAATGGCTTTTAACCGACAGGCTACATGTTGGGTGGCAGCCCCCAGCTGCATGTCAGTTTCCATCAGTTTGTGGATTCTCAGTAACTGGTAGTGTTGATGTTTTTTTAACAACAACAAAACCTGTCAAGATTGTCTAGGATATGGTGTGAGATGCAACAGCATTCTGTACAATTTGATAGGCTATGGAAGGGAATGCTTCTTCATATATTGGAATGGGGGGGTTGATTAACTATCACTTACATTTTGTTAATATTTGGAACAAGAAGTAAAATGAGAAGGATCTGAACTAAAATATGTTTGTGTTCCAATAAGATTTTTTTCCCCAGTTACTGAAGGAAGTAGGATATTGATGGTTGTCAACCACCAGATGTTTGTTGGAATTAAGTGCTTCTATACGGAATTGTAAACACCCAGCTACCTACCAGACATCATTGGCAATCACTGTGTGATTCATTCTGACACAAGAATGCTTTTGAGGCTCTTCTAAATCTTCAGGAGTGCTTTCTACTATTGCTTGCTGGTGGGTTGACTGCAACCCAATTTCACTGATTGACATTTTGTTTTCATCATTCATACAGTTGTAGCATTTTGTTTAGACTACTGTTAATAGTCTCTTTGCAGGATTGCCCTTGAAGTTAGCTCAGAAACTTTCAGTTACTGCAGGATTCAGAAGTCTGTGCTTTGACTAAAATTCAGAAGTCACCTCACTATGGTTTAATGTAACTGTGCTGCCTACAGTTTACTTCTGGCTGGGTTCAAGGGCTCACTGTTAAATACTGTAATGGCTTGTTTCCTGCACATTTCAAGTACCAGTAGCACCTAATGCCATATCTTTCTCATAATTCACTGAGAGCATATCTGGAGGTCTTACTCTACAACAGGTGTGGGGAACCTTTATTCCTCTAGATGTAGGTGCACTAAAACTCCAGTCACCCATGGCCATTGGCCATGCTTGCTGGGGTTGATGGGAGTTGTAGTTCAGCAACATATAGAGGGCCAAAGGTTCTCAGCCCTTCTCTAAAACCGACATTTGCTGTGATTAAATAGGAGAGACTACAGAATTTGTCTAATTATCTTTGTTATTTGTTAAATTTCTATGCTGCTTTTCATCCAAGGATCACAGGGTGATTTACAATATAAAAACACAAAAATGCATACCATAATAATAAACAAAAACAAAAACCTCCAGTTTAGAAGGCCATAGATTGTTTAATTAGCCAAAAGCCTGGGAAAAGTGAAATATTTTTGAATGCTGCCTAAAGATATGTAACAAAGGCACCAGGTGAGCCTACCTAGGGAGAGCATTCCACAAGAAGAGAGCTACTGCAGAATAGGCCTGTTCTCGTGTTGCCACCTTCCGGACCTCTCATGGAAGAGGCACATGAAGAAGGGCCTCAGATGATGATCACAGAGTCTGGGTTGGTTCATGTGGGGAGAGGCAGTCCTTGAGGCATTGTGGTCCTGAGCCGTTTAAGGCTTTATAGGTCGAAAGCAGCACTTTGAATTGGGCCCACAAATTAACTGGTAACCAGTGCAGTCGGTCAAGGATTGGCATTATATGCTCAAACTGCCTTGCCTCGTTGAGCAACCTGGCCACTGAATTCTACACCAGCTGAACTTTCCAAACTGACTTCAGAGGCAGCTCTGTGTATAACACATTGTAATAATTTAACCTATAGGTAATAACTCCCATACACTTGCCCACCATTGCGAGATCCATTTAGTGTCCTTTCCTTACACTAGTATTGCAGAACCTTTGGCCAGTCAGGACTTTGAAGCAATTTATAGAAAGTTTTGTCCACCTCCCAATCATGGAGGAACGTAGGCAGATATATGATTTTCCAAATTACTTCCCTCAGTCCTTTCTTCAGATGGTCAGTGGAAGCATCCCCAGTCTTTTTGGAACTGTGGGTGGATTTTTAGTTTTGAGAAAATGGCTGGGGGGGGTCTCATGGGGGGGTGTCTCATAGCTTCTCTCCCACGTCTAGGTGAATCATTCCTCCCCAAATTCTGAACTGTCTGACTTTTTCCCATTTCTGTGTATAATTATCTGAGAAACATTTACAGAGACTGTAATAATTGTTGTTCAGTTCTCTACAGTCTTTTTGCATGTTATGGCTGTTAAATGGTGAAGTCACCATGTGTTTTCTTTTTTGGGCTTAGTAATTGGTCTTGTGAATGCTGTGAGACATGTTGAGATAGCACCTCACCACTCCTGGCTGCATTTACATTTCAAAGCTTTTTTAGGAGGTGCTGAATTGTAGACTCCACACATGTTAGAGATGTAGTGGAGCATTCTCAAGACTAGTCAGTGCCGAAAAAAGGAGGGGAAGGAGAGTCAACCTGCGGTGGCTTTACTACATAATCATCATAAAGAGGTCATGTGAATTGGCCTTGGACTGTTCTTTACACCACTTCACTGACAGAAATGTGAAGATCGGCTCTAGCAAGATGAAACCATTTCAGTCCTCTTGCTGTCACATCACAAGCTGTCATCCTTATGTGTTTATTTTATTTATATCTTGTAAGCTATACAAGTTAGGAAGTGGGAGGCATTTATATATCAGAACCAGTGGGTATAAGGAGAACATTTATGCTTAGTTTTAAATCTTGCCTAGCATGAGGTGGTGGGGTGACTAGAATCCTTATGAAAAGTTCCACAAGATTAGATTCTCCCACCAAAAAAGTCAGGCACTAATGCAAACGTGATTGTTTGAATTAGCCTAAAGGCCTCTTGAAGAACTTGTGAAATAGTGGAGCTTTGTATTTAAACTATTTATACATACAACTCTATATTTTTATTTTTAATGGATATCCCCAAAATTCAGGGTGTCCAGTTCTTCTGTTTGTTTTCCCATTAGGCTTCATACATTTTCTTTTCTTTTCTGCTGGAGATGTTTTGTGACTGTTAATAGTTATTTACCACCTGTCAAATATTCAGTGATCTTCAGAGTCTAGTAAGTGACCTATAACTTTCCATTGACCCAGAGTCTAGACACTGGGTCAAAAGGTCTTGGAGTGGATGTGTCATGTCCAGTATGGCTGAACACAGTATAGCTGCCAGTGCCTCGGGACACAAGAAGAAATGACTTGTGGACCTTCTGCCTTAGGTTCGGACTGCCTTGCTTGTCACATTGTCAACCAGACTGAGAGGCCACAGGAGGTGGCATACTCTGAATGTTGGTGCTGCAGAGGCTGGGTTGAGAAGTGGAAGCTTCCTAAGTTATCATTCATTATTTTCCTCAAAACCTGAAACAGGTCTGCTTCTGCAAAACACATGTTACAGTTCCCCAGTGGTTTTACTCATGCCTGTGAGACAATGTCTCCACGAGATAAGAGAGTTTCTGTATCTGTTGGCTTTGTCAGGTAAGATTTACAAAAAAGTTACAAAAAATGATACTTAAATTTCAAGCATGTATTTTACTTTTGGCATTAGTTGGTACATCTCCCCTAAAGTTTATGACTGTAGCTTTGATTACTGTGGTTCAATCATTCTACCAAGGATGAATCACACTTCTGGGGCAAAGGCAGAGAGGTATCCTCTTCATCTCAGCAAGGAAGGAGATATAACAGAAGGCATAAGGTCTCACTGACCCCCTGTATGCATAGTACACTTTTAGCGGTGAATGGTGTAAATAGTTGAACAGTTGCCACACGATTGTTGTCATGTTCACTACAGTCGCTTTTTATGTGGTAGCTATCAAATAGTGGTCACTATGTGTCAACTTTTTTAAAAATGGGAACTGATTTTGTGAATGCTGTGGGATGTATTACCCTCAGCCTATCATGGGGGCAAGGGAAACATTACCTCCCAGATGAGAAGGAATTCCCTGCCACTAGTGTCAATCAGAAAATTCATCTTGCTACTTCTTCACTGACTGCTGTTCTTGGTTTGTTTTTTCTGGGATCTTCTACTGTAGCTTCCTGCAGTCAGAAAACAGGGCTGGGAGCTGGGTACCCCTTCTGACTCAACTATACTGCAACTGTACTGCAAATGGGAGAGTTTCTTTTTTTCTTAGATGAGAATCTCATATTCTGGAGAGACTCTTAGTGGCGCAGGATTTGAGTCTCATCATTACTTGATGAGATCTTGAAGTCCATCTGTATTATCCTTTTAATAAAAGACCAAACAACTGGGTTACTTGCCCATATGTAAATAGTAGCCATTTTATTGGTTAGTTACAATTCCTTTGTATAACTGCCAATGGAATGGCCTTTTTGTATCTTAAAATAGATTGTGACTGCAGTCATTTTCTAGTTCAGCAATAACTGAGATAATTGCAAAAAATACCAGTTTTATCATTCAAGTCTGCTTAATCATAGCACTTTATCATAGCTGAAGAAATGATACATGCAAAACATTGGTTGTATAGATTTATTTCATTATTTTGTTTATTATTTATTGTGCATACTCTTGACAGTATTTGAGACCAATAACCTTTTAATTGATATAACATCGCAATTTGTGTTCCTCTGGCTGCTAGACTAGACTGATTATCAACCGTATCTGAATCTCCAAAATGAAGAAAAGGGAGAATGAATAGTTACTGTAACTACACACTTTATATAGCCTTTAAATTTGTGTATGTCTTTGTACAGGAATAATATCTCTCAAGCCATAACAGTGAGTCAATCTGTTAGCAAGGATAATAAATATAAATAGTCATTGAACCTTGTTTTTAAACTATGAGCTTTATAAGGATGACAAACCACAGAACTGGTTTCTTGCATGAGTGCTTAGTTGTATAACTGCCCACTTAATGTGATTTAATGATAGTTTGATTATCCAGATGTGAGATTTGGAATGGACTGACCTACTATGAGGCCCATATTTGACAATTAGGTCCATCCAATGTATTTGTAATCTGTAATTACAACCAATAAGCATTCATAGGGCACTCATCTCCATACCAGCTGGGTCCTCACTGCACAATTTTCAGTAAAACAAAAGCAGACTGCTTAAAGAATGGAAGGAAATGTTTTAGGTCTTCATAACTCTTAACAAATTAACCAGATGAGGGCTAAACAAACTTAAGGAAACTTGGTGGTCCTGCTTTTCTGTGAAAGCTGGGGGGAAGGGGCAAAGAGCCCATTTTCTAATATGGCAAATTCAAGGTTTTGCAGCTAAACAGGATTTTGTGCTCTTTTATGAGAAATTTGTTTCCAATCCCAGCCCCCAACAAATGACCTGTACTTTCTGTATTAAGGAAAATGATGGAGAAATGCACTGGAAACTGGGATAACAATTGCTTAATGCAGTGTCATATAACCTCCCCACAAAGAAATCAGAATAAATGCTAACTATATAGGTTGTCTGGAAATGACCTTCCTCAGCCTTAGTAAGATAATAGAAGGGAATAATAATTATTTCAGCAAAAAGTTATTGCCAGCAGGCATTCCCCTCTATTTTAACAAGGCTGAACAAGTTAGCAGATTTTATTGAAATCTTTATTCCCAGAATGCTGCAATTAGCAAATGAATTTTATTTGTGTTCACTGATAAAGAAATAGTCCTGCTCCATAAGGAATGAGATTGTGGCCATGGGTGCATTTTAGTATATTCTGGCAAATGTTGGCTCTTACTGGACAAAGATGGAAATGAAATTGGGTCATTTATTGAAGGCACCTGGAACACATATCAGACATGATTGTGTGGAAAGAATGAGAATAAATCTCTTCTCTTTTTTATTATTCTATGGGTTCACTCTGTTCCTCTTAAATGTTGATTTAACTAAGATAATTACTTCAATTAATTCCAGAATTGGGGCATGTGTAGTTTGTCTCTGCTTTCAGTTCATTTGTATATCTCCTACCTCACCTTCCAACTGCTATGTTTGCAATACTTTGGTGTCTGTTTAGCCTTATTTATTTTCCATGGGCTCTTGATTCTTTTTTGTTAGTTTATCCTGGGCTGAGGAAAACTAACTTGTATATTGGGACTTGCCAAACTGTTTGGGCCTGTGGGCATATTATGAATTATGAGAGAATGTTGTGAGCCTCACACCTTCTGATTGCTTATCTCTCTGCTTCTGTGGGTCACTGTTCCCTACTCCTGCCAGAGTGTGCGCACACACAGAAATTATTTGCCCTTCCAATGGGTGTACGCAAAAGTCAGATCCACTAGAAACTGCTTAGAGGTTTTATTTACAATTAAGCAGTATATTATATGAATTCTGTTAAATAAAAATAAAGGGATCCTATTCACTTTGCATAATTGTACACCCTTCCACCCAAAACAACCATTGTTAGACTTCACAGCAAGTCTCAGATCTAGTGTTTGCCATCACCACAAAAATATTAATCCAAGGCACAGATCCTAATGGTTTTTCAAGATTTTTACAGAGAATGACAACAAAATCATCAATAAATTACAGAGCGTATATATGATTTAATGTTAGTTTTGAGGGGATCCTTTGTTAAAAATGGTTTCCATAAGGACCCATATCTCTGATCAAATTTTTTTTGAACCACAGCAGTGCTAGAAAGCATTAGATCTGTAATCTTTACAAGTCAGTGGAGACAGATAGGATCTATAATTTGATGATGGTTGGGTTGGAGGGAACCCTGGGGTGTGGGGTAGGGAAGACAATTTCAGGGGAATCCATTTTACTGGATTAGATGTCCATGGGCATCTTCTTTCACCCTCTCCTATGACACCCCACTTTCTCCCCCTGGCTCCCCATGGGTTGCTCCATTTTCCTCCTCCCACATTGAGTTGAAAGAAAGTAAAAGAGTGTGGCATTCTTTCCCTTGGCATCCTTCAGCTTTTTTCAAAAGGCGGGAAAGTTACCGGTCCTTGCTTGCCATCTCATGTTGAGAGGGGCAGTTGTTGGGGGCAAGGAAGAGGCTTTGAGACTTCAAAGGCAGCAGGAAAAGTCCTCAAGGGTGCCTTTATACCCACAGAGATGATGTTGGGGACCTTAGTTGAAAACAATGGGAAAAGCTATGACATGAGCTAGTTGACTTTTTAAAAAACCCTCACCTAAGTTCCCTAGTCAAATAGAACTCCTGATAAATTGGAACATGGGATAAAAACACTGATAGCCTGCCCACTCCTGCAGCTACTAGGTAAAGACAGCCCCTAACTTTTCTTGCCTTTCCCCCAACCCTGAAGGGATGATATGCTGACTGGAACTATTGTATTGTAAAATTGATGGATGTTTCCAGCCTACATCCCCTGACAGAATAGTAATATCTGGCTTCCCATGCTACCTGGCGCTATTCGGTCAAAAAGACAAAACTGACAAGTGACTAACGAGCAGAGAGACACACTTGATCCTTTCCCCTTCATCTTAGACAGACAAGATCAGTACCCTTTTGCTTGCCTTTCCCTCTCTTCCTGGAAGTAGATGAATGGCATAATATGACATCTACATGTTGGAATCCAAGTTGGAATGAAAGGGGACAATAGACAGCACAGAATATTCATTACAAAGGCTGGGTGGAGATTCCCTGGAAGGCCAATGCTGTTTGGAGGACTTTATTTCAGCCCTGTCTCAGCCATTCTTTCACTTTCAATTATCTCTGGTTGTTGTGTAACAGAAGGTCAGTTTCCTGTTCAGGGCCAGTGTCAGGAAGCCAGCACAGACGTATCTATACCTGCTGGGGCCTGCTACTGAGTTCTAGAGCTTTCTGGCCCTATGCTTTTCATTGCTCTTGCTGCCTAGTCACTTGCTCTTTCCAATATGGGGACAGTGTGAGGAGCAAGAAGCTTCCACATGGCTTCTCTTTCCCCCATGCTATGGATTGAGCTATGATGCAGAGGTCAAGTGAATGGGCAGTGGTGACAATAGAAAACAGTGGGACCCAATGTCATAGAATCATAGAATCATAGAGTTGGAAGAGACCACAAGGGCCATCGAGTCCAACCCCCTGCCAAGCAGGAAACACCATCAGAGCACTCCTGACATATGGTTGTCAAGCCTCTGCTTAAAGACCTCCAAAGAAGGAGACTCCACCACACTCCTTGGCAGCAAACTCCACTGTCGAACAGCTCTTACTGTCAGGAAGTTCTTCCTAATGTTTAAGTGGAATCTTCTTTCTTGTAGTTTGTCCACTAAGGGCATCTTGCCACGGGATCCCTAAAGTCTGGGACTGACAGAGATCTTGTTAGTTTGAAGCGGGGTGGTGTTTAAAGTAGGGGTGGCTAACCTGTATTACTGCAGACGTTGCTGAACTATAGTTCCCAGAAGCCCCTATAGTTCAGCGACATCTAGCCACTCTCAGTTAAAAGGATGCTCAGAGCAATGGAAGGGTGATCTCAAGTGGCACGCTTTCTACTCAGTGCCCTTTATTACTTCATGTTGCTTGTGAAAACATCCTAACCAAATCATATGTTTACACCTGAAATGATTGGAGCACGGAAGAACTGCATTTTTGGGTTGTGTACATAACATATGTAGCAGAATGTGAACTGGATATGTGGAATTGCCTTTACAGCAAATAGTTGAGCCTAGACAGTGGATGGAATGATGCCTACCTGAAGATTTGGCCATCTCTCTTTTTGAGGGAAAGTGGCAGGTCCCTGGCAAGCAGATAGGTGCCTGAGGTTTCTTAGTGTTGAGACAAATGTGGGTGGCAGACGGGGATGAAGAAAGAAGCCTGCTCTCTCTGACACTGTAAAGAAGGAATGAAAGCACTAATGAGGCCGAGGGAGTGCTTGAATCTTCCAAACCACTGAAGTTTGACTGCCTTTAGCTCTCTGTGTTTTGTGTGTATATGTGTGTGTTTTCTTCCTAAAGCTTGTGAGACTTTTCTGATCTAAGGCCCAGGAAACTGATGAGCTTCAAATTAAATTACACCAGACGGCATAGCTTTACATTTCAAAGGGCTTGAGGGAGAGTGAGATGGGCTCTGAGTTTCTGTTTCTTTGCAGTAATTGAGGTGATTTTTTTTTTGACAGATTGTATTACTACAGTTGGATGCTAAATCCACAGCTGGTTTTGTGCCACTTGTTTATCTCTGTTTACTATGAGGAATTCATAATAACCATTTGCAGAAATATCAGATCATATAATTATTAGCACAATGGAGTTGAAGAAAAAGAAACTGATGCTGGTCACCTGCAACTTTAGCCATAGGTTTATTTTTATAATTTATGACCTACCTTTTACCTGAAGGTGACAGAGTGGATTACAACACAATAACAATATAAAATAAAGGGTTCTACGTGGGGCTACCTTTGAAGGTGACACAGTAACGACAACTAATCCAGAATGAGGCAGCTAGACTGGTGACTGGTGGCTGCCAAGACCATATTACACAGGTCCTGAAAGGCCTACATTGGCTCCCAGTACATTTCCAAGCACAATTCGAAGTTGGCCTCAGCCCAGTATACCTGAAGGAGCATTTCCATCCCCAGCGTTCAGCCCGGACACTGAGGTCCAGCTCCGAGGGCCTTCTGGCAGTTCTCTCACTTCAACAAGTGAGGTTACAGGGAACCAGGCAGAGGGCCTTCTCAGTAATGGCGCCCGTCCTGTGGAACGCCCTCCCATCAGATGTCAAGGAAATAAACAACTATCCGACTTTTAGAAGACATCTGAAGGCAGCCCTGTTTAGGGAAGTTTTTAAAGTTTGATATTTTATGATGTTTTTAATATTCTGTTGGGAGCCGCCCAGAGTGGCTAGGGAAACCCAGCCAGATAGGCAGGATATAAATTTTAAAAAATATATATTATTATTATTATTATTTATTTCTAAACTTGCTCAGTGGTAGAGCATCTGCTTTGCATACAGAAGGTTCCAGGTTCACTCCCTGGTGTCTCCAAGTAAGGCTGGGAAAGCAAGCAGTCTGAAACCCTGGAGAGCCTCTGCCAGACTGAGCTAGATGGACCAATTGTCTGACTTGGTATAAGGCAGCATCCTATGTTCTGCCTGTTGTCAGGTCAGATTTCATATCTGAAAGTTACAAAAACATGAAGCAGTTTCAAAAGCCACAAGGGATCCTTTGGAGATCAAAGGGGCAACACCTCTCTGTTGTTCTTAGGTGACGATTATCCACCAGCTGTGCAATCCTGTACAAGTCTACTCACAATGTTTACCGTACATTGGGATTTAACTTCCAGACAAATGCAGATAGCATTGTAGCTCAGGGTTACTAAAGATGGGTGCCAGATTAAAAGAAGTCATGCAAGGAAATAGCATGAAATAGCAGTGCTTGGAGTTGCTCTGTTGCCACATGATCAGTCATTTCCCATAAAAAGAAAGATGGGTCAGTGGCCAAAAAATAGATAGATTTTTCTTATCTAAAGCTGCTTTTATGTTCTGTTTGGTATATAGCAGATTGTGGTAGGAAATTAGACGCATAAATCACACATCAGTTTTCTTTTATATTAAATGGATGTGAGAATTTTAATATATATGCGTCTAGAATTTTGAGAAGACAGTCACTGCTTTTGTACTTGTGTCATTTTGATTACATGCAAACTTAGGTGGGGTGTCTATGAAATCCCATGAGAAGATCCTTACTGGGTCAAACCCAAAACCCATATTAGTCTAGCATTCTGTTTTCACGGCGGCAAAGCATATTTCTGTGGGAAGCCTAAAAACAGAAGCAGTTCAACAGCACTCTCTCCACTTGTGCAGTAAATTCAATAGTATAACCATGTACGGTGTGAAGAATTGTGCTGAATTTTCCCACAATCAGCTCCCCAAGGCCTTAAGTTTGTAAGGGGAGAAACACTTTATCCACTTTCTTCATTCCGTGCATAATTTTATACACTTCTAATGTCTCCCCCTCTCTAATTACTTGCCTTTTTTCCAAACTAAAAAGCCCCCTTTCTTCATAGGGGACTTGTTCCAGTCCCATGATGATTTTGGTTGCCCTTTTCTGGACCTTCTCCAGTTCTGCAATATACCGGTACTTCTTAGATGCAGTGACCAGAACTGTGCACAGTGTTTGAAATACAGTTGAACTTTTAACTCTGCTCAAAATAGCATCAATCTACTAATGGTTTTGGATACAGAATTTCAAACAATTGGGTACCTTCCTCTTGCAATTTATATTTATTCTTCATCCCTCCACCTTCTTTATAACCATGCCAACTGGAACTGTTTCAGAAGTTTTGTGATGTATAGATGCAGTATTCAGTTTTTATTTCACCATGACCGGGACCTTTTCAGCAGTAGGACCCCAGCTGTGGAATACCTTCCCCGGAAAGGCAGATGTCCTATCAATGCCAGACTATTTTGTTCCCTGCAGCCTTTTAAATCTTTTAGCTTTCAGCTCTTCATACCCTCTGTGATGTTTTAATGCTGCATTTATACTTATTTTATATTTGTTGATACAAGTACAACTTGCAGAAATATATATTGTATTCTTGGCAATTAATAACAATCCCCTTGATGCTAAATAATAATTAAATGAAATTGTGAGCTAAAATTTCTTGTGAGCTGGCTTGAGAACTTTGTTATATGGTGGCACTAAATATTGCAAATAAATAACAGTATTCTACTAAACTAGATAGTTTAAAAACATTGTTAAATGGATTGGGATTTGCCTTCCACACCTCTGTGTGTTAGCTCTCACCACTGCTCTGTAACTGACCTCCTTCATGGTTTGCTCTGACATCAGTCATTTCTGTCAATACTCTAGGCCTAGGGTGTCTTTCCTAAGCTCCTACTGACAGTCATTTAACAGTATCAGATATTCTTCAATATTCTTTTGTTACCCTGATTTGCATCCCTTGCTTTTCCTTTAATGATACCTCTGCTGATCTGATGACAGATTGCTTTGTTTAGGAAGACTGAAGCAAGCTGGTTGTTGAATAATTCTAATATCTTTGCACCTTTCCTTAGTGTCCCCTTGAAGGAGCTGAGTCATGTAGCGTCCTAAGTTTTCCTTATGGCATACTTGCAAAATGTTTTCTTACTGATTTCCAGTTGCAATTTGTTTGGACGCCTTGTTTCTGGTTTATCACATCAAGTGCATAAATCTCCTCCTTTAGTGCCATGCCCTTTCTCTCATTTTCTCTAGGTTTCCCTTGTAATTTCCTCGTTCAGTTGCATCACAGTCCTGCAACTCCTCTCAGATTTTCTTTTGTATTGGATGGCTGTACATCAAAATGCTTTTTATGCCTTAGAAATGGCTAAATTGCCAGAATTCTTTTAATTCTCTCTGATAAATTTGTTCATGTGAACCCTCGACTTTGATTATCACATAAAGCATCCACTCCCTTTTACGTTCTCAGTTCCCCACTAATTGTTCTAAAGAAACTGATCCCATTAGCTCTTCTGTCATCATTTTATAAGCAGAAATTGTCCTAGTCACACCCAAATACATGTGCGCACACACATACACAAAACTGCTAACTGTTCTGTTCCTTGCCACATTGTTTTCCAAACTTTTTTCTAGGAGGTAATCACAGGGCTAGACAGACTTTGGGCCCTGGCAGACTGCATAGTTGTTGGGATGTCCAACTGGAAAAAATAAGAATATAAGAAAACCATGCTGGATCAGGCCAATGTCCATCTAGCCCAGTATCCTGTTCACACAGTGGCCACCCAGATGCCTGTGGGAAACCTGCAAGCAGGCCTGAAGCAAAGCACACCTATGGTTTGCAGCAACTGGCATTTAGAAGCACACTGCCTCTGATTGTGAAAGCAGATAATAGCCATCATTGCTAGTGGCCATTGATAGCCCCATCCTCCATGCATTAGTCCAATCCTTTTCCAGGGAAGTGTGGGATGTCAAGTCTTATATTCCACTATGGAAAAGAGCAACTACCCACAGTACTACCTTTTCTTTTTTCAGGATAAGGAGTTCTGGGGAATATAGCACCATGCAATAGCAATGCAGCTGAGAAATCAATGACGCTCCGGGTTTGGTCACCTGTAGTCAAGAAGAATAAATTCAGACTAGAACAGGTGCAAAGGAGGGCAACTAAAATATATTTGCTCTGTTTAAGTTTGATAAAGCAAAGAAGGCTAAGAGGAAATATGATAGCCCCCTACAAATGTATCAGAAGAGAGAGGTGTTTTAAGTGTTTGAGATAAGAACTAGTGGGTACACATTGTCACTTCCAAAGAATTTGTTGACATTACCTATTCTGAGCTCATGGTGATGAAGTAAAAAAGGATCTACTTTCTGCCAGAATCCCGGGTACTGTGGTGTGGTTATGGTTTCAAATTAACCAGAAAAACCAAACCCAGGCTGGCCAGCTCTAATTCCTAGGAAAATTAAGTAGATGAAGACTTTCATGATGTGGAGGCAATTCCCCTCTAACTGTTGCAGATCAAGTGGCTTTTAAAAGCTAAGATACAGGGGCCAATGTTGACAACCTTAAGTGTGGAGTATATATCTTTAACTTTACGCCGCCTCTATGTAATGGTTCTAGGGATTGCTCGTGCGTAAGTTGCCTTTACTCCTGGCTAGGTTGCATGGTTGAACCCTTTCTGTCAGGACAGCCTCAAGTTCCGTGGCTGCCTCAGTCGCTGGCAGAATCCGTCAGTGGGCGTTTCTTAAACCGCTTCCAGCATAGAAGCTGTTTGACGCCCAGTCTCCTCCCCCGTTGCCTGCGCGAAAGTTTTCTGCGCAAGGTGGGTGTGGGCAATGGAGCACTCGTGCCCTCTCCGCTGGTCTCCTGTGAAGAGTCCTAGAGCCACCTCTCTGATTCCTCCATCTCCTCCCCTTTCCCACTGGTGTTACGCTAATTACCTTCCCCAGCGGATGGGCTATCCCTCCTTCTACTAGGACCCTCTCCATCATCGTCCGGGAGCCTCCTCTCCACCTCTCGCTCCGATGGCAGTTCCCTGACACTCTACCTACATTTGTTGGGTGAAGATCTTGTAGATGGATTTTGCTCATGTTCAACATTTATACTGGCTACCATGCAGTTTGGGGAAATAATTTTCATGGAAAATAGATTGGCTAGTGAGTTGTTCTGGATTTGTTGTTTTTGCCTTCCCATGTTGCTCAAGTAGTTCATCAGAGGTAATGTTCTGCGGGCCCCTTTGTGTGGTGAAGTTGCTCTGTGACTTTGGCACACAAGTGCATTGGTTGGTATGTAGGGTGGGTGGAAGCTTAGGGAATTTAACAAGTTGACCTTTTGTGTTCCTTTCCGTTCATTTAATACAGTGGTGTCCAAACTTTTTTCAAAGAGGGCCAGATTTGATGAAGTGAAGGGCCGTGGGGGTCGACCAAAGGGCCAACCAAAGTTGTTGAGGATTGAAGTTGTTGAGGGTTTTTTAGGATTTTACCCCAGGAAATAGACTGCCACATGGGACAGATTAAACCAACTGGCGGGCCAGATTAGGCCCCTAAAATGGACTTTGGACAAGCCTGATTTAATGCTAGGCATTTCATGCTATTTGTTATGGATAGGAGAAACCTTATAGAAGCTAATTGTTGAAACAAAATATTATATTCAAGTTCCTGAAGGAAGAAGATTGATGGAAGATTGAAAGTGGGGGGTTGAGTCAATGGGGGTATTTAATGCTAGCTATTTATATATTTTGTGATGTGTTAAATGCTTTGGCACAACATAGATCCAGCTATTGACTGGGGAGAGGCAAACTGGCTTATATCATTGTCTTATACCCTACAATTTGATTTTCTGATTAATCCATGTGGTTAGAATGTGATCCTGAGCTTGTTAATAGAAAGCATAGCAGCTGCAAAGGTCAAAGGAATCATTTTCTAACCTTTTCTTACCCTGCTGCCAGTGTTTAGCTTTGAAAAGAAAAAGAAACCCTCTCTTACAATAAGCTTGTTTTCTGTCTCTGCATCTCTTCTTCCTGACAGCATAGGCTGGTAATTGGCTTGCCTTCCATTCTGGCACCACAGTGGAGAGCGCTCAGCTAGTTCACTCTTTTTCGGTTGAGGTAATGAGACCTCCTGGGATAGTGCACATGATCCCTCAGCTGTGCTGATTTGGTATTTGGGAGGAGGCTGATTGGAAAAGGGGAGCCGGATCACACACATTGTTGCTTTCCACACCTTCCGCTCCTTTTGATTACTTCCCACTAGATCTTAAAATTCTGTGCTGCAAAATGTTTATGTTCAGTTGACATCACTCTCCGGATTCCATTCACAGAGAGGTGAACTCAGACGTGACTTAGGAATAAAATTCTTAAGGACCATAACTGGGAAACTTGCTTAGTCACTTCGGTTCCCCTCCTCCCCTATTGGAAGAGAACCCTGGCTGAACCTCCCTGCACTGTCCTCTAGGTGCATGTATTACTATATTTTTATCTCCATCCTGCCTCCACTTTTTTTAAAGTGACAACATACTGTAGATGTTGGGGGAGGCCCATAGCTTTGTGGTAGAGCATCTGGCTTGCATGCAAAATATCCCACATTTGGTCCATGGCATCTTTATATAGGCCTGGGAAAGACTCCTATCTGAAACCTTGGAGAACCACCTCCTGTTAGAATAGACAATATTGAGCTAGATGGACCACACTGATTTGGTATGTAAGGCAGCTTCCCCTGTTCCTTTGTACTAACCATCTAAATTGTGCTTTGAAGGCCTAAACTCCACCATTTTCTTCTTCTACCTGTTGTTGTTGTTGTTAAATATTATTAAATAAATTTTTATACAAGTATCACAGGACAGTTTACAAAATAAACCTTAGATTTAGATGCCGTATCTGATTTCAGCAATGTCACTCTTGATTTATCATGAGCTTCATTGATTTCAATGGGACTAAAATATAGTTACATTTAGCAGAGTTCTATCCAGTGTGAATAGAAGATTGTGAACAGAAGTCCCATGATTTGACTTGATATCAGTAGTACACAAGCTCCTACCAGACCACCTGAAAAATGCTGAGTCTTGGCTGATTACTTAATGATTTTTTTGCCTGTTGTAGCAATTATAATATGCTGTGTGAGGTTCTGAATGGTTTTTCATTATACTTTTACTGACATGATATAGACTACCTGAATGAAGTCTGTGGAGCACTGATGGTCTGTTGACTTTGGATACCCCTGCACAGTTTCTTTTGTTCCAAATATTCATCTCTGATTTGTATTGCTCCTGAATACCAATGAATATATTGGTCACTCTGTCCAAGTAGTGATCATCTTGCATTTCAGTGTCTAAATTAAAAGCAAAAGATGGGATCCTTCTTTCTGCTGGCTGCAGCTGCTTGCATATCATTCTTCTGCTTGAGGATCAGGGATAACCCAGTTGTGTTTTGTCTTTGCTTTCTTAGAGACATTGCATCACTAGAATTTGAAACACCTATTTGGTCCCATGTTTTCTGTGATATGACAAAGAATGAGTCTTCTACCTCCCCACCCCATAATTAACACTACCATCAGCGCAGGCAGTTTTCAAACCAATCTTTAACACTTAAAGGCTGCTCTTACATTCTCACTCAAGGCTTTTTATAGAGGGTTTGTTCCACCTGAATGTCTAGCAATATATCTTTTATGAGAAAAATGTGGACTTATCCTAATTCTGGACTTTCATTATATAATAAAACTGTGCAGCCTATTATATGGTAAAACTGTGCAGATATATGCTAACCTGGTGCTGGAATCCCATCAAAGTTGGGACGTTCTGTGCCTCCAGGGGAAGAGAAATTCACACTTAGGGCACCATCACAAAGAAGGACTGACCCTGTGCCACTGCTTGGTATACAACAACTGACAGCAGGACAATGAAAAGCACCACCACCACCATACTGAACTCAAAGCTGGGTCGGATTCTATGAGGAGAGGTGATTTAACAGTTACCAGGGTCCCAGGCCACCCAGGGCTTTATAATTTTGCAGGTTCAAAAAAATACATGTTAATGATGACATGTAGATTCACCTACCAATACGCTGGTGGCTGCATTCTACACTGTCTTCAAGGGAAGCCCATATTCTTTTGGCACCTGCTTCTTCCTTTTTACTACTATCTCTTATCCTGTCACTGTCTACTTTTGAGACTTCTTAGTTCTGTTTACAAGAGGAATTTAATATCTGGAAAGTGGTAGACTCTAGAGGCATCATTACCTGTGTTCTCTTTATGTAAGAGCTTCCCCACAAGCTTCTGCTCACTTCGCTACTGTGTGTGCCTCTTCTCCCATACACATATATTTTACAGAATAAACCATCAATGATCATGTTTGGAACAACAAATGCTCCTTTCTTAGAAGTGTCCTAGGTGATAATATTAATTGTTTCCTTATACAGAACAGGATTCATTTAACATACACCATTAGTGGAAACCCTGCGCAGTGGCTGCTGCTGCTGCTGCTTGTGCAACAGGACTCTGTTCTCCCACACGTCCCCCAGAATAGGCTTGGTGTGTGTGTCTAGAGAACCCCAAGAACAACACGGGGGGAAGGGAGGGGGGATTGTTCTGCCTGGCAAGTTGATATGCTTGTGCAGATCGAATGTTCAACATAGTGCAACACCAAATTCTACCCATAGATTTCTATGGAGACTTGGAATGTTTGGTGGCTAATGCTTTGGCTAGTAAATTCCAACCTGTGCTGTTGTCCCCACCCAGCTATTCAGTTGGTGGGCTGGGGGAGGTTCTTTTTTTGTCTTTCGTCCTTCCAGTTGTGCCATCATTCTTTCTCCCCCAACCTTTCTGTCCCGTCTGCTTCCTTTCTTGAGAGTACAGTTCATCTGTCTCTTTCTTATGTATGTACCATTCATCTCAGTCCCTTTCGCCAATAATTTCTTCCCCTGTCTCTCTCATGCCAATGCTTCTGTCTTGCTCCCCACCCCATCTTTGGTTCTCCTTCGCCACCTATGGAGATACATGCTCATGGCAAAGTTTTATTACTTGAAGTGCAATACAGTACAAGATTGGCTGAAATCTAGCCTGCACATACACTTGCTGTTCCTTGAAAAGACAACTGATAATAGCCCTGTTGAGCAATAGAAAACAGCAGCTTTGACACCCCCCGCCCCAAGATCTCTTATATCCATTTAACTCTCTGGGAAGAAAATTTCTTATGACTAAATGTAGGGAATGACAATGCCAGCCCTTCACATTTCATATTGTTCTGCCTTTGGATGAGCGTTCACACCAGGCTTCATCCACAGTGAACAGATGTTTTCTGCTTGCATATGGCCAATGCTCCCACCACATGTGGGCTGTACAAGACCATGTGTTCTGGCATATTTATTCTCTTTTTTAAAAAAACTAAATAAATCTCTGTATATTGCATATTTTGGCAGAAGCATGCAGGTGAAAAAAACGTCAGTGTTGCTAGAACAATGCTGTTTGTGCACCAAGAATTTCCTACACTTTGAAGGTGAGGGAGTGTATGAATACTTGGTGTGCTGATCTCCACTGTTATCCCAATGGGGGTGAAGTCATTCTGGCTAAGAGAACATTGATCTTAGCTGTGGGGTCAGGGAGGAACCCAAAAGCTGTAGTGTAAATAAGGCTAGCTAATTATGATAGCAATTGTTGCTGTTCAAGTGAGACGCAGTAAGCGCAAAACATCTTCAGACTTGGGATATGGCTATTTGTCTCTCCCTGCCCCTGCTCCTCATAATGTATAATTGGAGTAAAACTTGAACACATTATATAAATATTGTAAAAAATGTGGATGTTTCAGGTTGTAAAGAGTAGTCAGTTGACATTAAATGGGGGCCTGTAATATCTCAAGGGAGTAGAGTTCAGAGTTTCAGCTGACCCTATTCCCAAAGGCAATAAAGGAACACGTTACTTTGAATGTGCTCTTTCAAATTTACCCTTTTCATGCATTGCAGTTTTGTGTGTGCCTGGGAGGGGAGGCTCTGCAGTCTAATGAACAAAGCCAATCCTAGTGGTTTGAATAGATTGCCAAGAGAGACCAGAAAGAAGGGAATCCTCTAGAGAATGGTTTTTAAATATGTCCGCTGGGCAGTCTTGTTGCAAATCCTTCTCTCCTTTGCTTAGGGGATCTGCAGTGTGAGAAGTCGTGTATGAGAGAGAGAATATCTGTACGTGCATGTGGGCGCTATCCAAGAGGTAGTCACTGTAGGCCCTTAAATTGGATTGATTGGGTAGAGGGGGGCTCGGACTATAAGGTTCACACTTGTACATTGTTGCACTTAAAGATTTTACCAAGTCTGACAGCTGTCACTTTCCAGCTCATCTAGCTGTACAGTTGGGTGTGCCTGCTTGTGTGTGTTCTGGGGTGTAAGTTCCAGGAAGTGTGAGGGAGACAGCCGAGGTGTAAATTGCATGGTGGGCTATCTTAGTTTAGGTGAAAATGAAAAACTCGCCCGCCTTTTGTGCCAAGGTTTCTTAGTTTCCAGCTGCTGGAAGACTTTAAATGCCCCCCCCCCCCATTTCTCAGAGGACATCTTGTAAGCTTATTTTCCCCCTCTGTTTCCAGCAGTCGGGCTTGTTATTGATTCCCAAGATTATGCTCGCCTTGTATTTGTCCTAGCAGAAAGATTATGTCTTAAATTTAAATTGAAGCCTCTAGAAAAACCTGAGGAGTAATAAAATGTGTCAAGCTGAGGGTGCAGAGTTGCAAACAAAGGTACCGCTGCGAATGGGAAGTGTTAATTGCCAAGTGATGCACTTTGTTGCTTGGACCATTTTGCCATCTTGCCTTGATGTTTAATTTGTTTTGTATTTCCTGACTCATATGATATTTAATTACTTGGAGATATTTGTCATCCAGGTAAAAGAAATGTGCCATGGGTGTTCTTTGATGCAATATAGCATTGCACATACATCCACAAAACCTTCCATTCTGAGTATTACAGGAAGTGTTGTACCTATTGATAAAACATAGTCCTTTATATGAAGGGTTTCAGCAGCTGTTTTAATTACATGAAAGCTCCATATTGCTATTTTCTCTCTCAGTAAATCTTGCAAGTTAAAATACTACAGTATTTTTATATCTGCATGCAGTGAATACCTGGGTCTTTTGCTTCAGCCAACACAGTATTTTCATTCTGCACTAATGTCATTCTAGGTATTTCTTTAAGTGCTGACTATCATTTGTAAATTTTGCATTCCAAAATGGATCAGTTCAGACGTTGATTAGCATATCAAGATTTGATGAAATTGTAAGTAATGATAATATGAAAATTCTATTCCTTTATTGCTCAAGAATGATTCTACAAATTACATATTAATCCTATCAAAAGGCATGCACTGTGATGCCCTGCAATCTTAGAATTAATATTGGAAGCTGCTTCTTCTAAGGAAATGGTTGAAAATATTACTTATGACATTGGTCACTGCCTGTCCAACCAGAAAGGCTATTTTAAAAATATAATTGTACTACTCTATTACTGATGGAGCTGGCAGGAGCTAGCCTGAGCAGATTGTAAAACTGTGAGACCATTGTGGCATTTGATTCCCCGATTAATCATCCTACTGACCCTTGGTGATCACAATGGCATTGTTCACAAGTTCTTCCTCAGCATTATTGACTGCAGCTTGATATATCAGACAAAATATGGTCTCCCAGAGCATTGGTCTGATTATCATTGCAGAAATGTCCCATATTTGATGTACAGTACTAAATATCAAGAGCTATTGTGAAGTCATAGAAACCCTTTAAGGGGGATAAACTAGAGGCATGTGAATATAGGCTTGCCTTCTGCTGGGGTGGGGGGGGGGAGCTACATGTCAGGTGTAAAAATTGTGTTAGGGGGCAATTTTGCAAAATGTGGCAAAATGTCTGGGAAAACCCACAGGTATGGCACTATTTTTGTGGTAAAAAGGTAAAGGACCCCTGACAGTTAAGTCCAGTCACAAATGACTCTGGGGTTGCGGCGCTCATCTCGCTTTACTGGCTGATGGAGCCGGCATTTGTCCGCAGACAGTTTTTCCAGGTCATGTGGCCAGCATGACTAAGCTGCTTCTGGCGAAAGCAGAGCAGCGCACAGAAACACCGTTTACCTTCCCACCAGAGCGGTACCTATTTATCTATTTGCACTTTGTGCTTTCAAACTGCTAGGTTGGCAGAAGCTGGGACAGAGCAACGGGAGCTCACCCCGTCGTGGGGATTCGAACCACCGACCTTCCGATCAGCAAGCCCAAGAGGCTCAGTGGTTTAGACCACAGCACCACTTCCCCAAAGAAGCTCAGCAACTTTTCATTTAAGTAGTTAAAATACCCATGAGACCAGTCCAGCCAGGATTACAGAATTACATCAGAAAATCACAATATAAAAATGCAAATGCATAATGAAAACAAAAACGAAAAGGATGCCCAGCAAACTTGATTAGTGTCTATTTCTTGGTCTCCATGTAAACTATAACCCAGACTCTACCAGCTTAGTGGCCTTCAGATGTTTTATACTACAATTCCTATTAGCCCCAGCAAGCAAAGGAGCTGTGGTCCAAACCTCCAGAGAGCACTAGGTTGGCAAATGTTACTATAACCCATTAAAGCAGATATCCTTTTTTCTACATTGTTGAAACCATTTCTTTCTCTAGGTGTCATTTCAGACAGAAGGTTCTCAGCAATTTCCAGTGGCTGCCATTCCACTTTCTACTGCATTTGGAATTGCATCCAAGCATCTCCATGTGAGGGATATAGCACTTTCCTCCTCCTCTTTCTCCCACCTCTTCATGGTTGCTTTTATTATTCACTTCCCCACAGATGTTGTTGCTTCATTCTGTCCCTGTCAGTTTTCTTCCAGCTTCCTACATATTGCTTTAACTGATTCATTGTTCTCCTCCTCCTCCCTCTGCTGTTTCATCATCGTTGTTGTAAATATGCACAATTTCACTTTAGTGAAACAGTTCGAATCATCTTCACAACAGTGCTAAAATGGTGCTTGCCAGGGATATGAGTGAGGAGCTATAGTGCTGGGGACAGAGGACAGGAGATCCGGAAAGGAGTGCATGTTGGTGTAACTCGAGCAGCCCACCCGCCACATCTAGATTCTGTTTAAAGTTACCTAGCTGCGCTGGGTGACTTAGAATCATTCCAAGGCTAAATGCCTGGTGCTTGACACATCCGCCACCCTTTCCCCTAAGGAATGTGTGTAGTGCAGAGGCAGGTATAAAGACTGCATTCAGCAGCAGTGGCAGGAGTGTGAGCACTGGCGGGAGGAGCACATCGCCCCTGTCACCATCGGGGAGGGGGGTACCACTGCAGCTGGCCCCCTAGAAATGCACCCCGCCCCACGGGGACACGTGCCACACCCCTGGGACGCACACCATGTCCCCGGGGATGCACGCCAGCCACGCCCCTGCCTGCTCTCCACCCCTGGTGCCGGAGCATGCAGCTTTGCCACTGAGTGTGAGATACCGTATTCACTGAGAAGATATTTTTGTTCAGTGCAAGGTATCAGCAGAGAAACTGAAGGTTACATCCTGTATGGTTCAGTATAGCATGGTGAGCTAGCGTGGTAAGGTGCTAGTGGATCTCTCTGTATACATATATATTTGCAAGGTTTACTTCCAAGAACAGAAGAATGGTATTAGAGTAAATTAGTTCATGATGTACCAACATCTTAAAGTTTATGTAACTAGTGTGTTTGTTAGTCTTGTGCCCGGAGACAATAAAGACTCTGAACTGAACTGAGTAGGAAAGGAGTTTTCTTAACTGGGAACTCTGGAAAGGGCTGACTACTGGATAACAGGAAAACTCTGATGTTCTGCTGGAAGACACTGCTGGAGCTGTGCATACTCTGCTGATCACACTGGTTGAAGTGTGACGGGTCCAAAAAGGCTGGCAACCACTGAACTCAGAAGTAGCAAATAAGCTTTGGCTTCCCATGACAGCTGGACCTGGGATTGTGGTTGTTTCACTCTTAACAAGCCAGGATCACTAGCCAGCCTTAAAACATAGCATGTTATTCCTGGCTTGTTGGGAAAGAATAAACACTCTCTACTAATCTGGTTTTGGATGTAATGAGAAGCCAAGCTTAATTGCGCCTTTCTTCCATTTGCACCAGGGAGGGAGTAATCGAGCAGTATTCTACTTGTTCCTGATAAGTGGCAATAAGCCAACAATCCTGATTTATTGTGATGTGCAAACACAAATGTGGAGCTAGCAAAAATGGCTTCTATGGCAGAGGATCTAGGCAGAAGAATCCCAGTACCTCTCATTTTAGAAATGTCTGGAATGTCATGAATATGGAAGATAAAAAGGAGCCAGTAGTGCAGGAAACAGCAGACAGAAGGCGCCTCTGAAATTGGATTAGATGAAGCAAAGAGCCAAGGAAAGGGTGGGTTTAGAAGCAAGGGTGCTGAGATAAGTGGGGATGGGGGGGGGGAGAGCAGAGATGATGTTTCAAAATGATTTGAGGATAACTTTTATACAGATGTGCCCCCTGTTTCCTATCTTCACCCTTCTTGATGGCTAATAAAGTTTGGTTTGCAAGAGGGCCTCAGCTGATTGCATCACTATGTTTTTGGTAGGATGGGGTGCAAAGAAAGGAGTGGGGGGGGTTGAATCTAGCATAAACCAATGCAAAGTTTCCTACAAATGCTGGGGGCTTCCATTTGTATTCTGTAGAGGCTTGTTACAAATAATGAAAAGGGAGTAACTAGTTTTAATGAAGTGGAGTATTATCTCTGAGCAAAGGAGTTGCCATTTAATCAGCTCTTGCTTTTATGTATTTTGAATTGTGTCTAGTGATGCAGGAGTCATGACATGGAGAAAGGCTTTTTATAATGCTGGAGAAAGGGCACTTTGCTGTCTCTCTCTTTTTCAGTTCTTTAGTTCTTGGAATGGCTGGGTTGTGGGCTAAAGAAAAGAATGGGAATAATGAGGAATAGGTTGCCTTGGTGCATATGCACAGTAAAGTGTCTGCTCTGATAGCTCTGTAATGCTTGCAATTTTAGTACCTGGCTTGAATTAGTGGACAGAGTTGTTTTCCATCCTGCCTGATCAAGAATGGGAGGGGGATCCTGAGTGCTGTATAAATCCTGAATAAAACATCTTCTGGCAATTATTCACTTCCTATGATACTGTAGGAATATGACCTATGGAAATGCCAAGGTTGAATTATGGGAAAGGATGTATAAAAATGACATTCTTTCCACCTGCACACATCCATACTATATCAAAATACAAAATTATTGCCACCACCATTTTGTATTTACATAAACTACATGTTATGTTAACCATGCATGTTATAGCAACCATATCTGCTCATCTGGATTTTTTTGTAGGGGAGGTGGGGGATAGAGTTTAACTCTCTCATTCCTGTGATGTTTTTCTACTGTTTGCCCCCAAAAGTGCTTTATGCAAGAAACATCACATTTAGCAGCAAGTAGCATAATTGGGGAGATGTTTGTCTGGAATACCATACAGGAATGAATGGGTACTCCTAAACTGAAAGTTGTGTTATGGCTAAAAATCAACCATACATGAAACTATAAAGAATGACTTTATTAGGATTCCAGTGGGCCAGAGTGTTAGAGCATCAATTAAAAAAAAAAAGAAAAATAATCTTGGTGTTTTTTTAAAAAAAATCTCTAGTCTAACAATTTACAAGTTTCAACTGAGAGCTTCCAAGGCAGGCTGCACAGAGATGAGTTACTGACCTTCTGCCCATCCCCAACAAAGGAGAAAAACAGAGCAAAACAATGGTTAAGAAAACAAAATAACTCCTCCATGAACTTACAGTGTATGAGTTACCAACTATATACTTCTTGCTATAACAATGACATGTCATATATGCCTTAGCAACACCTTCCTTGGACAGGTACAACACAAAAGGTGGGCATTCAGTACTTTCAACTGTGGTACACTTGGTATGGCCCAAAGAGTTTATAATGAAAGGAAGGGAACTGGGCACTTTCTTCTGAAACTAGACAGGGAGAAGTGAAGATAACCAATGACAGGGGTAACAGAGTACTTGCCGTATGTAACACTAATCAATTCTTTCCCATCTGTGGGACCAATGTGTATACATGTCATTTTATAACTGGCTGATGGAGTTAGAGAAAATCTCACAGGCTCCATTTTCAAGCAGAATAAGAATATTTCCCCAGACTGGCTTGATGCACTATTTTTATTGACTTTGTTTCAATAGTAAGTTCAAAGTATTTTATCTCCAGAAAAGGTTGAAAGCTGGTAGGCATCCTCTTACAGGAAAGAAAAGAAAAATCAGCTCATCAAAACAAAAAAACCCCTTTTTTTGCAGGAAAGTAAAGCCCTTGGGGAGTTAAACTGGTGCAGTTTTTGTGCCCCATGTGTCTTTGCATTCATATATGCACCACTCCTGTCTGTGTGCCCATGGAGTGAGTTGAGGGACTTTATTCTAAGTGCCAAATCCTGTTTTGTTTAAAGGTTAAATAATAAAATGAAATCTCTCTATACACTTTGGCGGTCCTTAATTCCTTTTTATTACTTCCATTCAAAGAGCTGTCACTCAGCAACAGGGGGGGGGGAGGGGAGGGAGGGAGGCACTGCTATTTTCCTCACACCCTCTGTTCATGTTATTTCCAGAATGAGAACCCAAAGCAATAAGACCAAATCATTTAGTTAGCGAATAGGTGGGTAGGGATGCACGGTGCCTCCATGGGTCTGGCTTGTAATGAGATGGTAGATTGAAAAAAAAGAAAAAGAAATGCAGCTTTATAAATAACAATACAAGGCTTGTACTGTACTTAGCAAATACAGCATAGCTATGAATGTCTGTAGCTTCCTTCCCTTAGGCTATTTGGGATCATTTAAGTGAGTCCAAAGTGAGTTTTTAAAGTATGGCAAGTATAAAGAATTCAGATTGTGTGTCCTGGTACATGCTTTGCAAGGGGCAGGGGAGGTTAATGCCTGTACATTTTTCATTTACACTGCAGTCATAGGCATGTTTATGAGAAGTAAGCCCCATTAAATTCGGTGGGGCTTACTCCCAGGTAAGTGTGTGTAGGCGCAGCCTTAGTGCAGCATCTAAAGCAGATACCCTTAACAATTAAATGAATTTCAAATTTGAATTTAATTTTTAAATTCAGCTTATTTCAAATAATGTTAGGCCAGCTTGCAGTATAAAAGCTATTTAAAAACCTATTATAATTTTAGAATGTTCCTCAGACATCATCACGCTTCAGTCAAAGGAGACTGATTTCTGTTTGTTTGAACATAGTGGTGTGTGTTCAAATCCAGAATTGGCATGGTATTTACTGGAGTGGTTTTTAAATCACCTTGGGGAGAAGACACAGTTTCCCATAATGGGGAAAGCTGCTTAGTCCTATTTCAAAGCATGGGTATCTTAAATTATTTCCTGTTCTCAAAATTATTCCATTGCACAGAAGATGTAAATAAATTGCAATTGATAGTGAATATTTGTTTAATTTTTCAGTTGATTATCTGTAGTAGAACAT
Organism: Podarcis tiliguerta; assembly: GCF_965153285.1. Classification (NCBI taxonomy): domain Eukaryota; kingdom Metazoa; phylum Chordata; class Lepidosauria; order Squamata; family Lacertidae; genus Podarcis; species Podarcis tiliguerta. Next base: position 51,141,880 of record NC_139535.1, on the reverse strand, counting down.
TTGGAAATATGTATTTATCTGCTATAGATAAGGAATATCTGTGAGTTGTATCCAGTTACACCCTTCCATGAACAGGAGCCCTCCTGTGTACAAAAGAGTCTTTGATCTAGCATAGGCTAATGGAAGAAGAGGGGATGTGATTTCCCCCTGCAGCCATCTTCCACACTGTTCTGAATGGTCCCCTAGCTTTCTATAGCACATTTTTGAAGGTGATGGATCTGCAGAGTGATCATCAGCATCCCTCCTCTTTCATTTGTGGAGGTGGCTGCTGAATCAAAAGCACTTCAACAATTGGATTCAACCCCATGGGTTTCTATGACAGCCATATTTTTAAAAATAACTAGGTTAATAGCTAACTAAATTGAATGACCTCACACTTCTGGGTCTGTGGGAGAAACAGGGGCAGAGGACAGACTCAGTCCCTGACCTTTCAGGAGCTGAGCCGCAGTCCAGCCCTGGGAGCCACTCCCTCTCCATTGAGATCAGTTAACATGACAGAGTTTTGCCCTTCCTGTCCCTTATTGACTTCCTTTTCCTGGAAATGCCTTTTCTGATTGTCATTACTCTTTGACTCTTTCAGTTGAATATTTTGCTTCACCTTCTTCATCCAAATGTTCCAGGTCACCTTCCGTTTGCTAGAAGGGTCCTTGATTGTTTGCCATTACTATTACTCCAGTTTTAAATACTTAATAATAATCTCATTATTGGCTTATAATTATTATATTTTAAAAAAATTGAAATTGCTGAAGTAACGGGACACTGCTGATTCACTGCACTAGTCTTTGAAGTATTATTATTTCATCTGTTAATTGCCTTATACCCAAGAAGCCTCAAGCCAGTTTTCAACAATAAAAATGCAATGCGAACACCACATACAGGCTATACCAATCAGATTGCGTTTATATTGAGGAGACTGTAAAGAGAGAATGGGAGATATATATATGCTTATCATCAATGTCTCACCTGTTATGTTTGTAAGGTTTTGATTATAACCCAGGTTCAGTACGCATGGCTAATGTTCATTAAGGATGATGAAAGTTTTAGTCCAACAATATCTGGAGGGCCACAGGTTTCCCATCCTAACACACAGCTGGTGGAGTCACTTCCAATTGATCTGGCTATCTGTTTGGAACCTGAAACTGCTACCCCTCTTTTGCTCACAGCAAGTGGGCAAGTTGACAGATCCAGTCCTTGTGTTTAGCAGAAGTGCATCCCAAGCTCCTTATGTAGAACAACAGACATAAAGTTTCCTTCTAGGTATGAAAGGAGCTGTGAATGGCTTCTCCCTTATTTATTAATCAGCCCTCATTTGCAGGGATATGGATGATAGGCAGCTGTCTTATACCAAGAAAGAAATTTGTCAGTTAGCCAAGTACTGTCTCCTCTAACGCATCAGCTCTCCAGGGTTTCAGGCAGAGGTCTTTCCCATCACGGTGCTGCCTGATCCCTTTTAGCTGGAGATGCCAGGGTTTAAACCTGTGACCTTCTACATGCTAAATATGTGCTCTACAACTAATCTTTGATCCTTTTGCTAATGTTCATATTTTTCTTTCCCATGAGTGAGAGACAAGCAGGCTGCATGAAAATTCAGTGATTTAAAATAAAATTTTAAAAAGTATCCTACCCCTAGCATTGTTTTTCAACTTGAAGTACTTCTGCTGATGCTAAATGCAGAGAGGTTCTCTCCTCGCTCACCCAACACCCCCTCCATCATTCTCTATTCTTAGGCTACCTTCATTTCCTCTGAATATGAGTTACTAAGTCATTGATTTAAATAGTTCCTCATTTGAAAGCCATATATTTACTGAACTAGCATTTATATTAATTTGTTGCTTTAACAATTAAAATATATTGGTTTGTAACTAAATAAAGCCTTTATACAGCCTAATATTATTATTGTTTTGCTTATACTGTACCATACTATATACCAGTTAATGTCAAAATTGGCTTCTAAGTGGCTTACAAGTCTAAAAACAACTGACACAAACATTAAAATATATCCATAATTAATATGTACAATAAAACCAATTAAAATACCACAGCAATAAAAAGCAGAATGGCATCTCCTGAATCCTAGTCCTTAGGATGTCCCCAAGTCCAGTTGGAATCCACAAGTATAAATGTCATTTATTACTTACAATGTCATTTGTAATGTTTACCCTCGTAAGTTTGATATTCTTTAAGCTCCCTAGTGGAACCAATCCCAATGTGGCTTGCATTTAGTGCCAGAATGAAAAGGCACTAAATATGGACTGCAGTTGCCACGAAACAATTGCAACCACATTTTAAGGCTCCTGATTGTTCTTTTGCAGCCATCCTTTTACTGTCTTGCATCTAATGTCATATATGACATCAGGTGTGGGGTGGGTGGCTGTGCCTTGGGGAAAATGCCTCATGGGCCAAATTATGACCCCTGCTGGGCTTAATTAGGCCCAGAAGCCAGAGGTTCCCTACTGCTGTCCTAAATGCTAGTTGATAATGGAGAGAGGATAAATGATTGCAGAGAAATGTAGTTTAAATGTTAGATGTAAATTATTTGGTGAGACAGTCCTCACAGAAGAAATACCATCTTACAGCTATTAAGTATGGGGCTTAAATTTAGAAGACCAGGGGTGAGTTATTAGTCAGCACTGGCAGTTTACATTAACTTAGCTTTTAGGAACCATTCACCACCCCAGAAACATAGTTTTGTTATAGAAGATGCTGCTTTCTGATATGATATGCTGCAGTACGACCTGATGGTATAGATATTTTCTATAATATTTCATTGCATTTTATATCCCCTCAAATATATGGAAAGGGACAGTTAATATTAAAACATTCAGTATTGACTATAGATGTAGTGCCCCCTCCCTGCTTTGGAGGGCTAGCTGCACTGGCTGTTTTAATATTGGAAGAGCCTTTTAAGAAAACAGGATCATCCTAACCTGGTAGTAACAGCTCATAAAAGGAAACAAATGGGTTTTTGTGTTTTTTGAAGTAACCCCATCCAAATCCGAGATTGCTGCTTAGTGGAGCCCCATACTGCCGAGACTGAACAATGGGCAACAGTCCTACTCAGGTTCAGCACTTCTGAGGCACCATGACATGAGATGAGCCAATCCCAGAGTACTATGAGGCAGTATTTCAAGACCGCACTATTTATGAAAGGAGATGGTGTTGAATTTTTTTCTGTTTGGGGCCTTAGGAATACATCCCATGGAATATGTAGCTCCTGGCTGAATTCCTAGATGAAGAAAGCATAAACATTCAACTAATGTGTTCATTATTTTCCTCCATCGTTTCCTCTATTTGTTCCTTATATAAGAACATACACCCCCAACTTTTTCTAACAAAAATCCAGGACACCCACCACCACCATGCCGCTGCCCCCAACCTGTTCAGGCTGCCTTGGGAGCCTCCAGGTTAACTTAGTGCAATGTGTTATTGGGCTGCCTCTGACAACAGTTCGGAAACTTCAGCTAGCACAGATTTCGGTGGCCAGGCTGCTTATTGAATAAATAATAATTATTATTTATTATTTCTACCCCGCCCATCTGGCTGGGTTTCCTCAGCCACTCTGGACGGCTTCCAACAGAGATTAAAAATACATTAAAATGTCACACATTAAAAACTTCCCAGAATAGGGCTGCCTTCAGATGTCTTCTAAATGTCAGGTAGTTGTTTATCTCTTTGACATCTGGTGGGAGGGCATTCCACAGGGCGGGTGCCACTACCGAGAAGGCCCTCTGGCTTCCAATTAGTTTCCGCACCCAATTCAAAGTGCTGGTTTTGACTTATAAAGCCTTAAACAGTTCAGGACCACAATACCTCAGGTCCACCTCTCAGTATGAACTGACTTGGACCCTGCAATCATAATCTGAGGCCCTTCTTCAGGCACCTCCCATGCAAGTGGTATACAAATTAAATTTAATAATAATAATAATAATAATAATAATAATAATAATAATTTGTCATGGTAGGAATTGATCCCCATAGTTTTTTTTACTTATAGTGCATTTCATATGTGGTGTAATGTACACTGTAATTCTTCTGGCTGTAAGAGAGGAAGGTAAAATGCCCTACTGCTTGACACTTTAATCCCCTTGGTGACAAGATAACATATAAACAACCACCCTGAAGCCATACTGCAGCTGTGACTACAGATAGCAGCCTTCCATTAGAAAGCTTTGCAGGGTAAATGAATTGGGCACGGAAACTCACACAAATGCATATCGGTTATGTGACAATCTCAGATACATTGTGGTTTTTAAATACTGTTCCTGGATTTTTATAAAGCCCTATTCTGATTTCTTAATAAGAAGATCAGTACGGTCAACAAGCTTCCCTGTAAGACACCTGGGCCATCACTACCAATCTTCCTTCAGCAATGCACAGCCACAAAGTGTTGTGTTCTGCAGGATGATGGCAAGGCCAAATAGTGCTGCATGATCGCACTATTCCAGAACCCTGGGGAATATAGTGGAGTTTCATGACTGACACTCAGAGGTTCAATGTCAGACTGGTAATGTGTAAAAGGTAGAAAGTTTGAAAACCTGTGGAAACTCAAATTCTCAATCCTCTCATTCAGATTTCATTGAACATATATAATGGACAAAATGATATTCCTCCGCTCTTGCATCCATTTAGCCCACTTGCCGCCACCACAAAGCTGCAGTTTCTGAAATTGTTTCCAGGCTAGTTGCCATCCAGACGGCTGAACCTTTGGTGTGTTTTTTTTTCATTTACACATATCCTCACTTAATCTTGTCTCTCACTGCAGTTCACTGGTTTTTCAACCTGTCCACCACTGAGACTGACCCTTTGAGGTCAGACAGAAAAAGAGATCTCAGTAAATTCTTGAATGGGTGAGTCTTAAAAGCCACAGTCTACTCCATCTCACAGAGGCTGATGGTGGGATACTCACCAAGCCAGATTTTATAGTGAATTAAACCAGTGTGAGCACCCCAAGAGTGATGACTTATGAAACATTTATATGGTGGCATTTGATTTTTTTCCCCTTCTGTGCAGCTGAGCCCAACAAAATCATTTCCCTCAGTGCCCCTGCTTGCCTTCTGTTTCCCAACAAAACACCACGGGGGCATTGTGCTGAATGAAAAAATCCTCCCTCGATATATATTGTTTTAATAATTTTGACAGGATTCAACTTGTATTTTAATGAATTCAGGTTGAGCTGTAAATTAAATTTTAATTAGAGCAAGTCCCTTTTACTAGCAATTAAGAAGGCCTTCTCGGAGGAAGACAGAGCAGCAGCTGAGCAGGAGTTGTGGGGGAGGCATGTCGGGGAGTGAGATGGAAGAGGTGAGAACCTCCCCCCCATCAGCAGCCCCCAGGAGAACTAGCACTTGGCAACCTGGACACATTTGAGCTCAGTCATGGGGATTGGAAACTAAAATAAAAGGGTTCCTTGAGACTTGATGTCGAGGTCTAAATGGCTATGGAATCTTGTGTTTGCTTTTTTGTCAGCCTCTTTCTCCCAGTCCAGCATGGAAGCCAGGCAAGCTGTTGGAGGCAGGACAGAGTGCTCTGCCCCTTCTCTGGCTGCCCACTACAATCATGTGCTGGTTGGGGGGAAAGAGAAGCTCCTCCCCCCCCCCCCCACTGCCCAGCACAGAAGCCAAGCAGAGAGAGGGAGAGAGAGAGAGGCAGAGAAGGGCTGGCTACACCCACTTTGGGCTTTGGCTCCACCCACTGCTAATATGCACTGCTGGACACAACTACCCTCAACATAAATATAAACCCCTGTATTAAGGGGATGGCACTTCTTGTGGAAAACAGATGAAACTCTAGGTTAGGACTGCAACCTATCTCACTAGCGTGATTTCAGTTCAGTATGAATTTTTTATTCTGTCTCATTTCCCTCATGTAGGCATCTGAGAGGAATAGTTTAGCACCCTGTTGACATTTTGCTCTATGTCCCAGATCATATTAATTATTCTTTCACCCAGTTGTAATGCTATGTAATGGTATATAAATTCTTTGAATATTGCAATATTTTATTTCATAAATGGATACTTTATTCAGAAAATAGCAGTGTGTGTCTGCTGAAACCTAACACCACAGCTAACTTACCGTACTTTTCAGTCTATAAGACACCCACATGTATAAGACCACCCTCCTTTTTTGGAGGACTCAGTTTTAAGAAAATGAGGAGAGATGGCCCAAAGTTGTTGAGTTTCTCCCCCCACCCCCCCAATGCTGCCAGCTGGTTGGCAGGAACGCAACTTCCCCCGATGCCGCTGCACACTGAAACAATCTAGGGAGTGTTTCCCATGTGCAGCAGGATCAAGGGAAGCCAGCCAGCCAGTTGGCTGGAGCGCAGCTTCCCCCGATGCATGCGGGAAACGATCTAGGGAGTTTCCTGAGTGCAGCGGCATTGGGGGAAGTTGCACTCCCGCCAGCCAGCACATGGCTTCTCTGCCCCTCCCCCCCCCGCACGCAGCTGCAGGCAGGAAACACTCCCTAGATCATTTCCCACTCGCTGCAGCATTGGGGGAAGTTGTGCTCCTGCCAGCCGGCTGGCTGGCTGGCTGGCTGGCACGCCGCTTCTCCTCCCCATGCCACTACCCATGTATTGGACCCCAGTTTTTTGACACAATTTTTTAGTCAAAAAACGTCATCTAATACACACAAAAATACGGTATGTTTTAAAGATTGGGATTTGCCTGGGAGTGGGGCAAGATTTTTAAACAAAGGTTTAGGGGGATGGATGCAAATCCCCACTTTGACAGAGGCTTGGACTGAGGAGCATGGATAAAATGTACATGTAACAAAAGAGATATTTCCACGTGAAAAGATAATGAAGGATGCATTCCATTGGTTTTTTAAATTCACAGTAGGAAGCAGATTAAGGCTGTAATCCTAGCCCCATTTTCCTGGGAGTTGTTGTTGTTGTTGTTTAGTTGTGTCCAACTCTTTGTGACCCCATGGACCAGAGCACGCCAGGCACTCCTGTCTTCCACTGCCTCCTGCAGTTTGGTCAGACTCATGTTTGTAGCTTCGAGAACACTGTCCAACCACCTCGTCCTCTGTCGTCCCCTTCTCCTTGTGCCCTCAATCTTTCCCAACATCAGGGTTTTTTCCAGGGAGTCTTCTTTTCTCATGAGGTGGCCAAAGTATTGAAGCCTCAGCTTCACTTCCTGGGAGTAAGCCTCTTTTAACTCAGTGGGAATTACTTTTGAGTAGACATGGTTAGGACACTTTAGAAAAAGAAAAGCAAGGAGGCCCCTATTCATATATCCATATATCTTCTATATGGCTTCATTCTGCCCTTAAGCTTCAAAGTCTGTTCCTCTGGCATGAGGGCACCCTGCTTTCTATCTCACTTTGGTTATTCCCAGCAGTTTAGTCCAATAACCAGAATGGCACTGTTGGGTAGCTGAGCACTATAAATGCTCAAACAGTTATTTCTAAAGCAGATTGAGCAAATAAACTCTTCCGCCTGCCCCAACTTCAAAGACTCTACATAACTTCTGGGAAGAGGGAATGCAATCACAAGGATTATTGTGCCCAAAGAGCTTACAGCCTTGGCAGCGGCAAAAAGGACTTGAGACTACGTAGACAACAGGTGGCATAAATAAGCAGAGGAGAGCTGGTTTGCCATTGGGACTTTCTTGCCCTTTATGAAATAAAATGATCTTGTGCCAAGCATTTTAGGGCACCAGCTGTGGGGCAGCAAGCCAGACTGTGTGTGCTTGTGTTTCTTGTTAGTTGCCCTTTAAACCAGATGGAGAAAGAGATCTGGGCAAAAGGCACCAGAGTAACAGGGATCGTTAATTAGTTGGGGGCATGGGGAATAGGAGCTTGTGTGCAACAGTCCCTCTCCTCCACAAGTCAGGGGTGAAATATCAAAGAGGATTTCTTTCTAACTGTTGGTCCTGAGGAACAACTTGTGTTGAGTCTAGAATGTTTTCATCTTTCCTTTTGGAAACCTTTTGAACTCATCTTGTAGCTGTTTGCTTTCAACCTCCTATCCAAGAGCAGATGTGAGACACAAGTGGCTTGTGCCTTTCCTATCTGAAGTGTGTGCTGGGTTGTGCAGACTGTCTCCTAGAGTGTGTGCATTGGCAGAAACACAGGAGAAAGCTACAAGGCAGTAACGCAGTTGAGAAGGTCGTAACTGGTATGTGCTACTGTATCCACACAGTGGAATTGTGATTTGATATACTGATGATCTCAGCTTTAAAAAAACAACAACAAATTTCTATGCATCAAGATTATACACTATTGACTTAATAAACAAAATAATGTATGTGTACAGTGTTGAGGTTTCTGTGCGTTTCACAGTTCTCCATGGCATTTAGACTCAAAACACGCCAAATTCTAGCAAAAAGCATATATTGAAGTTAGAATAAAAGAATGTTCTCATAACTGAACATAGGATTGAGATAGAATTAAGATATTTTTGGCCAGTTTTAATGCTGATTTGCTTAATTTCTTTGTATTATACAAATAATTGCTATTGTACAAGTCCAGTCGTCCCTATTTACTCTAGTTGCCTACTCTATTTGCCCAGTCTTAAAGCCTGATGCTAGCTAGTCTATATCCATTAAACATACTTAAACTATTTTCTGTGTGTTGCTGGAGGAACACAAAGAGCAGCATCCCTGCTGACAGGTTATACCAGCTCATTGACCAAGTGTCTTGCCTAATAAACTCTGCCTCCTCTTTCCAGCCACTCCATTTATTGATTACCTGCAAAATCGACAGAGGTTGTCTCTAATTTGTTTCTAAATCAGCCACTTCTCTTACTGCACTATTGATCTACTGCATTATAGAATTGTCACTAAATTATGGCATGTTTCCTCTATTTTCTATCTAGATGTGCTCTGTCGATGTATTTTAGTAATTGCACTTTAGTCTCTTTCTTTCTCGCAATCAGCACTGACTTACATGCCAGTGAATTAACTTCTCAGCCACCTCTGCCACTTGGTTAAGTACCAACCAACCAACCAACTGCCTGTTCTTCTTGATCGGTCATAAATTTCAGCCAAGCACAGGGCTCCCATTATTGCCCCATTCTTTCTCTTTCTCCCAATTTTCCTCTCTCACTTTGAAATGCATTTTTTCAAAAACTTCTTTTTCTTTAGCTGCCTTTGCTTCCTTCGAATCCAAAAATATGTATGCCAGTGATATCTACATTCTCTTGCCTTTTTTATTTATTATTAATAATGAAAACAAAAGCAGGACCAAATGTAACAATCACAAACATTCACCATTCCCTAGCACACAATGGTGGAATCTACACACACATAAAAACCATTCTGAATATGCATTTTTAAAGCATTTTTAAACATACATTGAATTTTCCATAAGGCCCACCATCACCATCTAGTGTCACATAGCATATTGCACTTAAAACACACTTAAAATGTTTTATTTGCAGCTGTATAGCTGAGTCCAATGTTACACACTTCATTCTCTAGAATAGCAATAGCATAAATTCCAGTCCCAATCTAGTATCTGTAGTCATCAATACAGATTTATATGTATTTTTCTCAGCTGATTCTGTAGTCCTATCAATTTCCATCAAATTTCCATTAAGAGTAGAAGTAAAAATCTGCCAATCTCTTTCCCAGAGCCTCAAAAGGACTGGGGATAGATCAAAGCTCGCCCAATGCCAGTGTCTTTTGTTGTGTTGTCTTTTTTGTTAAGCCCCATTCCCTTACTCATTCCTGCTGCTCTCTTAGGCCAGTGCTGTTTTTTATCAGCTAGCTTCACATTCATTTCTCACCCAAAGTTCACCTGCTAGAACTATCCTTATTCTGGTTGCTGTTTTCAGAATGTATCATCATAAGAAACAAACAAAAAAACCCACCCTTAATATTGGTGTCCACAACCTGTTCAACATCTTGAGCCCCACATCATTTGAATTTGAATAAAAATGGGACGCCACCTTTTCAATAATACCTCTACAGCTGCTGTCTCAATAGCCTCTCCCTTTCATCTTCTTTTTATTAAATCCCAGACAAAGAAATCAGAGGACAGCACTGGGACTCTTCCCTTCTGTGCAATCTTTTTGTTTATGCAACACACAGTTTTTACTTTTTTATACTTCTATCTTATTGCCTTCAACGCTTTTGCTTTCACATTGACACCTCACTTACATTTTCTCTCCAGAACCTCCATAATTCATCTTACATGTTCTGAACTTCTGATTAGGAACACAGAAAGCTGCCCTTATCCTGAGGCAGACCACTGGTCCATATAGCTTAGTATCACTGACTGGCAGTGGCTTTCTCTAGGTTCTGAGATAGGGTTCTTTCTAACCCTATGTGGAGATGCAGAAGGTTGAACTTGAGATTTAACTGCAGGCCAAACATGCATCCTATCATATGGTCATACTCTGAGGATTCCAACATACCTCTTTAAGCTTTCTAATTTTCCACCTTTCCCCTATTCAGTCTTTCAATTGCCGTTTACAGGAATGATCACTTCCTTAATTGAGTATCCTTTTTTTCATCTCTAAGGTGCAGATATATCTTGGTCACTGTGACTTGGATGATATGTTTGGATCACTGTAAATCCAATAACTTGTGCAAGATCTATTGCATTCTGATTTATTATTAACTTACTAATTGACGTTGCGAATCCATCAGTGGTAAACAGGCAAGCTGGATTAAGCAGTCATAGTTTCAGCCGGAAGAGTAGTGGAACATTTGAAAGCTTTACTGCATAGCTAAACCAGTGAATCAATCACAAAAGCCAACCTCCTTTTCCTTTCTAGCTCCTCAACCTAAGCATGCTCTTTATACTTATCAAGCCTTATTATTATTATTATTAAGCCATATTCTGAGGCAATAAGCTTCCTGATAATGATCCCAGATCACTCTAACATATAAGGAGCTCATCTGAAGCATTGAGCCTACAAGAGAACTTCCTAGATGAAGGAAAATGACTAGGTCATTATACCACATTCTATAATTCAAAATTTGGCTAGTTACAATGATTATGTCTCTGATTTAAAAAAAACCATGCCTATTATATGAAATATTAAACCTTGATGTACTTGCAACCCCCCCCCCAAAAAAACCCCCATGACAACTTAACAAGAGGTGTTGCAAAATGAAGCATACGAACAAGAGAAACAGCAAATACAGTTGGAAACAAGGCTTACCAATACTTCAGTTGATGCATTGGCTATCATTGCAAAGTGCAACCTGCCTTCAAAGATGTAAGTGGATAACATGTAAAGGACCTGCTCCTTTTTTCACACAATATTATGGTCTGAAAAGAGAATATGCCTAGGAGCTGGGACAATACCATTTTGATTCTCTTCCACGTCTCCTCCTGGTGTGCTCAGATGTTTGAAGGATCTTATTTGGGTTACATAGGTTCCTTCCTGCTTTAAATTAAGCACAATCCACTATTTTCTTCAAAGTACAGCTTTGTAACTAAGTTAGGGCGTTCTATACAGACACCTACTTTCCTCATCTTGATGTTTGTAGGACTGCCAGGTGGTAATCCAGAGAGCATGCCTGTGTTTCTAAAAGAACTAGGAGAAGCATAGATTAAAGCAGGATGCAGCTTTTTCTTAATCCCTGCAAAACAACATGGGTGCTTCTTACACCCACCAAATTAAGCCAGAACACACACAACACATTAAGAAATCATATAGTTGGAAGGGATCACAAGGGTCATCTAGTCCAACCCCCTGCGAGGCAGAAATCTTTTGCCCAACATGGGGCTGAAACCCACAACCCTAAGTTAAAAGTCTCATGTTCTACCTACTGAGCTATTCCTCTGAACACTAGGGAAGAAGGCTTGGATTTTTAAACATTTTTATAGCATAAGCAGTATATTTAATGGGATTGGTAGAGCAGAGAGGTAGGAGGTATATTGGCTGCAATCTGTTGTTCCCCAAAGTCAAATCTGACTGAACCTAACCATCCAGGGGTCCTTTACCTTCACCCTTTTGCCTATTGTTCCTTTGGACATTTTAAGAATAGGTTCCTGATCCCCTCTTGTATACATCAAAAACTTAGGCTGCATTCATATGCATCCTTACTTGGAAGTAACATTCACTGAACACTGCAAACATGAATAGGATTGCACTGTAAATCATGTGTAAATGTGCTGGTTAGTTGAAATGCTTGGGGGTGGAGATGGGGAGAAAAAATAACAATAGGTTTGAATTTTGAAAACAATATTTGGATATCAGCTGAAATACTGATGCTTTTGTTTGTAGATATTAGTGAAACCAGGCTCTCTTTCTAAAGTCTCTCATATCCACTGCAGTACAAAATAAATGAGGGTTTTTTTGTGTTGGGTGTGTGGATTCTTGATGCCTGAGTGCTACTTGACTGTACCCAGTGTAGATTGTAAGTCTTTGAAAATCATGCCTCTGGAATTTATTGCCAAAAATATCTATGTTTCAGTTTTCTGATATGCTGCTAGCTGTTGAGTTTGAGGCCCAAGGGACAGAGCAGCAGGGACATTTCTTGTTTGGTTTGTCATTTAAAAAATCAACAGTTATGAGATGTGTCGGCTCTGCCTAAAAAAAATATAACTCAGACTTTCTATTTAATACACTTTTGGTCTGTGTTTGATATTGTTTCACCTGTTTTGGAATGGATCCTTTCTTTCCCTTCCCTATAACCTCTTGGAGGCATCTATCTCTTTGTCAGTAGTCTGCATTTTTTTCTTTTTTCTTTTCTTTTCTTTTTTTCATAGCTCTGCCTTCAACAAAGTCACAATATATGTAGGCCCTTAAAGGGATGTGATGCTCCGCTTATTTTAATAAATATAATAGGTCAGAATTAGCAATAACAGTAATAATAAATCAAGTCCCAGTGGAAATCTGCTATAAGATTGCAGTTTTTTTTTTTTTATTGTTAACATGTGCTAGCTACCTTGTAACTACATTCTCAAAAAGAAAAAAACCTAACATGATTATAACTAGCTGCCCTATATACTTTGGTCCATACAATTTACTGATTAGCAGCTGCTCTCCCAAGGGCTCTGATAGTAAGCTTTTCTAGTTCTGATGTGTTACCTTTTAACTAGAGATACTCAACCTCAGAGACTGTACATAGGACTAACTGCATAAGCACATGCTTTACCACTGAGCTACAGGCAGGTTTCATGTGATCTATTAGATGTTGTGTGCCAAGGCCCCATGACCCACAGTTCCCTAGTGGATAATAAACACATCAACATGAATATTTAGGTTTATGGGTTCAAATAGGCCAGAACTTTATTGGTTACAGAGGTGAGTGGTTTGGTTTAGGCATTGAGTGAAGCCAGGCTATATCTCGACTCCTGCCCATCTGCAGGAAGTCCATCTTAGTATAAATCACCAAAAGGGGGAGCACTATGGCTTACATCAAATAGGGGGACCCCGAGGCGTCCCTGTTGGGGTCGTGGCATGGCCCTAGCCCACACCTGGGCATCCGACAGAATCCACGCCCCCCAGATCCCTTTAACAGGATACCCTTAAGGAGGAGGGGCAGGCGGAGTCTACAACCACCCCTCAGTCCAAACAAAGGCTTACCCACTGCCTAACCTCACAAAGTTGTGACGATTGCTACAAGGTAGGTGAAAACCAAGTGGTTGGTGCCAATTTGCCAAGTGGAAAAAATTCCTACACGACCCCAACAATATGGCAGCCGACATTTGTCCATAGCAAGGTCATGTTATAAAGGTAAAGGTAAAGGTACCCCTGCCCGTACGGGCCAGTCTTGACAGACTCTAGGGTTGTGCGCTCATCTCACTCTAGAGGCCGGGAGCCAGCGCTGTCCGCAGACACTTCCGGGTCACGTGGCCAGCGTGACGAAGCTGCTCTGGCAAACCGGCACCAGAGCAGCACACGGAAACGCCGTTTACCTTCCCGCTATAAAGCGGTACCTATTTATCTACTTGCACTTAAGGGTGCTTTCGAACTGCTAGGTGGGCAGGAGCTGGGACCGAACGACGGGAGCTCACCCCGCCGCGGGGATTCGAACCGCCGACCATGCGATCGGCAAGTCCTAGACGCTGAGGTTTTACCCACAGCGCCACCTGCTGCAAAGCATAAAAAGAGAGGGCAAGTGGGTTGGGAGATCAGGCGAAGGGCCCAAGAGGAGGGATCCCTGGCCGTGCCGTGGTTTAAGTTTCCTGCAGCCATGGCCCCTGCTGGTGCTGATTGGTCAGCAGGGCCACCTATGGGCAGGGCCCTGCTCAGCACCGGCGACACAGCCCAGAAGGTGATGGAGAGGGCGTCAATCCCCACCCCCACTGCCAGATCACTGCAGGTGCTTGGATCCTTGCTGCAACACCACCCACCCAAAAAAGCTGAGCGGGTTTTTTATGTGGTAGTTGACTCTGGATGACCCAAGATGAAGTGATATGTTAAAAATGAAGAGTTGAACTATATTCTTTTGCAGGGGCAATCAGGTCCAGGAACCTCCAGATACCATTTTTCTGCTCCAAAGTCAGGATGGTGCCTTTGATTTGCGGAAGATATGTAACAGTCAACAACTTCAGATACATGATTGCTACCAAGTGTGTAGGTCAATCTGTAAGGAAAGAAATCTTTTCAAGTGTAGCCATAGAATCTGTGTTATTTAAAATACAGAAGTATTGATTTCAAATGGCTTTTTATCACAGAGGGAGGGAGGTTTTAAAAAACAGCTAATCTTGGCTTTCATTCAGACCAGCCCTCTGATTACAGTTCAGTTCATTTCTATCTGACACTGTCCCGGTACTAATTTTCACTGGCTTATTTCTTTCTCCTGGAATTGTAGTCGGTCTCTCCACCATTAAAGCTGAATGTGTGTAGCTCCATCAGTGTTCCACACCCCAATACTTTTTATGTGGCATGTTGGAAAAACAACAACAATGGGAATTCCCCTAATAAAGATTTGGGGATTGCCTCTGGGTACAGTTTTTCCTGGAGAGGAGAAGTGGCAGGCTCTGAAAATGGAGGTAGACAGAAGAGCTACAGGTGAAACTCGAAAAATTAGAATATTGTGGAAAAGTTCATTTATTTCAGTAATTCAGCTTAAAAGGTGAAACTAATATACGAGATAGACTCATGACATGCAAAGCAAAATATGTCAAGCCTTTATTTGTTATAATTGTGATGATTAGCTTTTGGCTAATGCAGAATACATGACCCTAATCCTGCCAACAACAGTGATCCTTGCATTTCAACCATATCCTTTAATTCTTTAGAAAAGAGCCCAAGAAACTGATTCCAGAGAGATGTTGCTAGGAATAGGCTCAATTCTCAGGGGCTCCCATTAAATTCGGTGGGACAAAGTAACCAACCTACAGTTAGCAAGACTTTGAACAACAAAACCTGTTCCCATAGCCCAAGAAATTGGAGTCACTAAAGATAATTTTCACCCCTTCCTAATTATTGTCCTTGTGCACACACTGTTACTTTAATATCTTTCCAAAGTAAAGTTTTACCTTGGTGACACTATATGGTGGGAGGAAAATGTGACCTTGACATTCAGCAGCCCAGCTTTCAACTGAGGGAGAAACCACAGCAGAGCAAAATGAGTCTCTGAGCACAAAGCATGGTGATTTCGTGCACCCTCCTTTGACATTTTGCAATATGAGCCCCTCTTTCTGTCCCAACCTTCTTTGCATCATAGTGGCAGGCATTTTGTTAGTAGTCATTTCCCTGTGCCTTTTATTGCATAAATTACTTAATTGTTCTAGTTTTATGTGTTGACACTTATGGCTTGATTTTCAGGAGAATATTTTGCTAATAGTGTGTTAATAACTCACATTAACCTCTCATGTTGACATTTGTGCATTCTGATTGAAAGGATACTGTTTTCCTTAAAACACACACACACACACACACACACACACTTCAGTATTTTACTTCAAAACAAGTCTTACTGCCACAGGACATCCATCATCCAGAAATCATAATAACTCAAACAAATGAAAGAGAGCCTGGTTTCTAGACCGAGCAGATGGGCAGCCCAATTCACAACTAACTTAAAGTGAAGTACATAAATTTAAATGAAAGCTGAGCCAAGGAATGTGGCCCCAACTTTTCCATCAGTTTTGAGAGTGGTCCCAAATCTTTGGAGTTTGAGAGAAACCTGTTCATTTTCATTGGTGGCAAATGTTGATGGGGTTGTCAAAGCAATCTGACCACATTTCTGTTTGCTGCAGAGCAGCTCAGTGGAAACACACTCTGCCATGATGTAGCAATTTTTTGAAATGGTGGGAGAACTTACTCCTCCTCCTCCTCCTCCTTCTTCTTCCTCTTCCCCTTCCCTGAAATCTTATGGCTCCTGGGAGGCCCTTGCTCTACCAACTTTGGAGCTCCAACATCAGAAAGGCAGTTGGAGGTGTGTCAGAGGAGGACCAGGAGAAGGCTTGGATCAAAAGGATCCAGAATCCTTCCAGTCCCAACTCAACCACCGAGTAAACCAAACTAACTCTAGAGCTGGCATGGTTTATTTTCCTTCCATTTTTCACCATGTGAGTGAAAATTTACAGAATGAATGGGTATGTTCCACCCTGAGTTCTGCAGTATTTAAGAGTCCAGCAGAGCACTGGAGGAGGCAGGGGAGCCACCTTCAATTTCCTCCCAACACCCCTGCCTTAGGTTTGCAGCCTTGGAAATTGAAAACGGCTGCTTTAATGGTAAGTTAAATTAAACTGAAAATTAAGATTTCTCTCAACCCCTCCAAAAATTAGCAAAAATGTCACTGGTTTTCACATGCCACGAATGGCTGAAAGAAGGGTGGGTATTTGACTGCTCTAATTTAAAATGAATTTGTCCCAGTAACGCTAGGCATGGACTGTGTTGAATTTGAGAATTTTGTCTTAACTGGCTTCTGGATAAAAAGAACACCAGGAATGGCTTCATTTCCACACATACACACCCTTGTGTTTCACATCTCTCAGGCTTATTTAAAAAGTGATCTGCGTCCTAGAACACTTAACTTTCTCAACAGATTTGTCATTCTTCCATACTTGAGAGTCTAACCAACCATTATCTGAAGCATGTCTTCAGTGTTGCTGCTCCTTGAGTTTCCCACTGTTTTCAGCCAAAGGGGACTATGGAAGTAACCTAGTGTAGTCTCATATATTACAATACAGTAGGGTCTTGTTAGGTACCAGAAAAATGCTACATAAATAATGAAAATAATAAATATCAATCACATATGTGCCAGTAGTCTTGTGTCCCTTAACTGGCTTGGATGATATACAGTTTGTTAAAAACCAATTGTTTTTTACTTGAATGCATTAAGCATTTCACTCTCTGTAAATGCTATGCTTGTTTAGGAGCCTTCATTAAGTATGTTACTAAAAATAAATGTGTTGAGGAGGTTTGGCTTTGCAGTTGAAGGCAATTGTGAGGTCTGAGTAGTAATTGTGTACCATGGGATAATTGTGCTTGTAGAAAAAGAGGAACAAGCACATTCTGAATTAGGGAATAGCACATAGCTTTTCTTAATATAATGCTCTCGTCTTCTCCCAGAGAGGTCTGTATATTAACAGAAGATGCCTGGCAGATTATCAGAATGGCACTTCCTATGGATCTCAGTTTCCGTTAGGTGGTGCTTCCTTCACGACCTGCACTGAAATTAACTCAGAGGAGGTTGGGAGAACCCTCAGAATGTCACATGGATGAAGGAGGGGGGGGTCATTTAATCTGGCAAGCTGCAGTGCTTGAGCTGACAGCGCAATTGGAAGAGCCTGATGTTGAATTCTACTGAGTATACTTGAACAGTCCTCTTCTCGTATCTTCCCCTGTTAAATCACTTGTCCCTATTTTGTTCTTAAGTTACTTCGGGAGTATCTTTTTTAAAAGGTTAGTTTGCACCAGAGTGCAAATGGAGCTTCCTGTCCATCAACATAAGGTAGGCATGAGAAACCTGTAGCCTTCCAGATGTTGCTGGACTACAACTCTCATCACCCCAATCATTGGTCATCCCAGTAGGGACGGATGGGATTTGTAGTCCAGCAACATCTGAAGGACCGTAAGTGAATACAACAAATAACATCTTAAAGCATGGGGATGGGCGTGCAATGGTCATTGGTGTGAGAATAGAGATTTTACAAGTATACCTACACGTTGCTATCTTTGTCTGCAAAATGCTGGAAATCACTAACCTCTGGAAGCAGTTGATGTCTGACGTGATTGGCTATATATTGTGTTTTTTTCATAGGCAGGATTTTGCTTAAGCTACCAGGAAGTTGGGGTGGTGGAGGAATTAATCAGATCTTGGTTTTAATAATTAGATTGAGGCAAACTTCCCTGCAGAGCTAATAAATCAGCTCCTCTTTGCTTCTATTTCCTCTTGTGAATCTGAAAATGCTGGAGAAAAAGGTACTCTTTTAGATGACTCCAAGGAAGTGTTTTCTCACACTGCACTATATTAACATTGAAGCAACATAATGGAATTGCACTGTAATGATTTTTCACCTGGGTTGCCTCAAGGTTGGTGACTCCCTAGTACTACCTAGTCATTGCTCTTCTGCGGTAAGCTACATATGGAATTGCAATTGACTTTCCACACTTCAGGGGGTATAGTACTTTTTGTGTGTATATACATCATTGCATACTAGTTTTATTTATTTTATTTATGGGTGTGACATAGCCATGAAGCTAGAAGGAAATTATTCTGAGCACATCATTACATTTTTTAAAAAGCCATTCTTTAATTCATGTTAAAAACATTTGTTGAAAGTAATAGTGCAGTTGGGCCTAAACTTAAGACATGTTTAGAACAAACAAACAAATAACATGGTGATAAAATGCCACTGACCATAGCCTGCTCCTAATCCCATAACTATGGTTAATCAATGGGAAGCTTTATTTCTGCATGAGCTCAGGTTCGACTTTTGTTGTTGGAATATTAGACTATTTTGTTGCTGAGAAAATGGAGACGATTATTGTCACCTGGCAAATTTATTTCCCTTGCAAAAGCAATAGTAGGATTGGGTTGTGCAAGTGTCATGGATAGCTATTGGACAGAGACTGACATCTGCATTGACAAGCAATAAAACTTTGTCAGAGCTAGTCACTTCCATATCTTAGCCTTAAGACTTCCCATTCGGTTCTTATTGGTTATGAAATGGAGGAAAAAGAGAGCACTTAAACTTATCAACAGTCTGTGTAAGTTTCAATTCCCAGAGAAGGTTTTGACTAGCTTGCAGCAATTTTTTTGTCAACCTCCCCCCCCCCATTATTTTTTTAGTGCTGCTCTTCACATGTACACACACCATTCAATTTTAAAATAATGTCTGTTTTTGTTAGTGAGGAGAATAGCTGGGCGACTAGCAAATTGTATTATGGCATAAGCTTTCATGGAACTGAGTCCACATCAACAGATGATAGAGGAAATTTTTCTCATTATGCAGTAGACTGGGACTTCTAAACTCTCTTTACTGTCATCACTGCTGAAAAACTGTCAGACAGAACTGACAGCCTTGGGTGAATATGAGCTGGTTACCTAAAAAGAAAAAGTTGACCTCCTAATTTGTGGGTTAACATTCCCTGTGGTGTCCCCCTCCCCTTTATTTACCATTCATTTGACCTTCTAAACGTGTCCTCCTTTTCCATCCACTCTTCTGCTGATATGGTACAGCCCTGTGTGATGTCATTTCCAGCCTTCTTGGGGAGTTTGCTTCACAGGCCTTCTGGCTACAGAGCAGCCAGCATGTTACAGAGTATGCTGGCAACACTCTGATCAACAAGGGCTATTTGGGGACATGAGCAGAAGTCTGTACGCACAATGTAGATGACATTTATTTTAGAGGATAGCAACTAATCCTCCTTCCCACCCATTTGTAGCATTTTAGCAAAGAATCTCACTCCCCACTCCTCAGGCACACGCTCCATGCAAACCATAATACATGTCAAGCAACACAGCTGCTGGGAGGGCAGAATGTGGGCGTTCATTAGAATGGCCAGCTGTTCTTTCAGTGCAAAGGCCATTCCTTGCACAGCTCATCAGGGCCTTGCTTCTTTGATCCATCTATAACACCCGCTTTTGCCATCCGCCCCCTCTCCTGCTCAGCTGGCATTTGTAGACTTCCCAAACGGGTGCTGCACATCAAGCAGTGTGGAATGCTTAAAAGCCAGGGATTCACCTAGAATCAAGGGACTGTATCTAAAGACGAGGGCACAAAGGAAAAGGAAAAGGCAGGAGTCATCAGGCTCTGACAAACACTATTTTGGAACTTTCCTTGATGGAGCTACTTTTATCTGTGTTTCCTGGATTGGATTAATTACTCCGTGAAGCTTGGGGCTTCTTCAGAAGAGTCTTACATACATGCAGAGGGGAAGGTTTTTGGCTGTGTCAGCTCCCTGCTAGGAGCAGCAGCTGGCCTCCTCTAAAACCCCGTTGCTTGGGTCAACATTGCAAAATGCTTTAGAAATGGGCAGCAGACTAACATCTGTTTTCCGGGGAGCAACCAAAGAGAAATGTGAGTCCCTGGGCCAAATTGATCACTAGGACAAACACATTTTAAACCTGAAACTTGGAACAAAATATTAGGGTTTCTGTCTCCCATAGAATTAGAAAACTAGTTTTGAAAACACAGAGGTAAAGCACTTTAGGTCTCTGCTAGTTTGTTTTCATGTTTGTTTAAATTTTTGGTGCTGTTATTGTGCTTCAAAGATTATGGGGCACTTACCGCATGAAAACAAAATCCCCAGTCAAAAGTAACATGCAGTATTTTCTGGGTGCCTTACCATTTTATATAGAATAGATAAATAAGACAAAATTGAGAGAATATATATAAAAAACTGTACCATGTTGAGTGTCTGAGGAGCTTATAAATAATAAATATTATTATTAAACTTCCCCCAGATATCATCCAATATTAATCTTCCATCCCCACTCCCCATCTTTTCTTCAAATACACCCTGTCCTCTTGACTCAGTATTAGTGTGGAAGCGATAACTATTTCTTAACTTACTTCTGCCTCCAGGTTGTTTAGGGTAGAATCAGGCTGAAGTGAGTGGAATGAGAGGGAAAGACCCCCTTGCGAGATCAAAGACACTTTACTTTTTCTGTGATGGTTCAAATTTTGCCCTCACTTTATTGCTGCATTTGGCATATGTAGTTGTGAGCAATAACTGTAGTTGTAATGACAGTTGTGGTGCAGTGATGCCATCAATGAGAGGGCAAGGCCAGGAAGACCAGGTGTGTGGGGAAATGCACTGCCTGGCCAAGGGCAGTAGTGGGTGAGGAGACTGATTGGAGCAGGGAGGGATATTTATTATTGCAGTTATAAACTACCTTTTCTGCTAAGGCATCCAAAGCAGTTTACAATTTTAAGTACAGCGGTAACTCCAGTTTGGACAGGATCCATTCCGGAGCTCCAGTCAGATCCCGAGGTTTCCACAACTGGAGGGACCGCTTCTGCGCATGCGCACGGCACGGTAAAGTGCTTCTGCGCACGGCAAAACACTTCCGGGTTTGCCGCTTTTGCAACCCGCAGTTTGTATTACCTGAGGGTGACGTAAGTCAAGGTGCTACTGTACTAAAATAAATGAATGGCACAAAATCTAGAACCAGTGCTCCCAGGCCCACTGATGGTACCTTCAGGAGCTGATATTGGCCCAGTGCTCTGCAGACAAGATGATTCTGGCAGGCTTGCCGCTCCACGAGGGAGTGGTCTGCTGTTGTCCTGCATGAGAGTCCTTCCCTTGCTGGGGATGCAATGTGAAAGGAACTTATAAGGATCTCAGCCGGAAGGGCCGGAAGTGCATTCCACTGCAGTAGCTGCACAGAGCCAGCTAGTTCAGGGGAAAGAGACCTCACTGGGGGGGATGGGGGACAACTTTACCTGCATGTCCATTGGACTACTTCGCAATAACATGCAGAGAGAGAAGGTTCTACTTTGTTCTTTCTTTTAGATGACAAAAACACCATGAGCAGTAAATGAGTAAATATTAATAGGTTAATTACCTGCAACCTGCTTGGCAGGGGGTTGGACTTGATGGCCCTTGTGGTCTCTTCCAACTCTATGATTCTATGAAAAACAGATGACCTGGCTTCATCTATGTATTGCTTGCCAGGCAAATTCATAAACTTGATAGGTGCCTTATACTGAGTAAATAATGGTTTGATACTAATTGGCCTCACCACCCCAGGATTTCGGGGTGTGGTCTTTTTTCTCCTATCTTTTAACTAGCTCAGCCAGGACTAACTTCTGGCCATGTTGTGTAGAAATTATGTGCTCTACCATTTTGCTTTTACACCAGCTGAGCTTGGTGTATAAATGAATCGGGAGAAGATAATGTGGAAACATGATTAATAGCATGATAATTTAGGAAGGATTGAAAATTTGAACTTTTTAAAGCTATTTTACCCACTGATTATGTGTTGCATATTCTTTCTGAAATGAATCCCAGAGTATTTTATATTGATGCTTAAGGCAGAAGTTTTAGAATTCTGAACAATGGAATATGGATTTGCTTCAGAGATATAGTTCATTGATCTGCTAAGCCACCTTTTGCAGTTTATTATCTGTTTTATCTTGGAGCATGAGGGCTCTTGCCCCCTTTCACTAGATGATCAAACATTTTAAAATTTGGTCTCCCGGTGTCGGAAAATGACAGAAGAATTGGGAATTGGACAAATATGTCTCGGTATGCGTGCCAATCTCCTTGGAGTGCTGAGATATCACATTTCGGGATTTGCTGATCTGGAAAGTTGTGACTTATTTATATGGTATGATAGAACAGGAATGACAGGCCTCTACACAGAATTAAAAAAAATAGGCACAGAGAAACAAAGGAGAAGAGGGAAAATGGAGACGTGAATAGGCAGGGGAGGAATAATAAAATTTCCATTTTACAGTGCGTTGCAATAAAGTATAGGCCTATAGGGACTAGAGCAAATCTTTTTCAGTCTGGGGGACACATTTGCCAATGGGCACGCTTCTGGGAGCTGCATGCCAGTGGTGGGTGGGGCCAGAGGCAAAGGGGAGTGGAGCAATGGTTGTGATTCTCACCATGTACATGTGACTCTCACCATGTACAGTTGGCTCCATTCCGGCCAAGCAAAAGCCAGAGGTTTCTCTGTGCACACACACAAGTCTCCTCCAGGCAAGGATGTGCCAGGCAAAAGCACTTGTGGAGCTTGCAGAACAGAGTTTCTAGTGAAGAGTGTGGTTCATGGAGAGGGAGTGTGGGGCCCATGGAGAATCCTAAGGTCCTGATAGAGAAGCCTAGAGGGCTATATCGGAACCTGGGCCTTAGATCCCCACCTCACCCCTAGACTATGGGGATAAAGAAGCAGCAATTCCAGAGGGGACCAAAGTAGGGAAGTGGTTGGTGGAGGAGACAGTGAATATAGATTAGGGCCACCTGGGCACATGCAGGTCCTTCCTGGGGCCTCTGGAAAATCTGTCTGTGGATGTATGCATTTGTTGTAACACAATGGGTTTGCAATGCTGTGTGTCTTATCTCTTTTAGGAGCGGAAACTGTGTGCCCATCCCAGACTGGAAATCTACAAAGGCAACAAAATCTATTTTGTATGCCCCCTTGCCCGTCAAGGGGACTTCTACGTGCCTGAAATGAAAGAGTTGGAGAAGAAAAGCAGAGCAGCAGCAGCAGCTGCAGTAGCAGAAGCTGAAGATGCTCAAATAGATATCACAGGTATGCTACTATGAAATACTAGAGGAAATCTGCTGAGTTCAATGCTAATAATCTGCCTCTTGTATTGGAAAACAGTCCGTTTTTTAAAGATGCAAAGATACGCTTTATACCATTGGTCCATCTAACCCAGCACTTCTATTTGGACTGGAAGCAACTTGGGGAGTCTTTTAAACCAGGGATTCCAAGAAGGAATGAACTTGAGACTTTCTATAATTCTTTTATTATTAGCTGCCCTGAGGATATTTTATACTGAAGACTGACATGCATATTTATGCAAAATAAATACATATGCTCTGCTACTACTCTATGGCCTTTCCCATTTATATGAAGCTACAGTGCATTACTATAACAAGCAAGGCTATTTAATGACTATAACCAGAATGGTGGTTTAGATTTGAGTAAATTTCATACTATTCCTAAATCAATAATTGTCAGAAATGATATACACTAGTTCACAACTTCATTTCATACTGCTCTTGCCTTCTTAGATACTTTATCTAAGACAGAGATTCTTCATTGTTGTCTCAGTATAGATCCTTTAGCCAACAAGATAACTGCTGTTTGTTTCTAACGGAGGCTCAAAGAGCTGGTTATTTTGTAGTTTAATGCAGTTTGAACATATGGAGCGTTGATATGTGAGGACCTGTATCACGTTTGTGGCTTACCATCTTCTCTTTTAACTGTTGCCAAATTTATGAGTGAATGCTGTGTTTTGACAGCAGAAGGCTATTCCAAGACTAAAAGGCTATTCTTGGCTTTATTGGTATTCTTTTATTCATCATCATTTTCATGGGAAATGTATTTTTTGCAATTGAGCAAAAAAGAAAGAAAGAAAGAAAACCAATCACCCCTGTGAACAAATGGGGAAAATGGACCTTGTGAACACAGGTGGAAATAAAGAAGCAATGCACAAAGTGTTGGGTGGCACTAGAGCCACATGTTTAATTTACACTTAAATTTGGCAAAAAATGGTGACAGTTTAGGAAGCTATCTGATCTATACAGCATTACCTGTATGAGGTGAGCAAACCCCTGCTTAATGATAGTGGCAGGAATTATCCCTGCTCTTTCCCTTAAGGCCTGCCCACTCAGGTGAGTAGGGAAACCTTCTCAAGAGCTGCTGGGGTCCCACATCTCCCATGGGGTGACTCAAATGTGCTCTGTACACTGCCCATACACTGCCTCAGAAAGCACCTATCCCTCTGAAGAGTGGCTAGCTACCTAAGGTACTCACTTTAACCCATTCTTTACCTGTTCACCTTCACACACCACCTTCCTAAATGTGGCTAATTTACCTCATTAACAGGACCTCCACTCAAACTGCCCTTAAACCACCAGAGTAGGTTTGAGTACAGAGTAGGCAAAAGAAACAAAAACAAACACCTTGGTTGGCTGCCCAGTATACAGAAAGGTTAAGAATTTCTATCTGGTCCTGAGTTGACAGGAAAACACCTGCACTATTCCCAAGAAAGGGTGGCAAGAATTTTCAAAGAAGTTGGTAGGGTAGGCAAAAGGGCTTAAATACTCTTATCCTGGCGATGGCCTGCATGTTTAAGAATATATCCTGCACTACCAGAACTTCCTGTCCTTCTCTCACCCTGATCGCAAAAGCCAACTTCACCTGATGTTGTGGCCCAGGCTTTTTTGTGTCATGTGAAGGAAGAGAAAGGCCAGCTGCTTATTAGCAACTATGATGGCTTAATGTTCACACTAATCTTTATACATTAGTTCCTTCTTAGACTCTAATTACAATGTTTGCCCTCTTCAAAACAGGACAACTGGTGCTTATAGTTCCATTCAGTTACCTTTTGATGGCCTTGGTGGGGGTGTGATATGGGTGTGTGTCTGTGGAAATGCAGTTCTTTATCCCAAAGGGTTCTTATGGCCATAGATAGTGGTAGAGTGTGTGTTTCGCTTGGTTCAATGCCTAGAATCTCAAGAAAGAGTTGGGAAAAGATTCTGATCTGAAATTCTGGAGAGCTGCTGCCAATCAGTACTGAATTAGATGGCCCAATCACATCCCTCAGTATCAGACATGCTATCTCCTGCTTGCTATTTTTTTCTGCTGCTGTTTCTCTTTGACCTCTTCAGGAAGCACAGGTTATTTGCTGGGGTTATTCAAAGGAATCATTTTCTCTCTTTTCTCCTGTCTGATATGCTATCCATGGTTCATAAATTAAAATGTGAGCCTTCTTAATTCACACTTCCCAAAAAATTATGCAAAGCAAAATGAAACAATCCTTTGAAAAATCACATCATCCCAAATTTTGTGGTACAGTTTCCAACCAAAAAATACGTACAAATATGCACATATAAGCATAAAATGCATAAAATGTACATAAAAATGCACATAAAAATGCATATGCGAGAGGGGAAATGCAACCTAACACATTACATTGGGAAATATAAGCACATTAGGCAAAATTACATAATAAAATGTGTTTACTGTATTAGGAGAAATACAGCTAAAATGCTGATAAATGTTTGTGAGGACTTGTTTTTAAAAATTACAAATTAATGATGAAATGTGGTGAACTGATCTTAAGACTGAAAAAATGAAAGAAACTGAAATAGACTGCTTTGTCCATCCTTGGACATGTAACACATCCAAGAAAGAACATGATTGTGCTTAGGTCTGTATCTTCTCTTGGATAAGCCACATTTAACTGTGCTCATCACATAATTCTTGTTTATCTGTCTTATTTGGAATATTGAATTGCTTTAGATGACATCTTGATAGTGATTGTTATCTTATGGTGACAGGTAAAAAAGATTTATGCATATATAAAGGAAGCAATTGCAATCTTGAGAGGAGCATGACATCAGTGCTATCTGAAGCTCTCCTGATACTGTTGCTAGAGTACTGCAGACTTGCTAGCTACTGGGATCTGCCCATATGCTCACAACTTGTAGGACAAAAATATACATCGCCTGCAACTGCTATTTATAAATACTGTATGCATTACACATGGCGTATAAATTTGTTGTCATCTAAACAACCATGAGGTTCCATGGCGTGTATCACAAACATAGCAAAATGCATGTAATAGTTCAAATTAGATACGATAATAAAATACGTTCCTTTTGTAATAGTGGTAAATTATAAAAATGCCCAGGGAGCCAGATCCTGAAGACACATCAGACAGACAGCTACTAGCTGCCTACTTCTTAGGCTCCCACTGAGAAGGAGGCTGAGCTGTATTCATAAGAGAAGATGTTGAGTCTTTAATGTTTTTTGCTTGCTGTTGTTCAGTTTAGCAGCAGATACCAGTTTCACTGCCTGATGGTTTGATGGTTGGTTATTCTGCAGTTTATGCCCTTTGGTAGACACTGACATATGGGCAGCAGGTAAAAATGTTGAAGTCACTGAAGTTAAAGGGATGCCTGGCACTTGAAAATATATCAGAGGAACACCTTCATCTTGTGAGAGGTTTACCCTTTAAAGCCCATTCCTTGTATTAATTTACAAAGCCCTGCACAAGGTAAGTCCAGGATACCTTCAAGTCCGTCTAAACCCTTATATCCCAGCTCGTTCACTGAGATCATCTGCAGGTATGACGTTGGTTGTCCCCTGAGCTAGCGAGGCTCAATTTGGCATCAACATGAAATAAAACCTTTCTCTGCCGATAAAGATTCAGCAGGCACCTTCTGTTTCAACCTGCTGAAAAGTTCACTGTGTTGCCAGGTTTATGCAGACAGTTAGAGAAATATATTTCCATAATAGTTAGCTGATGGTCTCTGATTTTAAATGTGTTTTTATTATGTGTGTTTATTATATAGAGATTGTAAACCACATTGATATTTTTTAAAAAAATATATAACAAACAAACTAGCATTTGGATACTTCCAATGTTCATATTAGGACAATATCTTTATTGGCAACCAAAATAACACAAAAAGGTGTACAAGCTCTCAAACTCTTCATCAGAGTAGACTGATAAACAGAACAATTGGGTCTTGGGAGAGAAAAAATGTTGGCTGATGTTGACACCTGTTCCCCATGTTCTTCTGCCTGTAACTTGTTTAATCCGATTTTAATACTGTATTTTCATATTGTAATCTATTCTGGACCTTATGATGAAGGGTGGGTAAGAAATCCAGTAAGTAAGCCTTGGAGTCTACAACTGGTCAGTCGTAAAATGAAATGGGAAAAGATGTAGAAGACATTCTGTTACGCTGTTTAGGTGCTATGCAGGTGCCAGGATGTACATAGGCTCTTTTAACTGTTTCACTTGCATGTGAAGCTACTTTCAAGGTTACCTTAGTAACCATTAATATGTCATTTAGATCTATTAACACTTCCTCTAATGTTTCTTTTCCATTAAAACCTCAGTGGAGAAGCTGGAATACAAAGACCACCTCTCTGCAAGCTCTTGGTTTAATGCAAACAACATGAGGTCCAATAGAACAGATTAAACAGCATTGTAGTACCTTGTGTTATTGCTTTAGCATCTTCTGCTTAATTCTGCCTTAACTAGAGTTAAGAGAACATCAACCCAGATTCCTTTCATCCCAGGAGCACTATACTGGTCTTCTAGGGATTTGCAGGAGGGTTTTAGCCTGAATTCTGTTGTGTGAAGAATGAATTCCACTTTTAGAGAATTTCTTATTAGATAGGTGATAATTAACAATGTCTATCTGTTATACAACTATGTTGCTTATCAACTGAAACAAATTTACCACGAGGTAACTTGTTTATAATTTCCAAATGGCTGACCTTACTTTCTCCTGCTGTCTAAAAAGAGTGAAGGAAGCCGTGCTCAATATATATAGCACAAGACTTCTGACATGCACTCTAACATTGATAAATAACATTAGGTGCCACCAATCCTGCTAAAGCTGGGTTTGGTTTGGTTATAAATAGAGTTTCCATCAGGCCTTAATCTGAGGCAGGACTTCAGATTAACCTTTGTTGGCATCTGTCTGTTTCAAGAGACAGTGGAGTGCGCTTCCGCAGGTGAAGCCAAATTGCTGTGTTAGCAGCACCGAAGTGACCTCCCCAGAGTGCAAGCCTGAGCAGTATGGAGGTCCTGGACTGCCCAGACAGCAAGATCCCCCTCTCAGGATCACTAATGTGGTCCAAAGGAAAACAGAGCAATACATTTGGCACCAGCTTAGCTCCAGACGTTGCTGGAAGGAGACATACAGGGCACCATCCAACTGTCTTAGGGACTCCACTCTGGATTTGTGTAGGGTTTACTCCTCATCTTCTTCTTCTCCTGAAGATATCCCACAAGACAGCCGAAGTTTAGGATCAGAGTTTTCCTTCTCCTAGATGGGCTTCCTTCCCAGTTTGACAAGCCCCTCCTGTCCCTAATTTCACTCTACAGCATGTGCAGAAACCACCTTCTTGACTGTTCGACCCACTATTGGTCTCATCCGTTCAATCCACCAGAACCTGTCTTCACATGCAGGGGAACTCCCTAACTCACTTAGGGTTTCAGACCCATTAGCTACCCTCACCTGGTTTAGTCAGTTAGTCAAGGCCATTCCAGGAGTTTGGGGACTGTTGCACACTGACAGCTTCTAGGAGCTACCGGTGAGAGCTCAGTATAGGTTGGGGACCAAACGTGGACAAACTACCCAAGAAGGAGCATGATGTGTCCCCCACCATAGGTACAGTGCCTCCCCTATCATCCCATACGCCATAACTACTTCACTGGATACCACCTATAGCTTCAAGACTCAGTCTACAGTCATGCAAATCAATACTTTTACTCATTTGTTATACATACCTTGGCTTTCCTGTTTGGTAAACAGACTAGCTCATATGGATTCCAGTAGTCTCTTATGAAGGCACTGATCAAAACCGCACACCCTTCTATTCAATAATGGAGTAGAAATAACTGTTCGTACACCATTCACAAATTTAGAACAACAGTGCCATTTGGCATGTCTGTTTGGCTTTGTTTCGCTCCTTCTTAGTCCCAGCATTTGAAATTTGTCCCCCACACACCTGGAATGTAGGGAATGAGCTTCCGTTCTACTGAGTGTGACTTCAAGGCAGCTTGCTCAACAGCACCTATTATTTTAGAAACATTGCACTGGTATTCACACTTGTCAGTCTGACATGTTTCAGCATTATGACTTTGAATTTTAAAAAGAATAAAATATGTGTCTCTCCATCTTGTTATTTTACCCACTACTACATATTAAGGCTCCACAAGTCTTTGTGAAGAATTTTCATTCTGGTCACAAGCAGCCTGCAACCAGGACTCACTTGTAAACTGAATAGGATGGTTTTTTCCCTCTTCCCATTTTTATATATTAGGATATGTTGGTGAGTGGTTCAGAAAAGATATCTCAAGTAATGCTTTTTCAAAAACATAGTCTGGGAGATTCAACAGCAATTTAGTGTTGCTACTGCTACATATTAGGGCTCCCAACACAAATGTATTCAATTCAGATTGATTTTTATCCCCTTTGTTTGTGGTTGGCTATGTTGGGAAGAAAGGAAGCTACCATAACCTGATTTGGTTGCTTTTAATTACACAGAGAGGGATGCGGGTGGCGCTGTGGGTAAAACCTCAGCGCCTAGGACTTGCCGATCGCATGGTCGGCGGTTCGAATCCCCGCGGTGGGGTGAGCTCCCGTCGTTTGGTCCCAGCTCCTGCCCACCTAGCAGTTCAAAAGCACCATTAAGTGCAAGTACATAAATAGGTACCGCTTTATAGCGGGAAGGTAAACGGCATTTCCGTGTGCTGCGCTGGTGCTGGCTCTCCAGACGCAGCTTCGTCACGCTGGCCACGTGAACCGGAAGTGTCTGCGGACAGCGCTGGCTCCCGGCCTCTTAAGTGAGATGAGCGCACAACCCTAGAGTCTGTCAAGACTGGCCCGTACGGGCAGGGGTACCTTTACTTTACCTTTTAATTACACAGAATGGAAGATCATTCAAGTTGTGATCTCAAATGTATCCATATATGGATTGGGATTAACGTTTAGCTCAAAATGGGGAGAGGAGAGATTTGTGAGCGCCCCCTCTGCACACAGCACAAGGTTCGTCTTTTAGCAATCACTTTGCACAAGAAAATGCAACTGTTAACAAGGGTATGTGTGTGTATATGCACACGTACACAAAGACATCCACCAATTCTTCCTCATGCTGTGATGCACATTCAGATGTTCATTCCAGTGAAAATAAGACAGCACAGAGGAACAACATCTTCAGTGTACAACTGAATGCTTGAATCAATCCACTGAACTGATTTACTTTTCAGTATATATATATGAATGCACATCCCATTGCTCCATTGCTCTGGTAATGGGAATGTATTCCCCGCACATTGCAACAGCAGATTGAGGAACCATGACTGCAAACAGGTACAAGTAATGTGTGAAATAGTGGATGATCAAGAGCATTTTTGCACCTTTGAAATGGCAACTCACTGGGATCTAGATATTTGCTTTAGACATCCCATGGTGGGTTGTTTTGAAAATCCACTCAGTCCAAAAAAACAACAACCATGTGCAGTGGGAGAATGTCTCTTGGGCATGCACATCTAGTTATGTTGTTCTTGGGTTCCATCCTATGTTGGATTGGGATAAGTCATGGCTAATTCTATTGAATGCAGAGAACAGATACACAAATCAAGCAAACAGACTTTTTCTTACATCCTGTTTGTGGCTGGCTATGTGAGGACTGGTAGCCTTATCTGGGACTGCATAGTGTTGCAGTGGAGAAATGTTGTGATGTGTTTCTTACAGGATGGAAACTTATTCAGGAAATAAAAAGGGATTTTATCATTCAAGTGGTTGTAAATATCAGCCAAGGTGGTACTGAATACCTTAAGCACTGGGCATGATAACAGTTCAGTTAGACATGATAGCATGAGGTATCTGATCACAAAATGATCCAGCCTAATCCTGAAGAATTTTGAGCTTATCTTGCAGGTCGCTATGTTCTTATTAAAAGAGGATTGTTCAAATTTATGGAGGAAAAGGTTCCTATTGGCTACTAACCATGATGTCTATATTCTACCTCCACTGCGGGAGGCAGTATGCCTCTGAATGTCAGTTGCTTGGAATCACAACTGGGGAAAGTGTTGCTGCACTCAAGTCCTGTTGCATGTAGGGTTCAAACCATATCTGGTTGACCACCATGATAACAGGTTGCTTGAATGGATAGACCTTTGGTCTGATACAGCAGGACTCTTCTTAGGTTTTATGTTATCTTATGTTCCCATCTTCAGAGCACTGAACAAAATGGGGACTGTAGATTCTGAGCAGCTTGCAAGATTCTAAGCCATTTTTTTCTTCATCTTTTGCTTCCCATTCTGTCTTTTCATTTAGCCTTTCTCTAAGAGGATGCTACTGCTCAGTGGGCAAAATTTGGCATCCACAACAATCTAGAAATAATAACAGTATAAGAGATTGCTCTTTCCAATCTCATTCTCCTGTGCAGTTAAAAACAAAACCTTCCATAGGGACTTTATTAGAATGTTTTCGTTACACCTTGTTTGTTTCAAAGGCCATCTTCATCCTTAATAATACTTTGCCCTAATATAACACCTTTCCTTTGAAGTTCCCTGAGCTCTTTACAAACAGCTATATTAAAAATTCCCAGGTCTGTCTGATTTAATGATTTCATTTTATGAATTTCCCTGCAGAAGCCTCTGCCATTTTCCCTGTTGACTTCTGATGCAACTGATGTCATTCAAAAGCTAGCGACCTGTAGATGTGCCAATAAATAGTTTGCATTTTTGAAGTCGAGCAGTGATCCTGTGACCTTGAAAGAAACACCACATCTGTCTTGCTATCTAATCTATCATCCTTCCTTCCTTCGAGCCCATTCCTCTGAGATGCTAAGTGCTTTCTACTTCTACTGTTGGCAGTGACTACTAATAATGCTTGACAACTTGGATGCTGGGGGGAGATTGCCGAGACCTTTGCTGAATTGGGATCTTTATCACACCATCTATATCGGCACACTGAGAACATGGCTGTTGCATCTGTGAAGACTCGTCTGGAGCATTCAGGATACATGTGTATATATACTGTACTCTGGGCATATTGGGAGAAGCTGAAGACAACTGGATACCTATGCAATTTGAAACTGATCCCTTTTGCTGCTCGTTAGTCATGAAGGTCACAAGAAAGGGAGGGGTGGTTTGAAAGGAGCGAGAATGCTTCTGGGGCTTCTGTCAATCATAATTAGCTTTGTTTTGCACTTAATTGTCATGCAATGCTCAAGCACTAGCTATAGGTCCTAGGAGCATTCACTTTGTCCTTGCTCTCAGCAGGGCTGTCTCCTGGGTTTTTGTGTGACCATGAATGGAAGGTCAATTTTTTAAAAAAAAGTAGCCTCTTGTTAGGGAAAGAATTGCGCTTCTTGGAGCAATAAGGGACTGTGTCCCTCTGAGAGTTTCTGCATACACAATTTCAGAGAGATATATATAGTTTCAGAGAGGGATATACAGTTTCAGAGGTGCAGATGATCTTCACAGTTCAGCCTGCTATTGGTACTTGCTTAAAACAAAGAAGGCAGCAATCCCTACATCTCTTGAGGGCTCACTCCCAACACAACAGATCTAGAGGGAATCTTTTGTAGCAGAAAGACAGTAATGAAGTTTTCCTACACTGGTATAGCACATTTTGAACAATGCACCTCCCTCTTCCATTGTCCTCAATTCTCATGAAGCTCAGCTGGTCAGTCGACACCAACTCCTTTTTGCAAATACCTCCTGTAATCATTTCTTGTACTTTTCAGAATCTGAGCGTGACAGTGCTCTAGACTGTACAGTGACTTTGTGATGGGCAGTAAACCTAAACTGAAGCTATCCATGCTTGCTTGCTTTAGCTACATAATAGATTTTAAATTCTAGTCCTTGGTTTGGGGAAGCTAGCATGCTAAACCTCTGTGTAAACATGAACACTTCTCCTATGCGCCTTGCCTCACTTTTGCATTCTCTTTCCACTGAGCATATGCTTCTCTGTCCAGCACTTGTTGCCAGAAAGACCTGCTTGTTGGCTCTGGCTACGTCATGACAAGTTCTCCTCGAAGGAGGCCTGCAGCTGCATCTTTTGCGGGGGATGGCCTAGGGGCTAGGCATGGAGTTGCTTTCCCACTTGTGTGTGCTGTCATTGTAGGCTGCTGATGCTTTGGGTCCCTGCCCCCTCCGCACTGCTGTGCCTGTCCCTACCCATCGCCTGGTGGCTTTTGTGTGGGGTTTGAAAAGCTGTGATTAACTGTGCTTTGCCTGTTATTACATTGATCTATTATTTAAGGAGAGAGGAGATGAATATTTGATAGAGCTCAGAGCCTGGCTGGGGAAAGAAGGCCAGAACACTGAAGGGAAGAATTATGGATTAAGTACTCTTGCCACAGCAGGAGTCCTCTGGAGTTGGGCAAACCCTCTCCTCCGGCTCTTCTCCTTTGGGGTTGGGGACAATGTTCAGAGCTTTGTTTTGCTTCACTTTTTAACTTGTGCTTTTTCCGGGGGGGGGGGGGGCGGCGGGAAGCACGGCGGCGGGAAGGCTTTCTGACCTTGTAGCTTATGGTCTGAGTCACTTAACTTAATTATTACATGACTTGCAACCCACATCTTGCAAAAGGGAGCAATAATGCGAATTTTTGTTCCAGAGTTGTCCTATAGCACTGTAAAGTAGTTGCAAGGAACAGAAAGATGCCCCATTACAATTTATTGGGAAGGTATTTTTAGCTTCAGGGAATCGAATCTCATTAATGGAAAACTTCTCTGCCACCCCAGGATAGGAACATTTTACTCTTTTTAAAAAGGAAGGGGGTGGGCTTCTTGTGGTAAGGGGAGGATTAGCAATTCTTTTTTCTATCCTTTCTTGTGTATATAAACATTTTAAATTTTTTAGTATTTATGATATTGCATTCTTTATTTGTTCTGCAACATCAAACAGATGGCTATAGAAAGATGTAATGGTAAGTTTTCATAACCTAATCACTTTCCTTATCCCCATGTTCATCAGTGCAGAATGGTAGTCTCAAACCACTTCCAGAAAGAGACACCAATGTTATATATATTTATGTCCCGCAATGTTATGTATGTTGTCTTTGTGATGAGGGTCTGATTATGGAATGTCTGCCGTTTTTAGATACAACTGGTGCTGACTCTTAGAATTTTTTTAATCCAGCTGAAGATCGAATTGTCTGAGGAAGCCTTTGAAGGCTAGTAATGTTTTTGCCTATGCTCTCAAATAGGTCACAATTCCATTTTGTATGAGAGAGCCTGCTGAACAGTGAATACCTGTCTGATGAGGTTTTTGAACCCTACTATCCTTTGGAGCATACTGACTCTATAAGATGATGTGCATGGGCAAATCCAGTGCTGGTCAAATATGCCCTGTTGAAAGTAATTGAGAGTAACCACGTTGTGCTGCCCAAGAGACTCCCCGGACCTGTTACGCATGGCACTTGCATTTGATAGTTGAATTTCCATGTGATAAGTTGAATTTATTTTCCATATATTTATTCCTCAGCTTGTAAGACTCCCAAGTGCCAGTGCTCCTTGTTTAGTGGTATAGATTAATGACTTCCAGGAACCGATCCAAGTCACTGATAGCCCCATCCATAGCCCTGTCAAGCCACAATATTTTGATTTTACCTCGCTTAGTTCAGTGGAATTTTCTTTAAATGGAGGCTCTGAACGTCTGATGTGTCAATCAGCTGATGAGTCATTTGGATTCTGTGAAAATGTGTATTTTTCAGTAGGAATCCTTCAAAAGAACTCATCATTTTCTATGGTTGCTCATTTGGCATCTTCAATATCATTTAAATACAAAGGAAAAGTGTTCATAAAAAGAATTCTTCTGGATCAGATCAAGAATTCCTGATGCTGGAAGCAGAGTTTAGTGGAGCTTCAAAATAAGAGCAACAGGGGACCAATCTGAGATCCTCAACTTCTCAAGGAGAGAACTATGAGAATGGGACAGATGGAGAAATAAGCAGCATGATGAGAATGGCATATGTCATATGAGAGTTCTCATACCTAGATCTTACTATGGCACCTGGATCACCAGTGCAGTACCTGTGGGTTGTATGAGACCTGAGAGGAGGAGGTCCCCAACACATCAAAGAATCAAATTCTACAACTCTAGAATGCACTCCATTCAAGGAATCTGAAGAATTGGGGAATCCAAGCTACACAGTGATGGGAAGGAGACACAGTGGGGCTGTTATTGAAATCCATTGCTATGATTCTTCTAGAGAGCACATGTTGCAGTTGCATGGTGATCCATAGCAAACCAAGTGCTTGAGCCTTTGGTGACTAGACTGCCTGTCTGCTTGCCCCATGCCCTTTGTGTATGTTTGGGGCACACCTCAACTG
Source organism: Podarcis tiliguerta (assembly GCF_965153285.1). Classification (NCBI taxonomy): domain Eukaryota; kingdom Metazoa; phylum Chordata; class Lepidosauria; order Squamata; family Lacertidae; genus Podarcis; species Podarcis tiliguerta. The sequence continues at coordinate 51,106,012 of NC_139535.1, read as the reverse complement.
TGTCCAGACAGAGCAGATCCCTCCTTAAAATGGACATGTCTACCAGAATGGCCAAGTCTGTCAAGTGTGGCTGTTCAGACATGATTGAAAGTGACAGAGCAGTATAAAAATGCTTGGCTAAAAGGAAACATGAATGTCTTTACTGTCACCCTCAATGCAAAACAAAGGGATGAAGCTGCTGGGGATTTCTGAATGATGGAGTTGTCTTAAGATTGTTGGATCAGAGTGGTGGAGCCTGAAACCATAGTTAAACTTTATTATGGCTTTTAACTTTAAAGGCATGCTCTATTTTTTCTTTACACTGCACTGTCTTATGTCTGGTTTCACTACAGCTTTGTGTATCAAATTAAATGAGTTAAAAGATGCTTTTATTCTAACATCATGTATCTCTGGTTCACTTACTTAGCAATTAAATTTGGAAGCCTCAAATTTATTCTGTACAGGAATGTGCATACATCACAAGCTGGTATAAAAAAAAAGTCCCTGCACTTGAGAGGTCTTCTGGATGTCTGCCAGGAGGGGCTGAGCACTTTGGTTGGTATCTGTGTATTAATCTCCAATCTATTGAAGTGTTTAGATCTAGGACAATAACCCCCAATTTTCGTAGACATCATTGTAGAATTGTGAGAACAGAAAACCTGCACATGACCTTCTTAGTAAAAATACAGCAACATTAATGTTTCCTTAGTTATTCTATTGACTAAAGCTACTGTTTCTGGGATCTTCAGTCTTCATGGTAATTAAACAGCAAAACACACAACCAGGAAATAAAAATATACTGGGGAAATAGTTTTTCTTCAAAAAGAATAAATTCCAATAACTGAAAGGACATCCTTTCCCAACCTGTTACCCTTCAAGTGTTTCGTACTACAACACCCATCAACCTCAGCCAGCACATGCAACCCAAGGACTCTATTTTGGGAAACATCAAAACTAGATTTGGATAGTTTGAAGCCTAGCATGAAGCTGAAGAGATTCCAGTTTTATTTTTGTGTATTTTTTGAGTAACATTACTGGCCTTACAGGTCATGAGATAAAATGTCCTCCTTACCCTTTCTTATGGCTTTAGTCTCCGATATATATTGCTGTGCTTTTTCTTTATATGGTCCCTGTGCAGTTCTAAACTGGGGTTTGCTCCCATGCTGTACACCCTGAGAATTCTCTAGAACTTTAGGGTTGTATCCAATGCTGTGAATGCAGAGTTCGACTTGTGCAATAGAACTTTCCCTTCTTCTTCTTTCCCTATGCACTCTCAAAATCTCTTCCATCCACATGCAAGATCCCCAACTATAATCAGAGTAAGTTCTTTGCAAGTTGAAATAAAAATTGCAGCAAGCACCACTTCTTACAAATGAACCAGTTTGTCTCTCCTAAACAGGGGCACTGCCTTGGGTCCCAGATTATGGGCAGAGGTGTAGCTGGGGGGTGAGGTTAGGACGCACTGGGAGCCACACTGTGGGGGTGGCACTTACCATGGGGCCTGCACCATGCCTGAACTATGTGTCTCTCTTGGAAGTGACGTGGTGGCTCGGGCACCTGCAGGCTCTAGGCTGCCCAAATGGCAGCATGAGGCTTGCATCTGTCTTCTGCCTCCCCGCCGCCCTATAGCTGAGGGGGAGGCAGTGGGCAGACTCCAGGGAGGCCCTGCGTCCTGCCATGCCACACCCCACCCTGTGGCCTGCTTGTCCCACCCCCATGGGTGGCTTTCCCCTCCCCCAGGACCTAAGCGGCTAGCTACACCACTGATTATGGGTGCCCAATTGCCTCAACGGGGCCTGGGAGGTCACATCTGAGGCCTCATGAGACCTCCAATGCAACTTCCGGTTTCTACTGGAAGTTGCATCGGAGGCTTTGCAGGGCCTTCCTCGGACATCGCGTCAGAGCCCCATGGCATGGTTACCAAGCACCCACAAAACTACAGGGCTCCCTATAGTTGGTGCCAGTGCCCTGCACTCTTACAAGTACCAAAGGACTCTTGGAATAAAGCCACTACCTACTTCTTCCTCCCTGCACCCACCTACTTCCTCTCTCTCATGCGTGCGGGGACAAAATGCACAGACACAAAATGCACAAATGGGTGTGTTTTTGAAAAACCATTCAGCTCCAAATTTCCCCATTGTAGTTTGGGGGGGGGGGACAGCATTCTGCACTGACTGATAAAGGCAGCAGGAAATTGGACATGTTGGGGAGCAATTTTTACTATGCTGCTCTCCCTGTATATTGCCAATTATCAAGTGTGTATGGCACGATCTCAATATTTCTTGTGAGAAAATGTATTTCCGCTTTTTACACCTTCCCAGAGGACAGTAACTGGCAACATTATTTTATGCTGAAGCCTTTCTCCAAGAAAAAAAAAGTCAACACAGTAGTATGTTATGTAGTGGACTGTAGTTCAAAGGTTATGGCTTTCCACTAGGACCTGTGCCTATATTCCACTGCAATACAAATCTATGATGTAACTACACTTTGAATACTTTGTATAATTCTGATCACTGCACCTCAAAATGAATATTGTAGACCTGGGAAAGGTGCAGAAAGGGCACCTCAAAATTACCAGGGAGTAAACTCCTACTCTATTTTGCATTATTCTCAGGTGTCATCTCATAACTTACTCTCCTTTCTGAATTGTTAAAACAAAACAAAGATATATCACCTAACTCCACTTCCAAGAATATAGGGACTTCCAGATGAAGATCTTTGCCTCCCTTTGGCTTTTCCTGAAACTGTCCATTCATTTTGGTGACATACGCTCATGTTTCTTTGGTATGGGTTCTCAAAATCTTAAGTTACATACTCTAATGTAATACAGTACCATACCATACCCTTCCTCCTCAATTATTCAAGTGTCCATCTTATTTCTACGTTATCCCAAGCAATATACTCTTTGCTTATCATAGAACATATAGATCCAATTCCATCCTCATAGAATATTGTTCCTGTTTCAGTACTTCAGCCTCCCAAAGAAAATGTTATCCTAAATGAATGCCTGTACTCTGTCACCAGACCAGGATACAAATAATATGAATAGTCAAAAGAAGCTTTTAATTATTTCTCTTGCTAATATTCTGACTTTTCTTAACATTTCATCATCCGTGCAAATTGATCTTATTTCCCGCATAACTATCTGTTAAAGACACCCATTGTCTCTAAGTTTCTGTTTTGCAGTTAGAGACCACTGTTATCTCTACTGGGTTCTTCTCCCTGAATACTCCATGGCATCCAGAAATGTACTATAGTAGTGCCCACACTCTTTAAGTGAAAAGAGATATCTGGGTGCTTTTTACATAGATAACTGCTTGCCATGGCAGACTTCCAATTAGATGTTGTTGCTAACTCTCATTCTTCATTCTATGCCATGACTGCTTCTCATGTTATGGATGCAAAATTCCCTTCTGTATCAAATGTATTGACATATGCCTTCACCTTTGTTCCCACAGCCTGTCCATTTCTTCTCATGTAACTGTTGTCTCTTAATACAACCCTCAGTAGTTGATTATTAAACATTTTCAAACTTTCTGTCTTACATGTTTTTTTCTGGACACAGCTACCCTCCTGTCACCCACTCTGCCCTGGATACTGGTGTTAGTTCTCAAGCAACAAGTGAGAAATCACTGTGAATCTATAGCCACCTGTGATCTCTGCTATCTCCCTTTCATGATAGTCTTTCTTGTCTGTTTTATGCTATGATTCACCTTTCCAGCAGATGTACCAGAATAAATGTGGTTTTCTAGTGTACCATAAGAACTTAAGAGAGCTTCTGGATGAGGCCAGTGACCCATCTAGTCCAACATCCTGTTCTCACAGCGGCCAGCCTGGTGCCTATAGAAAGCCCACAAGCAGCATCTGGGTAAAACAGCAACCCTTCTGTGGTTTCCAGCAACTGGTATTTGGAAGCACACCACTTCCGACTATGGAGGTATCCTTCCTTCCAAAGGTTGCGTCCCTCTTTATTCTCAGTCAGGACATAAACTTTCCAGCTCTCCACCCAGAACGGAAAAACAGCAACAACAAATGCACACTACACACCTGCTAGCCTTGTAATATTTTTAGGACAACAAAGTTTGGAAGAATAACACTTTTGTATGTAATGGCTCTCATAAAGGTAATTAGGTGTCATCTCAAAAGACTATTTTGTTGGGTAGTGTCTTCTAGGGATCTGGGCTACCAGTTAGCCAAACAACCCAGTTGTCAACTCATTCCATAGAACAGCTACCTCCTCAGCACACTTTAATAAAACATCCTTCTTTGAACTTTGCAGAACTGCCACATGTACTGTCCTACCTACTTATCAGGCACTGTGCTCTGGATCTTAATTCCTGTGCTGATACTTCTTGTGAGATCTTCCATGAATGAAGTGTCTAGCTCTAGTTGGCTTACTAGTCAGTCAATTGTAGGAGTTCATGTAGCCCAGAAAGAAGAAAAACAATTGACATACCTGTTCATAGGTGCCCTTCAAGTGGTCATCCAGGCACCCCATTCTCCTCCTCTGTTGTCTCTTACTTTTGTAGCTATGCAGAAGGAATTGAAGGAGCAGAACCATTTATTGATGTATTTGCATATTTATAAACCACTTTGCGGCCCAAATTTTCTGAAATGGTGTACAATAAAATGCAATAAAACAAAAAATGTACAAGGCCATAATATCATTTCGCCAAATATTATGGGTTTGCACAAAGGACTACTTGAAGAACCCTAATTATACTAGATAAACACTATTTTCATTGAAGTGTTTAAAGAAAAGTGTGGAGCCTGCTGTAAACCATGGTTGAATGTATTTCCCAAAGAATTGCATTAAGCAAACAGCCCAGAAGCCATCTACTGACATTATATTTATGACCCATTTATGACTCTATTTGTTTGAATAAACAGTTTTTTTTTTAAAAAAAAGATGGTGCATCCAGTTCTCCTCTTGTACCTCCTAACTCTTCCTGCTTGGTGCCCAGCCTGCCCAGGTATATGACAGAGCTTAGTCCTTTGGTAGGTGCTCACCTGATTTGCTAACCTAAAATGTGCTTTTTTGTGAATTATGCATAAAGAGGGGAGTCAGCATTCTTTATTTACCAGTAACACCTGTTTTCCTTGCAATTCACATAATTTCCTCCCCATTGAACATTCTGGCAGAGCAGAAGCTGAGAGATTATTTCCTGATGAACAACCTATTTTTAACTCACTGAAAGTATAACTTCTATGTCAGGGTTCCCTGATCTTGCAGGAGTAGTACTGCAATTTTATGGTATTTTCCCCTTCAGTGAATGAATGTTTATTAAGTACTTTTTTCTTTTTTTAATCTCAAGGTATTTGGCAGATGCTATCATTCTTGGCAGAGACATGCATTGTGGCTGCAGCTCAGACACTGTTTGTTCAGAATATGTTACTGTTCTATTTTGGGAACAAGAGTTATAATATGTGGAGTTTGATTTTGGCAGTACTATGGACAGGGAAGAGGAATGACATGAAATTTGCCTCAGATGTGTGCTACACAGTTACATTGCCCTCTTCATATTCTTACCATATGGACAAATTGCATATAACTGGGGGGAAACTAGCAAATTCTGCAGTAGATCAGGGAGGGCAGACTTCAAACTTTTGTCATTCATGGTCCCCGCCCCCTTTTACCAGAACTCTGAGGTTCAGTTACTGAACCTAGACACAGAATGGTTTGTTGAGGATGGAGTCTGATAGGTCAGGGGTGGAGCATAGCAGTCTATCCATCTATATCATGTTCTTTCAAGTCCCCTGTCGCCAAGTGGTGCCATCCACATCTGATATCTGGCCATCACACATTACCTAATGCAATCCAATCTACAACCATGTTGCAAACACAAAGGAAGAACTTCAAGTTATTTAGTTAATCCAGTTGTAGAGTGCAGGTCGAGATATACAAAGAGAAGCATATTTGCATCACATTAATAAAGAATAAGAATTTAAGGTTTTCTAAAAATGTTCACACATTGAAGCTGAGATTAGTCCACAGGACAAATAAATACATTACAGAGTATTAAACAGTCAAGAAAGTGAGTGAAGCCATAGTCAACACATATGTAACAGAATGCTGCCAACATTTGATGACAGAGTGTATAGGTAATGCTTACCTGTTTTACAGATGGGAAATACTGGGACTAGGTGCTGACTTGCCCAAAGGAGGTCTGTGATGTGAGACGCAAGCACAACTAACCACAAAAGCCAATCATGGGCACACACATAGAGAGGTTTGACACAAAGCTGAATGGGAGGGGTAGAAGAGGACACAGACACACTTAGGGGAGAGCACATTCTTCAGAGTATGTATATTCACATTTCCCAAACCTGCTGTGCTATTGAATTGGAGGATTTATTTACTCATTATTTGTTAGAATTATACACCACACTTTTCTCCAAAGGGGTTTAAGGCAGCAAAGTTAAGATCACAGCAGTGTCTCCAAAAGAGTAGTAGTACTAGAAGCCTTAATACTAGAAACAGTTCTGAGGCAGAATATAGGAACACTAGGACAATATAGTAAAATATACCTAGTCCAATACAGTCGTACCTTGGAAGTCGAACAGAATCCGTTCCAGAAGTCCGTTTGACTTCCAAAACATTCAGAAACCAAAGCACAGCTTCTGATTGCAGAAGCCGCGTCGGATGTTTAGCTTTCAAAAAAAAGTTCACAAACTGGAACTGTCACTTCTGGGTTTGTGGCGTTCGGGAGCCAAAACATTTGAGAACTAAGCTGTTCGAAAACCAAGGTACGACTATAACCGAAACAAGAGAGCACATTTTGTGTGTATTCTCTTTCCCCTCTGAAATATGATTCCAACTTTGAGATCAGGGTTTGGGGGGTTATTTTTTTAAAAAATTAATTTCTGCAAATGTGAGAGCACCGCAGTGAAGATGCACAACTCTTAACATATATTGAAGAGTTACCTGGGTGTTATGGTCCTGAGGGTTGTGTATAAAATCAGAATAACCCCATCCACCTGAGATCTTGAGAAGGTCTCCAGAGCCCACATAAGACCTTCCTAGAGTCTGGTAAGCAAGGTAGAGGGCTTAAAAACGCTTTCCGTGGTGGGAAAACCCTTCCTGGAAAAAGCTTTTAAGCCCTCCGTCTTGTTTACCAGACTCTGGAATGGTTGCATGGGAGTTTTGGAGGCTGCCAGCTTCCAGGGCCCGGTAAGCAAGAGTCTCCTGCACTATTTGTTTGTTTGTAGAATTATGCAGATCACATAATAAACAAACAATCACATAAGTAAAATCAGCATAAGGTGTGATTTGACAGCATTCCATTTTGAGCCTCTGTGCATCCTGAAATTGCAGCAATTTCGGTGCTATTGTTTGAAAAATAGTTTTTCATCCTAGGGTGATATCATTATACAACCTGTAAGATTTGGCTATGTGATGATGTCACTGAGGGCATACAGTCAACAAAAAGAGAGTATTGCTCCCAGTGATGTCACTATGTCACCAAATTTGATTAGCTCTCTAGCAATCTCACTATTACTCAGAAGAACATTTTTCAGACATAAAATGGAGCTGAGGCTACAGGTGCCAGAATTGTGAACCAGTGCAAAAGAAGGGAGCTTTTAGAGGTGTTTTGAAAAAGCTTTTGCCCCCCCCCAACCCATTTTTCACATATGCAAATTGTTTGATAGGGGCACATTCTGCTTAGCCCCGGAAAAGCATCAAAACACACCCGTAGTGTATAGTGCCTGGTAGTGGTACTAGTACATGACTCAATACTGACCAAAAAAGAATGATGCCTACTGAGTCCCTAGTAATTTAATGGTCCCTTGAGGTGTCGAATCAAATTCTGACTTCCCCTGATCTTATAACATCTAAGGAAATTGTGGAACAAAGATGCATGGCTACAGACTGCAAATTAATGTACAAAAGAAATTGCAAACCAGCCAAGATTATTTAAACATACTGTTGAAAGAAAGGTTCAGTGTCCACTATCAAGAAGTGGTGATGACCCAAGTAAGATGGAGACCAGGAGGTCCAGGGCTCCAGAATAGACTAGAAACTCAGACAAGGTTGGAGGTCTAGACAAAGTACCAAGATGCTGATTTATAGTTCAGGATCATGATTATCCATCCAGAGAAAGAAACACATCGTCTCACCACTATTCTGGAGCAACCACAAGAGTTTTCTAGTCTGAGCTAGATACTATTACAGCCTTGCCCCCTGAATCTACACCACTTAAAGGGCCAGCTGGTTTTTCTGCAACTGTTGGCTTCCTCTAGGGGCAGTGGATTTTAAACTGCAGGGACATTTTTAGGGGAAGCTCATTGTGGCTTCCTTGATCCTCCAAGGAGTCTATAGTCCAGTTGTTGGCATCTGCTGGCAGAGGTGCCCCCTTGGGGTTCAGGGAAATCCAGGTTGGAATTGCTAGAGAATAGATCTCACTGCAAGGCTATTTTTGACAAAGCCACTTGCAGCAGAGAACTTTGAATCTGGACTCTTCTGATAGATGAGAAACCTGTGTGCCTCCTGCAAGACTGGAATTGGCCTAATCCTTTTCTGTACTTTACTTAAAGAAGAGGAAGAAGAGTACTTATGGTTTGCAATATTTGCACTTCAGTGAGGATTGTCCTTAGTAGTTGTTAGAGAAAGAAGGGACATCGGGGAGAGGGCAGGGACCATGCCAACATAAATACCACTATGTCCTACACATGAGTAACACACAAATGGGGCTCAAACATAGAGGGCATTGGTCCTTTTCTCAGCTATGAGAACATAGCAGAAAGTGATGTCATAATTAAAAATGGTTAATGGCTTACACAAATATGTTGTTATCTGCTGTGTTGCCCTGGCAACTAACAACAGGATTTTTTTGTTTGCTGTTAATCTGACAAATTTATCTCTTCTTTACACTTTAGTTGCATTGTTCTCAAATCTAGGAATATAGTCATTCAGAGCAATGGATTACATGGGTCTTTGAGACAAGGATTTGAAACTGGGGCAAAGGTGCTGAGATTTTATGTGGGAATATGAGATATAGTTAACAGACACAACAATCTATAGGTGGACGTATGTACAAGAAATGGAACATCTTCTGAAATCTTATGCCTCATACTGTATATCTGAAATATGAATGCAGTAACTGCACTGCAGCGGCTTTTAAGCAGTTTCTGACTATTCTTAATCAGATTAATAAAATAATTCTTATTTTTATTGTTTACCTATCTGTAGAAATAGCTCAGTTGCTCCACCGGATTTGCCTTGGTCTTTTTTCTCACACCACCTGATTGCTTCAAATTGAATTCTCAGTAAAATAATGGATCTTGCTGATTCTTGGCTAATCCAGACAACCAGCTCATTAAGTGCATTTTAGCCTTTGCTACTGAGGTGGAAATGCCATGGAGCTTCTCCATGCTTTGCCTTGAGACTAGCCAGTTTTGGCTCCCACCTATTTCTGTGTTGAATACTGGTTGGTTCTGGGGTCATTGCAATGTGGCATGGGAGTCACTACTAATCAGTGAAGTCAGAGGTTCTAATTCTTACTGCAGTCACACTCCAGACAGCTCTCCAAATCATAGCAACTTTCCTTGGGAAATAATCTTATTCCTTTTTTGAACTACAAGATGCTTCTGTTCAAGTGCTGAGAGAGTGAAGATTCCATTTTCTGCAACCTAGATTTCTCCTTAAGAGATAACAACTGCATCCCATGTAACATCTGCTTATGGCCTCAGAGCACTTTCACCACATTTTTGTCCTGAGGTGGGTGGGGTTAGTTTAAACTTGTGAATGTGGTTCAAGTTGGATAGGGCAGAAAAACAGCTCTTTCTACTCAAACAGTAGTCCCCAGAATTGTTGCTATTACATTTGAACGGTCTGATGCATGCACACCTTTTCTTTCCTGTTAACAGATGCAGCCTTAAAGGATGGGTACTCTTGGTTACCAATAGTCATTCTTTATCATAAAGAAATATAACACTTGAGCTCCCTTTCTTTGATACCAATGTCTCCTCCACTAGCTACAATGAGGGTAGTCTTTGTAAAAGCACCAGTTTCCAACATCTGAGTATACATGATGCAGGATACACTGTGATACCACTCCAGGGCCCTGGGAAATTCCAAAATGCACAGGCACCTGTTGTGGTATACATAGCCTGAGTGTTACAGAATGTGAGCCCTTTTGTAGCTAGTCTGTCTACTTAGTCCACCAAATGAGTCTCACAAGGTCTCAGACCATTTTTGACAGTGTGTTGCTTGCTGTCAGATATTTTTCGTACTTGGATGTGCTTGTAAGACACCATAGCCCCAGGAAGGAAGCGCTGTGCCTGTGCTCTCAGCATTCTCTCAAGGGAATGGTGAAGATGTACTACCTGCCTGTGCTAAAGTTTGTGCTTTTCTAATCACTTATTCCCTCTCCAGGCTTTGCGGTGGTTTTCATGCAAGCACTTGTCTCCTTGGGCAGCAATTACCTGTGAGAATCTCATTGGAGAGAGCGCAGCTAGCTTCATGTGACAGTTGTGCAAAGAAAGGCTGGAGTTGTTTTTAAAGTAAATGCAAACTCTCCTGCCAGGGAGGCTAATAGTCCTGTATAAGGAAAGGCAGGGGGGAGGTGGGTGCCAAGCACCTCCGCAAGCCTTATTTTATTCTGGATCTACAGTTTCTGAAGCTGAGCGCTTTTGTGAGCAATATACACTCTGGATGTTGTGGACTGCAACTCCCATCATATCTGATCATTGGCCATGCTGTCTGGAGCTAATGGGAACTGTAGTCCACAATATTTGAGAAGCATCATAATGACTACCCCTAGTCTGCTACCTCAGCCCTCATACTTTTCAGGGGGTAGCTTTTGCCTCCCTAGGATATCTGTAGGAATGACATGACACCTTTTGTTGAAGCCTTTTGGGCTTGCATTTAGAAAATGCTAGAAAGCAGCCTAAATATCAGCAAACCTGTATCTAAGGCATGGAGCCAGGCAATAATTTGAAGACATGCTACTGGCACTTGGTTGTTCTGTTATTTCACCTGGTACTTCAGTTTTCCCTGAGATGCTCTGCCTGTCTGAAGCATAGTCCCACTGTTTCATTTTCATATACTAACGCAGTTCAGCCATGGGTCCAAATTTAGACATAGACCTGTATGATTCCTCAGCCCTGTTTGGCTACTTCATTCTTATCTGATGTGCTGTTCCAGCCTCTTCTCTCTGTTTTGGCCAGTCATTTTTCTATATGCAAGGCAGTTAGGGATGAAAGCAGTAGCCACACTTTTTTTTTTAAAAAAACCTTATGCTAGGGAGAATTACAGAGCTTGCCCCTGCATTATTCCCAAGAAGCAGGTATATGATTGAAGCCTTAAAATAATTGTTCATGTTTCTTACTTAATAATACTTCACAAGATCGGGAGAAAAGATGAGGAGATGCCTTTACCATTGTGTGCATTAAAGCCATTTGTCCCTGAATTGGCCAGGAAGACAAGGATTATGTTCCAGTGGCAGTAACTGTAAACAGACTCTTATTCAAGAGATTTGTTCCTGGGGGCCAGAGTCAATTGCTTAGGTCTCAGGACACTTACATGTGGGGTTAAGTTTCTTGGTGTACTTTGTAGAAATAGTGATGTTTCCAAGTCCATTGTTTTATTGATTCTTTTATTGACAAGTGCTTGCTAAGGGAGAACAGATTGTGCTTTATAGCTATTGATGAGTCTTCTCAAGGGAATAGTCAGAACAACTATAAAAGGCTGCTTTCCTAGATCCCAGCAGATTTTTCTTGTTATTAATGCCAACATCCATGTGGGTGTAATGGGGGAAAGAATCATTGTCAGTGCGGAAGAAGGGACCCAGATTGTGGACGAGCACTTCTGGGAAGGACCTCCTTGCATGCCAGCGGGAGGGCCAGGGTCCCCTGGGTGCAGCTGCATGGCCACAACCCGGCTATCGCCATCGGCGCATATCCCTCCCTGGCCCTGCGGCACCTTCACACAAGACACCTCAGGTAGATAGTGACCCCATGGACCAGAGCATGCCAGGCACTTCTGTCTTCCACTGCCTCCCGCAGTTTGGTCAAACTCATGCTGGTAGCTTCGAGAACACTATCCAAACCATCGCATCCTCTGCCGTCCCCTTCTCCTTGTGCCCTCCATCTTTCCCAACATCAGGGTCTTTTCCAGGGAGTCTTCTCTTCTCATGAGATGGCCAAAGTATTGGAGTCTCAGCTTCAGAATCTATCCTTCCATTGAAGTGACTTTTACCTCGAGCCAAATTCCACCCCAGTGAAATATTCCCACAACCCAGTCCAGCAACAGGGGACAGTCTGTGTCTACATCCCGAAGCTCCTCTGATTGTATTTCTGGCTGCTTTGTCTGTTTAGCCAACTTTAAATACCTGCTTGTGTAACCTTCCTCTGGTAAAACCTTTACTCTCAGAACAATGTAGCCACTGACTCCCTATTCCTGATCTTCAGGCCTCAACATTTCCCTCAACATATTTCTGGTCTCTCCCCACTCCCTCCCTCATCTGCTCCAACCCCCAACTGTCCAAATCACAACCGTCTCTCTCTCTCTGACAAAATGATTTTGTATCTCTCCTCTCACCTGTTACCAAGATCTCCTACTACACAGACTTGCAACATCGTAACAGTACAAGGGATCTAACTTTCAAAGAATGTTTTCATTCATAAACAATCCTAGACAGACATATATCTATATCTATATCTATATCATCTATATATCTATATCTATATCTATAGCTATCTATATCTATATCATCTATATCTATATATCTATATCATCTATATCTATATCTATATCTATATCTATATCTATATCTATATCTATATCTATATCTATATCTATCTATATCTATCTAGCAGCATTTCTCCACAGCCACCAATTTGGATCACTTTGAAAAGGGGTTAGACAAATTCTTGGCGAGTAATGAATACTGGGCCACAATGGCTATGTTCTTTCTCCATTGTTGGAGGCAATGGGCAAGATTCAACTAATGAGTCCCATCAGTGGAAGCCCTGCGCAAGGACTTCCACTTGTGCAATGAGTTTTGCCCCTCCCTATAGCACCCATGAAAAGTGGCTCTGGAGGATTAAGAAAACCCCTGGGGTGGAGAGAGGAGATTGTTCCATCCGGCAAGACAAAATACATGCCCTGACAGAAGGTTCATAAGAGTGTGGCGTGAAATTCCTCCCACAATTTCTCTTGAATCCAGATCAACTTATGGTGCTTGTAGCCCTTATCTTTCAGCTCCACTACATGCCATGCTGAGAAGTTCCCCAAACTGCAGTTAGAACCAATGTTATTAATAAAATAAGAATTGGAGTAATACTAGCTTAGCTTTGTTGCCTCAGAAAAAAAATGTATGTACTTACCTTTGCTATTTGTGAATACGTGCTTGCTTCCTGCAGCCTGTGTAGTAGTCACTATTCTAACTGAAGAGCACATGAGTTGTGTATGGAATAATATGATCATGTATAACATAGAGAATGCCAGAGATTTGCGTAATTGAAAGTTTCTCGTTTTCTAAAAACAAAACAATAATACTGGGAAAATTAGACCCAAAATTTTAGAAATAAATAATTGAACCTTAGAAGAATATAGTTGATAAGAAAACAAGCTTATCTAGTTTTACAACGAGCACTGGGTATCCAAACAACAAGAGGTTGGTGACCATATCTTCACAATTCTGTGAGATACAGAAAGCTGCCTTAAAGTGAGTCAACCCTGCATTTCAGACAGGAATTTTGCTCAGTCCTGCTACCAAAAACCTTTAACTGGAGATGCCATGGATTGAACATGGGATCTTCCACAAGGAAGCATGTGCTATGGACTATCAGATGCAACTGTGCTAAAAGGGGGCTTTAGAAGACATTATATATGCATGCATCCTTCTCTGTTTTTAAAATATGTGATTGGACTTCCTTGTATACTTTGCCGTTGTCTGGCCCCACAGATTCTAGCAGGAGGAGCTAAACTATTTACATCAGGGTTGTTGCAGTGTAGGGGCATCACATAACAGGACTTAGCTTAAAGAGCAACACCATCACCAAGGGGGCTTACACTTCACAAACTGCAGTGAAAGGAGAGGGAAACTTTCCATCAAACATCTAATGTCCCCTTTGGAGTTATATTTAAGTTTGTTGACCACACACACAAAAAAGCCTTAGGCACACTGTGTTCCCAAAATGCAAACTTTGTTGTTCCTCATGCGTCACTCGTGACTGGGGATAGAAGTGCTGGAGGGGGCAGGTTTTAGTGCTGCCTTTGTGGAAGTGCGGGGAGCTGGACCTAATGCTAAAAAAGCATCTGAAGAATAAAGGTGCTCTTTTAAAAGCACTCAGGTTTCCAGGCCAGTTACTTACTCTCTTAACAATAAAGCTGTTTTTATTTGCGAACCAGGCAACACTAAGGGAGAATCAAACAAGAATAGCTAACAAGCACCAACATCCTGCAGAAATCTATACGGTATTCTACACCAGTATGTTAAGGACTGGATAAAGGTCTGGTAGTTGAAAGTGGAAAGAGGAGGGGGAGAAGGAAAGGTTCTGGAGGACCCGGAATGTGTCTTGGAGTCATTTATATAAGGGATGGCTATTTTTGTGTGTGCGGGGAGCTGAGGGCCACATTTATCCTTCCCAACCCTTCGGGACCACATACCAGTAGCAAATATGGACAAAAGTAGGTGTGGCCACATCACGCTCTCACATGCACACTCTCACATGCACACACATATGCACACTGTCATATGCATGCACACATACAGAGGACACACACAGGCACATAGACTCCCTTCTCATCTGATCCATACAAACCATTTGAGGGGAGGGGCTTATCACCGTTCTCCACCCATCACATGATTGATTTGTTGAGATGAGGGCCAGATGATTTGTATTTCTGTCCACTGCTCTACTGTGTCTACTTTAATTTGACTTTTTTTTTCTGCCACTGCCAAAATTTGAGAAACATTGCCTTTGGATGTAGGTGATCCCCCCCCCCAACTGGTGTTTAGCCACCCCCAATGTATATTATGTGTGTAACTGCCTCCTGTTAAATTTAAGGAGCTCACAAAGATCATTTTCCTACAGCACATGTTCAAAACATTGTTATTAGGAAGAGACTTTGGTTCAAGCGAACCACCCTGCTCCCTTTTTTCTTGATTCTTCCTAAACAAAGACTTCACTGCGGAGTATCCATGTAAAATCTGTCAATATCCACATAGAAATTTAAAGGGGGGAGGCTCTGTTCCACCTTTTGCTATAGATGAGTTCTGTAGTTTGAGTGAGCAGGCAGTAAGATATGTATGCGCAGGATATTTTCATGTCCCTGCTGGGTAAGCTGGTAACTGTAAGTTTATGAAATGCAAGAAGACACAGCTTGCCTTGTGCAAACATGAACACATTATTGGCTGCCACTGGAAGCCCTCGCCCCAGTCCAAGAATGGTTGCATGCAAAGTGGGAACTACCCATCCACCCACTCACTCTAATCCGCTACATGTGTGCCTTGGCTTGCTCCTTGCTGGAGTGCTGCTGTTGTTATGAGGGGAATTCCACAATACATTTTTTAAACAGCTGAGCATATAATCATGTTTTTATGACTTTTAATAGCAAGCTTGCCCTTGGCTACCTGTCTATCAAGTTTCAGCTGTTGTGTGATTCCATTCCTCCTCTCTTTTCTCTTCGTGTTTCAGTTTCAGTATTTAGTTACATACTAAATGCTGCTGTAGGAAACCCTAGAAGGAGTCTCTGGCAAAACTGGAAATGTTAACAAAGTTCTTTCATACAATCTTTGTATTCTACTTCTAAGCCTGTTAAGGGGAAAGCCATGACATTTCAGTAAGGGGACAGGATTGCAAGATAGGAGATGCATTTTGTCCAGTAGAGGGCAATATGAATGCACTTTCCTCATGTCAACATTCTCTAAAGCTCTTTGGTTTAACCAAAGAGAGTATGTGAAAGTATGTTTACCAATGTTTCCTAGTAAAGGTATCTTCTAATACATTCCAGATATGTTCCAGATATTCCAACACACATTGTTTTTGCATTTCAAGCAGAGAATACATTTAGAGATCAATTTTATGTTGGGCCACGGTGTTGTACAAATGTTCTCAGGTCATTCTGTTGAGAAGGGAAATAACAGTGTGATCCAAATCATGGGCACCATGCCTACACTATTTTGCAATTGCTTTCCAATTTTGTAGCTATATTTTCTGTACTAACTTGTGACAAGTTACCACTAAACTTGGCTGGGGTTTGCTGCCTTTTTATTGAATGGAGATCAGAAAGCTCTTACTCTTCTTTCTTTTCTTAAAAATTCATCCATACTTTCCTGTGAGACAAGCCTTAGTCAATCATCCTGAGTTACTAGTAAATTTATTTAATTAGATTCAATCATGCAGTTTTCTTTCCTAAGAGGACCTAAGCTGTCAAAAGATTATTTCCCTGGAATAATCCAGTCTGATATGGGGGAAGGGGGTCACCAACTGTACAGAGACACCCCTTGCTCATGAAATCTCTGCCCAACTAGGAGGAACAGTTTGTCACTCTCTCAGGTCATCCAGGTAAGTAACTGTAGATACAGAGTCCTTAAGAGAGAAGGGTTAATACTGGTTTACTATCAACACAAGATTGGAAGAACAATGAATTAGAATGCTATTTAATGTTTCTTTTTCTAATGCATTAAATTATGATTTGCCTTCCTGAACAATTCTTGCTTTAATAGCTACTGGTTTGCCAATTTTGCCGTGTGCTGATCTGGGTGGTCTTCAAGGATCCTGACAGCGAAGCATCTAAGCCTAGAAGCCTTAGCTTTGCCTTCTTGAATGCTTTGGTGGGAATGAACACCACAAGATCGCTATTTTGGACCGTAGATTTATCTTCTAAACTATGTCTCTGGCCAAACCCAAGGGTCTTAAATTAGTAAGATAACATATGATACAGTCCATTATACTGTCAATCCATTATACAGTCCATTATACAGTCAAAGCATATGATACAGTCCATTATACAGTCA
The DNA here is from genome assembly GCF_965153285.1 of Podarcis tiliguerta. NCBI lineage: Eukaryota > Metazoa > Chordata > Lepidosauria > Squamata > Lacertidae > Podarcis > Podarcis tiliguerta. Next base: position 51,089,066 of record NC_139535.1, on the reverse strand, counting down.
GTGGATCCATTTAGCTTGGTATAGGCTTTTGCTGCTTATCACACTCTTAAAACCCTCCCCATGTCCTTGTGATATACTTTTTGGTGGGATGAAATTGCATGGTTTTTTTTAAACTCCTATTGCTTGAAGAATCCAAAGTATGTTCAAATAACTGCAAGGGTGGAGATGTGTAGTGGATGCTTCTTCATGGTTCTGAGTTTATAATCATTCCCCAGTATTAACTCTTTGTTCTTCTTTTACATAAAGGGACCGACACCTTAAGTGAGAACAGCTCTGTCAGCTTGGAGACTACAACCAACAGCAGAGATACTTCAGTGGCTACCTCCATCTTGTCCCCCTTCACGTCTGGCCACAGCCGAGATGAGGTGGACAATCGCAGTGAGCACAGTTACAGCGAGTCAGGGGCTAGTGGCTCCTCCTTTGAGGAACTGGACTTGGAAGGCAATGGCGATGGTGATGGAATGGCAGGTCTGTCGGCTGACCTTGGTTCTGTTGAGGACCAGGACACCGCCAAGGCCAAATGGACCAAGGAGCCTATTGCCCTGGAGAAAGAAAGGGGCGAAGAATAAAGCCACTTCTTTTCTCGTGTTTCTTGGGGATTGGAAAGAGAAACTGATCATCTCTCTTGCTTCTTTTCTGTCCAGCCAAAAGATTTCGGTCACTAATCTATGTTGAGACCTGTCCTACTCTTTGTCTGCAGACAAGTATTTGGGGTGTTATAAAGGAAGAGCAGTTATAGCCAGAGGAATTGTAGCTGGTTTCCACTCTCCTGTAGCCAGACTTAAAGATGTGTGCTGTAACAGGAAACTGGGAGTGGGATGGTGTGAAGTAGTGCTGGGGAGCTTCAGTGTTGAACTGCACAGTGTATTTCAGTATGTGGGTGTATAAGAGTCAGTGCATAACTATGCAGAGATCACTCTTCATGAGCCAGTAGATGCATTTGCGTGTAGACTGCCCTCTTGCATCTCTTTACTGCTTCCCGCGCTCCTTCCCATTTACCCCCTAATCAGACTGTTTCTGTGCAACTCACGCACATTCATTGGCACCACATCTATTGACACCAAAGAGCAGTAGTTACATTTGAAATTGAAAACTGTAGTGCAAACCTTTAACCCTTAAATGGATGCCTGAGTTTTCTTGATCAGTAATGCACTTAACAGCTTCCCTTTCAAAGGTTAAAGTTTCTGAGCAGGGTTATCATGATCGCAAACACTCACATGTTGCTTCTGCTCCCGTTCCTATTCTTCTTCACTTGCCTGTGCAACCCACTTTCACTGTCTTCTCTCTCTTAGATTGCATGATCATGCACATACAACTGTAGCACCCGTTAACATTGTATGCTATGCCTCCAGGAAGTGAACTTGAGAAGTTCCTTGTCTAGTTTCAGATATTTTTTTTAAAAAAAAGTCCACATGAAAGGAATAGCCACCACACTTGACATAAATGGTGTCCTCTTCCTGCATTCTGGGCAAAGAGGTTGTGGAGAATGGGTACTATTGCAATAAAACAGGGCAACAATACAACTGAAATGACACAACCATGTTTTCTCCAGTGCTGATTCTCAGAGGCTGTGATGCAGTGGAAGGAATGGAATGGAATATTCTTGTGTTCAGTGCAGTGAAGTGACAGATTTGCTGTAATATCCCAGATATAGTGGTAACCATAGTGGATTTGACATAATGTTGTGTGCCAGTGTTGGAAGTTTATATTTTAATTCTTCTCACAATTTCTACATATTCTTCTGGAACAAATAATTTCTGCACAGAGAAACAAGTTACAGAGTCTACCCTTAATGCAAGATAAGAATTTCTATAGCTTTCATTGCAGTACACCCCTTAGAAGGATGAAATGAAGATAGTCTTCATTTTACATTGGTAATAATATCTGGATGCTGGGCTGGGTCAAACCTGCTTCCATCAAAACCATGCTGAGGGCTCTGTACCAGATTTTTCACTGCTGTCACTCTAATGAAGGTCTTGTACTGAGAAATCAACTGATGAGAATCATGTCACACAGTCTGAATTCAGAGCTCTATTGTGGGTTAAGGAAGGCATCAAGGCCACAGGAGGAAAGAAATACATATGTGTGTGTATTTGGGGTATGCGTGTGAAATATTGGAAAGTTCTAATGCACCATATTCTTCGTACTCTTGCTTACATCCTCTCTTGGAGGTCTTGGATCAATGGCTCACTCTGTTTCTTAATGGAATTGGATCCATATAGTGGGCAGAGAAGTTCGACGTTCAGCCACCTTCAAGACCTTCTTTGTTTCTGAGCATTGACTCAGCCTGGTGGGAAATCAATGGGATGCAGTGTTAGAACCTTCTCCCTTGGGCTGTGTGGTCCATAAGGCTGCTAACTCCCTTCTCCAAGCAATCACCATTGATTCCTTCCTTTCTTCTTTGTGCTCTTGTTGCTGTGGTCTATAACCTTTATATTTCTCTTCTGACTTACTATTCCTTGGTATCTAATTCTATGTTGATGTTCCCCCAATCCTGATTTACCATGATATCCAAATCAGTAATTCCACTTTAGCTACAATGTCCCTGAAATTAGTAGGGATGATGCAAGCAGACACATGTTGAATATATGGGGAGCTGGATATGTTCCATTCCCATTGTGCCTGGATTCTGTATAACATTCTCACACATGCTATCGGGTAGCTTTCCCATCCACCTAGATATTAATTTCATTCACTGGCACTACACAGTTGATGTTAGTATGGTACATGGAATTACTTGAATGAGCATCATTCCAGCTATCCCAATTTAGCACCCAGTAGATTTTCTTGTGCCCATTGCTGAGCATGGCTTCCAAACGTGCAGCATAGAGCATCTGTTCATATATTTCTACGTGTGAGTATATCTATATGCAAATGAGTGTATATGTCCACAAGTACCCTTGGGTATGTGTGATGCTCTGTGCACTTGTGAGTGCCTGGGTCTGCTCACTTTGTGCATAGACCTGTATGCACATGTGCACAGACTTGGAAACAGAACAGACACGACACCATAAATGAAATTGCAATGTATTGAATGGTGTCGTGTTTAATTTGGACCTCATACTGTGGTCTTCCCATTTTCCATATGCATAAATGCTCCTTTTTCTGAGTAATAGGGATGTAATTAGAACAGAGGAAGTTGCAGGACTAGCAGGAGACATATAGACAGGACTGTATTATGGCTTCCCTCATATTTCATTTGACAGATACAAAAATACTATTCTCTCTGTTATGTAGAATAGGGGAAGCAGGTAAAATATCTTCAGCTTATAATAACTGCTGCTTGTTAGTGAATTCTGAAGTAATGGAGGCAAAGACACCAGCATCAATGACTTGTTTATTTCCCCCCCATGATAGCTTGTTTGTATAAAGCTTGTTTACCTCCCATTGTGAATACACATATGGGAGGACATTACAAATCCTCTTGTGTGTGCCATGTGCATACACATATACATGATTGTAAGTTACATCATTTCTTGTTCGTGTGTGTTTATGTCATGGTATATAAATTCTGTGTTCCCACATGCATACAGCCCCTTGTTATATTATGTAGCCAAGCACAGGTGAATGTGCTTCTTATATGTTAATCATCTTTTTGTTTATATGTTTGAAGTCAACAAGGCACATGTATAGTACTCTGGCTGTATCATCTCACAATTCATGTGCACTTGGGAAACATGAGATAAATTTCCGTATTGTGGAAAACTTGCATTTTAGTAAGAAAATAAAGCTTAGAAATCTTAGTTTAGCTTTCTCCCTGACATGCAAGCTTTCCACATGCAGGGAGGTTTTTTTTAAAAAAAGTTTTCCATCAATAATCTCTCATATATTCCATTCATGTGAAGAAATCTGCTCCATTCCAGCCCAAATAGCTCAGAGGCTAATGTATGAAGTTTTAATTGGACTGTGTTAGCTTGTTGACAGAGTACAAATTTTCTATAACCATCTCTGAATAGGAGCACAGGTGAGTTTAAGGTTGGAGTTTATTTGTTACTTTTCACTCTTCCTCCTCCTAAGAGTTGAGTTGGTAATAGGTAAAGAGCATGAACAGATTCACTGAGTATTTGGAGCTGTTTGAGTTTAATGTGTTAAGCCACTGTTGAATTCATTTCTTTGGTTCTGCTGAGATGAGGAAGCAACCTTCACTAGGCATGTGTAGACAACGGCAGTTATCCACAAGCCATTTAGTTTGGAGTAGACATACCGTAATGGTAATTACAGTTGAAGGGTAAAAAATGACAGCTTCCCATCAACTGTGCTTTAAATATTCCAGTACAGATTCAAACTAGTGAGAGGAGCACATTGATTAACCTGCCATGATCTGAACCATGAACAGGAGAAGCCATCCGTACATATACTTTCACGTATACTCTCCTTTTGTCAAAATCCTCAATGAAACGGTGCTTTGTGTGAGAGTTGCCTGAGTAGTTATACATAGTTTCTCCAGAAGCGAGCACATGACCTAGTGTCTCCTTCCTCTGAAGCCCACCTCTCCCCTTAACGGAGTCTACAAGCTCTGAGTTGTCATCTTTGTGAACGTCCAGCATTTTGCAGACAAATAATTTCAGATATGAGTCCAGAATCCTAACAAGCTCTGGTGTTGTATGCCACCATCCCTTGGGACAATCAATAGAGGGATTGTCACAGTATTTGAGAGACCTGCCCGCTAATGTTTCCCAGGCTGCTTCAGGCAATCTTTCACATGTCCACTTCTTCCCAAAGAATTGAATTGCCGAAGGCATAACTGGAGCCTGCTCTTATTAGGCAGCTGTCTGGCAATCTGCTCTAAGATGCTCTGCTTGTTCTGTGGCTGGGCTGGCCTCTCTCTCTCTCTTGGCACTTGCTGCGATTGTGAAGGGACTGGGTGATGAATAAAATTACCATCCATCTGTGATGAGAACACATCAGAGCATACCAAGGAGTACCAATGTTTCTTCTCTTCCATTCTAACCCTAGCTGACACAGTTTGCTATAATGGCAGTTTCAAATGCCTTGTAGCCAACACCTGGGATAGAATGTGATGATACACAATTAACACACATGGGCAGATTTGTGTTGTTGCCTGTTGGGACATTTTACAGTTGAAGACATGCAGCTTTCCTAACAATTTCATTTTGAAGGCATAAATATCCATCGGTGTCTGCATCTCACTTTCATTAGCACCGTATTCTGTGTCATCACTAAGATTCTCACTGAGTTATGAAAGAACTCTGATGCCTGATCAGAAGCCCATTTAAGTTCACAAGAGTCTGTCATTAATCACAATGAAGTTGTGATACTAAGAAATAACAGCCTGGGAGCCCAGAAATCTAAAAAATGAATGCACAGTGCAACAGGATTTTTAGAGAACACAAAATGCACCCTGTGGGTTCATTTTTCTTGGTTAGTGTACGTGAATCCAAAAAAACTATAGGAGTGCAGGTTTGATTCCCTCTAATGGTTGTTCTGGACATCTTAATGTTTGAGGTTTTATTTTATTTTATTGCTTTACTTACATTTAAGCTTCCCTTCTTCCACTTAACTATCAATGTGTCACAACATTTTTTCAGTTGCAAAACCACCCTTAGCAGGAAGAGAAATGCAGAAGGCTCCCTTCACATCCCAACTGCACCCCACAATAGTAGACTTGCATCTGAATGATGTCTAGATTCATGACAATCAACCTCTTTCTCCAGCCACCTACAGGAAGGGTAGGTCTCAACTGCCATCTCCCACCTCTGCCCTATTCTTTTCTTCATGGTTATATTCAAATGCTAATGCATAGGTACATACAGATCATAGCAGAGAGGTGTTTGGAATTCCAAGCCCAAACTTTAAAAGTTCGTAGGTTACATATGGTTGATGCTGCTTTTCAGACAACATTCTGAAAACAACATTTCTTGGAAGAGAAACATTGAGAAATTTGGCTTTGCTTGAGGAACATAAAGAAGAACACGTTTCCATGGACTAATTTGTATATGTTAACTCTTAGCTGCCCTAAATTTGATTACACCTTTCACGTTTCTGTGTTTGTTCATTCTGTGCATGCAGCTCACTTACATTCCCAACTTGAATACTGATACTTGCAGGTACAGATGATGAGTTCAGCAAGGCTACTTCACTTTGACTGCAACAGTTTTGGAGATGGTACATTTTGCTTGCATTCAAAGCTGGTTGGTCATAAGCTGCAAAGTGTCCATAGCAAAGTTAATTTGGGTTTTATATGCAGAAGTAGAGTTTATGACTTTGAATCCAATCATTTGCATACACAAAAGGCAGTGTGTGTTTGTGTGTACACACACATGTGTGTGCATACAGGAGTAGGTACTATGTTTGGAGCTGAAAGCCCCAAATTGTCATTGAGTGAGCAGCCTGCACTGAAAAGCAAAAAGATATGACAACTCAGTTCCCGTTTGTCATTAAGATACTGGCAAAGCTGTCAGAGAAGTTTGCTTTTTAGTTTGGTCCTGAAGTGAAAAGCACTTGTTCTGTTATGTATTTAATCACTATTTTGATATCATGTATAAGGCTTAAAGTAATCTATGTGCCAGACTGGTTTAGACATAGTTGTTGGGAATGGGGTGGGTTGGGTAATCCTTGTTGAAATTAAAAATGGCAAACAAAAAGCAAGCCCCTGTCCTCCACACTCTGTGAACACTTCAAAACAAAATCTGAACTCTGACTGAAGTGAAACATGCCTCACTGCTAAACACCTGAGACTACATTTCAGGTACTGAAATATGTATAGTACTTACAAAAGCAACACTTTGGAAATGTATAATGATCTTTTATATCATGGATTTGCCGTGTTATAACTTTCTGGTTTTTCAAGATTTATAAAATTGAATGCTTTTCTTCTGCTGCACATAATGAAGCTGCCTTATGCTGAGTCAGGCCCTTGAGCCCAATATTGTCTGTTACTCTTGACGGGTAGTGGCTCTCTCAAGAGCTCGCCTTATGAGCTGAGGTCATTCAGCCAGAGGCTCCAATAACCATAGATGAGGCCTTTTGCGCTCTACCTATTTGCTAGATCTTCTCCTGTCCTTAATGAATATCTGTAATGCAAGGATGGGGAACTTGGTACCTTCCAGTTGTTGCAGGATTCCAACTCCCATCAGCCTCAGTCAGCATGGCTAGTAGTCAAAAATGCTCAAAGCTGTAGCCCAACAACATCTGGGGAGAGACACACATGTTCCCTGCTCTCATGGATGCTTCATTCCACATATCTCTTAATTGAGCCTATAGGTAGATGAATTGCGGAGAACTACCAAGGTTTCAATCCTATGTTCATGTACTTTGAAGAAGGTCCTACTGAATAGAGTTGAACTTAAAACATTCCTGAGATACGCATAGCTGACATAATCTCTTTGGATTTGGTTTAGCATAATTACAGAATTGTCTTTGTTGAGTTGGATGAGATAGGACTGATGACTCTAAGTTTAAGGGCCCGTAGCAAAGTGACAACCCTCCCCTGTGGGCTTAATGGCAATAGACCTCATGTTGCTTTTCAGCACTGTGAAAAACTAAATGGGTAGGTTTCAGTTACTCATGATCAGGTGGGTAGGTGGCCCAGTCCACAGCAGATGTCAGCACTGATGCGCCCTCAGCTCAAGGGTGCCATCAGTTGATGCTGGACCTGATATTAAGTGATAATTTCCTCCCAGTGTGATTGCAAGGGTTGGGAAGGATTATAAATTTGAAACAATGCTCCAGGAAGCCTTGGTAGCTCCTCAAGAATAAAAGAAGCCAGGAAGATGACATTGAGAGAGAGATTTGTTTATTTTTAAGTCTCATTTGAAAGGACTTACGGCATATTACACTTGCCAGCAAAAAAATCCACTGTAAATCCTATGGATAATTGAGAGGTATAAATAGCACCATTGCACAACAATAATGGGATATATTGGGCACTTCCACACTGGCAGTTTATTGTGGACTTGGTGCTGTTCATGCATACAAGTTTTTCATAGCATTTTCATGACAGCCCTATCAATTGCTATCTCATTCTCTCTCCCCTCCCCTATTTTAATCCAGAGTTACCATTACAACAGGGTTTTTTTATTTATCCAATTTTCTGCAGAAAATAGTATGGGATGGGATTTTTAAGAGGAAGGTGTCATGCGGAATACCCAGATGTATAAGCAGCACTGAGTCCACAATAAACAGCCATTTACTCATTATCCCATTGGAAAGTGCATAACTTGAGTTGGAGGCTTAGAATTGATTGTGGATGAAAGCTCCCATGTGACTAAAGTATCTTAAAATTATGTAATATGCATATGCAGCACTTTACTGCACTATTTCCTTATAGGGCTTATCAGGGGTTCTAAGGCTCTGTACAATGTAATCCCTCTAGAAACTAAAAGCAGGTAAAATAATCTCAAAACCAGGAGATATATTTTACTTTAGTGTGCTATTCAGTTTCCCTGATGCAGAATTGCTAGAAGAATGGGCTTGAAATACTGTTACGGGCAGCAAGATGTCATGTAACACAGCTGCAAAAGCAGGATCCACTTCTACAGTTGTAGAACTATAAGCTACTCACACAATTTGACACCATGATCTATAAATAGAATACTAAATTGCTGGTGTCAGGATCTATAGAGGAATTAAGGGGAAATGACAGGTATCGACACAGTGGAAATGTGACTTACATAGGCCAACTAATGGAGCTGCAGTGAATTGGGAAGGTGGGGAGGGGTTCAGAGCCATTTCTCACTTTGTTTTGTACTGACTAAGACAGGAGTGCCTGGCGTGCTCTGGTCCATGGGGTCACGAAGAGTCAGACACGACTAAACGATTAAACAACAACAAACGATAAGTGTGCATATCTGGCTACAAGATATGCATACTGCATACAGTAAACCTAGTTCCCTTGATGCTTTTAATATAACAGTATGTGGCTTTCAAAGTGATAGAGGTTCTGAATTTCCTTCAGTGGACTAGGAATCACAGGACCGGATACACTTTTTGGAACCTGATCCCCTGAGAACCTACACTGAGACATGTAGTGATTGAGTTATAACAGATTTGGAATCTGGGGCGAAAAGTGGAGTAGCCATATTTGTGGATGGCACCTATCAGAGAAACTGAAGCAACACATTTCCCAGACTCACTACATGGCTTTTGAGGTCCCTTCCAACTCTGTAATTCTGTTCAGGATGATGAAATCTCAAGCAAATTCAAAGAGGTTCAGAAGGCAGCAGCAGCATGCAAGGGAACTCTGGTGGGGTCTGCAAAGTGGACACAAACATGCAAACTTGCTCTAAGGGTTGCTGGTTCAAATTAGTTTCTGGTTACCCCCTACCCTTTCCAGGCAACCATAATTATATGAAAAGGGGGCTTTTCATTAGGCAGAGACATAAATTAATGCACACATTCTCCCAGGCTCACTGGTTCAAATACGTCAAGGGGAAAACATGGTACACACACCCTGATAGTGGTTGGAAAGGACCGAGACAATGGTGAAATGGGCAAGGAGTGCATGACTTGCACCCAGCAGAAGCTTCACTTAGGGTGTCTGTTCCCCTGAGCTGTCTTGTCATGGAATATGCCAGGATTTAAGAGCCTGCTCTCTCTGTGTATGTAGGTTGGCGACTTATTGGGGAACAGCGGGCTTCATCTGGCCACTGCTGGTGAGGCCTCCTTCATCGTCTACATGGAACAGTTTCTTGTTCTCATCAGCTGTATCTGTTGGGTGTCATCCATGGAGAACAGAGAGAGAAAGAGAGATGAACAATTCTAGTCCTCTGGAAAAGCAAGTTCCTGAAGCTGGATGCACCAGTGCATCAAGTGAAGAGGTGAGAAGGAAGAGTGAGCAGTGATGCCTGAGTGCTCCAGCCAGTGGACATCTCTCAGCCTCCTTTTGCTCCTTTGCTGTAGGCAGCCTCTGGGAGAGGGACTGTCTGCAGTGACTGATCATACTCAACCCTTCTTCCTATAGTGTGTTTCTGCTTGTTCTGCTCCATTCATCTGGGCTGTGCTCCTGCAAGGCAAAATTGCTCATGAGTGAACAACAGTAAGAACGGTTGGAGCAGAATGTGTGGCCTTTGCCAGTGGAACTTAGCTGTATGGGGGCACAATGCACCCACTATTTGGAGGGTGTTAACACGCTCCCCCCCCCCCCCGTTGAGGCAGCAAATGGTCAAAGCCAAGAAGAATACAGGGCCTGGGAAGAGAGACCAATTGAAGCCCTGTGAGCCAGAGGTTTCCCCACCCGGTTATGCATACAGCAGGGAAGTTGAAATATATTCAGAGTCGCATAGTGATTTCATGCTCTTTATTGCAGCTCGTCAAACAGTGAATGAACCCCCCCCCCCCAAAAAAAAACCCTCTAGCTTTATATACATTATTTACACAATGGGTCCCATCTGATTGGCTGCTTCTGCTTCCCTCCTGGAGCCTGGTTGGACTGCTCCTGTAGGCCAATCAGTTGTTGCATTCTAGGATCCTGCCTGGCTATTGTTCTAGGATCCAAGTTTAGTACATGACAGATGTTTCTTGATGTGCCTGGGGTCATGCCTAACCACACCCCCACTCAACCAGCCTGCTCAGATTTTACAGAAGGGTCATCTGAATTCTCCCCGATTCCTGCTGCCATGCAAAATGGCCTGCTGTGAAGGGCAGTTTCACCCCTGCTATCTCCCAGCAATGTTCCATACTCTAATTTGAGCCACCTCAAAAGGGTATTTGTGGCTTTAAATTCTTTACTTCCTCCTCAAAGTGTTCACCATTTTCTTAATGGGGAGAAGCAACTTTCCTTTTGGGGCTTCTGTATTGCTAAATAGAGCACAAATGAGGCATAAGGGGTGGGGGAAGTTACACAAAAGTTTTAGCCAGCCAAAGATGTTAAGAGAAGATCTTAAGAGCATGAGAGGTGAGACAGGCAGGGACATGAAAGGGCAGCTTTTGAAACCAGACAAGAAGGTATGGGGAGAGCTGGCAAGACTACAAAGTGTGGCAGAATTAATGGGGACAGGAAACTAGCAAAAAAAAAAGTATTGCCAACTGAAAAATATGCAGTTAGGGATGTATTCAGCAGAGGGTAGATTTAGAAAGGTTTGATCATTGGCTCTTTTCATCTGTTAAATAGATGGATTTGTTAGGGGCATTTAGGACATTGTGGTTTCTGCTCTTAAGTATGTATGATGGTCGGACAAGATGAGCTTTCGGATGCTTTCCAGATGTATAGTTTTAATGCAGCCCACAGCACCACACTTCAGTTAGCCAGGGGTGCCACATAAACACTGGCAGCCTGGCACTATTAAGGTGGGATATAAATTATAGAAAGAAACAGGAATACACTTTGGGATTTTAAGGAGAAAATCCATTCTTGATTACTGAGTCAAAATGTATGTGGACAGCTAAGACCAGTGAAAGGGTTTGGGCTCTCAAAGGTTGGGCAGTGGCAAAGGAGGATGGGGTATGGAGAAGGGATGAAGACACAAATAAGAAGGCTCTTGATTAAGGTCAGTACCACACAGCACAGAAATGAGAACAACTGGTCAGTCATCTTGTTTGCTTCAACCACCTAATGGCAGGAAAGCTGCTCCCATGCTGACTTCAAGACCATTTTCAAAAGTGCCCATCAAATGTGGCTAGTGAGCCCACACAAGGGCAATTCCTCCCCCCGTGGCTTCTCTAAGTAGTGCAGGACTGATCTGGATCTTGTTCAAGTCATGTCTGTCCCAGATTGCTATGGTCAAGGACCAAGGGCCATCTGTGGCTCAGAAATGTCAGAAATGAGAGACATACTGGGCAGATGCTTCTTTGCTGTAGGCAGCTCACTGGTAGAACACATCCTTTGCACCAAACAGGTGCATCTCCAGGGAGGGCTGGCTGGGAATGATTTGTGTCTGGAGAGCTGCTGCTACCAATCAGTGTAGACCTCACTGACTTGGATGCACCAATAGCCTGGTTTGGTATATGGGCAGCTTCCTGTGTTCTAACAGCTTTGTCCAATTGATTTCCTGTTGCAAAATGGAAAGTCTGAAAGGAAATTACTAGACTTAAAAACAACCCAGCAGAAATCTAGTTCAGTTGCACAGCTAACCAAGTCCCATCTTCTTATGGTTTTTTAAAAAGGACTCATCAATTCTCCTTTTTAAAAGAAATATTTAGAAAAGAGAGCTAAATATAATACCAGGGAATATAATGCCAGGGAAAGCAGGGGATGTTCTCACATGCCAATAAGCCGAGTCTCTTTGGGGAGAGAGATCATGCTTCAAGATAACACCAAAATTGTTGGAAGCAAATGCAAAGTTTGAGCCCTAACATCTCAAGGTGACAGTTGCCAGGGTCTTTGTTTCCTCTCATTAGGAAATCGGCGGTGTCTTTGGGGTTGTGAGTGTGACTCTTCTCCAGGGAAAGGCAAACATTCTAGCCACATTCATTTGGAAACGTGATGGGCATCCTGTTTTGAAAAGGTCAGAAATAATCCTCAAAAATAACAATTGACATGTGATAATTCAGGACTATTTTGTGCTCTGCCTGATAAAATATTAAAATCCTCCAGCCTGGGTGGAAAATATTTCTCTCCCCATGTGTTTGTCTTTGTTCCTCGTTATTACAAAACAACAACAAAAAGGCCTGAAATATTTATGCCAGGCTGCCTCTGTACTGAGGGCAGCTACCTGACTGAGATTCCTAAAGGCACCTTGTCCTCTCACCTTGTCAGCTGGTGGAGAGCCTTGGGAAGCAGCTGCTGGTGTTGCCAAAGAACACCAGAACCGGAAGCTGGAAAAGAAAAAAGCGCTTGCTAAGGCCCATTTCTCATGCTCATTCTTGATTTACTAAAGTCACCCTAAGGTAAGGATTGGGAGGGGGGACAATTTTGTTTCAGGTTAGAGTAAAAGGTAAATCTACCCATTTTTTCTACTTTCCAAAACAATTTGCAAACACAGCCTTCTTGTGTAATTTGCATTTCTTCAAATTTTGCAGTGCAGGTCTCCAGCCAAATAATGTGCACAGAAATGCACATATTAGTGAAAATAATGTGTGGGGAGGGAATGCATGCTATTAGGGAAAATATAAATATTAAGGAAACTGCTTCACAACAATACCTATACTAGGCAAAATTGCATAGAGATGTGCCACATTAGGAAAAATTGGCGCTAAAATGCAGATGGGTTTCCACGAGAGATTTTTTAAATAAATGAATAAATTGCAAACTGATATGGAAATGTGCCGAACTGAAGACTGGAAGGGTGATTTTTCCTTGTCATTTTCACGCGAAAGGCCTTTCTTCCAGTTTTGCCAGCATGCAGTGAGATCTGGTGTTTAAGTATGCAACTTTCATTTTCAGTAATAGAATATGTATCAAATAGCAACATGTAGGTATGTGAACACACGGCCTGATAATAGTGTGACAGCATGCATGTAGCCAGTTGTCATCATAGCTCTGGATGGCAAATAATCATCAAACTTTTTTTTATTTTGTCTAGTACAGCATTTAGTAGTAAGCAATGCATGGTGTAAGTGGAATGCATTGTATCATATTTTATTAAAGTGGAGCTTAGGAGCCTAAGAATCACAGAGCACAGGAATCCACTGTGCTCAGTAATACACCCCCTTTCCCCATAATGGATATTTGGTTCACTTGCTTTAGGCCTCCAAATTCTTATCACACAGAGTGCCTTATTGACACCAGAGAAACAGTGCATAAAAGTGTCTTTGAGAAACACGGCCTGCACATGACAGAAGGGATGCCATGTGGCTTCAGCAGGGGGAAGAGAGCGGAATAAAATTCAACAGCTGTGTGACAGGCAAAGGTCTCTCACCAACAGCTGTTCAACCTCTTGCTCACTTTGGAAAGCAAAGTAAGAAAACAGACTAACTGGTCTCAGAATCCCATGAAGGGTCATCTTCAGGAAAACATAACCCAATAAAAAAAGAAGCTCTAAGCTGATGTTTGATCTCACTTGGCAGTTTTGTGATCTGCAGGAAAGGGAGTGGGGGGAAACTCCAGCAGCTCCGCTCAGTTTACATTAACTTTTCATCTGCCCAACATCCATATCCCTCATCTGAGCACAAGATGAAAGCTGGCAGAGCCTGAATTGGTAGGTTCTGAATTCTCTACCAACATCAGATATGCAGCCATTTCTAACAGGCTCCACATGGATTTCTCTTTAAACTTGCCATACTCTCAGATCTGTTCCCCACCCACCTATTTGATTGTGACCACAGCTGTCTCTTCTTCTCCCCTTGTTACATGCACAACCAATTTAGCATCTATGTGGTAGCATCCCAGTCCAGCCCCATCGCCACCACTGCCACCCCATCGCTTGTTACCTCTTTGCTTTGGCCTCTGCCTTATTTTCCCTTTCATCCAATCTGAATTAACTTTCTCTCGGCCTTGCATTTTTCAGGCACCATTCCTCCTGTGCAGTTTCCAACCATCTTCACAGTTTCCAACTTCCTCATCGTTTCCCTCAGACTTCCCTGCTAATATTCCCTTCACTTGCAATCTGAGTTCTGAGACCAAAGGCTTAGATCTTCTGTCAATTCCAATCCAGCAATGCCTGTTGCAACTTTTGTGCAATCAGTCACTTCCTCTCTTATTTCTTTTAACTTAGAGCTGGTTCAAACATTAATTTCTGATGCTTGCCCCCAAAAGGAAGGCATCTTATCATGTGACTAGAGTGAGGCATGAGCCAAGAACTAATGGATTACAGCTGTAGCAATTTCTATGAACACTGAAGTGCCAGCATTTTATTTATTTGGTCAGTTGAATTTAGAGCCCGTTCAGTCTTAAGGCCCCAGGACAGGTTAATAAAGATGTTGTTAATTATTCTACTTATCCTTTCTAGGTTGAATAAAAATGTCTTACATTGCTTCCAAAAGATGCAATCTTACTGCTTTGGTGAGCTGCTGCTCTACGCCTGTCCGTCTGATCCTGGCTTGGCTCATCATTAAGAAACATTCCCAGCTGATCTTAGAAGTCATTGTGTTGGGACAAAGAGATTGACTCAGGCCATGCAATATCAAATAGTCAACATCAAGCATTAAATTGATCCCTAGTGATTAAACAGCACAAACACCTGCAAGTCTACTCCAACGTGTCATTGAGTCCAAGGGGCTTAATTCTAGGATCGCAACCTTAAATATGCCTCAGTACATTCTTTTATCACTTGTGCCTTTATCCAGAAGAACAGTCTGCTGGATCAGGCCAATGGCTCATCTAGTCCAGCATTCTGTTCTTACAGTGACCAATCAAATGCCTGTGGGAGCAGAACATGAGCGCAACAGCATTTTCCCTTCCCATGGTTTCTTGCAGCTTCCAACTGTGGAGGTAGAGCATAAGCATCATGGCTAGTAGACATTGAGCCCTCTCATCCATGAATTTGCCTAATCCTCTTTTAAAGCCATCCAAATTGGTGGCTATCACCATCTCCTGGGGGAGCAGACCAGTTTTAAGGTTTATTGTTGAATGCCCTCTTTTCACCAATGATTGCCAAATGCTGCAAAAAAATGTGATCAGTTTTAACTGTACACAAACCCAGAAGGTCAAGATGATTACCCTAGCTCCATAGTTGCATTAGGAGGAAGTGTGACATAGACAGTTATCATGCTTGCAACCCTGGTCAGAAAAGGGGGTAGAGAAGCCCAGTTCAGATTCGACAGTCGAACGGTCTCCCTCAGGAGGTTGTAGACTCTCCTACCTTGGAGGTTTTTAAGCAGAGGTTGGATGGACATCTGTCATGGATGCTTTAGTTGCAGGGGTTTGCATTAGATGACCCTCAGTGTCGCTTCCAACTCTATAATTCTATGATTCTTTTATTCTATGATTCCTCTATTTTAGCCCTTTTGACTCATTGTTCTTTATTCACTTTACTCTCTAGAGTTCAGGAAAGTCTTGTGCTACAAACTCAAACCAGTTCCTAGCATGTGAGTCCTTGGTATTGTCGTTCTGTGAGAGAACTAGCATTACTACATGAAAGTAACATTCCTTTAGGAATCCTTACAAGCTGTGTTGAGATCCTCACAAAGGTGCTATATGTAGAATTCATACTGGCATGAATATGATCCATATCCACCGGGCCACATCTTGATTGGCAATAGAGCAGGCTTCAGTCCTTAAGTAGGCATGCAGATGCATTTGCATACATGCACGGCTTTGCAGATCTGTATGTAATGAATCCTCTGGGGAGCTTGGTGTAGGGAGTGCTTTCATACTAGACTGAGTGGGTGAGTACAGGAGTAGGAATCCCTAAAAGGAATGTTGATAGGCAGCCTGCATTGTGCTCAAGCAACAGCACACACACTGGGTTTCCTTTTAATTTAATTTTACAGTGGATTAGTCACCACCAGAGTCAAAGGGGCAGCAATATTGCCTATGCGTTATGCACACTGGTGGTTCACATGAGTTCATGTCCCCAGCAAACTGGCTCAGAATTAATATAGCTCATCTGTTGCAGAGGGTGGGATGAAAAGTCACTGCAGAATTAGACTAATGCAAAGCAGGGAGTGTGAATAACTTATCATTAGGCAAGCAAAATTCTCTGGATCATTCCTAAGCATACAAGACCAGAGAATGTAGCCCATTTCAGGTTGGAAGCAAAAGGCTTTTGAACTGGATCTTTTACTAAAGGTGCTTCATGTAAGCAAAATATATATTATTTAGTTGTTACATTTCTGTTCTGCCCTTCCTCCAAGCAGCACATGGCTGTGTTCGTGGTTCTCCCCCATCATCTCATCCTTACAAGAACTCTTTGAGGTAGTCAAGTGTAGACCTGATCACTACCCCAGCCCCAGGCTGGCATAGCCAACATCAGATATTTGTCTGCCTCTCTTCCTTCTGCCCCAGAAGAATGGGGTGAGCGATGGGGTTATGGATGAGGTGGTAACTATGCCACTTCATCATGTTTCACTGCTGCCCTGGTGTGGTTTGGATTGCTCTGTCAGGCTGTGATCCTGGGGCTATCAAATTACTCTGTCCGGTGATTAAGAGGGAATCTATTTGTCAGACCCCTCACCTGTCCAACACTGTGGAAAAATCTGCAGTCCTGATCTGGCAGATGTCAAAGCTCCAACATCAGCAGGCCTTGAAGGAAGACATGTCAGGGTAGTGTGTATGGTGGGTGTGTTATAAGTGAATCCATGGACTTCTCTGCTGCTCTCCCCACCACCAGTGCTCCCAACCTACAAAGAGATGGATGGCAGCTCCTAAATTGGTATAAATCTATCCTGTTAACCCCCCACCCTGAAACTGTTAAAAAGCAAATGAAATAGGGGAAATAGTAAAAAGAGCACAATAGCACTCCTCCAGACTTCTCTCCTGTCCTGCCTGAAAAAGCAATCAGGTGATTAAACTGCCTTTGGTTCCCTCCCTATCTTGCCTTAGGATGGCAGCCTGAATTTCCAAGGCATAAGATATCACATAATTTCCACTCCATCTATTCCAATTCCATATCCCACTACAAGAGTAAAAAGACACTTAGGCTGTGCATCTTCTCTCAGGAGATTTGCTATTAATGCATATCATAGGAGGCTGTGGATTTGCTGGGTCACTGAAGTCGGTAGGGAAGCCATTGTGTGGATGGCTAAAGGCATGGGTGGAGAGCTTCATGCAGTCATACTAGTCACACTTTTCTGGAGACAGCTACTATTTCCATCCTTGCCTGGTAAGAACTGTTGCCTTGCTTCCTCTTGAAGTCAGCTTAGGGGAGCACCTCCCTGGAACTATTTAAGCCAAACTATTGATTCTGGAGTTGTGTCAACCAGTCCCTCAGTAGGAACAGCAGTTACTCAAATGAGAAAAATTCCCAATGTATTCAAGAATACATTTGATTTTTTAAGTCTCTAGGGGCAAACCACATTAATAGCCCCATTTCTTCAGGGGTAGTCAGTTGCTATCACTCCAAACAACATCAGGGAGAGATCCATCCATGACAAGGGGGTATGGTTATACCCTCCAGCCACCAAATCTCTCCCAATCTACTCTGTTCCAAAATTCAGGTCAAGAGTGTGTCCTGCAATGTGCATTGGACCCATGGAGCATTGAACAGCCCCATGATTATCGCGGTGAGCATGAATACATGAACGGGACCCAACAAAATGAGTCTAGCATGGTCATTGACTATGGTAAGACTATTAGCCCCACAAAGTGCAAAAAATAATCTGGATTCAAAGGATCTGTTGGTTGTTGTTATTTGATCTTCAGTGCCCCAGGAGCTAGATCAAAATCATGCCAATTTAACTGCTCTAGCGACACAACCTAAGACAATGCTTGTTGGGAAATGGCCATTTACATTTGACAAACAGAGCTCAGAAGGAGCCTTAATTAGGATTGTCAATTTACATTCTCCCTGCAGCAAACTGGTTTCCCCCATCACATTTTATTAAGATTAAGTCAGAAAATAACTGCAATGTTTTTCTATATATTAATATTGATTTAAGTCTTCCCATGCTCATGCTTTTGTAGCCAAAACTGCACCACTGATAACCAAGGGTAAAGCACCCGCAGACTCAGAGTAACCTCAAGGTTTACACAAATACAATAGATCTGAAGGGGGGAGGATGAAGGAACCTCATGGTAGCCTCGTAATAATAGCATGACATGCAGAAAGATTAGTGGAGGGGGGAACTGACTAATGGGTGGGAGGAGGGAATAGAATGCAGTGGCTGGAACAGAGCAGAGAAACATAGTTCACATATATAAAGGATAGGAAGTACCATCTAATTGTCTGGAAGTCACTTCCTGGTTCATGATGAGAAGCCATTTTTAAATGTCCCCAGGGATGGAAGAAAGGCTACGAACAGACATATGTTAAACAATGTAATAGAGCTGGAGTTGAGCACAAAGTGTGTCTACCCCACCTAAAAAAGAACAATAATGGAAGCTGAGAAACCGCAATACAGCCCAGTGAGAGCTGGGGATGCTTAGTGAGCACAGAAGTACACATCTGTCTTGAAAATAATAATAAAGGTTTATTTGAGCCTAGAATTGGGTGTGTATGTACCAAGCCATGTTGCTCAATGACATCTTATTCTTCCAAACAAGATGCTGTTATCAGCCATGGCACATGTGGTGGACATTTATCCATTTCTCAACTCTGCCTTGGGTTCCAATTGCATTGCTCAATACTGCTCAGTGCCTTGTAAAAGGTTTTCATCTGATCTCATCTAAATCTGCTGGCTGTAGGGAGAGGAGTAAAAAGAGATGCTTTATAGATGAACAGAAAATTCCCTGGGGGGATTTGTCTTTCAGTCTGAAATGTGCTCAGGGGATTGGGCGGAATATTGGCTGTTTCCATGCAGTCACCAAGGGAGTGGTAGAAAGTGAAATGTAAAAGTGTGTAGTAGGGAAACAGGAAATAAATTCCTTCCTTTGCAGTCACAGCTCTCTTACGATGAAAATGCATCTCCCCAGATTTCTTTGTGTTGCCAATGGCACGAGCTTGATTGATGAAATACTTGCGAAATGGTTACATATGTGTTTCTGTGTTGCAGTGTATACAAGGAAGTTGTGCATCATTTTGCTTGTCTCGGTGTTTATTGCAGGTAAGAAGAAACATTCTGTGGATAGGGTGGATAGGTATACATGTGTTTAGGACAGGGGTGGCTTACAGGTCTGATTCTCCGCCCAAGTGATCATTGTAAATTTTAGAAGATGTATGAGGCACAAAGTACAGTGGTACCTCAGGTTACATACACATTGATGGGATCTGAGTTGGCTATGGCTCTCCAAAAAAGTGGTCTTGGACTCATGATGGATAGATCAATAGTAATCATGAATGGTGGTGGAAAATGTAAATTCAATGCTGGAGACTTCTAGGAAGCGATTTAAAATAAAGATGCCAGTATTGCAATGCCTTCATATAAATCAATGCCACAGCCACATTCAGGATGCTGTGAAGAATCCTTAGTTCTATCTCAGAAAGGGAACGTTGGGTACATAGGAAACTGTCTTATATCAGTTCAGACCATTGGTTCACCTAGAGCAGTACTGTCTACTTTCTCTGACACTCTTCATGGTTTTTGACAGGGGTATTTCCCAGCCCTACCAGGAGATGCTAGGAGTTGAAATCAGATCCTTTGCCTACTGTGCTACAGTCCTTTCTTGTCAAAAGGACATCACAGAGCTGAGAAAGGTACAGAAAGGGGCATTATTTGGAGGCTAGAGTGATTTTCCTTCAAGGAAAGGCTGAAATATTTGGAAGAGGTGCAAAAACAGTTCTATCAAATTGTAGATGATGTGGAGAAAGTGGAGGGATATATATTTATCTCCCTTTCATAATACAGTGGTACCTCGGGATAGAAACTGAAATCGTGCTCCAGTGGTGCAGCGACAGCAGGAGGCCCCATTAGCTAAAGTGGTGCTTCAGGTTAAGAACAGTTTCAGGTTAAGAACAGACCTCCAGAACGAATTAAGTTCTTAACCCAAGGTACCACTGTACTACGAATTCAGATCATCCAGTGAAACTGATTGGCAATAGATTCATGCAGATAAAAGGAAGTGCTGCTCCAAACAGTGGATAATGAATTTGTAGAATTTTCTGCCACAAGGTATGGTAATGTTTACCACTGGCTTAAATGGCTTTTGAAGGGGGAGGAAAAGCCTATCATTGGCTATTAGACATGATGGCTATATAGAATCTCTAAATATGTAGGTACTGTGCCAGAGGTGGGGAAACCCATGAACCTACAGATGCTGCTGGACTCCAACTCCCGTCAGCCCCAGCCAGTATGACCAGTGTTCAGGAATGATAGGAGTTGTAGTCCAACAGCACCCGGCTGGTCACAGGTTCCCCACATCTGCAGTATGCTACCAAATACCAGTTAATGAGAAGCAACAGCCTTTTGTGGGATTCCTGGAACAATTTAAATGGAAAGTCAAATGTGCTTCAATTAATTCTAAATGTTCATAAAATTTCATATTTTTGCACTAAAATGATTTACATCCCTACTTGCAATGTTCACTGGGCAATGTAGTGTGTTGCCAGGGTAAATTTATTCTTCAAGCATATTGTTCAGGTGAATCTTCCTTTCATTTCCACTTGATCAGACTACACCCAGTTTACATTAGAGGATTTCACAATCACTATCATCTTCCACAACCATCATCATAAAGGTAAAGGTAAAGGGACCCCTGACCACTAGAAGAAGAAGAAGAAGAGTTTGGATTTGATATCCCGCCTTTCACTCCCTTTAAGGAGTCTCAAAGCGGCTAACATTCTCCTTTCCCTTCCTCCCCCACAACACTCTGTGAGGTGAGTGGGGCTAAGAGACTTCAAAGAAGTGTGACTGGCCCAAGGTCACCCAGCAGCTGCATGTGGAGGAGTGGAGACGCGAACCCGGTTCCCCAGATTACAAGACTACCGCTCTCAACCACTACACCACACTGGCTCTCCAGTCGTGACCGACTCTAGGGTTGCGGCGCTCATCTCACTTTATTGGCCGAGGGAGCCGGCATACAGCTTCTGGGTCATGTGGCCAGTATGACTAAGCCACTTCTGGCGAACCAGAGCAGTGCATGGAAACGCCGTTTACCTTCCTGCTGCAGCAGTACCTATTTATCTACTTGCACTTCATGCTTTCGAACTGCTAGGTTGGCAGGAGCAGGGACCGAGCAATGGGAGCTCACCCCCTCGTGGGGATTCAAACCGCCAACCTTCTGATCGGCAAGTCCTAGGCTCTGTGGTTTAACCCACAGTGCCACCCGTGTCCCAACGATCATCATAGAACTCACAATTGGAGAACCAGGATTCAAAGCAATGGCAGGTTAGTAGAATGCTCAGTAGGAAAATTCACTATGTAGTAGTAAAACCTATGTATTTATTTATGAGTTTCTACTGCCTTTCATTGAAGATTCTACAATGGTTTACAAAATTAAGGCTGAAATACAATCACAATAGATTAAGTTTGCCACAGTGATAATGTTGGCATCCATCTGTCTCAGGAAACAATGGAGTGTGCTTCCAGGGGTGAAGTCGAACTTCTGGAGAATCACAATGCCTGCTATTGCTACAGAGGCCAGTAACTCGTAACTGCTGCCTTCCATGTTGTTTTGCTGCATTAGCAGCACCGAAGTGACCTCTCTGGGGTGCAAACCTGGACAGTGTGCATGGAGGTCCTGAGCTGCCTGGGCTGGAGGTCTCAGCATCACTGATGTGGTCCAAAGGAAAACAAAGTACAGTTGCACCTTGGTTTCTGAACAGCTTAGTTCTCGAACGTTTTGACTCCTGAACCGGAAGAGACTGTTCCAGTTTGCGAACTATTTTTGGAAGCCGAACGTCCAACGGGGCTTCCATGGCTTCCAATTGGCTGCAGGAGCTTCTGGAACGGATTCCGTTCGACTTCCAAGGTACGACTGTAATACGTTTGGCACCAGCTTGTCTGCAGGAGTTGCTGGAAGGAGGCTTATAAGATGCCATCCAACCATCTTAGGGACTCCATTCTGGATTTGTGTAGGGTTTCCTCCTTAACCTTTTCCCCTCCCAAAGATATCCCACAAGGCAATAAACCAGTAGCTAAATACAATAGGCTAGTAAACTCTTTAAAACTCTAGAAAGCTTTGGAGAACAGAAAGATCTCAAAGTTTGGGTAGGTATATGTGGGGTGAGTTCCTTCAAATTCCTGGATATCAAGCTATGTAGGGTTTATAGGTAAGCACTAGTACCATAAACCGAGCTTCGAAAACAGATTGGAAATCACTGGTTCTCTTTTAGTACCAAAAATATATACTCCTGATGACCTAAAATTTTGAACCTATCTGTGTACACACCATACATTTCTAACACATTCCCTCCCTTCAAGAATCCTGGGAACTGTAGTTCAGGGATATTTAGAATTCTGGCTCTGTGAGAGGTAAACTACAGCTCCCATGATTATTGGGCTGTGTGGACTGTAAATGTATGGTGTGTGAGCAGCCTTGGTGATGACAGCTGTAGGAGAGCAAGAAGTCATGAATCTGTGCCCAATTCCAGATAGGGGCCTCAAGAGACAATATGCAGCTCTATGTAGGAGCTTTACTCCCTTTTCCCAAGAGATCTTCTGCTAAGAAAAAACTCAAGGACGGGAGTATTGCAGGAGCCTAGAGCTCAAAGTCACGTATGTTAAACGTCTGAGAGCACATCACTAATAATATATTATAAATACATTTTAGCCCATGTCCTGTAGATGTACTCAACTTAAGGTATTCAATTGATTTTAAAAAAATGGAAAGGGAAAGATGGCCTGTTGACTGAATTGTTTCCCCATTGCACATAATTAGTAGCTGATTAAAGAGGCTATTAACATGAGGAAAGGGAGAAAACATGTCAGCCCTGAACACAAACTATCCCTAGACTGGGAGCAATTCAAGAGAATAATTTGTCTTTCCACACCATCAAGCTGATCTGCTCACTTAGTAAATTAAGTTCAAACCATAGCTTTATCCACCAGTAGGATGTGATTAAACTTAAGAGAATGATCCCCCCCTCCATAATTAAATCTGGGGTATTTCAAGCTCTTTCATCCTGGGCTAAAAATTGCTGCTAATTTCTTCTATATAAAAATCTATTATATATTTTCTAAAGGAATATATGTTTCTCAGGGATTCCCGGTACAGATCATCTGGGTGCTCAGGCAAAGGAGGACACAAATGCTGAAGAGTTGAGATGCATTTAACTAGAGGTGACAAACTCTTAAAATACTGAACCATCATATTTACCCACAAATTCATGGGAATTAGAAAGAGACGTCACCAGAGAGGCAAGTGCATTTCTTACAGTAGGGGTTGTCAGACGTTAATCTGGTAGATCTCTGGGTGGTTTGCAGTAGTTGAAGAAGGATTTCTGACTCCCAGCTGTTTAACAATAGCAACAACTTTTTCAAATGCCACATTGATCTGCTGAAATTGAGAAAGTTTGGAGAGAACCTAGAATGGACTTTTGTGTGAAAGGACAGTGAGTTCAATTTTGGTACTAAAAGCGAATTCCTGGGTGCCCTGCCTTCCTCTCTGAGTATTTTGCACTCGGTTCCATCTGGTGGATCTTGGAGTTCTAGAAACAACAAAATAGATCCCACCAGCTACTATCTTGGAGTCATGGCAGCTGCATGTGAAAAATGCTGCAAGGCTTTGCCTTTCTGCTTTGGGCCATATCTACTTGCCTGTCATTTCTTCTCCCTAATATTTCTTTTATAACTTGCCTTAATTTACATTCTTACCCTTAACCCTTGAAGCTAGAAATTTCAGGACGTTTAATAGATGTTGTCACAAACATGCATTTATGGCTTTAGGTTAACGCCCACTTGAGGATTGTGAAGAGGCATCCTGAGATAACCCTCTGCTGCCTCCAGTCCCTTAATAGCCTTGGGGAGGGGACCCCTTTATGGTGGTTTCTGTACTGGGATCCACCTACAGAATCCAAACAGGACAACGTTCTTCCCCTTCCTATTGTTTCTAAGGATCAGTACTGATCCTGACGACCAGAAGGAAGTATCAGTACCATAACAAATGAAAGCCCTTTACAAGGTTCAGACCTTTCTTCCATCGCTTTGGTATCCTGGGAGCAAAGAATTTAAGCAGAGGGTGTGCTCGCTGTGGCTTCCTGCGCGAAGCATTGCATGCTGAAGCCCCCTTGCCCCGGGAGCTTGAATTTAGCACCACGTTGTTGGACAGCTCCCTCCGGGGAAGGCTTTGTGCTCCTGGCCCCCGCGCGGGGAGTTTGATTTCAGCACCCTGGATTCGGACAGCTCCCTGCCGAGATAATAAATGCTTGGCAAGCTGCTTGACATCAGCGTCTTTGGAGGAGTTTCAAACGTGAATCAAATGTGTGAGCATCGCGGCGAGCGAGAGACCCGCTTGTACGCTAAGCAAATCAAGAGCTTTCAACACCAGAGCTGTGGGCAGCTACTTATGCAAGAGAAGAGGATTCGGAGGCGCAGCACCTCCAGCACTTGACAGAGGCGGCATCTTTACAGCAAGGAGCAGGCATCCAGTCCGCCAGGAGAAAGAAAGTCAGAGCATCTTTGCCCAGCTCGCCTGGGAAACCTCGCACAGAAGAAAGACGCTTCCCCATCACCTAACAGGTGTCTCTGCTTCGCAAAGGTAAGCTTTGTTATTCAAAAATGCCGACAATGAGTGGAATTCGAAACCGTGCCTCTTTATTTTGTCATTTTCTGAAACATGCTGCTACACAGTGCTTCTTTTTCGAGAGGGTTCTGAAGGCTTTACAGTGCTATTTCTTGCTCTTATCTCGCATCATCAAACTGATATTTTCTGTTGTTTCCCGTCTGTCCTCCTTTTCTCCCCCGCCAGTCTCTGGCATTTGGTTGTGGTGGGATGAATTAGTCCAACACGTTGCTTTTTAATCCTATAGATATCCTTGGCATCTAATCCTATTCTTCCCAACAGATTTAGAAGCTAATAGAAGATTGCACTGGAAGCTAGTTGTCTCTCTGCCAAACGCCCACAACCATTTCTGGTAATTAATTATCTTTCAAAGTTTAATTTGGAAGTCATATCAATCCACTTCAGAGCTCATTGTATGAGCTTGATCCAGGATGTGAGAACCACTATTTGAGATCTCACAGGTAGCAAACAACAGCAGCAGCAGCAACAACAACATTAAGTTTTGTAACTGGTGCTTCTAGGAAAGGAATTTTGTGTGTGTGTTTAACATTACTATCAGCTGTATCACAGTGGTGACCCTGTTTGATGATTTTCTGTGATTCTAGCTATTCACTGATACTTTAGAAGACAAATGTGGGGGTAAAAATAAAAGTGTTTGATAATACCCCAAATGATTAGCTTTTCAAGATGTATGTTAAAAAATTGAAACATTTTCAACTTAAGAAATGAGAAGATGTTGACAGGAGGAGGCAAGCATGAACACACGGGTTTGCTTCCACTGTCCCAAACCTGTAATGCCTTGCCACTTCATTCTAACTTATAAGTGTTCATATTTCTTGGTTTAATACTTTTACCAGGTTACATTTTGCCACATATGTGGATGTCCTCCACAGGGATTTGGAAATAAAAATCTAAAAATCTATTTCTTCTCATTTTTCTATACTAACAGTAAATAAAAAAAGTCACAAAACAATTAACAAGTTAGGTAAAATCAAGATTGAGAGCAGGAAAAGTTCTTTCTTTCTATTTCCTTCCTTCCTTCCTTCCTTCCTTCCTTCCTTCCTTCCTTCCTTCTTTCTTGGTTCCCAGCAGGGATATCCTTTATAATCTAGAGCCAGAGGCAGGCTAAAGAATAGAGTGCTAGAACATTTAACGAACTCCTAAGGGAGAGGATGTAAGGTAGCTTGTCTCTCAGCTCAAAAGAAATAGCCAGATGAAGCCCACGCTGTAAGACATGTTAAACAAAGAGCATTATTTATCATTCACTGAATTTAAAAAAGCTCAAATACCTTTCCAAAAAGTTGATTCTATTTCATAAACGAGCAAGGTCTAACTTATTGCATTGCTTCCTTTAAAAACAAACCAATGAATACTTGTAAAAATAGAAAGTCTGATCAGCATGTCCATTTCCCCACTGGTGTCTTTCAAATGTTCTGTTTGACCAGCTACTCTGAAAAGCAGTCTGAATTAATTTGTGTGAATTTAAAATCACCCTGGACTGCCATCCATCAGACAACGACTGACAGAGCATCTCCCACTCAGAAAGCTGCCCCTACAGAATGTCTCTTTTGGGGTGATGCATTGAAATGACTGATGGTGTCAATTAAGCAAGGAGACATGGGAGCCTAGTTCTTGCCCTCAGAATCTCCTTGCATGTTTTTGAATGCAGATCACCACCCAAACCCAAGCCTTAGAACTCTAATATTTGGTGGGTGGGTGAGAACAAGGCAGAGAAGCAGGAGATCGAAGCGCTGTGTGGCAGCTTGCATGTTGCCATTGCTCTTATGTAAAAGATACATCGCTCCTGCCCTCACAACGATGTACCACTGATGTCCTTCTAGACACTTATAGATCTTAGAAGGGTCTTGGCAGAGATTTTTGACCACAAGTGTATGAAGGCAGATATCCAAACGGCCTTAAGGGAAGAGCATTGCCAACTGGGGCAATTTCTTACTGCATGGCCCTGATCCAGGAATACATCTTAAGTTTATATTAAAGTTGAGTGTGTGAGTGTTAGCTGTGATTCCTGCTTTTCAGGGGATGATCCTTTGGGTCCATTCCAACCCTATAGTTCTATGATTCTGAGAGTGGTGTGGTGCATGGTATAGAGTGTGAGACCTGAACTGATGATAACTTGGATTCAAATCCTATCTTGGTCATGAAGTTCACTTATGGAGTGGCATAGAGCAAGTCTCTTAGCAGGATTTTTGTGAAGATAAAATGGGAAAACACCATGGGTGCTGCCTCAGGCACCATACAGGGAGGGCAGGATAACATTTGAAAAATAAAACAATGTTTCTTGAATCTTATTGGTGTGTGTGGAGTGAGGTCTAGAGAGGAAGGCTCTGCCAGTTTATCTCACTGGAAACAACAGGGCCATATCCACTTGTGGCAAATGAGGTACACCTGTTGGCCTAAGAGGAACTGAGAAATAATGAAAATAATTGTTGCTTGAGTCAATATACAGTGCAGGGCCAAACGGAGTTGAACACCCTCATAACACATGTCTTGCAAAAACTAAGCAGGAATTAATGTTACAAGTGGATCTAAAAGCGGTGACAAGTAAAAGTACAATCCAGAGTTCGCCATACATGGAGATCCTGATAACAGTTACCAGTTGTGACTGTAGCCAAACCCTGATCTGCGAAACCAAAGGGTGAAATGGGGTGGCAGTCTCCACTCAGCCCAAAAGGGCTGTGCCAGCCTCTGCCAGTGGAGTGACGCTAGTGTCACTCTTCAGCATGAAGTCCCCTATTTCACCCACCCCAAATGCAAGTGAGTGGAAGTATCATGGAAGCACCATGGACAGGATCCCCATGAGTGGTATCACACAGAGACCCCCAAAACAGAACAATCTGTGGGGAGAGGCTGAATCAGCCCGCAACCTACTGGATCCCAAGTGCCCCCCAAGTGCCATCACTTGACATCTAGGCTGGTGTAACATGGAGCAGGGGTTTGCCTGCCCCATTGCATTCCGCCCTCGGTCAGCCAGCGTGAGTGGCAGGGCTGCAGATATAGTGGTGGCTACAGAGCTCCATCACAGCCCAATGCTGCCCAATGAGGGCTAGGATTGCTATGCCCGCTGCTTTTCTGGAACCATAGGAAGCAGCTAGCCACAGGTTGATCCGAAGGTTGGCGGACAGCGCTGCTTCCTAGAAGACTCATTCTGCCTCAGCAATAGAGAAATGGCCAAGTGAGCCCTGTTGCTACTGCATGGATAGGGCATCATTAGGTTACGGTTCTTCAAAACAACACATAGAGCATTGGCATTTTCAGAGAAGGAACGAATAGAGGACAATACAGTATCCCTGAGCCCTTTTATTAACTCATGGACCATCTATATCCCCTGTTTTGTGTATCGATTATGGTAGCCCCACCTTACCAAGGCAAATCTAATGAAACAGGGAAATATCTATTATAGAATATGTTCTTACATATGTAACAGCCAAGGGAGAATTGGATAGAGATGTACACAATTCTGAATGGCCTGGGGCAAAAGAGGAAAACAAAATAATACTAAAAATCCCCCCCTGAACTGCTCTTCCACTGCACATCTACAAAATTCCAGAATTGGAGGGCACCTACTGAAATGAACATGCAGCAAAGTGAACAAAAGGAGCTCTTCTCCCTCTTTCCCACAAAACTGTCGCTTGGGATCCTTTTGCAATGGAATGTGATTTACCAGCTGCTGAGAGGGCAAAGCAACAGGGGAGGGCAACAGCCTTCCTGCCCTCCCTATGAGCTTCCCAGAGGCGCCTGATTGGCCCCTGTGAGGAACAGAATCATTAGTCTTGTCCAGCAGGACTCTTCGTATATTCTTATGTGCAAGTGGATTTAAAACAACAACAACAGCAACAACAACAACAAGGCAAGTTCATAAAAGAGAGGCGTATTGACAAAGACTTTTAATTAAGGTGGCCAAGGCATCTCTGCCGTCTTGCTGAATGGATTTCTAAGCACAGAAATGCTGGAGGCTCCAAATGATTGATAGTAAATGGATGTCTCTGGCAGTACTTCATTCTGTTAGACATTTTATTTAAATCAGGCAGAAGTAGTCTTTATTAAAAAATGGAAAGCTGGGCTAAATATTCCATTGGTCTGATCCAATTACAGCTTTCTCTTAGTGTAAAATTGCCTCAGCGATCCTTCCTTGCCTATCAGTGGGACAGTGAAGTGGAGTGTTTATAATCTGTTTGCAACCTCTGGAAGTCTTTATGACAGTTGTTCTTCCAGGAATAGATATTAAAATGTGACATTATACAAATGTTTGACTAGAAGGAGACTGAGAGGTCAAATTTTTATCACTGGGTCTTGAAGAAACCATATTTTTTGTTCTGTCAGATTGGAACAAACTTTCTGCGCTCTAGAGCAGCCTTCGCTAAACTGGTGCTTCCCATATATTTTTAGCTACACAACTTCTGTCATCTCTGTTCCTTGGCCATGATGATTGGGTCTGATGGGAAGGAAGGGTAGTCCAAAACATCTGCAGGGCATCAGGCTGGGGGTGGCACTGTGGTCTAAACCACTGAGTCTCTTGGGCTTGCTGATCAGAAGGTTGGCGGTTCGAATCCCCGCAACAGAGTGAGCTCCCGTTGCTTGGTCCCAGCTCCTGCCAACCTAGCAGTTCGAAAGCATGTCAAAGTGCAAGTAGATAAATAGGTACTGCTGAGACAGGAAGGTAAACGGTATCTCCGTGAGCTCTGGTTTCTGTCATGGTGTTCCATTGCACCAGAAGCGGTTTAGTCATGCTGGCCACATGACCCAGAAAGCTGTCTGTCGACAAACACCGGCTCCCTCGGCCTGAAAGCGAGATGAGCACCACAACCCCATAGTCGCCTTTGACTGGACTTAACCATCCAGGGGTCCTTTACCTTTACCTTTTACTCTAGCACTTAATCCCCACTAAGAGGATATGTTGCTCCACAGGGCAGTGAATATTTCCTAGAACTACAGACAGCAGGCCAACAAGGGTCAGTTTTGGATCAGTGACTACTGGATACCAAAGGGCTTCCCTTCTAATTTATTGTAACATTTTCTGAGACATGATTGTTGACTATCACAATCCATTGCAAAAGGGTAGGATACCCAATGGGTGCCTTGTTCCCAGCAACACTTATGAGGAAGTGAAACAGGAGCCATCTCCAGAATATTTGCTTTGGTGTCCTAATAGATTATGGAGAAAGCATTGGTTCCAATCTAAGAGCCGATTGATTCTGTCTCTGTGAAACAAGCTACTTGTTACATGAGAATGTAGGAAATAGAAACCTAAATAGCTGCTGCTTCTATAGAAAGGAGGTTTGCGAGCACAGTCTGTAGGAGAGAAGCAGTTGGTGTGCTCATGCACTTAACTCTTTCCTGCCAGATACCTGCCTTCTGCAACTCTGCAGCCAGTTTCCAGATGCGTGCAATCTCATAAATTTGCAGATACATGTCCGGAATCCTGTAAGTGGAGAGGCAATTGGGGAAGTTGAAATGGAGAAAATACACCTGGTATGGGATGAATTAAGCACACCCTGCACTTTGCCACTTCACAACATCCCTTTCTGAAGCTGCTTTGCCTAGGAGAAGAAACTGTCAGTTTTGCTATGCTTTTGCAGTTTTCTGTGTAACATGTAGTTTGCCTCTGTGAGCATATTTCTTGCCTGCGGAATGAATATTTGTATCGAGACCAGGGTTCAACGTTTTGCAACCTGCATGCTTCCTTGAAAACTTTAATGTTTAGTTGCTGAATATATATTTGTTGATCCTATATAACAAAACAACTATATCCTCCTCATGGACTGGCTGCTTGGCTGGCTGTGTTGTCTCAGTTGCTGAAGGAGAGATGGAGATTTGTAGCTTTAAACATTTGGAGAGCAGTCAGAGCTCAATGAAAGAACATATATTTTGCAGAAACTCCCAGAATCAGCCCCAGCATCATATTATGAACATCACAGGCTAATGTTAGCATGTTGGTTAATCCAGCCTTAATCAAAATGGAGCCAATCTCTCCTGTTGGTGGTTGTGGTGGGGAATCAAATGAAGGGCCAAGTACAAATTTTCTCAACTTTTCCACAACCTTTTATTGGACCACCTAAATGGAGCTAGCAGACCACCCCCAGTCCACATGGATCACGGTTTCAGAACTTCTGTTCTAACTGGGTGCACTGCAAGGAAACTTTCCATGCTTGTAGCTTGTTGTCAAATTGTGCTTCGATGATATCTGGTAGTTGTTTACATTCTGTGGGTGGATTTACTGCTGTTGATTATATCCATATCTAAATAGCCATATCTGTATCGATGCATATATACATATATTTGCACATAAACAAATGTGTTCAAATATCATCAACACGTTTCCATTCAAGGGATACAAATATAACAGGATACCACCCATCTGTCAGGTGTAACATGATAAAGATAACCACTACTTCACCAGGAGGAGCCAGGTACTGGGGCTGAGTTCTGAATCTCTTCTATACACATTTTGCCGAATGGCAATTAAAATTTGATTAAGTTTCAACATTTGAATTCCTGCCTTCTCCTTTGTATTTGGATTGTTAACACAGGAGAAATTCACATTGTATTTTTTTTTTAAAAAAATTGAGGTCCGGTTTTAAAAGCTGTCTTCAAAATTGTGTGAGACCAGCATCCATGAAGACTCCCTCAAAGAGTGGGTGGATATAAAGCAAAGCTGGGAAAGGTTTTTTTTCCTGTGTAGCATCACATGCTGGCTGGGGGCAGGAGTTAGAGCTAGTGGCAGGCAGGGCAAGATCAAAAGTGGGAGGGGCACTCTCCCCCTCTTTTTTCTTGCTCCACAGGGGGTCCTGTTGTTACACACCTGCCACCATGTTTCTAACAGTGTTTGCTGTTAATTAAAAGTCCAGAGTTTTGTTAAAAATGAAGGCTTTATTTCTGCAGACTAAATGTGCCTTCTCATGCTTTAACTCCTTGCTCTATGTGCTGCATCATTTTGTATGTGTGTGTTGGGGGGGGAGGTCCCTCAAACCATGTCCTTTCTCCATGACTGTCTCCTCTATCTAGTTTCCCGAGTCTCTCACTTAGTTCAACACATGGATACAATTTCTACCACCCTCTTCTCCCTCTCCCTCTATGCCACCCCCCTTGCCTCCTGGGTTCTGCCTCCTTGCCACCAGAATGAAATCAAGGTTGTCTACCTCCTGACATTAAAGGCAGACACAGTGCTTGGTTGGGACCAGGGGGGTCAGAAGTCAAATCACTCCTCAGTCTATCTTCTCTACCTCCTTGAGATGGTCACATAATTGTTGTAAGAAGGTTTCGTTGCACAAGGATCCTTGCAGTGCTGCTTTGAATACAATTCATTCTTTCCCTGTGAATACAGCAAATGTTTAAACGGTTTAGAAGGGCTAGAAGGCAAATCTTAAGGGATTTGGCAGTGTATTTTTTTAAAAGTGGTTAATGGCAAGTGGTCAGGGCCTGCCTTGATTCTACATATGCACTGTGCTACTACCTCCCTCTGTTTGGAACTGGCAGATTAGGTTGAGATGTAAGGCAGATATAAGTAGTTGTATAAGGCCAAGGCAAACTGATTATAAGCGAGAAAGCAGCATTTCTTCTTCATTCACCAATAAGAACCCAACCATTCATTGACATCAAAGCATGCCTAGCAAAGCAAGAATATAAGTATTATGTTAAGTATTAAGTATTAAGTAATTATTCTTAAAAACCCTTCATACACTTGAACAAGCTGTGTGGATGAGAGTGAACATGTTGTGCCTGAATCTAAACAAGATGGAAATGATGGTGGGAAATCCAGATGGTCTGTAGGAAAGAAGGCACTGTCCACTAGAACCAGAATGTCCCTACCTCTGGCAGGGCAGATTTCCAGGCTTGTCAGTGACTAACAGCCACAGCTCACAGTTCTGACAGTTCTGTTATTTGCAGATCAGGGTCTTTCTGAGATCTAGGTCCTGACACCCATTATTTCTGCCTATGTAGCCTTAAGGATAATTTACTGCAATACACTTCTTATGAGGCTGTGCTTGAAACAGGTCAGAAGCAGCCTGATTGTTAACAACAGTAGGAGAAAGAGAACACATTCAGTCAAGCTTTTGTCAACAACACTGGGTGCCAGTTGGCTTCTGGGCCCATTACAGAATGCTGGTTTTGATCCAGATAGCTCTGCCAGTTCTGAGGCAATATTTCTTCCCCAGAAGAGGCTGTGCAACTATTAAAATCAGCTTGTAGCCCAAAGGCAGATAGATGCAGCAGGGCTTTCTCAGTAGTGGCCCCAGTTCTATGGAATTCCCAGCTCTAATTGTTCCACAGGCTTTTGTTTGTTTTGTTCCACAGGCCATTTGATCTAGGCAAATGTTTGGTGAACTTCTGCGCTCTATTGAGGTGGTTTATTAGGACATGTGCATAAAATCTTTTCTGGTCATAGTAGTCATTTGATATTATGATGCTTCTTTTCATAATAGTTACACAATCTTGACATTTTCTGACTTTATTTAATTATAAACCCATCACAGGGATAATCTCAGAGCAACCTACAACAGGAACGAATTCAAAATGTTGACATTATTCCTGGTGTAGGCTGCCACAATCCTATCAGAGGGAGTGGGATAAATAGGTCAACAACTAAAGGCAATCCCTTTGAGTCCTGTTATTCTGTAATTTGAATTGTGTGGGTTGTTCTGTAAGTGGGGATAAGAGCAAGGTGTCATAGGGCTAGCATAAGGTTTCTTGAGAGCTACAAATTAATCCAAGCGCCATTGCCATCATTACCTGTAGCACCAACTTCTAAATAAGCCAGCAAGGTGGTACTTCATAATCTCCTGCTGTGAAAACTGTCACCAGTTTTCTGCTACCTTCTTGGCTGGGGAATATATTGCTCTGATTATTTTTTTAGAGTGGGCGGTTGTTCACTTCCCTGGGTCTTGCCCAGAAATGTGATGACTGGGAAGCTGTGGAGAGAGCCTGGTGCCACTTCCTGACAGCCATACTTTCTGGAATGCCCTGGAAGTGGCAAGATGCAATGGGAAGTCCCATCAGTCCCAAGGCATTTCAGGAAGTTCAGCTGGCAAGAAACTGCAGAGAGAGCCTGCGTTTTTTATATTAAAAGGCAAGGGACACACTCCCTGCTCCACAAAGAGAAAACAGGTAGTTAGCAGCTAGTTAAGACTCATCTTTTTTGGCTGGCATTTGATGAAGGAGATGGCTGGTTGCAGCTGCTACTAGTAATATGTATTGTGATTTGTAATATGTACTATAGGCTTGTTTGTAATATGATTTTATAGACTTTAAAATCTATTTGCCTATCATAAACTTTTCTGTGGCTTGTGCAAATGACAGTATATAAATGATCTAAAGAAGTAATAAATTTTCAAGATTTTTGGCACAGGCCTCATTTCACCTGCTTTGGAATCTCCCTCAACATCATGTTTGCAGTATCTCAGGAACAGCATCCAATCACATATTTTTTTTCTCTCTCTCTAGCCTGGTGGCTGCCCTATTCCCTGATCTAAGCCATTTGAGACTCAGTAACACATCCTTCTCTAGCTCTCCTACGTCAGGCTTTCAGGGTAGATGAACTGACCGACCAACATTCCATTTGTGTTAAAACAAATAACGGGCTGGGAGGAACATCTCAAATGCTGTAACAGCCCAAAATAAAGATGACTGCCTCTCAGTCTCCATTCTGTGAAGTATTCTGTGCATAGCCAAACTGCGGTAGTTAGAAGACTAACATCCTGGACTGCAAGCATGGATTGATTTGATAGGTACCTTAATCCCTTAATAAAACTAATGAGTGTTTTTGCAGTTGTCCTAGCTTGGACAGGTTAAGTAAAAGAGAATTGGAATGGCATATTTTAAAAATATTTTTCCTGCTAGGCTGCTAGTTCTCGCACTCTGCCTTCAACATCATGGGAAAGGTGCCTGTTTTTAGTCCTTAGAGGTAGGCAAATTTATTTGAGTGTAATCAATTGTTTACAACAAGGCAGATGGTTAATCAACTAAATCTTGTTAGTGCCAGTATTATAGTGCCTATTGCTTGTTAATCCCCTGGGAACTTAGCCACATATCAATAAAAACATTCAAATGAATGCAGCTACTTATCTCCTCTTCTTCTTCTTCTTCCTCCTCCTCCATCTACTCAACTTACTAATGAAGAGGGACAATCCGGTTCCTTACCACATCCTCTTCTCATGATTAGAACATCCTTTCTCTAACACACACACACACACACACACACACACACTCACACACACTTCATTGGCCCCTAGTCTTTGTTTACTCATTGTATTTAGATGCTATCTCTCCTCCAAGGAGCTCAAGGTAGCCCAGATGGCTCTTGCCTTCTTCATATTATCCTCACAGTTATGCAGTTTAGGCTGAGAGTTGGTGGATGGCCCAAGGCCCAAAGTTACCCAAGTGAACTTTGCTGCGAGGGTCGAGTAGCAGCTGTGGTGGCTTCCAACAAGATCTCGTGAGAGTTCTGTGTGATCTTGCTGGAAGCCACCACTGCAAAAACCCAACAAGTGAGGCTGTGGTGGTGTGGCACCTTTTCACTCCATCTCAGGCAGCAAAACAGAACCAGCTGCCCCTGCCTCTTCCAGATCCTAGTCCAGCTCTCGCACAGTCTTTCATATGCACACATGTAATTACCACTTTCAAGGGTGTTATGTACTGAGTTGAATAGGATCCAAAATGCAGCTGTCTGATTGGTCCTAGAACAATAGGATTCAGAATGCAGCAGTATGATTGGTCTGCAGGAGCCACCCAATCCAGCTCCAGGTGGAAGTGAATCCACAACCTGATTGGCCTACAGGAGAATCCCGGAATTAGCCAATCACGTGCAGCCCATTGTGTAAATAATGTATATAAAGCAGATATTTTGGGGAAAATTTCATCCCTCCTCACCACTATGAGCTGAATAAAGAGCAGACTGGATCAGTCCATAGGTACTTCTGCATTACTTGAAATTTTAGATGCCTGTTTTTCTGCTCTTGGGAACAGGGAAGCTTTCTTATGGGAACGGTACCAACATTTCTGCACTCAGTTAAGATACATTAAGTTTTAAAATAACCGAAGTATTTTTTTTCTCCCCAAGTTTCAGTGCAAAATATCCATAAAATATGCAACTTGATGCCTCCACTCCTAGACATTCATCTGTTTTGTCCTATTGTGTCTGCTCTCAAGTACTTAGTACTCTCCACTGTTGTCAGGTAATGGTCCCAAACAATAAAAACTCATGCATATAAATGAAAACAAAAATAAGAAATACAAAGCAACAGAGAATCTAAAAGCAGGTGATACTAAAGGAGCGGTGGGGGTGGGGTGGAGGAAGACCAAAAGTCTGCCACAACAGAAAATATTCCCCCTGAAATGGGGCATCATCCAAGAGGGAACCAAAGATGACCAAGGCCTGGGCACAGCAACAGAGAAGACTCTGTCATCGCATATTCCCATCAAATGGTACAATTTCTCCCATGGATTTCAGAGAGTGGGCAAGTTCACATGATAGGTGCTGGCCCTAAGCCATTTGGGACCTTAAAGGTAATTCAACCAGCACATTGAATTTTTCTGAAAGCAAACCAGCAACCTGTGAAGAGGTTACACAAATGGAGTCATGTGGTTCCAATAACATGATTTATTTCAGTGCAATTTCTTTTTTTGGTTAAATCTATATACCAGTTTCCTGCACAAATAAACTCCATTCAAACAGGGATGAAAGAGTGTTCATAAAGCCTCTGGAATCTGGATGCAAAAGAAGGACAACCTAGATTTCCTAGATGTCTTGATTTCAAATATCTCATGATTTTGAGGAGCTGCATCACAATTTTAATCTCAACCTGAAAGGGACTACAAATCTTCTGGTCAACCCAACTGGCTGGATTGAGGCCCTAGGGAGTGGGGGTAGGTCATGCTTCCAGGAACGTGCTTCCTTACATTGAAATGCTGCCCTTTCTGTAGAATCATTGATATCTCGCTCCACCTGTGCAACCCCATGAGAAGTGCAAAAACTCCATCAGCCTTGACTTGGCATCCAATACATGCATTCAAATCCCATACAGATTAAATTACTTACATGCAAATTAAATACGGAAATGATGCGGCAATTTGAAGCTCACACGTTTCCAAGGGAGAGTCATTAGGTCTGAACAGAATCCTTCCATAACTTTGCTGGACATGTGATTCCCCTAAACTTGGAGATCCTTCCATGACCTGATTGAGCCCCAGAGACCAAAGTACTGACTCCCACTTTTACTCATTTTCCCTTGTCACCTTACCAAGCCAATGAGAATCTTCTGCTGAAGTAATTATCCTGGTCCATTCAGCTACCTCATGGTGTTGTGTGAGTCCCATCTTGCTAAGTGAGATATGAAGCCAAGATGCATTGTTGATGGGCTGTTTATTATCCTCCCCACAATGCTAAAAGCAGAGGTAGCTCTGTCAACATGGACCAGATGCAGTCTCTGTTCCTTGTTATTTAAGTCTACCCCTGATGCTGCAACTGATGCTCAGTGCAGAGCCAGAAGCCATTGCTGTGAGCCTAATCAGGAGCAAAACCAGGGCTCCCTGCAATGAGGAGAGAAATAATATCCGTACTCAGTTATTATGTCTTTCAGCCTCCTCTGAGCTCCCCACAGGCCTGAACTTGCATGATTTCAACCCACTTTGCATGTATCTCACCCTTCCCATTTTGCTGCTGTATTGCCTGTTTGAGTTCATCTGATCAGGTCTCCTGTTCCTTAAGCATTATGCTTCACCATATTTATGAAATGCAATAGGCCAACAATTCTGCATGGATTGCCAGGACATGCCTGACTGCCCCATCATGCCATTAACAAGGGAAAGGTCATGGGGTGTTCAGCAAATGTTTAATTCAAGAAAGCTGTTTCTGTTCTATTTATATCTCATTCAGTCTTCCCCTCCATGGCAGCTCTGGAATGGTCTACTGTAGTCACCATGGAAGATGCAGGATGGGAAAGGCTGAGGAGATGAACGGAGCAACTATGATGTGACTGGGATATCTATGATGTGACTGGGACATATGCCAAGGTCCCTTCTTATGCCTTCATTTGAAACCAGAAATGCACAACAAAGTTTTGTTTTTAATTGTTTTGTTTATTATTGCATTTCCACCCCACCTTTTTCCTTCAAGGAGTTCAAGGTGACATATGTGGTTCTCCCCTTTTCCGTATTACCCTTCACAATGACACTGTGAGGTTGGCTAGATTGAGAGATGGTGACTGGCCCAATTTCAGCCAGTCAGCTTCATGGCCAAGCGGGCACTTGTGCTCCCCTAGGTCCCAGTTCAACCCTCTAACCACTACACCACACAAGCTCTCTGTTTCCTTTCCTCCGTCTCTGCTACTGGAGAGAGATTGGCATCAGGAGACTCAAAATGGGTCTCCTGGCTGAGCTGCCCACCCCTTGGTTTTGAAGCTGGCAGCCTTATCTAAGGAGGAGCCTCATCTAATGGGGTGCGTAGTGATCTGCTTTGATGCTTGATCCTAATGCTTTGCTTATTTAGGTGTTGAATAAGATGTTCTAACATCCTGAGCGGTTGAAACGAACTGCAGCACTTCAAACTGAGAGTAGAGGATGAAATTTTGGGGTGCATTCATAAGTTTTAAAAAAGCCTCCACACCAATAGAAAATAGCAAAATAGACAATTTTGCACTTAAATGTAATTTTCTGCCTGCAAGGGGGTGCATTGTGGTGCCGTGTTTATCATTTTTAATGCTCTCCTGTGTAATAATATGTAACTGAAAGTGGTACAGCCGATTCAACCACTTCAACATACTACCATCTCCTTATTTAGCACCTTATTCTGCTGCAGTGGTGCAGCTGGGTAATCTTAGGCGCTGGACTGAATGGTCTTCGTGATGTAGGTGTGGAGAATGGGTGAGGTATTTTAATACATCTTACTTCATTTCTCAGAATGTGTTAAGCCAGTCTTGCTGCACTTGGTGACCCTCCTGCCAGTGACAGCTAGTGATATTTGGAACTGGGCGGGGGGCAAAAGGCAGGGAAGCCCATCCTGCTCCCTTCTGAGTTCTGTCAGGGTAACACTGAGACTAAGGGGCAGAAAGCTGACATGAAGAGCCAATCCCTGAGACTGGCTGTAAGAAGGTTGGCAGGTGGGTGCCGGCTGAGGGCAGACTGAGGGTGGTGGGACACTGTTCCTTTTGCCCTAATGGACAAAATGCTCTATGGCCTCCTGCTCATTTAATTCCTCCTGGGTGGGGGGTCCTGGACAGCTGCCCCAAAGTCCTGCCCTGATGGTGCCACTCTTCTGCTGCGTGTTGAACAGCCAGCTTTGGCTACGGGCAGCCAACGCAGAGCAAAGTGGCCCATTGGGGCTGTTTTATGCTCTACTAAAAATAGACCCAGAATTGGTACTCTACAGATGATGCGGTTTCCAGCTTGGAAAGTTTAATCATAGACACCTCCGCGCCTTTCCTTCACGTCAGGTGGCAGGCTGAGGTCTACCGTGTCTCACACGGTGAGGCAAAATAATAAGCAGAATCAGAAAGGCCAGCAGGTTTACTTACCAGAAGCACTGGGGTGTGAGGCTCGTAGAGGAGCTGTACTTGTCACACACCGGCTCCTGTGACCATCAGTGCGATGTCAGTTGTGCTCTCCTGATTGCTGGCACCGTAACCTTGGCACACAGGAAAAATGTACAAGCCGTGGCCTAGATTAACATCCTCTAGAGTTTAAAAACGGAGGTCCAAGAAAGCAAATGTGACTAGAGGGCCATTGGGGAGAAGGCAGAATGATAATTTCTCAGTGTCTGTTTCACCCACCCCCAAGAAGAAGCGACAGTGAGTTAAGGTTAAATTGATTTGCATACAAGCATAGCCACGTACCTGTACCTTGGTGCAAGTTTCTAGCTAACTTAAATAGCGGTAGATGAAAACAATCCTCCTCACGTGGGAAGGAATTCACTCTCTCTGCTACCTTTTATAGCAGCCATCAGTAAGTGGTGCGGTACTTTGTATTTCTTCCAGCCTGCCAGTGTGCTTTCAAACAAAGCCTGCTCCTGGATTGCATTGTAAGTCCTCGCCAGACAGAAATTAAGGCAGTTGACCTTATTAAGCTGTAGTTACAAGGAGTGATCCAACAGCTGCTGGGCTCACTGTGGCTAGATAATGTGCTGAAGCGGAGGGGAATTACTGGGATTTTCACACCCTGAAGCTTCAGCTCCAGTAGCATTGGCATCTTAATACTGTTAAAGCACCACCAGCTCAGCAGTGCTGAAGTAGGGGCCTCTTTTCTCTGTTTCTTACTGCAGAATCATCTCAACAGGTTAGGAGTCTGCTATCCTTTTTACTAAGCCTTTGGAGAAGTGGCTGGTGAACACTGGGCACCTGGACTGCTTAATGAAGACTGCTTAGGATGACTGGACCAATTTAGGGTCAAATAATTTGGTTACGCAAAGGAAGACAAGGAAGGAAGCTCAAAACAGCTTGTGCCACAGGTGCTAGACTTATTTATTTACTTACTTTCATAATTTATAAACCATTCTACATTCAGAGAATAGCTGAGTGGTGTGCACAAGAGGAACGTAAAATATAGCACAGATCATAAAGCAGTATTGAAGCCTGAAAACCGGCAAGAATGAAAGACTTCTTAAAATGAAAAGAAAGTTTCTGACAAATGTCAAAGACATAACAATGTTGGCAATTGCTTCACTTCGAAGGGAAGAGAATTGCAGAAAACTGGTGTCACAACACTAAAAACATGTGCTCAAGTCAAAGAATGCTTGAAAGCAGGGAAATGTGGCTTGACTTTGAGTTCCAAAAAGTTGAGACCAGTCTTTCCAGAAGCTGCATTTTGGGCATTTTTAAAGTACCAGCTCATGGAGATATCCCTCATGAACTTTTATTCTATGTACCTCTTATGATAGTGCTCACATTTTGGGGAAACAACTGGACAAACATGCTTCTGTATCAATAAGCTCCTGTTTCAGGAAGCTCCTGGGATTTCCCCTTCCCTGGGCTAATGAAAGACTTCGGGGGCATTCAAAACAGTGCCAGCAATGCCCACAACAACCAAAGCACTGCTTCTGCTCACCACCAAATGCATTAACATCCCATCTCCCCAGGCTGCCTCCCCAGCATCCCCTGCACTACCAGCAGGACCTCTGACCTGCTTGGTGCTGTGCTCTGGGGTAGCAACACCTCTCATCCCTTCCTGGCCCCTGTAGCTCCTTAAACTCAGCCCCCATTCACAGTTGCCTCCCATCACATTTAATTACCCAAAACACACTGACTCAACCCTTAGATGTATAAAAAAGCACTGTCCTGGTCCATACATCTGTAGATCCTCAGTCCCCACAGAACCACATAGCCATAAAATCTATAAATAGATCTACAGGCTAGGGTTTTGCATTTGCTGTCTTAATTCAAGCAGTGTCCAGATCAAGGGAAGTAAGCAACACTCTATTCTGCCTTGGTCAAACCACACCTGGGTGCCACAAGGATATTGACAAGCCAGAACATGTGAAGAGCAGGGCAACCAAGATGATCAAGGTCTGGAAACCAGGCCTCATGGAGAACAGTTGAGGGAGCTGGATATGTATGTTTAGCCTGATAAGAGGAGACTGAGAGAAGATACGACAGCCATTTTCAAATATCTAAAGGGCTGTCACATGGAGGATGGAACAAGCTTGTATTTTCCTGCTCCAGTGGGCAAGACTTGAACCAATGCATTCAAGTTACAAGAAAGGTGATTCCAACTCAACATCAGGAAGAACTTTTTGACAGTAAGAGCTGCTCAATGGTGAAATGGACTACCTCCTTGGAGCTTTTTAAGCAGCGGTTGGGTGGCCATCTGTCATGGATGCTTTAGCTGAGATTCATGCATTGTGGGAGGTTGGACTGCATGACTCTTCAAACTTTAGGATTTTGTGATTTGGATAATTAAACTTGGTGGGTGGGCACCATCTACCCAGCACTGAAATGACTCTTCATGCTTATAGAAAACCATTAGTAGCAAAAACATAGGCATATTGAAGTTGGGAACATTTCATAAGCAATTGAAAACTAGAAACTGAGAGTCAGGGTTCTTGTAATTTTTTTCTGAAGCTGGGACCCAAAGTACAACTTGGAGGAAGCAGTCATCATCATGGAGTTGAGTGCTGCTTTTGTTCGGGGCCTCTTGTTGCACACATGACCTTTTTCTAAAGCGTAGGGTTTTGAATATGACAAGCATGTATTTGCAAGCCCATCTATCATGCAATTACACAC
Organism: Podarcis tiliguerta; assembly: GCF_965153285.1. Classification (NCBI taxonomy): domain Eukaryota; kingdom Metazoa; phylum Chordata; class Lepidosauria; order Squamata; family Lacertidae; genus Podarcis; species Podarcis tiliguerta. The sequence continues at coordinate 51,046,808 of NC_139535.1, read as the reverse complement.
TTCAGGTAGCCAGGATTGAGTGCTGAATAACACAGTGGCAAACTCAAATTTGCTGCTATGTGACGTGTGAAAAGGCTAGTCCCTCCCTGGTGAACAACGCTGTGCAAAGTGGAGGATGTCTAACAGCGTTGCTTGATTGTCAGTGTTCCAAATACATCCAGCACTGCCACTTTCCTATTTTATTCTGTGCGTTTAGAGTTTGCCTTTTTATTTACGGAAAACCAGGAACCAAAGATCAAGAGAAGTACTTGGTTCTCTTTGCCATTCCTCAGTCTGAGCACAGATCTGGTTGCTGCTGTTGCTGCTGCTGTTTGTTTTCTGGAGCTTCTGGAATTTGCTGTGAGACACACAAGTAATAACACCCCCTTAAAATAAGCAGTTGAAAAGGCTTGCTACTAATGACACACAAACACAGAGATTAGTGGATGTAATTAGTGTTCCTTCACACAGTTCATTCTTCAGGTCGGATGAGCGGAGAAGTGTTTGTCAACAGCCAGGGAACCGCCTGTTTGCAAGTTGTATGCATTTATAATTCATACACGAAGCATAAGACAATCTGTATAAACTGAGAGCCGTGTGAGGAAGGGTTGTGAAACAGGGCAGGTGTTTGCCATAGAGAGGGCATATCAACAAGCAGCACAACAAATGTGGAAGTGTGAATCTTTGAGAAGGCAGATGCTCCACTCCCATCTGAACAGGGACCTCTCTAGGAATCGTTCAGCACAGTCGATATTCTGGGCATAGTTGTTTACATTTTTGCATACACGTGAAATGAACATTTTCACCACGGATTCTTCAATAACTCAGCATTTTACTATTGCATTTCACTTGTCTGAGTCTCAAAAGAGCCAAAGGATTTGGGTGGGATTTTTTCTCTCTTTCCAAGATTGTGAATCTGGCACTGCGGCAAAAGTTTGCATACCCTCCAACGTTTCTCCGATGAAAATAGAGACCCGTATGCATTTGTTGCCTTGAGCCAATTGCAACCTCTCTGCCTCACCTACCTCACAGGGTTGTTGTTAAGAAAATTGTGAGAAGGAAGCAACCATGTGCAACACCTTCAACAGATAAATGGAATGAAATAAAATTTTAGTTGTAAGTTTGCCTTGAGTCTCTGTCAGGGGGGAAAGGTGGGGTATAATGAGGAGGGTGATGACAACGGTGATGGAAGAAACTGTGAGAATGACCAGGAGCATACGAGACAGTAAATCCTATTGAATTCAGTGGCACTTAATTCTGGGTAAAAATGCTTCAGATTGCAGTGGGAGGCTGTTCAGTCTTGACCCAGTTACCTGAGAGTCAGCTCCGTTGAATACAGTGGGACTCACTTCTGAGTAGACAGTGTCAGGCTCCACTTATAATAAAGGAGTAAACACTCCATGTGTTTCTTTTTTAAAAATGGCCAGCTGCAAAAGCACTGCAATTAAAGAATTTAAAGCGGATAGGTGACCTTTCCTTTCAACATTATAGCAAGGGCTTTGTATGCCAGCTTCACTGTTTCCTTCATTTGGTGCAGGTATTTTATTTTCAGTAGAAACAGAACTCTGCTTTTGTTCTCCAAGTCATGCAGGGGAGGAAAAAAGAAAAGCGGGACACTCCAGGATCAAATCCGAAACAGGGATGGTTTCTGTAATTCCAGCACTGTCCCTGGAAAATTGGAACACTTGGAGTGTATGAGGTGTATATTAGCATTTCCAATGAGCAAGTAGCTGCTTCAGGGAGGCTGGTAACCTTTTGGCTTTGCAGGGCTGCAAGTTTTAATCTTGCTGTTTTCATCAAAATAGAACTTTTTAAAGCATACATTAAAAACCCCAGATATCATTTAAACCTACACAGCCATTGCCAAAAACACACACCAACTTTTAAAATGTGAGGGACACTTAACTATTCATAATCCAAAAGCATTTCCCCCTCTAAATTAAAAGGAGAAAGTATTCCAATCATCAGACAAAGAGAAAAAAAATATTGTTCCATTTGAACCAGAGCACATCAGAGCACAGCATAACATATGTATGGCCCAGTCCTGAAATTATGAAGTAATAATCTCTACTCATGTGAGAGTCAGCAACCTTTTTCAGCTGTGGGCCAGTACACCGTCCCTCAGAAAAAGAAGAAGAACAGTTTGGATTTGATATCCCGCTTTATCACTACCCGAAGTGGCTAACATTCTCCTTTCCCTTCCTCCCCCACAACAAACACTCTGTGAGGTGAGTGGGGCTGAGAGACTTCAGAGAAGTGTGACTAGCCCAAGGTCACCCAGCAGCTGCATGTGGAGGAGCGGAGACGCGAACCCGGTTCCCCAGATTAGGAGACTACCGCTCTTAACCACTACACCACACTGGCTCAGACCTTGTGGTGGGCCGGACTATATTTGGGGGGGGGGGACGAAGGAATTCCTATGCCCCACAAATAACCCAGAGATGCATTTTAAATAAAAAGATACATTTAACTCATGTAAAAACATGCTGATTCCCGGACCATCCGTGAGCCGGATTGAGAAGGCAATTGGGCCACATCCGCCCCCCTGGCCTTAGGTTGCCTACCCCTGAGCTATATGAAATGGCAAAGTCAATTCAGAGAGCTTCCTGCCCTCAGTGCCAGCAAGTAAATGCTTGAACCCGCTTTGCACCTCCCCATTTCAGCCCAGCCTTATTGTCTAACACAGGAATTAAGGGACCAAATCAACCTTGTTTAGCAGAGTCCCAGCTTCCAGACTGCTGTACCAGGCCAGGGTGGGCTGCTGTAGTGTGAACAACTCTAGGCGGCATTTGGCAAAAGGGAGAGAAAGGCAGAGAAAGGAAGAGGTGCTTGCTGCTGTAGGAGAGGCATGATGAATAATGCATGGGGTGAGTTTAGCCTCTTTTTCCGCTTCAGGAATCCCCGTGAGCAAATCAGCACTTCGTTGCATTTATTCATTACTGAGAATTATTCAGTGAATTTGTAACCCAAAATCTTTCTCTGGCTGTGAGTGCTGGGTGGGAATTGTTCTCTGCCAGGGACTGCAAGGGAATTTCACCTGTGTTTAGAAGGGACTCCCCCAAGAGGTAATTGGCGACTGCGATGAGGCCCGCAGGGTGGCATGATTCCTATGCCTTGTTCAGGACAATCTGCCTTTGGTGGTTCTTATTTGAACCACTTTGAGGAGATGTAAATGTCTCCTTTCGCAATCCACACAGTAACGAATCCAGTTGCAAACATCGCAGGCACGGGAGCCGAAGCGCAGACAGATGTGGCTAGTTTGTGTGGGTGTCCATTGTGTTCTCCCATGCAGTAACATACCCCTCAACTGTCCCCGTAAAACCAGGACATCTCATTTTTGTGTGCAAGAGCACGCCAACCATTTTGTGCACTGCAATCTAGCCCCCCCAAAAGTGCTTTTTTCCAGGGCTGCGATCTCGCATGGGTCATGTGATTTGTGCAGGAGTACTGCTCCGGAAGATTGCATCCCAGTTTTTTACCTTGCCATGTTGGAGGGTATGTAGTAAGAGCAATGGCGTTTCATCAGGGATATCTAGAAAGCGCCAGTGCTAGCCACAACTTTGTATGATCATAGCATGTACCTAAAGTTGTGTGTTTGCTGAAACAGGGAACCCTGCTCTTGGAAGTTGCAGTCCAGTGTTGCTGGTTAAACACTTCCTTCTTGCATGTACATGTGTATGCACCCATCCACCCCCGTACACACCTTGATAGCATTACCTTTTATTATTATTAATATCCTGTGTGCAATGTGCTTGTGCAGCTGTCATGGGTACCTGCCTGTGGCATCTCTCATGACAAGAAATGCAGTTTCCCTGCCAGTCATGCTTGCACAAATCCGAGTATTATTTTCAAAGCTCTCTCTCGCTCTCTTTGTGTTTGTGTGTATATGCTGCCATTTACTGAACATTTTCATGTCATTTTTATTTGAAGGCTATGCAATCCCCTATCCAGCACTGAAACACACTCCTGCGTTCTCCTCCTCCTCCTCCTCATAACAAACCAAACAGCAAATGGGCTTTTATCCCAAGGCAAAGCTGTTCCTCCTCCAGAAGCACAGCTTTCCCCCATTCCTTCCGTCCTTCTCTCATGCTACTGACGCATGATCAGGTCTAGAAGGAGCACAACAGTATAAATGAAGTTGATCTCATTTTACACACACACACACACACACACACACACACAGACACAACAAGCTCATTCGTACATGCCCTAATGAAATACATATGGAGGATTCTCCTGATTATCTCTACCAAAATTATACCCCCTCAGGATAGTTCCAGCCTTCATAAGCTTGTTGCATTAGTATTAGATAATTGTGGCCAATTCCTGCTGTTGGCAGCCTTCCAGACAGCATTTAAAACACTAATAACTGCTGGATGTATGGTGTAGGCTTTGGCTCCCTTGAGGGGAAACAATTAAAACTACTAATTGATGGTGCCTGTCACTTCTCACCCCTCCCCCTCATCTATTTCTCTTCCAGGTATTGACATTCTGTGGTGTTGTTATCCTTTCCCCTGTTCCTTGTAGCTTCCGTTGCATCTCTGCTGTCTTGGGTGCAGCATCTCTTGATTAAGTTCTCTGTAGAGATGAAGGCAGACATCTTATCAAAGAAGAAGCTTTTGCTCAGATAAATGTGATTACCCTTGAAATGTGATTGGCAGGAAGGCTCTCCAAGCATCTTTCCTGCTCCAGTATCTAGAGTGGGCTTCTTTCTTCGAGAGAGAGAGAGAAACGGTGTGAAGACATGTTAGAACCACTAAAATGAACATGTATGTGACTCATTCTTACCACCTTAGGGTGGATGGTGCCAACACAGTCATAAGTTAAAGGGGATTGAAAAGATGCAACCGTTGCACTGAATGTTTATATCAAGACAGTTCAACTTTTCATACCAAGTGGGCCACAAGAGTACTTCAACACAGAATTCGCAGGCCGCACACTGCCTTGTCACAGGGTGGAGGGCAGCAAGGCCAAATTTTGATGCCTTCCCCCAGGCCTCAGCTACCTTCCCAACGTTGGCTAAGCAAGGCATCAGACTTTGGGAAGGAGGCTTGAGGCTCTGGCAGGGTCCCAGAGCCCTCACACCTCCTTCCCAAAGTCCAGCGCCTCACTCCCCCCCCCCTGGCTTTGGGAAGGCAGCTTGAAGGCTGGGGGGGGCATCAAATGTTGCCAAGGGCCACCCAAAAGGCCTCATGGGCTGTGTATGGCTCTCAGGCTGCATGTTGGGCCTGGTTTATACAGTGTTTTGTAATTTGTTTATTTACTATTTACACCACTCCAGCTAAGAAAGTTCCCAGAGGAGCTTACAGCCTCTGGAGAACAAGTACTGAACAGTGCCACAATGTCCCTTTTATTTGGAAAATGTTGATCTGGCAACCAAGTGCAACATGCTGCAGGGAGGCAAGGAGAAGAAGCCCATCTATATGTTGTACACAACAGCAAAATAATGTAAACTAGGCCAAGAGCAGCAAGTTGAACAAAAACTCTTCACCATGACATTGTGACAGTTATAGAAGCACATTGGGGGGGGGGGTTGTAATTAGGTAACTTTGCCACAGAGAAGAGAGGTCGGGATTCCTTTGTACAGGAGTTTTCATAGCCTTGTCTCTTATCCACTTCTTGGTACATTCGTATTTTTCATAGGTAATAATAGAAGTTGCAGAAATCCAGTAAGATTCAGAGACTGATGTCAGCAAGTCCCATGACTTGAAAGTGAAGATCGGCTCGTTCTTGTAACTTAAAGCCCCAAAGCCTGCAAGGCTGACAAGGCTATTGCTTTCATTAACTGTCTCTGTGACTCACCTGCTGTAGTGTCACAGGCTTCCATTACGCCCAGTTGGAGAGCCTCCCTCGCACACCTCACCCCACCCCAGGCAATCTGTCCTTCTTTATTCACTTCCATCAGCAACAGGATGGCATACCTTATTTCCTGTTCTATTGAGGGATTATGATTCTATCTGTCACAGACTGGCTGGATGCAGAGGAGCGGTGGGAGGCACCAGCTGGGGAAACCCCAAGGGAACCACCAGGGGAAGAAGGCTCAGAGCCAGGGGTTTGGTGGTGGGACAACGACGAGTGGTCCGAGGGAGAAGGAGCAGGAGACTGGGAAGAGGAGATATTGGAAGCTGAAGAGGTAACGGGTTTAGTGAGCAGGAAGAGGCCGTGTCAGGCAGCAGTTCAGACTCTGAGGCTGAAGCAGAGGCTGGAGAGGAGGATGGCCAAGAGGCAGAGTTGAGATAGGCTGCTGAAGAATCCAAGAGGTCTCCCCCTCCTGCTGTGACCAGCTCCACACACCCTGGTCTCCCAGAACATGAAAAGGGCTGCGCAACGAGGGACAAGAAGGCAAAACCTTAGGCTGCTGGTGGAGGAACTGGGGGAGGAGCCTTAGAGAACGGTGGAAAGGTGGGGCCTTCAGTTCTCACAACTACCTCATTGGGGCAAGACCTACTGGGAAGAGCTGCTGTGATCACTAGGCCTGCGCTGTTTTTGTTCCTTTGAATAAAGAGTTAACTTCACGGACACCGGGTGTTTTATTGCTGACCTGCCCCTGACTCTGGCTCCTGACAATAATACCCAACCATTTCTTCAAAAAGCTGTAAATGGCATGCATGATTCTTGCCCTCCCTCACTTTTTATCCTTAGCAGCCACCTTGTGAGGTAGGTCAGTGAACATTCACAGCTGAGAGCACATTTGAATCCAGGTCTCCCCGACTGTAGTCCACCACTCAAACTGCTACACCACACTGGCTCCCTATGTTGTCTTTAACTCAGCTTTTACTACTCCCCGAGGCAGAGTGCAAGGAATTTAAAGAGATAGCAATCAGGTCTGGTGCCTCCCATTGTGACATCATTCAGCGGCCTCTGACCCCTCCGCCACACACTTTGCACCTGGGAGCTCAAGTAAAGCCTCTTGTTTGCCAGAATAGAGGAGTGTGCAAGTGTGCCTAGAAGCTAGAGTAATGCACATAGATAAATTTCTGGTCATTGTTCCACCCATGTTCGTCTCTTGTCCCTTCTCACCACTGATCTGTGCCACCCCCACTCCTATGAAGATTGTCCAGAAGGGAATGTAATCTTTGGACTGGATAAGATTCCCCACCCACCTCTACCTTAGAGGGAAATACATTTATCTGAGGATCTTACCACCCAAGCAGTAGGTCATGTTTCTAGCAAGATATTCAAATGACTGGGAAACAGATTTGTTTTCATATCACCTTCCAGAACTGATTGTGAGCCCTTTTTTGGATTGCATTGCATGAACTGCTAGATAAAGGGCCAATTCTGTCCCAGGGAACAACACACCGTTCCCCTGTGCAAGTCCCATTGAAAGGCATGGGAGCAAGGTAAAAGCTGTCCAAGTTGGGCTTGGACAAGAGAATCCCTTTCCCTGGTGGATTCTGCCTAGAGTTTCCTAACAATAAAGGGAGGCCATTCTCCTTATGAGATCCAAAAGAAGGAGAGGTTGATTCTGGCCAGGCAGTCCTTATGTTAATTATACAGGGGTCAACACCAGCTATATCTGAGGAAGGTAAACTCAGCCTTGCTCAAAGATGAGTTTTTGTGCACACATTGTTCAAAGGGACAGAGTGGAATCTCTCTTCTTTTCATCCCCATTTCCTGCAGCTGTCTGTCTTTACTGCTTATGCTAATAAGGACTAGAAACCCTACATGTGCTAATGCGAGCTTGGGAAAAAATCCATTGCGTTTATTCTATAGGGAGACAGAAAAACAACACAGCTTTTTGAAAGGAAATCTTTACTTTGTTTCAAAGGCGTCTTTAAATGAACAACAAAACATTTCCTTTGTCTGGAAGAGACAATTAATCTCTACGGAGACTTTTATTACAAAAAAAGAGAACCGGAGTTATGTTGCAAAAGGCTTTGATTCCCCAGCCCCCACATTCATTTGTACAGAGACAGTGTGCAGTATGTATAATTTGATATCATTTAATTTGGGAGAAAATTGTGTTTAAATTTTTTAAAAGGAATCAATACATAATCTGGGGATCCCCGTGGGACTGGTGGAGGAGAAAGAAATGGCAAGGAACAAAATAATGCTTTATTAGCTATGAAAAAAAAGACGGTTAAAAAAAAAAGCACCCCACCAGAGTCCTCATACTTTTGTTATTCTGAAATAATTATGTTTGAAACAAAGAATTAATTAACTGGGAGTAGAATGCATAACTTGTCTCGTGTAAAAGAGCTCACGGTGATTTACTTGGCATTGGCACTCTGCATTTGCATTCTGCCCAGAAATTGCATTGTTTGTGGGATGCTTCATACATTATAATCTTAAAGTGTATGACTAAAAATGTAATGTGTTGTCAGAGCTGGCTCCTGGTCCCAGATCACAAAGGACCAACGCTAGCCGGTAGTAAAGTATCAAAGTCTTTATTGAAGAATAGTTTCCATTTCCAAGCCTCAGCGCCCCAGCTCTACGTCTAGAGTCTAGACCGGCGAAGCTCCGTCTGAATCTCCGCCCCCTGTACACCAGTTTAAGACTCTAATCTTACTCCACCTCTCCCTTCTCTCCTTTCTCCTCTGGGTCCTGCTGCCCCCCGGAGTCTCCTCCCTCCTGGACTCCTCTGACGCAGACGTTGACCCTCCTGACTCCTCCCGCTCTCTTCGGCGGGCTTTAGGACTTGGCTCCCTACCCGGGCTGCCAACTGTGCCGCCTTCCTGTACATTTGAACTTGGCGCGCGCGCGCGTTTAACCTTCCTCTTAACCGTTTCCTCGCTCCCTGACGGAGGCGTGGTCAATCCTGCCTCATGTTCTCCCGCTGGTAGCGCGCCGCCTGATCCCGATGCCTGGGACTCCTCCCCCCTACTTCCCTCTGGTGTGGACGCTGGTCCAGATTTCCAGCTGCTGCTCTCTGAGTCCCCTCTGGCCCCTTCTCCCTGAAGTGCCCCCCTGGGTACTCCCCTTGCCCTGACCATGGGAGCCCCTTTTTGTGAATCCTCTGATTCACTGGACAGACTCAGAGACCTCGGATCGCTGTCATCGCTGACATTTCCTTCGGACTCCTCCCCTTCGCTCTCCATTTCCTCCCTCTCCTGTGCCTCTGCTCCTGAACCCCTGACATCCATCCCCCCCTCGAAGCCCCCCCTTCCCCCCCTCCCCTTCCTCAGGTGTGGGTGCTGGGTGCTCCGTCGTTGTGGGGGTGAATGGCGGATACAGTTCGTCCCCCGTGGCGTGCATCCAGCCGGATAAGTCCGGCTCGTCCTCCGTGCTCTCGCCGACCTCAATTTCCTCTGCTTCCATCTCTGTGCCGCCGTGCTCGAACCCAACGTCCTCCCCCAGCACGTCCATGTCCATCTCTCCCTCTGTCACCTCTGGGTCCGTTGCCTGCCAAGGACCCCCCAGCCACCTCCTGCTCCACCGCTCCTCTGGTTGATCGTCCCACCAAAACGAGCGGTCTGAGGCAAACCCCGAGGGCGATCCCTCCGGGGAACGTGTTTCTATTGCCGGTTCTTCGTCCGAGGTGAACCCCTGGAATGTGCTGGTTGAAAGCGTGGGTGTGAAAAGCCAGTCGTCGAAATACTCGGCTGGCATGGGCCTGTGTGGGAACAAGGCATGAAACTCCTCCTTGAGAAGAGGCTCGTTCAGGGCATAGTCCGGCACCCAACGGTTGGCGCTGGCCGGGGTACCTTCACTGGCGAGAAAATATTCTACTCCCTCTTCCCCCCATCTCGAGTCTAGAATCTCTGTGACCTGGTTGATGGGCTCCCCTCTTGGCGACTCCCTCCTTGGGGGCGTCTCCCTATACGGGTCTGGTGCCGTGCCCTGCGCCTGAAATCGGTGAGGTGCTTTGTAGGGCGTGAGCACTGACCTATGGAACACTGGGTGCATTCTGGATCCCTCCGGAAGTGTCAACCGGAAGGCCACTGGATTGATCTGTGCCTCAACTTGGTAAGGTCCTAGCTGCTTATGTCCGAGTTTCTTCTTCGCTAATGATCTGGTCGGCACTGCTTGGGCCGCTAACCACACCCAGTCTCCCACCTGTATGTCCTCCCCGACCCTTCTGTGCTTGTCAGCCTGCAGTTTGTATGCGTGCTTAGCAAGTTCTAACTGCCTCCTAAGCTGTTCGTGAACTTCCTGCAATTCTGACGCTAAGACTTCCGCTGCCTGTGGCTCCCCCTCCCCCAGTCTCTCTAATCCTGGGAAGGTTCTGGGATGCCTCCCGTTGTTGGCGAAGAACGGTGTCACCCCCGTGGACACGTGCTTCGTGTTGTTGTAGGCGAACTCAGCGAGCGGCAGGTAGTCCACCCATGTTGCCGGCTGCTGATTTGCATAGCATCTCAGGTACTGCTGCATGATGGCGTTGACGCGCTCCGCTTGTCCGTTGGTCTGCGGGTGTCTCGCCGACGCTAGGTTGATCTTGACGTTCAGGAAACCCATCAGCCTCTGCCAGAAGTTCGAGATGAACTGTCGCCCCCTGTCGGACAAGATCGACCGTGGCAGACCGTGCACCCTGAAGACGTGGTCTATGAACAGTTTGGCGGTCTGTTCCACCGTGGCCACCTTCGCGCACGGAATGAAGTGGGCCATTTTGGTGAACATGTCCACCACCACTAGCACTGCCGTTTTACCCCTCGAGCTGGGTAAATCCGTGACAAAGTCCAGGGCCACCCTCTCCCACGGTTCGCTCGGTGTCTGCAGCGGTTCGAGCAGTCCCGCCGGAGGTTTGTGCACTGACTTGGCCCTTTGGCAGGTGTCGCACCTCGAGACGTACTCCGCGACTTCCCCCCGCATCTTGGGCCACCAAAAATCTCTGGCAACTAATTCTGCCGTCTTCTCTTTGCCAAAGTGCCCGGCGGTGGGTGCGTCGTGCAACTGCTGCAGGACTTTCGCGCGGAGGTCGTCTCCCGGTACATAGAGTGCCCCTCTGCGGATGAGCAATCCATCACGTATTTGGAACTCGTCGTCCTTCACCGTGCCCTTGTGCACCTCCTCCGTTTTGGCTTGTGCGAAGGGGTCCTCCTGCAGCACTCGACGGACTGCATCCAGGTCCACGGTTGCTGAAGCGCACGCCCACGCTTCCGGTGCGAAAATGTGCTTGGCCGCTGCTGGTGCCGCCTCTTCGAGGTATTGCGGCTTTCTGGACAGTGCATCTGCCATGATGTTGTTGTCGCCTGGGATGTACTCTATCCTGAAGTCGAAATCCGCAAAGAACTCCGCCCATCTGATGTGCCGCTGGTTCAGGAACCTTGCCGTACGCCAGTACTCCAGGTTCTTATGATCCGTGCGAACCTGCACTGTGTGTTTGGCTCCGATGAGGAAGTGCCGCCACGCCTTGAATGCTGCATGAATGGCCAGCAACTCCCTGTCCCAGATGGTGTAGTTCTGCTCTGACTTGCTGAGCTTCCTAGAGTAGAAGGCACACGGTCTCCAGTCCCCATGCGGGTCCTGCTGCAACAGTACTGCGCCCACGGCTCTGTCTGAGGCGTCCGTTTCAACTCTCATCGGTCTGCTGGGATTCACGTGCAGTAGCTGCTCTTCGGACGAGAAGAGACGCTTAAGGTTCTGGAAGGACTGCTCCGCTTGCTCCGTCCAGATGAACTTCTTCTTCTTGGAGCTGAGCGTGTCGGTAATGGCCGCTGTCTGCATCGCGAACCCCTTGATGAACTTGCGGTAAAAGTTGGCGAAACCCACAAACCGCTGGACCTCCTTCCGATTGCGCGGGCTCTTCCAGTCCAACACTGCGCGAACCTTGGCGCTGTCCATGGCGAGCCCCTTGTCCGACAACTTGTAGCCCAGGAAATCCACCTCCTTCCTGTCGAACTGGCACTTCTCCAGGTTGGCGTACAGCCGATGCTCCTGCAGTCTCTGCAGAACCTCCTTGACGTCTCCCTCGTGGGTCTCCTCTGATTCTGAGAATATCAGGATGTCGTCCAAGAAGCAGACGCATTTCTTGTAGAGGAGACCCGCCAAGACGTGATGCATGAAGGCTTGAAAACAGTGAGAGCCATTTTGTAAACCAAAGGGCATAACTCTGTATTCATAGGTGCCCAGGGGCGTGAACATGGCAGTCTTCCACTCGTCTCCCTCCCATATGCGAATCAGGTTGTACGCCCCTCGCAGATCCAACTTTGTGAAAACGCGTCCTTTCCTCACCGTTGCGAGCAGGTCATCTATTTTGGGCATGGGAAAGGCCGTGGGCTTGGTCTTGGAATTTAAGAGCCTGAAATCAACTACAAGCCTCTTTTGGGGCGTGTCCTTTTTCTTCACAAAGAATACAGGACTGCCCCCCACTGCCTTCGACTCCCGGATGAAACCGCGCTTCAAGTTGAGGTCTATGAACTCCTTGAGCTCCTGCAGCTCGTCTTCAGACATTGAATACAGTTTCCCGGTTGGCAGCGTCGCCCCTGGCAGGAGGTCAATCTTGCAGTCATAGGGCCTGTGGGGAGGCAGCTTGTCTGCTTCTTTCTCGCAGAAAACCTCCAAAAACGCTGCGTACTTGCGTGGCACTACTTGCAGCGTGCCTAATTGTAGCTGCGGGTCTTCCCCTCCCTCTTCCGGGCTAGGTAGGATGCAATGTTCCGCGCAATAGGATGAGCCGAAGGTCAGTTGGCGCTGGTACCACGCCAATGCTGGACTGTGCCTGTGCAGCCAACTCATGCCCAAGACTACAGGCGTGTCCGACAGGTGGGTGACATTGAAGCTGATGACTTCTCGGTGATTTCCAATCCGCATCACCATTGGCTGCGTTTGTTGCACCACCTGCCCCCCCAACAATTCTCTGCCATCCACCGTGACAACCTTCAGGGGCAGCGTGGCTGGTAGTAGTGGTATGTTGTGCTGCTGAATGAAATCCAGTCCTATAAAGTCGGCGTTGCTGCCGGAGTCAATGGTGATCGGCACTTCCAGAGTGCGTCCATTGGGCAGTTGCAGAGACGCTGTAAGCTGCACCACTGGTTTGGGTGGGAGGGGGTCTGTGGGCTGCAAAATTGCTGGGGATTGCTTCATTGACTTGTCTGGCTGGACCCCAGTGCCTCTTCCTCCAGCCAGACTCCGTCGTTTCCCTGTTGCGGTGTTCCCTGTGGAGTTGCGTCTGTGACTGTTGCCGAGGCTGCAGTGTGCTTGTGGAGCCTCTGGGGACACTCTTTCGCCATGTGCTGAGCACTCTCGCAGATGTAGCACTTCCTGTTCCCTCTAGGAGTCTTCGTTTTGACTGCTCCCGGTGTTAGGGCTCTGGTAGCTGACTGAGCCCTGGCACCTCCGATCTCCATCGGTTCTTCTCCCCCTCCCTGCGAGGGTGTGGATTGCGCACGCGTTACATCTTTGGGAGAGAAGGGAGGTGCTCTGGCTGGCGCCCTTCCCCAACGTCCTTCTTCTCTGTTCCAAGGACGTTCCTCCAAGCGCACCCCAATCTCCAGCGCCCTCTGGACCACTTGCTGAGTGTTCTTTGGCCTCTCTCCCCTTGCAATCTCAGCTTTTACATCTGCATTCAAGCCTTCCCAAAAGAGGTCTCTCACTGGAGCAGAATCTTTCTCCCATCCCAGTGCATGAACTAAGCCAAAAAAGCGTGCATGGTACTGCCTCACACTGGCTCTGCCTTGTTTAAGCCCGTGTATGTCTCTTCTGGCAATGTCGATGTCTATCTTTGATAAAAAACACGAATCCATTGCTTTAATGAAAGCCTTCGCATCTTGGAGCGCCGGATCATTATCTCTCCATAAATTCCTCAGCCACGTTTTGACCTCCCCATGCAAATGGGACAAGATAAACCCCACTTTCTCTCTCTCCTCTCTAAAGTCTTTTTCTAGCAGATCCAGCGCAAACAGCAGGTCGGCTCTGAAGTTGGGGTACTGCTGTAAACTCCCATCGAAATGAGATACCAGACTGCCTCCCCTCCTCCCCAGTCCAATGCCCTCGGACCTGGGTCCCATTTGCCCCAGTGTAGTGAGCGCTTCCAACCTGGTTCGGAGATCTCTGCAGGCGGCATCCATTTCCTCTTCCCTTTTCTTGGAGGCGCGTACCTCCGCGTTGAGTTGAGTTACTGCATTTCGCAGTTCTGTCAGTTGCTGTTCTGGAGTCATCTTGCCTGATTTGTGTGAGCTCTCGAAGCACCCCTCCTCTGCCCTCGCCGCGTCGACTCACGTGGCGAGGTTCTTGGTGCCAAAACTTGGAGACGGAGCTTACTGTCAGAGCTGGCTCCTGGTCCCAGCTCACAAAGGACCAACGCTAGCTGGTAGTAAAGTATCAAAGTCTTTATTGAAGAATAGTTTCCATTTCCAAGCCTCAGCGCCCCAGCTCTACGTCTAGAGTCTAGACCGGCGAAGCTCCGTCTGAATCTCCGCCCCCTGTACACCAGTTTAAGACTCTAATCTTACTCCACCTCTCCCTTCTCTCCTTTCTCCTCTGGGTCCTGCTGCCCCCCGGAGTCGCCTCCCTCCTGGACTCCTCTGACGCAGACGTTGACCCTCCTGACTCCTCCCGCTCTCTTCGGCGGGCTTTAGGACTTGGCTCCCTACCCGGGCTGCCAACTGTGCCGCCTTCCTGTACATTTGAACTTGGCGCGCGCGCGCGTTTAACCTTCCTCTTAACCGTTTCCTCGCTCCCTGACGGAGGCGTGGTCAATCCTGCCTCATGTTCTCCCGCTGGTAGCGCGCCGCCTGATCCCGATGCCTGGGACTCCTCCCCCCTACTTCCCTCTGGTGTGGACGCTGGTCCAGATTTCCAGCTGCTGCTCTCTGAGTCCCCTCTGGCCCCTTCTCCCTGAAGTGCCCCCCTGGGTACTCCCCTTGCCCTAACCATGGGAGCCCCTTTTTGTGAATCCTCTGATTCACTGGACAGACTCAGAGACCTCGGATCGCTGTCATCGCTGACATTTCCTTCGGACTCCTCCCCTTCGCTCTCCATTTCCTCCCTCTCCTGTGCCTCTGCTCCTGAACCCCTGACATGTGTGAATATGGAAAACATGTGTCTATAGTCCCAATTGCCAAAGAGACAGAATGGGATGTGGCTCCCTGTTGAATAGTAGGGTCTGTTGCTGTGAAATGACCCTGAGGGCTCCTTTCTCATTGGTGCTTTTAGAAAGTTGTTGTTAGGGACGCGGGTGGCGCTGTGGTCTCTAAACCACTGAGCCTCTTGAGCTTGCTGATCGGAAGGTTGGCTGTTCGAGTCTGCAGGACGGGGGTGAGCTCTTGTTGCTCTGTCCCAGCTCCTGCCAACTTAGCAGTTCGGAAGCATGCCAATGCAAGTTTATAAATATATATATAATATTTTATTTTCCGCATTCAATAAACAAAAAAAAGAACAAATCGACAAACACATCAAAAGGAAAAAAGCAAAAGAAAAACAATACATACATTATACAAAAACATAAAGAAAAATAAAAACGGTAAGAATAAAAGAGTTAAAAACAAATATTGTATCATTATATTCTTCAGCATTAACTTAGGTCTGCGACTTCCCCATGCCTTCCCACTCTGTATTCTAGGTCTTATATTCTGGTAGTAAACTCTTTCCCTCTGGCGTATCTTTGGTTCAGATTAATATTATTGTCTTATTTATCCTTACATTTCCCTATGTCTTATTAAATATACTTTCTTTAACATTGTCATTTTTATAATAACATTCTTTTACATTCAATCTGATAACCTCAAACGTTCGTAATTTTATAATGCTTCTGTAAATAGTCTTTAAATTTCCTCCAGTCTTCCTTCACCATCTCTTCTCCCTGGTCTCTGATTCTGCCGGTCATTTCTGCAAGTTCCATATAGTCGATGAGCTTCATTTGCCATTCTTCCAGTGTGGGTAGATCTTGCGTCTTCCAATATTGCGCGATGAGTATTCTTGCTGCTGTTGTAGCGTACATAAAAAAAGTTCTATCCTTCACTTGAACCTGTTGGTTTACCATACCCAGGAGAAAGGCTTCTGGGGTCTTTCTAAATGTGTATTTAAATATTTTTTTCAATTCATTATAAATCATTTCCCAGAAAACCTTAATCCTTGGGCACGTCCACCAAAGGTGAAAAAAGGTACCTTCTGCTTCTTTACATTTCCAGCATTTGTTATCAGGCATATGATACATTTTTGCAAGCTTGACTGGTGTCATGTACCACCTATATATCATTTTCATTATGTTCTCTCTTAAGGCATTACATGCCGTAAACTTTATTCCAGTGGTCCACAACCTTTCCCAGTCAGCAAACATTATGTTATGGCCAACGTCTTGAGCCCATTTAATCATAGCCGATTTCACTTCCTCATCCTGTGTGTTCCATTTCAGCAGCAAATTATACATTCTAGACAATATTTTTGTTTTAGGTTCTAATAGTTCTGTTTCCAATTTTGATTTTTCCACCTGGAAGCCAATTTTTCTGTCCATTTTAAATACTTCCATTATTTGATAATAATGAAGCCAATCTCGGACTTTACTTTTTAGTTTATCAAAACTCTGCAGTTTCAGTTTGTCACCATCCTGTTCTAAAATCTCCCAATACTTCGGCCAATTTGCCTCCATATTGAGTCTCTTTACTGCCTTAGCTTCCATTGAAGACAACCACCTTGGAGTTTTGTTTTCCAAAAGATCTTTATATCTAATCCAGACATTGAACAGTGCTTTTCTGACAATGTGAATTTTGAACATTCTATGCACTTTAACTTTGTCATACCATAGATATGCATGCCAGCCAAATGCATTATTGAACCCTTCTAAATCCAATATATCTGTGTTTTCAAGAAGTAGCCATTCCTTCAACCAGCAGAAAGCTGCTGCTTCATAATAGAGTTTTAGGTCTGGCAGGGCAAAGCCCCCTCTTTCTTTAACGTCTGTTAATATTTTAAATTTTATCCTTGGCTTTTTGCAAGTTTATAAATAGTCACTGCTGCGGCAGAAGCAGTTTAGTCATGATGGCCACGTGACCCAGAAAGCTGTCTGTGGACAAACGCCGGGTCCCTTGGCCTGAAGCGAGATGAGCATCGCACTCCATAGTTGCCTTTGACTGGACTTAATCATTCAGGGGTCCTTTACCTTTACCTTTGTTGATGTTATTTCATTTATGAAACCCTTCTCATCAAGCATCCCGAAACAACCTTGCAATATAATAATATATATGAAAACAGTTAAACCAATTGCAGGCTGTATATAATTTTTTTAAAACTGTTATAAATAAACAACCAGTTTAGAACAATAACAGCATACATAAAATCAATGTGGATCCAACATTGATAGCAACTGGGATAAAGGTTTTAAGAGGCTTGATGCTTTGCTTCATAGGAGTCCCACTAGACAAGGCAAAAGAGCCACCCCAGAACTTCCTAAATACTTGGGCTTTGATATTGTTTTAAATTCCTCCCCTTCACAAAAAGTTGCTCAGAAGCAACCTTTGCTTTCTGCATAATAGTAAATTCAGGTGACATGATTTGTCTCATCATTGTATATTTATAATTTGCTTATATAATAGAAATATAAAAGAGGAATAAAATGTGGAAAAAGAAAAACAGGAAGAGAAAACAGGAGGGTTGAAAAAACTGAAGGAAATGGAGGGAAGAAATCTGCATAAGAATAAACTGCTATATTAAGGAGAAAGAGGTATATGGAGAAATATTATCTGGTTTTATTATCATTGCAAAGTTGGAAGGAAAAAGCCCCTCTCCCAATGAATTTGTCCTGTTGGTTATTATTTAAAGCTTTCTCTTTGTATGTTTGTTTTGTCATTAATGCTATCTCCCAGATTTTTCTCAGCCAATTTGTTATGACCACATGTTATAGTCATTTGGTGGTGTTGTTTTTAATCTGCTTACACACAATGCAATTGCAGAAAAGGCTGTTTTCCCGCCCCATGCTGTACATGTATGTGTGGGGTGGGGTGATACATTTCTTCGTTTGCGGGCCGTTGTGCGCAGTAACGTTTTTTATGTTTAATGTTTTATTATGTTATGTTGGAAGCTGCCCAGAGTGGCTTGGCCAACCCAGTCAGATGAGTGGGGAGATAAGTAGTAAAATAATAGCAGTAATAACAGTAATAATAATAGAATAAGACGTCCCTATTTTCATCAGAGAAGTGTTGGAGGGCACGGACAGTAGTTCATATGTGAGCTATTCTGAATTTTGCCTTCATCTTGCTCCCACAACAAATGGTCTCACCTTGCAATTCAGCTACATGAAGTCTCTGTTCATATCAACATCGACACACACACACACACACACACACACACACACATCTCACCAGTATGATGTCATGTAGCCATCTTCGGGCTTAAAACTGAGACAACGTCCACCACAGCCAAGCAACCACACCCTAGGCCAACCCCAACTTCTCTCACCACCAAAGGGAGACAAGCGAATAGCAAAGAGAACCTGCACAAACGACACTGACACAACCCCCCCCCCCATACATTAAGTAAAATAGAAACATCGCCACCCAACCCCAACCCCACCCACCATGGTCCCCTCCACCTCTTCCCCCGCTTTCTTCCTAATGTAACACTAATGTCTCAACAAATGAAATTGACCTGTAGAAAATGTAACTTGAAAAAAGAGACATTGCACATACAGTCATACCTCATGTTACGTCTGCTTCATGTGACGTTCTTTCAGATTACGTCCCATGGCAACCCGGAAGTACCGGAAAGGGTTACTTCCAGGTTTTGCCGCTCGCGCATGCGCAGAAGTGCAAAATGACGTCACATGCATGTGCAGAAGCGGCGAATCGCAACCCGCACACGCACAGAAGCGCCGCTGCGGGTTGCGCTCTTTTCATGTTGCGAACGGGCCTCCAGAACGGATCCCGTTTGCAACCAGAGGTACCACTGTACTTTTGTAAACCAAGAAATCTTTAATAATAAATGCATTTTTAAAAAAAATCTGAGTGACAAAGTGCATACCTTACCAGCATTAGGTTCTTGGTTGAATCCCTAGCATTTCCAGATAGAATCATCTCAGGCAGCAGCAAAGCTGGGGGAAGACCCCCGGCTGAGAAGCTGGGAAATTTCTGTCAGTCAGGCTAGATGGATGGTGGGCCATTGGCATGACTCAGCTTCCCATGCTCTCCTGCGGCGTGACTTGCTGTTGGAGCAACATCTGCTTCTTCTGCCTCCAAGAGAAGCTACCAGATTGGGCCTTCTATTCTCAGCACCTGACACGCTGCCTGTCAAACCCAGAGATGTACATTATGCTTTGCCAAGCAGCCTGGTGATCTTGCTGTGCATTTTCAGTTTTCAGATCTGCTCCAAGCAGAAGCCACTGAGCCTGAATTCTATTCCATCTCACTTTGCAAGCTGGGGGAGCTACACTTTATTCATTGACCGCGTCACCCAAGCGCTACTACATGGTGCCTTGGTGTGAAATTGACTAGAAGACACTGTGAGAAGGGAGAAGCAAGCAAACGTGTCCCCTGCTCTAAGCGTCCCTCCCTCCCCATTGAGCCTCCTTTGCGTTCCTCCAGGCCCGGCCGCTTCTTTGTTCTTATTCCTGCCAAAGGGTCAGGCAAATTGATGCCGATCATTATTGTAATCATGCCAGCACTATAAACAGAAGTGCTTTCCTCTTAATGGGGATTTAATTATAGAATTAAACAATTATTATATCATTTTCTTCGACTGATCCCATTAGCAACAAAGAGACAAAACAGTTCGATCTCATAGGCAGTAAGAAGTGCGCAAGCCTACGCATCTTGTTCAGGCAAGGCCATGAGATGACAAACAGAGGCACAGAAGTCTAGAGGCACAACTCTTCCTGCATACCGATCTAACACATGGGTGGGTAAACACACACCTACAAACCCATGCTATGTGAGGCATTACTTACTCTTTGTAAGCAATGAATCCACTATTTTTTTTTAATGTGCAAAAAATGAGTCAACCCTGTTATTCCATTATGTCAGGCTTTTTTTCTTTTTCTTTTACTTATGAGCTCAGAATGGGTCACTTGCCTAGAAATAAATGCAATCACATAAAATAGTTTGAATGAAAACCTCCAGCACTACCTAGACCTTGACTATAATGCCAGCAGCGCAAAGGAAAGACTCACATTGCCTCCCCAAGAGGAGTGGACTCTGAATCACCTCCGTATAGGGTGGAATCTACTTTTATATCATCTTCACATATGGCTGAATCCAGTTCTGCCCTTGTGCACGGAGAACAGGCTTCCGCTTATGCAACAGGACTTCTTCTTCCTCCTCTCCTCCCATTGCATCCTTCCACTGCACCCCCTTAAAATATGCTGCAACCGGATGGGGAGACCCTCTAGAGTAAGTTCTGGGAGGGGTGCAGGACAGGCTGCAGGCCAGAGAAGAGGAAGCAAAAATCCCCTTGCATGAACAGAAGTTGGCTCATGTAATCTTAGAACTACAGCTTCTGTTATATTATAGAGATTTCAAATGTGGAAAAGAATAGTTTTCTCAAATGTGGAGTGCCACTTCATATGCTCATCTATTTATCATTGATTTTAAATATTATTTCACCTCCTAGAGGGCAATGGCTCTCAGCAATAAAGACAATAACAGTAAGAAAAAGAAAATATAAATCAAAACTAAGACACCTGGAGAAAACTAACTACTTAAGGCCAGCATGAGAGAGATCAGCTGAGAGAGGCGGTGCGAGCAGCACTGCTAGAGAAAATAAGGTAGAAAATAGATGCGCATTTAAATTATTACATATTATTACTGTGTATGCTCGTGTCCAGCTGCAGTATCCTTGCACATAAGGTAGCCATGGTATAATGGACACAGTGAAAGACATACATGCCTGATCAGTGTATGCAACTACTTGCATGGAGGCTTAATGCTAGCTATTTCTCTTGTTTATATGATTTGTGAAGACAAAATGCCTCTGAATGTACCCTCATCAGCTATTAGCAGAAAAATAAATGCTGAACAATGTTTCTGAGCCCCATTCAAGATACCTTTAAGGGCATTGCCCTTAAAAAGTCCTGAACATTTTTTAGGTCTTGGCTATCTCAGAGGCGTGGAATAAACAGATTCATATAACCAATATAGGTAAAGGTAAAGGGACCCCTGACCATTAGGTCCAGTTGTGGCCGACTTTGGGGTTGCGGCGCTCATCTCGCTTTATTGGCTGAGGGAGCTGGCATACAGCTTCCAGGTCATGTGGCCAGCATGACTAAGCTGCTTCTGGTGAACCAGAGCAGCACATGGAAATGCCATTTACCTTCCCGCCGGAGCGGTACCTATTTATCTACTTGCACTTTGAAGTGCTTTCGAACCCGTGTCCCTATAACCAATATACTTAAGTCTAATTAATGCATGAAAGGGTTAATACCACAGAGTAAGCTGCCCTGCTAGGCTTAGATCAGCTTGGGAGGGTCTAGGTAATCAAGGTTTTGTTCCGTCACTCTACCCAAGAAGCTCAGAATGTGAGGAGGTTTTGAGTTGGTTGCTGCAGCTCAGACCACATGGCTCTTACAAGCCATTCGTGTGTTCTTATACCAGAACTTTCGCCACTGTAACTAAGCTGAGTTGCAGCTTCTGTGCTATCTGTGTTTTCTGACTGATGTATGGAAAAACACATGAACCTGACCTTTGGAGAGTTTGTAAGTAAACTATTTTTAACTTACTGAACGTTTAGTCTTTTTCTAGGCTGGGGAAAGAGGGGGACTTTAGAAGGAACTCACAAGGACATATTCTAAAGGTCTTACAGCCTATATTTCCACACTTCCCTTTGCTGCATGTGTTGCGATTTTAAATCTCTGCTGGGGTTCTCTCACCAAAGAGTACTTGCCCCAAACTTGTTTATCCTTTCATACTGTAGCTATTTTTTCCTTGCAACAAGACATACTTCTACTCATGTGAAAAATCCTTAAGTTTATGATCAGCTATGCTTCAAGTTACATTTCATATGAAAGATGTTTTTTGTTAAGTTCTTTTCTTTCCTTTTCTTCTCTTTTTGAACCAGGACCCTCCCTCTATCTCCTAAACTTCTCTGGCATATTTGTTCATCTACTCGAATCTTAGCTGGAACTGGAAGAGAATAGGGATTGTTTGGCGTGCTAATTGATATTTTTATTGATTTAAAATTGTATGTATAGCCATATGATAAGCCACTCTGTAAAGGTTTTTCCCCTTTGAAAAGTGGGTCATAAGTACCTAAATCAATACAGCCAGACTGGTTTGCAACAGGGCCATCTCCCTCATTGCTCTGGAGCTTTTCTGCAGGTTGTTTGTTTATATTTTATTTCTGTACCGCCCTATACCCATAATGACACTGTGGTCTGGTGAAAATAATTCTTTTCTGCAGTGCTTTGGGGGAATTAGCCCTTTTGAGCTGCCCTAGGGCATGGCTTTGTATAGCTTTTGGCATTTTTATAATTTTATTCCTGCTTATAGGGGGAGATAATGATGGTGCCTTGTTGTTGTATTTCCACCATACTGAAAGCTTCAGCTGCAATGCAACTTACATGTTTTGTAAATAAATAAAACTATTGCGATGAGGACCCCTGTTATGAGATCACTTTCTGCTGACAACTGCCTTACCTTAGGGAGTTGGTGAAAAAGCAGGTGATCTGAAGCCCCAGCAGTTCCCAAAGTACCTGAAACCACAGCGCTCAAGAAAAACTGACACTTTTTCAGGGATGGGTGGATATGTCAATTCAGGTTTCTCTCAGTTTCTAATTTTTAAATTAAGTTCTCCACATTTCCACATCAGTTTGCATTCCGCCCCCCCCCCCCAAAAAAGGTTCCCATGAAAATTCAACATTTCCCCGTGAATATCTCTCAATATGCACATTTTTTAAAGGCAACTTTGCTTTATATATTTTCCAAAGCGTATTTGTATTACCCCTAATATAGAGTGGTACCTTGGGTTAAGAACTTAATTAATTCCAGAGCTCTGTTCTTAACCTGAAACTGTTCTTAACCTGAGGTACCACTTTAGCTAATGGGGCCTCCTGCTGCCACCGCACCACCGGAGCACGATTTCATCCTGAAGCAAAGTTCTTAACCAGAGGTACTATTTCTGGGTTAGCGGAGTCTGTAACCTGAAGCGTCTGTAACCCGAGGTACCACTGTAATACATTTAAGTTATTTTCACAAATATATGCATTTTAATGCACACTTTATACAAATTTGGTAGGATAGCTGTGCTTCGATTTGCATATTGCAAGCTGGGTAGACTCACCTTTAAATGTGTGCTGCATCCAATCTCTCTGTTTCTCATACCTGCATCTTTCCCAAAGAAAAGAATTAATCCACTGCTCATTGCGCATGTAGTTTAGTAAATAAAGAAGCTCAAGAGCCCCGCAACACCTTTGCGCCCTCAATCCATCCAGGAAAGAACAAAACAATTGCAGCAAGCACCAAGCTTCAGCAACTGCTAGCTGCAGGGCCACTTTTCACTTTGAAACCTGCAGGGCCACCGGGCACAACGGCACTTTGCCAAATAACAATCTCAGTTCTGAAGCTTTTGCAAAAAGTTTTGTTGTGAAGCTTGACCTCAGCGAGCAAAGAGGAATGGGCAGAGAGAGAGATGAAAGGAAAAACGAGAAAAACAAATCCTTCCTGGTATACAGTGATAGAGCAGTTGCCATTTCAAGCTAGAATTGGCACCGCCTCCCATGTAATCAGTTCTAGGCCCACCGCTTGGTCCCCCACGCAGAGTGAAATCTGAGAAGGTCCAAGGAAACATCATTTTCAATAGTCAGGCTTCCCACCCACCCCAGCCTCTCATTTCTCCAGCGGCAGGATCAGTCAATGCTGTGAAAGGCAAACTGGCAGCAGGTGGGAGGGAGCCAATCTGTCCATGATGCCTTGGTGAGGCATTAGGAAAGTGAAAGATGCCATGTGACAAGGCCTGATAAGCTTGTCAGTCTTGGTTCAGAACCAAGCAGTGTAGGGAAATCTGTGGATGCAACACCATGGAGGGCAGCCAAGAGGCTGGCAAAGAATTCTTCTCTCTTTTGCCTCCTCCTCCTCCTCTTTCCCTACAACTACGTACTTGCTCTTCATTTTCCCTCTTTGCTGAGTTCTTCAGTGGACTCTTTGCTTCCCACATTACCTTTCTGGCTCTCTTCCTGGAATGATTCCCCATAACACGTCTTGGGGAAACATAGGAAGGCTTTAGACCTGTATCTTGTGTTTGTTTAATAGACAGCAAAATAGGTCGTGCCTATCTGGGAATAGGTCTTGATAGGGAATAGGTCTTGATAGGTCGGGCCTCTCTGGGAAACAATGCTTTTGATGGCTCAGCCAACACTGAAGATTTAGAACAGGTTGCACTCTCAACCCAAAAAGCACTTTATCCGGATGAGAGCTTATGCGGTGCCCCAAAATGTGTGTGTTTTTGCATGCCACACAAGATTATGGCATGAGAGCACAGTGTAAGATCACTACATCCAAAATGGCCGCTATGATCTCACATGAAAATATTGGATGACCAATTTTTCTGGGGTACTTGGGAGGTATGGAACATGACTTGCCTTATGTCAAGTCAGACCATTGGTCCATGCAGCTCAGTACTGTCTACACTGACTGGCCATGGCTCTCCAGGGTTTCTGAGAGAGGCCACTGCCAACCTCACCTGGGAATGCCGGGGATCGAATCCAAAAGCTTCTGTATGCAAAGCAGGTCTTCTACCACTGAGCTATGGTCCTTCCTCATGCTGAAGGTTTAAAAATAGATATACCCCCAGAACCGCAGGAACAATTTCCCATCTTTTTATGCTAATATCTGAAGTGAAATTCATGGTTTGAATTTGTGTGAAATTGACATTTTTCAGTGGAAAAACAATTATAGCATGGCTGGCTTTTTGACGTCTGCTTGGCAAGGAATCTGGCCTTCCAAGTCCAGCTTTGTTCAATTTGACCTCTTCCCTACACACCCACCCACACCCAGAGAGAGAGAGAGAGAGAGAGAGAGAGAGAGAGAGTAATGTCTCTTCCGGAAACACAAACAACCTTTCCTTTGCTATTATCACAAATCAGGCAAATAGACACACAAGTAGATGGTTACTTACATGGTAGGTTGGACCATGTTATTTTTACACAGTGCAATTTTACTTTCCAGTAGTTGGAAACTGCAATTGTGGAAACATTAACACTGATTTGGTTCAAGCTGGGAATTGTTCTACTATGCTTGTAACATATAAATTGACATTTTTAATTGCAGGCTATCAACTAGTGCTTTGAGAAGAGGGTGACAACAGTTATTTAAACTTCCCAGCGCACACCTGGCGTGTCCTTGTTAAACAGGTGCTTCAGAGCTTTTTAGCTTTAGCCTGAGGGTAAATGTCTTGTGTTTGCATTTAAAAATAAATAAATAAATAAAAGTCATGGCATTTAAAGTTTAGTACAGGGATATGAAGGGCAGATTTGGGGGTTTTCAACCGCTATAGGTCTGACACGATTATGAATAATCAATTTCCCTAAATTTGCATATCTTCCTTATTTAATTTTTTGTGAGGCGAAAATGTACATAATGCCATTTTGATGGCATAGTCTCAAGGCTCAATCTGAGGCAGGACTCAGCCATGGAGCCTTACTTTCAGTGCTATGCTACAGCTCGGGAATATGGGAAGCAATCACGGTTGACTTAGTCCACACCATATATACGGGATGAGGAAGCACAACATCTCCCTAGATTATAGACTGTGGATTTTAAGTATGTTCTTTCTATAGCCATGTTCAAATATATAAAAGGATGTCACATAGAGGAGGGAGAAAGGTTGTTTTCTACTGCTCCAGAGAAGCGGACATGGAGCAATGGATCCAAACTACAAGAAAGAAGATTCCACCTAAACATTAGGAAGAACTTCCTGACAGTAAGAGCTGTTCAACAGTGGAATTTGCTGCCAAGGAGTGTGGTGGAGTCTCCTTCTTTGGAGGTCTTTAAGCAGAGGCTTAAATGTCAGGAGTTGTCTGATGGTGTTTCCTGCTTGGCAGGGGGTTGGACTCGATGGCCCTTGTGGTCTCTTCCAACTCTATGATTCTATGATTCTTCAGCCCCATTTTGGCTTTTGGTTGTTTCTTTTAAGGGCAATTACTTGGAAACTTTCAAGTAATTATGTAACTAGAAAGTCCACCATTTGACTGGGACTCAATAATTTCTGGACTTTATATATTATGAAAGAGATGTCATAAACAACACAAAGATCAAGTGCCCACTGAAAAGGACACCACAAAATGAATTAAAACACATCAAACTCTGCACAGCCATTTTTTTTGAGCACCTCTCTTAGACCCATAATTATTCTCATATACAGCATGTGTTATCCTAAGTCTTTGATGGTATTAAACAACTAAATGGTCATAAGTCTTTGATAGTAATAAACAACTAAATGGCCCTAAGTCTTTGATGGTATTAGACAATTCAATGGCCCTGAGTCTTTGATGGTATTAAACAACGGTCATAGGCATTCTCAGATCAATTTCACAAGTGGGTTCCTAATGGCCCTTTTCATACACAGCCATATACACAGAGAGAACTAGATGTGGCCTGTACAATCTATCACAATCCTTGCCTTGCTAGGGAGCCAAGAGGGTATTTAGCATAATTGTTTATCCAGTTGAATTAGGGAAGCCTACATCATGCTTTGAGGATCATTTCACTAAACAATGCCTATTTTTCAAAGGCGCTTTCTACCAGCTCTTATCCACAAATTCTGAACATGTTATTATCTGTTTAAAAATAATTGTTGGGGTGACAGCATTGTAAAACTAACTGGAGCAGAATTGGCTTTTGAATATCTTGAGAGTCTGATTGACTAATGATTAAAGCAACAATGAAAACATACAGAAACATTCCACGCTATTTACAACTCATGCAGTGAGCTCAAAGGCTGAAACCAACCTCCCTGAACAACAGGAAAGGAAATATTTGAAATGCTTCTTTGGTCCTCGTACATCTTGGGACTGGAACTTTATTTGTTCAATTCTTCCACACAGAATCCAGGAACCTGTTCTGGCCCCCTGTGAGTTTCTGCTGTAAATGTTTAATCAACTGCAATTATGATAAACACATTTGTACCACAAGACAAAACGTGATAATAAGTTTAAAGTGCTATAAGCAGGCTAATAGCAGTGACTGATCTCGGGCAGCTTTATAACTCCTGTCGAAAACCATTGGACTTAAGGCACAAGACTTTATGATGCCTTGTAGCTATAGCATGACTTCAATATCACTGTTACATGGCCAACTATTAGGGCTCATGCACTTTTAACTTTTGCCCCATGCTTACTAGTGCCCCATGCTTACTAGGCACAGATCCAGGCCCTTCAACTGTGTCTCTATTTTCCAGGGACAGTCCCAGATTTACAGAAGCTGTCCCGGATTCTAATTTGATTAGAAGCAGTAGACTGTGGGTTTTCCCAGGGAAAGCGGCAGGACAAAAGAGAAACCTTTCAGACCTGTGCCTAGAAATCATGGGGTGAGCTCTCAGTGTTGCCAAGTGTCTTTTGTTCCATCACGGTTTGCAAGAACAGGCTAAAGTTGACACTCTCTTCAGGATGGGGATGGGAGAGAATGTTGGTTCGTTTCAGATTTTAATTTAATTTCAATTTGTTTTAATTTGGTTTGGTCCACTACCTAATTTAAGGGACGTGGGTGGCGCTGTGGGTTAAACCACAGAGCCTAGGACTTGCCGATCAGAAGGTCGGCGGTTCGAATCCCCGCAATGGGGTGAGCTCCCGTTGCTCAGTCCCAGCTCCTGCCAACCTAGCAATTCGAAAGCACATCAATGTGCAAGTAGATAAATAGGTACCGCTCTGGCGGGAAGGCAAACAGCATTTCCGCACGCTGCTCTGGTTCACCAGAAGCGGCTTAGTCATGCTGGCCACATGACCTGGAAGCTGTACGCTGGCTCCCTTGGCCAATTAAGCGAGATGAGCGCCGCAACCCCTGAGTCGGCCACGACTGGACCTAATGGTCAGGGGTCCCTTTACTACCTAATTTGCACTTCCTGACACAATACGCAGACCAAAATACTGTACAACTATCCTTTGAAATCCACACCCTATGTCATCATTATAACTTCAGTTTATCCCTTGCTGTTTCTGCCTAGGAATTTGTCCCCCCACCCCCCATTTTAAACATGCTGTGTTCTGAGCCTCAAATTTTGCACTATGCTTGGGAAGAAAAGGGAAGAGAAACGTGAGGAGAGAAGTGGAGGGAAGCAGCTATGTTTTTTGAGTGTCAAATCCTGGCTAGTGTTTCCTTCTTGTCAGTCTGCCCTCATCCCAGACACTTGGTCACAAGGGGAGACTGATGGACCGAGGGAGCAGGACGTGGTGTGAATTTAACCAGCTTTAAAAAAAAAAACCCAAAGAAAACAAACAACCTTTATTTCCTCCAGCAACAGAATCATGCAAAGCATCAGGCAAGGCATATATGGTGTTGGCAAGCAAGAGAAATTTGGTTCAGAATGGCTAGGAGTTCAAACCCCAAGAGGTGCTATGAGGCACTCGTGCCAGATAAAATTGGCACATTTGACACAGCTCATAGTGCAAAGAACAAAGAAAAGAGATGGTTTGACCAAAAGGCAGCCAGACTTCTCCCTGTAGGAATTCTAGGTTTTACACATGCACACATGCCCCTTCCTGGCTTTAGATGTTTTGACAGTGGGCATTGTAGGCGGAAAGTCAAAATGACAACCTCTTTCACAGCTTCCCTTTTTCATGCACACTTTCTAAGCAGACACTCATAAAGAGTATGGAATAATTCAAGAGGAGTGGGGTGATTCTTTCTTTCTTTCTTTCTTTCTTTCTTTCTTTCTTTCTTTCTTTCTTTCTTTCTTTCTTTCTCACTATGCTCCCCCCTTGTCTCCAGCACAGTGTATTTGCTACCTGCAAATTTTGCAGAGAAAACACTACCCACTGGACAGCGTTGCCCTAGGAAGGCACCTACAGCTGCTAAATGTTAAATCTGGCCCTGCACACATGTACACGCCCTGCCTCTCTATCTCCTGGTTGCCATGGTGACAAGGAATCCTGGGGAGTTCTATGCCAGAAGTTTCTTCGTGTTAAATGGGGAGGGGGGGACGCAGGGAAGAAATCTGCAGTCTTAAAATACAGAACAGTACAAAGCTGCGCTACTTGTTCTGTGGGTTTCTGAAATAATGGACATTCCGGAACAAAGGTGTACTCTGCAGGGTTGCAGACTTTAAAAAGCAAAACTTGACATACGGCAAGGGGCTAGAGATGTCACCTGGCCTATTCCCCCCCCCCCCCGGCTCTTTGTTTTATATCTTCATCAGTGGTAAAAGGGATTTTTTTTTAGTTGCCTGCATAGATTCCAGTCGTCCAAGAAACAGTTGTCCAGCCTATGTTTAGTCATCCCAAAATAAAACATTTTCCCTTCTTGTTTTTAAAAAACCAACATTGCGTATTATGTCGAGTTGTGCTATTTAATTCTTACAGATGTCATAAAATGCTAACCACTTAGCTACTTTGAACACAATACCAGAGAAACTGGTCATGGTTTGCAGGTCATTGGCCTGCAGTCTTGTTTTCTGAAGCACTTACTATTTGGGCCATGTTGGAGCCCCTGTGCCCCTCCATACCAGCTGCTGGAAGTCACAGGAGAGGAGGGGAGTGCTGCTCTTGCACCCAGGGTCATCTTAGAGGCCTCCCAGGGGCATTTGGTTGGCAACTGTGGGGTCAGGATGCTGGACTAGAAGGGCACTGGCCTGATCCAGCAGGGTTTTTCTGATATTCTTATGGGGAGTAAAAGATTTCCTTAGAGGAATGAAATAGGAGGATATAATGTTTAAAAAATGGGACGGGGAATATTCTGTCAGCAGCAGAGAGAAAGGAGAGGCAAAGATGGAAAGAATTTGGGGGCACTGGCCATACATTTTCAACCATTCTGATGTAGCAAGATATGAGCACCCTGTGGCTCAACCTCTCCCCCTCCCCATCCCTTCAATGTTTCTATCATCTCTTCTTCCAACTTCCAAACAAAGCAGGGTTACCTTGCCACATTTTGAAGCAAGTGAAGGAATTCACCTTCATCCATTAAAAAGAGAATAGTCCCCAAAATATAATTAAATCTAGACTGAAGTTTTCCTTTGCAATTCTGTGCAGATGCCAGGGGTCACCAACATGCCGCCCAGCTGGACTGCTAGTAACTCCCATGACAGTGCCTGCAGACGGTCTCAGTAAATATCTCCTTAAAAATCCACAATATTTGAGAGACAGTTTGCTCTTGCTGCTGTTCAGCTCCTGCTTGCAGAAGCTCTGCCTCTTCTGCACTGAACACATCCCCTTAAACATGTCCACAATCTGCTGGAGGACAGAATGGAGAAGAGGTGCTGAGAGCATCTCTCTGTGTGAAAGTGCTTTGGTGGCTAATGTAGGTGCCTTTCCCCCCACTGATAATAGGTCACTCTGGCAGCTCCCAACAGAATATTAAAAACACGATAAAACATCAAACATTAAAAACTTCCCTAAACAGGGCTGCCTTCAGATGTCTTCTAAATGCCAGGTAGTTGTTTATCTCTTTGACATCTGATGGGAGGGCATTCCACAGGGTGGGCACCACTACCGAGAAGGCCCTCTGCCTGGTTCCCTGTAACTTGGCTTCTCACAGTGAGGGAACCACCAGAAAGCCCTCGACACTGGATCTCAGTGTCCAGGTAGAACGATGAGGGCGGAGACACTCCTTCAGGTATACTGGACCAAGGCCATTTAGGACTTTAAAGGTCAACACCAACACTTTGAATTGCCTGCACCATTTTGTGGTCCTCTCCATGGGCCAGGTCCGGCCAATGAGCTTCCTGGAACCGGCCCACGGCCATTCTGTGGATCGGCGTGGGGATTCCGTGCTTTTTTTCCGTGGCGCCATTTTTTTCTCACTGCAGGGACGGACTTCTGGGTCGGAAGAGCGCCAGAAATAGCGTGTGTGCATGCACAGGCGTGAGCATGCACGCTCCAGCCCACTGAGAGGTCTGTCAGGAAGTGGACCGGCCCGGCCTCAAAAAATGTTGCTGACCCCTCTTCTGCCCCTACAGCAGCCATTTTGGGGCTGAAATGTTGATGAGCCCTGTTCTAGTCTGTCCACTGTGTTCCATCCCGGTATTCTATTCTAAAGCAAGGAATACTTCTTTGAAATAAGCATTAATTCTTCAAAATAAGGGATGCTGATAACAAATTATATTAAACCAAACTAGTACATGTGGGTGTTTTTCAAAATGTGGTGTGTGTATATATCATATAAAAAATATGAACAGTCTGTATAGAAGTGGGGGGGTTGTTTGTCTTTTATTGTAACTAATATAGTTTATAGTGCTTCCCTGGTTAGCCTTGTAACTCTTGAGAAATTGTAATGAATGAATAAATGAATGAATGGACATAAGGTATCTATTTTTTTACTAGTAATCAGCCTGTGTAAACAATGAAATGAGTACAGTTTTCATGGCTTGGAATCCTAGTTGTGCCTGAGGAACATATTTCCTGAGGCTTGCCTGAGCTCAGCAGAAAAGCTGGCGCCTGCCTATCCTAAGCAAATACCATTTTCTTAGTAGGGAGCTACCTTGAATATGTGCTGTGAAGTGACTAGTTAAGGGATTCCCCTGTAAAAGTGATGATATTTATAGTACCCAGTAGTGGCACATTTGTGGCACCATAAAACTAAAGATCCAGAACTTAAAGGATATCTCCACTGGGCCTTTCATGCTGTAACTAATTATCTCCCCTCTTTTTCCTCTCTCTTTCTCTGTCTCCCACAGGTTGTTGTGTCTTTCTTTCTCCAAAGGGGCTGATAAAAAGCACAACTCCCAGCAGCAATTGCTTCTGTTTGGCTATATTTGGACATCACAATATAACTGTTTATTCACCTAAGGCTGGAGTTTCCTTGCGGCAGGATGGCCATTGGACACTGCTGTTGAATTAAAGGTGTTTCAGAGACACAACTGCCCACAACAAATGGTAGGCTATCTGACACCTTTGCTCTGACCAGGGAGGTCTCCTTGTGGCTTGGAAAGGTGCTTGCTGCCCTCTTGAGGCAGTGCAATGGCATCCTCTGCCACCCTATGGATTCTGCTGGTCTATCCTGTTGCGTGCCACACCAGCATTCATGGCCAGAGCCCCGGATACAACGTGGCAGCCAAGAAGGAGATCAGCTTGGAAGGTGACCTGGTTATTGGGGGCCTGTTCCCAGTCCACGAGAAAGGAAATCCTACAGAGGAGTGTGGCAAGATCAATGAACATCGTGGCATCCAGCGCCTTGAAGCTATGCTCTTTGCCCTAGATGAGATCAACAAGAACCAGCAGCTTCTGCCGGGCATCACCCTGGGAGCTCACATCCTAGACACCTGTTCCAAGGACACCTATGCCCTAGAACAATCCCTGGATTTTGTGCGTGCCTCCCTCACCAGAGTGGACGGCTCTGAGCACATCTGCCCTGATGGGTCCTATGCCATTCATGATGATGTACCTACAGCTATCACAGGGGTTATCGGGGGCTCCTACAGTGACGTCTCCATTCAGGTACCATTTGCAAACCAGGAGGGAGCTGGTGGGAATGTGGAGTGTGGTGCTTAGAATTGGGGTGTTGTGTCTGGGGCCTTGTATTAGGGGTAAAAAGAATGAGTGTGAATGAAAGAAGCCAGGTCTAGGCATTTGCTCACTGGATAAGAGGGCTTGGAAAATTGATGGTTACTTGAGGAGTCTATGGGTGCAGCTATAGAATACAACTGTGAAACTAGGAATCAAGTCATTAAGTAGCTTCCTTTCAGTGAATTAAGGTAGCATAGTGGTTTCCACTTGCTTGGCCATGAGTTTAGTAAGTGGTCCTAAGGCAAGCCAATATTGTTCTGCCAGTTCCATGCCAAACCTTGGCAACTGTTATTCTTGGGCAGCTGCTGAGGCCCCAGTAGGGCATCTCTTGGTGCTTGCTTTCGGCCACACTGAGTAGCTGGGTCTGGGAAGCCGCTGCTTAAATATTTCTGCAATGGAATTCTGGGGCATTGTGGGAAATTTTTAAGGGCAGCTTTCCTGGGTCGGAGGAGAAGAAGAGTTTGGATTTGCTATCCCACTTTATCACTACCCGAAGGAGTCTCAAAGCGGCCAACATTCTCCTTTCCCTTCCTCCCCCACAACAAACACTCTGTGAGGTGAGTGGGGCTGAGAGACTTCAAAGAAGTGTGACTGGCCCAAGGTCACCCAGCAGCTGCTTGTGGAGGAGCGGAGACGCGAACCCGTTTCACCAGATTACGAGACTACCGCTCTTAACCACTACACCACACTGGCTCTCTGTAGAAGGAGGCATTACTGTAGAAAAAGGTCCTCTAGATAGCTTGATGCAAGGATGATGGGGACAATGTCTGTAAAGCACTTTGGTCATTATCAATTTAGGTATCACTATCTGGTTTTAATTCAGAATCAGTAGTCAGAAAATAAAAACCAATACCATCCTGGCATCACGAGATTTCCCTATCTACAGTATTCTGTATTAAATGTCTTAAGAAGTGAATGGGCTCTGCGTTTGCAGGCTAAGGGTGCAGGTACTACACACGTATTTGGAAGCCCACTGGAACTCAGTGTGGCAGATTGTTCTGTAGATTGTGCAGTAGATACATCAAGAGAATAAGGTGGCATCAGAAGAATTTGTTTCCATAAAGCTAAGCACAGGACAGAGCAGAAGCTTCTCAGGATTACCTATGGAAGGCATAGTCACAAGTTTAAAGACTTTATCTTATGTTGAAAGACTGTTGCATATTCAAGTGGATCATAGCTCTGCAAAACCAAATTGCTCTCCTCACGTCAGATTCTTCTGCTACAAAATGCCTCATATTTTGGAATGCTTCTCTATAAACTATCACCAGAACTGCAACTCTAGGCAATGCATTCTTACAATGGGAATCAATTGGGACCCTATAGATTTCAAAGGCTCTCCATACTATTGTACAGAACGAGATGAGAAGTGGGATGAGACTCCTCGGATGAGATGGTAGGAGGTCACATGTTATTCTAATATCAGATATACGCTCACCTTGGAAGTGAGAACAGAGAACAGGCAGGTTATATTTGTGAAAACATAGCTGTTGGCCATTGGGGATAGTATTTTGCATATATTTTGCAGCAGGCTCAGTTATCTGAGCGAGCCTTTGTGTGCCCAGGATTTGTGGGTGTTTCCAAACGCCCTGCCATTGTTTTATTGTGATGCTTCCTGAGGTGCAGTGAACGTGGTAATCACAGCCTGACTCACACACCTGTACGAGAGACAGAGCGACCTTTTTATAGCCCACCCTGACCGCCACCTCTGCCTTCGGGTTCATCCCTCCCGACAAAAGCTCTGCCTGATTCTAGGCTTCCTAACCCAGGGACCGTATCCCAGAGCATCCGTGTGACAGAGTAATTAGCTGCTGCTCCTGAGAAGCCCTGAGGATGTATTAATGCTATAATTAATGTAAATTAATATATCATTATCACGTACAGAGCCCATTGCCAGGAGAGAAAGAGGGAGAGAGCTGAACACGGCTAGCTATCTCATTTGCAGAGAGAGGACGAGCCTGTTGCCAGGGCTTTGCTCATAGATGTCTCTGGCCCAGTTCCCCAAAAGCAGAGCAGCCTTCTGAGGGAGGCTTGCATTGCACTCAGCAAACTAGCAGTTTGAGGAGGGTCTTGCCTTGGCGATGCCAGTGCAAAATAGTTCTGTCCTTTCTCCTAGAGCTTGCAGCTCCTGCTGCTGTGCTCTGCAGCCTCATGCTATGTTCGCCTCAGTTACAGATTTGACCCCAATTCCTGTGGGTAGGAAGACCACAGGATCCCTCTGAAGACACCTGAGACCATGGCCATCTGTCACTTAATTTCAGGAGCTTCCCTACAGATATGCCAGACCAAACTCCTCCTCCCTCCTTCCCTAGTCAAATGCCACTAAGAATGCACTGCTGGAACTGGGCTTTTGGTGGATGGAGCCGAAGAAACAAGAAGGACTTGCAAGAAGAGGGTTTCTATTTAGCAGGGTCAGTGGCAACACTCGGCATCTGCCAGGGCTCCCAGAACCTTGGCACTGCTGAATCATCATCATCATCATCATCATCATCATCATATATTTATACCCCAGCCACTCTGGCAGCTCCCAACACAATCAAACATCAAACATTAAAAACTTCCCTAAACAGGGCTGCCTTCAGGTGTCTTCTAAAAGTCAGATAGTTGTTTATTTCCTTGATATCTGATGGGAGGGCATTCCACAGGGCGGGCACCACTACCGAGAAGGCCCTCTGCCTGGTTCCCTGTAACCTCACTTCTCGCAGTGAGGGAACTTCCAGAAGGCCCTCGGAGCTGGACCTCAGTGTCCGGGTAGAACGATGGGGGTGGAGACATTCCTTCAGGTATACTGGGCCAAGGCTGTTTAGGGCTTTAAAGCTCAGCACCAATGCTGAAGACTGGGCTGGGCATCCCTTAATTCCCCCTCCTCTGGCCTGGCACTCTAAGCACTGCCCATTGGCTAGATCAGAGGACACTTCCCCAGGGCCCACTGTGTCCTGATATTTTGAGAAGGTAGCAGGTGAATTCAAAGCAAATCCTCACAGTGTTTTTTGGGGAGGTGGTTGTGCACTGGCTTTCCACCATATAACTGCCCTGAAAGTCACAGAAGATCCTATGACTTGACTGCTGCTCTGGGCTATGAAGCTGGTGTGGTGTAGTGTTTAAGAGCGGTAGATTCGTAATCTGGTGAACCGGGTTCGCGTCTCCGCTCCTCCACATGCAGCTGCTGGGTGACCTTGGGCTAGTCACACTTCTTTGAAGTCTCTCAGCCCCACTCACCTCACAGAGTGTTAGTTGTGGGGGAGGAAGGGAAAGGAGAATGTTAGCCGCTTTGAGACTCCTTTGGGTAGTGATAAAGCGGGATATCAAATCCACACTCTTCTCTTCTTCTTCTGGGTTGGTTTGGTTTCTGAAGTTGCTGAGCTGTGGTTTGTGAACAGCATCCGCCTCCCTCCTTTTCCCTGTTGAAGCAGAGTATCACATGACTCCTCTGCCTTCCTGCTTCTTAGAAGTGGCAACAGTGGGAGTTGAAGAGTGGGAGACTCAGATATGCTTCTTCCCGTCCACCCCTTCCACCTTCTCCCCTTATAGATTATTGTTCCATGCCAAATGTAGATGGCAGACTCCCTAGATCACACCCACACATGCCCATACCACCATTTCTTTTCCTTTCAAGGGAAGTCCCTTTGAACCAGGCACTTGCCAAATTGCAAAAAAAAAAAAAGAGGGACAGAAATCATGCGCACCTTTTAAGGGAGGAGAAGGTATAACTGAAAGAAAGAAAGAAAGATGTGTGGGTGGGAAGCAAAGAAGAGGGGTGATAAACAGTGGGGGAAATAGTATCCGCACCATACATTTAAAGCACATTTAATGGCACACACATTCACACATGGCTTCCCCCAAAGAATCATGGGAACTGTAGTTTACCCATCAGAGAGCAACCATTCCCAACACCCTTAACAAACTACAGTTCCTAGAATTCTTTGAAGAAAGCCATGTGCGCTAAACGGACTTTAAATGTACAGTGAGTAGATGTTGCTTAAAATAAAGGAATGAAGCAAGAAAACCCGTAGGAAGTAAAAAAAAGCACAATGAAAGACAAAAGAGGCTGAGCCGAGAAGGTGCAGTTAGATCTGATTAAGGGGAGCAGGGCACAAAGGAAATAAAAGGGGGTCATCTTTTCCCCCCTTCCTCATGCTCTGAGGGTGTCGTGCTGGCTGTGGGCAGACAAAGAAAGCAGGACGCAACATTCAGAAAGATAACCAGCTCAGCCGGCTAGATGGCTGTGTTTTTAATAAAGGAATCATTAACTAAACTGACAGCCCAAAAGGTGGGTAAATAGCAAAGCAGGGCAAGGAGTTATACAAAGTGAGCGAGGGACAGTTGGTGAGATAATTAGGGAGCTTATTAAAAAGATCCACAGATAATTTGGCTACAGAACCCTCTCTGCAGAGTTCTGCACTGGCAACAAGAACACAAAGGCATTTTATTAATAATTCTGGGTTCTTCTCACTGGCTGCTATCCCCTGTGGTTTGTGTCCCCTCCAGGCTGGAGGAGACCGGAGTGCTCTCTCTGCCTCTGATTCTTTCCCTGAATCCCCCAGGACTGGCACAGAAAGCTACAGATTTGATCCAGCTGAGACACTGTGTGTCTAAAGCAGGCAGTGGATTAACACCTTCCCTGCTTCTCTCCAGCCCTCTTTGCTTCCCAAGAGTGGTTTGGGCAAAGGCTGTATGAAAGGGAAAGGCTCGCTTACAGCAGTGGAGCGCAGGCCCTCTCAGGGGTTCAAAGAGGCCTGGACCACATCCAGCTTTTGAGAGCTCTGCTCAGAATAAAAATTAAAAATGGTGAGTCTGTATGCAAACAGAATAACACACACACTACTCAACAACCAAAAGCTGCTTCCTTCCTTGTTTCAAACCCAGTGCAAGAAATAAAATTGATCTGCAAGATTGCACATCTGAGAACTAAATATACAAGTTGAATGGGAGAAATTTGCACATTGAAACTCTGCAGATTCTCCAGTATTTAGGCTGCAATCCTAACACCACTCACCTGGGATCAAGCCCCATTGAATTTAGTAGAACTTATTTCAGAGCAGACATGGTTAAGATTGCACTAGCCACGTTGTGGGAATTGCATTTTTTAAAACATGGTTTGTGGTGTGGGGCTTTTTAAAGGGAAAATTTAGAACTGCCCAGGGGTATGTAATTGATTATAATTTGCCTGCAAAGCATGCACCACTGTAACACACATTTTCCCCATGTCTGCGTACTGTACATGCTTTCTTGTTCAGAGTCACATTTTATGACATTTAGAAGCCTGCATGGAGTGGGAGAAATCCTCAGAACTGGGCCTTTGGCAGCACTAATGCAAAGGAGTTTATAGAAAAGATTCACATGAGGCATCTTGAAACAGGGCAACAAAGCTTTATTTGGAGTGAGGGATATAAAAAACAAGAAGTTGTCACAGAGTCACACAGTACAACAGGCCTACAAGCCTCAGCTCACAGTCTTCTTCGTACACAGACTATATCAGATTCTAGAACGACCACTTTTTATGCTATTTAAAGAAATACAGTGGTACCTTGGTTTACGAACTTAATCCATTCTGGAAGTCCGTTCTTAAACTGAAACCGTTCTTAAACCGAGGCGTGCTTTCCCTAATGAGGCCTCCTACTGTCGGTGCCCTTCCACCGTTCGGATTCCGTTCTTAAACTGAGGTAAAGTTCTCAAACCAAGACACTATTTCCGGTTTTGCAGAGTCTGTAAACCAAATCGTTCTTAAACCGGACTGTTCTTAAACCGAGGTACCACTGTAGTGGCCTAACACAAAATGACTGCAACCTCCGAAAGAGCAGAAAAAGAAGAGAGACGGTTATATAAAATTGTACAAATAGTCATGTTTTCCCCCCATATTATCTTTAGTAATAAATAATGATAATAATAATGATGACTGTGCTTCTGCACTGTGCTTCCCTCACCTCACAACAACTTGGGAGCAATCCCTGTACCCTGCTGTGTGGCAGACAGCAGGAAAAAGATGCCTCTGTATTTGGCATCCCACCCCAAAAGAACAACAACTTTGGAACAATTCCTGCTATGGGGCATGCAGCAGGAACAGGGAAGAGCTGCCATATCCTCCCTTATCCTCACCCCAACATTCAGCTGAGGCCCATCTCAAGCAGTTGCTTCTCTCCCTCCTACACTCCCATATATATATATTTAAAAAGCTTGCCACCACACACACACATTCAAGAAGTCTGCCAACTGCTCCACATGGCTGGTAGGCAGCAAAGCAAGCACAGTAGTTCCCATGCTTCTTCCTCCTCCTCCAACACATGCACACACACTCAAAAGCTTCATACTTGTTTGATGTAGCTGGCAGGTAGCAAAACAAACACAGTAAACACAACAACACACCAGTCAATCCCCTTGGTTTTTCCACTCTCTGTCCTGTTTTCCAGTCACTCCTCAGTGGGGAGATTATGTCCCTGTTGTTTGCTCTGCAAGACCAGCAAAGCAAACAGGAGGTGAATAAGTCCCAATGCTTCTTCTCTCCCACTCACCACCCATTTTGAAAAAGCCCACCCATAGGCAGTAAACTGTTTCCACCCTCTTTTTTCAAGGAGCCCTCCATGGGCAAAGCCCTCTCAACTCTTTTCCATCCTTCACAATCCATTCCTGTCCCTTCTTCATTAAAAAAAAAAAAAGTTTGTTGCCTCTCCTGTGTCTTAGTTACTTACACTACTAGTCTAGTTAGAATAGTTGCTTATACAGTATCACTCTTCTCTCCTCCCAGTTTTGGCTAGAGTGGTAAATTTTGCATTTTATCTATAGCTGTATTCTCATTCAATCCATCCTATCCATTTATCCTTCAGAACTTTGACTATTATAAGACCTTTTTGGGGATGCGGACAAGGAGAAGCACTAGAGCTACATGAACTCTCCCCTCATCCACTTGACTTCAGAACTTGTTCTAGTGCTTTTGACTGGGGCTACATTCACCTCAGATTGGTTTGGGAGACCTTCACAATATTAGGAAAACCAAAGCTACAGTCCTCTCATTGACTTCTGCCCGGAAACCAGAACAGCTGTAAATTTCTGAGTTTCCCCCCACATAGGTACATAATAGCCAGCCAAGAGATTAACCCGACCAAATTTTGGATAGGTAGATCCAAGGTTTTTCCTGTTTTAAGGTTCAAAATGACCATAACCTTTTTGTACAAAGACAATGAGTGAATAATGTCGCCTAGGCACACTTGCGGAAATGGTGGAATTATAATTGCCTAGGTAGATAGCAGTGAAGGAATTCTAGGCAATGAGGGAAGGGGGAAAGGAGAGCTTCCCATTCTCCTCCTCTTCAAAAGGCCTTCCAGGCAACAAAATGTGGTGAACGCCATCAGTTCTTCACTGTGGTTTTGTGTTGGTGTTTTTTTTTGTGTGTGTTTTTTTTGCAACCAAACATTCTCCAAAAATAAAAGGAAAACAGATGGCAGAAGGGCCTGCCTCTGACTCCAACCTACCACTTTGGCTCACAGAATGATCCAGCACAAACTTCCTGCCACAGAGGAATGTGGGTCATAATACGTCACAGTCATAATACTAGGGGGGGGGGGTAGGCCTTCTGAGAGCCAGTGTGGTGTAGTGGTTAAGAGCGGTAGTCTCGTAATCTGGTGAACCGGGTTTGCGTCTCCGCTCCTCCACATGCAGCTGCTGGGTGACCTTGGGCCAGTCACACTTCTCTGAAGTCTCTCAGCCCCACTCACCTCACAGAGTGTTTGTTGTGGGGGAGGAAGGGAAAGGAGAATGTTAGCCGCTTTGAGACTCCTTAAAGGGAGTGAAAGGCGGGATATCAAATTCAAACTCTTCTTCTTCTGCTGCTGCTGCTGAGTCATTACCATTTAAAACTATTTAATATAACTTTATCTGTATCAGTTAAACAAAATTTTTAAAGCATTTTGCCAAATCACGATTCTTACTTGCTTAAATGTTCTAAACTGTGAATGTTGCGTTTCGGTCCGATGTGCATAAAAACAAGTTGCAGAACTTAACAAATGCTGAATTTGAAGCCTCCTTTGAGCTTCAGGCCCTCCTGGCCCTGCTGTGATAGTCCCTGGTGTGGTGTGCATACACACACACACACACACACAGAGAGAGAGAGAGAGAGAGAGAGACTTTCTTGTGGAATCTTCTTTTGCTTGCCTCATGTCATGATAGAACTAATTAAACTAACAAACTGACCCCCAAACTACCCATCCTTTCGCATTGTCATAGTGATCTAAGGAACAGTAGTCAGCACAGCAAAAGGATCACAATTTGGGGTCAGAGGAGGACAAGCAGCCAGCTTTGTAGTAAAGTGTTGCCTCTGCGGCACAGCTTCTATATAATTCCTAATATGGCTGCCCTGAGGAACATCAAGCCCCCTAGATGTTGCTGGATGCCAACTCCCAATAGCCCTGGTCAGCATGACCAAAGGCCAGGGATGATGGGATATGTAGTCCAAAAACAGCAGGTTAGAGGGTGGGGGCACAGGTTCACAGGGATGTTAGTTTAGTGGAGGGTCCATAGTTTCATGGCAGAGCACATGTTTTCATGCAGGCTATCCCAAATTTCAGTTCTCAGTACCTCCAGTTAAAAAGGATTGAGTAGGAGAGATTGTGAGAGCCTAGAAAGCCAGTTCCAGTCTCTTGATGAGCAAACTGGGCAATTTTTCTGACCTGGTATAAGGTAGCTTCCAATGTTCCTAGATGTTTGCACGTGAAAATATCATGTCAGAATGGTTCATCCATGCAGTATTCTGAGTGACGACTACACAATGAACACTAGAACTTCTCAATTCATCGATTGCCTAGGGGTGTGCTGTGTGCAAATGAACCATTTAAACTCTTTTACACATTTTGCCCAGAAGAAACATCCCAAGAGCTGTCCAGCGGAAGCCAAACATTACATTGGAAATGACTCCATGTCTGTGAGAAGCTATTTATGCATTGTAAACTATTTTTATTATTCTTGTAACTATCAAGTTACAATAAAAGAGATTCTGACTAAACATCAGGAAGAACTTTGTTGTGACAGCAAGAGCCATTCAACAGTGGAACGGATTCCCTCAGGAGGTGGTGAACTCTCCTTCCGTGAAGGTTTTTAAGCAGAGGTTGGATGGTCATCTGTCATGGATGCTTCAGTTGAGATTCCTGCAGTGCAGGGGGTTGAATGAGATGACCCTCAGGGTCCCTTCCAATTCTACAATTCTTTGATTCTAGGATTATTTATTAAATTCCTATACCACCCTTCAGCCAAGGAGCACAAGGTTGGTTTACAATATAAAAACACAAAAATGCACACCATAGTACCATACCCTCATGCTCCCTGGCATCAGATCTCTAGAAAGAAGCACTGTGCTTCCAAGATGCTTCCAGCCTTTAGCTCATGGCTCCCTCTGTGTACCTATCTGCTGTGCCTGCCTGTGTTTACCAGCCTCAGACTGCTGACACACATACACAATCTACAAACACTGGTGACTTACTCATTCCAGAGACTCTAATAAATAATCTAATAATTAATCATCTAACAATAGGGTCCCATCGAGAGACACCCCTTGCCCATCCTGGACTATTAATGAACATCAGCATTCATTTTGTCAAATCCTAGAGTGTGATCAGCCTTTGCTTTCAGTCAAATCCATGGCAATCGTCCACCCACAGTAAACAGACAGCAGCCGTACAACTGTATGACAAAGCATGCATTTATTTCACTCCCTGGAGTCTGAGTTTGAAAGCAGTCTCTTCTACCTTCTCCACAGAGACTCTTTACTCAACAACAATCTCAATGTTCAAATCTATGCCATCTTGATTCAGGTTGCTAAGAGAATAGGAGCCGGAGGATTTCCGGAAGCTGTGGTGCCGCCAGTTACTTTGGATGATCTGGGCTGCCCTTTGATACTTCTTGTACCGTGTTCTCATAAGCCACATCTTAAACATTGATTGCAAGAGGACGGAAGCCTTCTCAGACCAAATGTACGTCGATAATGCCATTGCCCTTTTCTCTTCTCGTCTCCGGAAGGAAATCATGCGCCACCATTTCTGGACCAACCATGCACAGACGATGGCGTGTTGCAGGCTACGGCGGACTAGAGTACCACGCCACCATTTCTGGATGGTAATAGCAGCCTAAAAGTAGGAAACAATGACTCAGTTGTCACTACAACATAAGCAGAAAGGGGCCGAGGCACAAATCCCGTTCCCTGTTAGTTTTCTCTCTCATACAAGAATCAGTCATATTGTGTCAGACATTTAATAGTTTCCGTCAGCCAAACAAGACACAAAACTGAAAAGATGCAAACTGGATGTTGAAAATGGTCTTTTCCCACCTGTGTCTAACAGCTAGGCCACAACCTTATAGTTCTCACTAAAAAAAACAACCTACCTGGAAGCAGGAATGGTGGCAGTGAAGGAAAAGCGCTTAAGAACGTAAGAAGAGCTCTGCTGGATTAAGCCAATGGCCCATGTAGTCCAGCATCTTGTTCTCCCAGTGGCCCCCCAGATGCCTCTAGGAAGGCAAAATTGCCTGTATAGAAAGTCTGGCATGTACCTTAACTTCCTTTTTCGAAGTTTCTGGCATTGAAGGTGGTGGTGACGTTGACGTTGGTGGTGGCGACGTTGATTTTTTGCGTGCCTTATGAAAAGATGGCCAGAATAAAGAAAAAAGAAAGAAATATAAGCATAGAGAAGGGTCAAAAGAGTCTGTAGGACTGCTGAGCCTTATGCTACAAGAGCATTCAAGCTCTTTACCAATGGCTGCCCTTCCATTTATGTAATTTTGCATTTGTTGGGTGCAAAAGGCCAGCGCTTGACTAATGAGCAAGAGGGTGGTGCAGCAACTGACTACACTACATCTTGCTTTTTATGAAAACCAGTGCTTACTTCCTAAAAATAGATGTGTGGTTCAGGCATGTTCCAGAAGCTAACTGTTCCGTTGTTCCATCCTAATTCCAGAGATTGTGTGGGTTACTGATGTATCTGAATGTGCCTACTTCACAGTGTGCAAAGCTCGCTCTAGCCCAGGCTCCCCACCCTCACCAGCAGAGAAGCGTCATTCAAAGCTGGCACTGTTGCTGGTGCTTTGTGGGCACCACCGCACAAAGCAAATAAGGAAGGCTGGTGTGGCGTGGCACCAGCAGGGTGGTGGCACGGCAAGTCCGGTTTCAGCTCAAGTGGTTAAATTGAACAGGCCACCCCTGGTTTCACCCTCCTCTCCTCCACTATCATAACTAAAACACAGCCAACTGCCCCAGCTGTTGTTTGGCTTGGGGATGAAAGCTCCCACTGATACCATTGGAGACATGAGGATGGCAGTGCAACAAAGGACTCAGTTTCTGAGCATTGTATTTTGTGTAGCGTAGGACACTTTGCGGGGATGCAGGTGGCGCTGTGGGTTAAACCTCAGCACCTAGGACTTGCCGATCGCATGGTCGACGGTTCGAATCCCCGCGGTGGGGTGCGCTCCAGTCGTTTGGTCGGTCCCAGCGCCTGCCAACCTAGCAGTTCGAAAGCACCCCCGGGTGCAAGTAGATAAATAGGGACCGCTTACTAGCGGGAAGGTAAACGGCGTTCCATGTGCTGCGCTGGTGCTGGCTCGCCAGAGCAGCTTCGTCACGCTGGCCACGTGACCCGGAAGTGTCTGCGGACAGCTCCGGCTCCCGGCCTCTAGAGTGAGATTAGCGCACACCCCTAGAGTCTGTCAAGACTGGCCCGTACGGGCAGGGGTACCTTTACCTTTAAGACACTTTGCAAAGGAAGATTGGCACTCGGCACTCAACTTACGCAACATTTTTTACAGAAAGCAATCATCTCTTTCAGGGAAAGCCCATGTCTCGAGGGGAAATGATGATCTGCTTCTAGCAACTGAAGCTCTCTTAGAATCGCAACATCGAGCTGGGTTGTAAACTCTGATGTCATAATGAACACGCCGACACTCCCCTGCTCTAATTCTCACTAGTTAAGAATGAGTCTGTCAGATAGGATTTGTCATTGCTTAACTGGCTGGGCTAGAGAAATGTCACTTCTGTGTGTGCATGCACCATGGAAACAGGAGGAAGTTTTCCTTCTGGAGCCAGTTTTTTTTAATTGGCAGAGAAGGCTGAGCTTAGGCGAGGGATGTTCATACAAGCAAGCAACTGCACCTGCCAACTGATGGCACAACAACCATCCTTTCCCCCCTTCCTGTATGGCTGTGGGCGCACCTGGCTCAGTCTTGTTTTCTCTTTCACACCCATGGCCAGACGCAGTTGCACTGTTAGGGTCAGACTTTGTGGGGGGCATCTGGGGTGCTGCAGTCTGGGTGGGCCCACAAACGATGCCAGTGAATGAATGGCAGGTTCTGGGGGGTGGCTGTGGTCAGCCATGGTGTGTAACGGAACGAGGCAGGGCACCC
Organism: Podarcis tiliguerta; assembly: GCF_965153285.1. NCBI lineage: Eukaryota > Metazoa > Chordata > Lepidosauria > Squamata > Lacertidae > Podarcis > Podarcis tiliguerta. The sequence goes on along the minus strand of NC_139535.1, from coordinate 51,002,011 downwards.
TCCAAAGCTCTGCCCATCTGGCATTTTCATTCCCCCACCATCTTTCTGGGTCCAGAGGCATTCTGGGGTAATAAATATTTTGGGCAGCTGGTTCAACACAGCACTTGGTGGGCCAACCATGTCCAGGACCAGGCAGCGAAACGACAATGCAAACCAGAGACACCTTGGCCAGCCTAGCTTACAATATCTTCTGACAAGCCTGGCCAACCCTGAGGTTCTGCAAGGTGGCTAGAGCCTGTCCTTCCTCTCAAGCCAGCCCCATCCACACCACAGAGATATTGTGGGAAACTCCATGCAATCTCATCTCTGGCCGTCCAAAACCTTTAGCAAAAAGGAAAGGGAACCCCTTGCACTAGGGCCATCTTTATCCAGGGGTGCAAGGGGTGTGGGGCACCCAGGCACCAAATTCTGGTGGGGGGGTGCCAAGTGTCCGCTGCTGAAGCCACCTAAGCTCTTAACTATCCACCTGTTATGAAATAATAAATAATTTTGATCAAGCTAGAAACACAAAATACGTATATATCTAGGTATCACCGAAATGTATACCTACTGTTTCACGAAAGGACTTTCGACTTTGTGCACTCATTTACCAAAGACGCGCCGCGCCAGAGGCGATACTTGGCATTCAGAATGGCGGCACTTGTCAGACGAGTCAACAAAGGCACTTGTCATTCTCAATGGCGCCGTGCACGCGAAATTAACTCTTACAAAATATTATGTTACGTATTGTATTGAGCTGCTATGTGGCAGTGGGGTGAGTCAGCGGCACCTTTGACATGACTGATCTCGCACCTTCCTGCTAGCTGCATGCAAGCTGCGTGAGATCAGTCGTGTCAAAGGTGCCGCTGACCCCGAGCAAAACATTGCAAATTGCGTTTGAATTTCATCACTTACAGTTCAAATTCATTTAGAGAAATCGTTTAAAAAAATGTTTATTTTCGCTAATTGTCGGCATTTTCTTTGACTAACTACTTATTACTTAGGGCTCTTCTACACATGCATTTCAGCACGCAATTTTAGTTTCGCATTTCCGCAAAAAAGCACCTAGAGCACACACACACTATGAATTCCGTGAGCTGCATTTGTTCTTCATTTTACGATGAATGCCAAAGTTAATTTGGGGGCTAAACTAAATTTGGGGGCGCTGGGCGGATCTTTGCACCCCGGCGGCGCATATGCTAAAGCACAAAGCTGATCACCAGCCACACAAGCACTTCTGCTTGCCTGAGGGAAGTGATCTGCCTTCTCCTCCCCCTGGGGGCTCTTCTGGGGGCTGTCTCCTGACCCTCCAGAGCAGATCTGAAGGGGGGCATATGGGGATGAGAGGGGGGGAGCCCCACTGCATGAGTGAAAGTCCTTGTGTGGACTTCCACTGGTGGGACTGGTTAGTTAAATCTGTCCTTACCTAAGGGAGTCCCCCCAGTATGTAGAAACCACTCCCTTATATGTTGGGTCGCTTTGTTTTGCTTCCAAATTTGTAGGCACACAAACACCTATTGGAACTTGTGGGGATAATTGTAGCCTAATGCAGTATGGAAGTGGATTTACCTGATCTGTGCTTTCCCTTCGATAATCATGGAATCCTACAACTGTAGAGCTGGAAGGGAACACAAGGATCATCTAGTCCAAACCCCCCGCAATGCAGGAATCTGTCACCCAACATGGGGCACAAACTGCTGACCCTGAGATTAAGAGTCTCATGCTATGGCTCTAAGGACAAGTTGGTGACAAGAGATAAATTGTTCTCACTAAAGTCTAATGGATAACTAGCATTACTTTTACAGATCTTTTTTAACATTTGAACAAAAGAGCTACTTAGACCCCACCCCCCAGCTGTTACAGAGGCAATCTACCATAATTACGATCATAGCTGTTAAATAAACAACAGTCCATTAGCAAGAGAGAAATGGCTGCGTTATTGTAGAGGTCTTAAATAGCCCGGAGTTTTGCACTGAGTCTTGCAAAAGCCCGGTTCTGCAAGGGGTTATGAAATTATAACATCATGCTAATAATTCTAAAATCAAGCCTGGCAGGTGTGGAAGATTGTTCCCATTCCCCACAGCGTATACAGTTAAACACAAGGCTTTAGGTCAAATGCCCTTGACACTGCCGGTGGGGAGTCCTTGAAGGGCAATTTGCCATCTCGGGTGCCTTCTTGCCGCTATGGAATGTAATTTTCTGCTTAAAATTTATTTGTGCATGTTAATTATGCAGCAAGGTTTTGACACATCCAGAGCTGTGAAGTGTGTTCTGGTTCTCAACTCCGAAGAGCCTATCAGATGGCAGGGCTTTTTCCTCTAGCCTGCCTCTTTTGTAGTCTGTATTTTTAACAACCTCATTAGTGAGGATTTCTCCCCTTTGAAGATAATGAGCATTACTGCAGAGCATCTGGACCAAGTGGAGAGTTTGAGTCGCAGACTGCAGCAGCACCATCCGCAGCTCTGGGTGCACATTTTCACTGCTGGTAGATTATTTGACTTGCTCTTCAGTTTTTCCTCTTTCGGAAGGGCTCTTAGGCCAGGCACAAAGGCAGCAGATTAGCTTTCTCCCTGCACAACATCTGCTTGTACATCACTGTGATCTACATCAGTCGTAGAATTGTGTAGCCTGCCTTGCAGCTCTTAGAGGAACGGATCTGCAACAACCTTATTAGTGAAGCCTCCCTTCTGCTGCCTTTTACATGAGCTACGTTATAGCATCCATAGTAACCGTAAATGTACTGCTTTGTCTGCTCTAGTTTGGCTTCAGACTGTAATAGGTGCTTGTCATTCTCCCTCCTAATAATATAATGGAAGCTTTTACCCCATGCAACCACTTCTGCTTAAATTCTGTGATCTTCCACACTAACATTACATATTAGACATTCCCGCAAAATTCCTTCCGGCTTTTACATTTTGTCGTTAGTATGTTAGCATCATCTCACAAATTCCCTACTAATTACCTGAGTTTATTACATAACCTCACATCATGTCTGATATCAAACTTGTGGTATATCAGGCCTAGCCTTGGTCAACCCCTTTCTCTGGTAACCTCCTAGTGAGACGACTGCAGTATTTTACATGGGGCTGTCTCTCAGGAAGTGCAGTTCAGAAACTGCAGTTAAGTTAGAACAATGGCAGGGAACTGGTTCCAGCCCATAAGCCAGATCCTTACCTCCCTCATCTTCCATGGGCCAACTTAGACTGATGGACAGTGCCACCCACGTATCAATCACCCAACATCACAATGATGTCAGGTAATCTGCTTTCCTTGGCCTGCGTGGTTTGAGATCAAATTGCATGGGCAAAGGCACAGCGCATTTCAGACACTGATGACCAGCTAATTGTCAGTGCTTGTACTGATAGTGATTTTCTGCTTGCCAGTGCTGCGAACCCCTACCATCCACCTGACATCCTATATGACATTTGGTGTAGGCCAGGTGGGTGTGGCTTGGCCAAAACAGCCTCATGGGGAAAACTGGGGAGGCATGCCAGGCCTAACTATGTCTACAGGTTCTCCACCGCTAGTTTAGACCATGGCTGCTAGACAACAAGCTGTCCTGGGAATTAATATATATATATATATATTTCACCACTGCTTTGCTGACACCACTGGTGACTGGTGTGGTTCTGGGCCCATTTGAAAATGCTGATCTTGACCTTTAAGGCTTGCCAACAGGAACCTGGAGGAGAGCCTGTCTCCACATGTGCCTGGCCATCGATTCTCACCAGAGGTGCTTCTTCAGATTCCTCCATGGCTACTGGGGAGAATAGAGGGCTTTCACTGAAGATGCCCTGGCTCTGACATGGCCCACATCCACCCTCTCACCGAGTGGTGAGGCAAGAGCGGGGCATTACAAGCATGAAGTGTTGCAGCTCATCTTCCTCACCCACGGGGCAGAGAAGACAAGTGCCAAGGCCTTGTGGAATGCCCCCTCTCTCCCTAAATTTGGCAAGAGTGGGGGCATTCCACCTCACAGTAAAAGTGGTAATGGCGGCATATTCCTGTTTCGCCTCAGGTGGAGAAAGGGGATGGACTGCCACAGTTTCCTTGATTTCATTCTTCATCAAGATCTCCACAAGTATTTTAAAGAGGGGGACAACAGCATGTCCTCAGTACTGGATTTATTTTGGTGCCCAGTATTACCAGTCACAATGATTATTGGGGTTTCTAGCTTGCTGGACTCAATGTCCTCTTTGACATATTTTGTAGGTGGAATTCAGGTCCTGCAAAATTTCTGGGAGAAGGGGAAGCTTCAAAGCTATGAGAGAGTGGCTTGTCCACTAGCATATGACCCCTTTGGCCAACATAGCCCAAGTGGTTTGCGTGGTACTCACAGCAGAGTGTTTGCCTTCTCTAAATCAGGGGCAGCCAACCTTTCAGCTGAGGTCATTGAGAAGATCTTGGACACAGTAAAGAAGGTGCAGAAGCTTGATCCTGAAAATCCAAGCCACTCTCTCATAGCTTTGAAGCTTCTCCTTCTCCCAGAAATTTTGCAGGACCTGAATTCCAACTGTTTTCATGACAGTGCAGTGGCCTACGGCTCTGCTTTGCTGCACAGTGAGTGCATTGTACTGTGTCGTTTTTTGCAGAGCCAGAAGCCGCTCCCCTCCCCTTCTAGTCAGTGCAACAGAGAAGGACAAGTGTCACTGCACAGCATTCCTGTGAGGCAGGAGTTTGTTTGTTTGGTGGTTTCTGAAGAATAAAAGCACACCATTAATCTGTAAGATATAGTTCCATAACGGCTTGGAGAACGGCTTCAGACCACAAGGGAAATAATGACAGTGTAAAATAATGACCGAGAGTAAACTATTCCAGCCGTTGGTCACGAAGCAAAAGGAAGAACAAAGAAACAGTGGGGTCACTCAGAGGAGAAGATGGTGAAATGCAAACAGGGGACACAGAAAGGGCTGAACTCCTCAATGCCTTCTTTGCCTCAGTCTTCTCCGATAAGGAAAACAATGCCCAACCTGAAGAATTTGGAGCAAATGATTCAGCAGAGGAAACACAGCCCAGAATAACTAAGGAGATAGTACAAGAATACTTGGCTAGTTTAGATGTATTCAAATCTCCAGGGCCAGATGAACTGCATCCAAGAGTATTAAAAGAACTGGCAGATGTGATCTCAGAACCACTGGCAATCATCTTTGAGAATTCCTGGAGAACAGGCGAAGTCCCGGCAGACTGGAGGAGGGCAAATGTTGTCCCTATTTTCAAAAAGGGGAAAAGAGAGGACCCAAATAATTAGCACCCAGTCAGTCTGACATCAATACCAGGGAAGATTCTGGAGCAGATCATTAAGCGAACAGTCTGTGAGCACCTAGAAAGGAATGCTGTGATCACCAATAGTCAGCAAGGATTTCTGAAAAATAAGTCATGTCAGACTAACCTGATCTCGTTTTTTGACAGAATCACAAGCCTGATAGATGAAGGGAATGCAGTGGATGTAACCTACCTTGATTTCAGCAAGGCATTTGACAAGGTGCCCCATGATATTCTTGTAAAGAAGCTGGTAAAATGCGGTCTTGACTATACTACCACTCAGTGGATTTGTAACTGGCTGACTGACCGGACCCAAAGGGTGCTCATCAATGGTTCCTCTTCATCTTGGAGAAGAGTGACTAGTGGGGTGCCACAGGGTTCTGTCTTGGGCCCGGTCTTATTCAACATCTTTATCAACGACTTGGATGATGGACTCAAGGGCATCCTGATCAAATTTGCAGATGACACCAAACTGGGAGGGGTGGCTAACACCCCAGAGGACAGGATCACACTTCAAAACGACCTTGACAGATTAGAGAACTGGGCCAAAACAAACAAGATGAATTTTAACAGGGAGAAATGTAAAGTATTGCACTTGGGCAAAAAAAAAATACAAGATGGGTGACACCTGGCTTGAGAGCAGTACATGTGAAAAGGGTCTAGGAGTCTTGGTTGACCACAAACTTGACATGAGCCAACAGTGTGATGCGGCAGCTAAAAAAGCCAATGCAATTCTGGGCTGCATCAATAGGAGTATAGCATCTAGATCAAGGGAAGTAATAGTGTTCTGCTCTGGTCAGACCTCACCTAGAGTACTGTGTCCAGTTCTGGCACCACAGTTCAAGAAGGACACTGACAAACTGGAACGTGTCCAGAGGAGGGCAACCAAAATGGTCAAAGGCCTGGAAACGATGCCTTATGAGGAACGGCTAAGGGAGCTGGGCATGTTTAGCCTGGAGAAGAGGAGGTTAAGGGGTGATATGATAGCCATGTTCAAATATATAAAAGGAGAGGAGGGAGAAAGGTTGTTTTCTGCTGCTCCAGAGAAGCGGACACGGAGCAATGGATCCAAACTACAAGAAAGAAGATTCCACCTAAACATTAGGAAGAACTTCCTGACAGTAAGAGCTGTTCGACAGTGGAATTTGCTGCCAAGGAGTGTGGTGGAGTCTCCTTCTTTGGAGATCTTTAAGCAGATGCTTGACAACCATATGTCAGGAGTGCTCTGATGGTGTTTCCTGCTTGGCAGGGGGTTGGACTCGATGGCCCTTGTGGTCTATTCCAACTCTATGATTCTATGATTCTATGAATGCTCTGGAGAAACTCAGGCCTCAGTCGTAGCAGCTTGTTTTCAGCAACCTTTACTGCATTAGAGCTAACAGCTTTGGATTTCTTTGCACCACGTCATCAAGGAAATATAAGAAATATCCTCAGGGTTTGCAAGCTCAACAGGTGAAGATATCCATTTCTTTGAAGCTCCATGCATCATCTGTTGAGTTTCTGCCTGCCACGTCCCTGAAAGACCCAAGAGTTTGACAAGAGAAGGTGGCAGACATATAGATAGATGAAAGATGATAGATAGATAGATAGATAGATATAGATAGATAGATAGATAGATAGATAGATAGATAGATAGATAGATGATAGATAGATAGATAGATGATAGATAGATAGATGATAGATAGATAGATAGATAGATAGATAGATAGATAGATAGATAGATAGATAGACAGACAGACAGACAGACAGACATATGTTGCAAGCTGCCTTGGGCATTTTTGGTCAAAAAGCAGAAAAAATATTTCAAATAACTAAAGAGACATGTTAAGTAATTTAGATTTGGTGCAATTCCTTGTTTTGGAATATATAGCTCTGTGTTATGTGCATAAATGCTGGAGTATTGAGCAATAATAATAATAATAATAATAAACCTACTACTTTATATTTACAGGAAAATTATTCCTAGGGTTTCCATATTTTTATAGTCCTTTTTACAGGAGCTTGATCAACAGATACTACTTTAGTAGGTGATAATGGCTCACCTGCTGATGCCTTCATATATATGCTGTTAATGCAAAAGGGTAGACCAGACATCTTCTGAGAGTTGGCAATTCTAGCCCTTCCTTTCCATTCAGACTCCTTGGATATGCTCATAACTTGGTGTTTAAACAACTCTTTGTTAAGATTGCCTTAGAGAGGAGGGTTCCCCCTCCCCTTTTCTTTGACCATATCCCCTGGGTACTCTATAAATGCACACATACTATGTTACTTTCTGATACTGAGTTGCATTGTATATGTGTGTGTGTGTGCGCGTGCATTGCATATGGTCTGAGGAGGGGGCGTTAATTTCTGAGTCTGCTTAATAGACCGGATGCAACATTTCAGTTTCCATGGGGGTGGACTGAGCAAGAACATGCTGATAGAGGAATAAGATTATCAGAAACATTCAAAGGCCACTTCCTGGATGTATTGCAAAAAGTAGTGTATTTTGAGAGTGCTTGATGTGGTTTTTTCGTAGTAATCGGATAGATATGTGGTATTGAATATAGGCGAGGCAGGCTGCCCCTCCGCAGCCTAAACTGCAACATTTCCGTAGTAAAAATTCAAAATGATTTCAGAATTGGCATTCCAAGTTGGTCATCCTTGAGCGAGCTCTCATATTAAGAGGCAGGTTTCTATTAGCTTTTTTCTTGTTGCAAAGTACTGTCTTTGAGCAATATCCTGCAAATGTGATGGACATTTGTACCAATTATGCATGCAGAGAGCTTGGGAGGCTGTCAATAGGATGCCTTATGCATACATTTGTTATGGCTGCATGTGCAGTCATGGTTAGAAGTGCTCCTGCGTGTGTGACAATCAATGCCATGCCTCTTCCACATGCCAGGAAAGAAGGATTTTACAAACCAAAACAAGATGCTGACAATCTAGAGAGGCTTGTTATTTTGCTGTCTCCAATTATAAAGAGTCTGTAACTTGAAACTAATGGGAAGAGTGGCTCATTGAGTACAACACATAATAGACCCTGCTTTATTTTTCTACTGTGGTAGCTTGGTGTGATTTAGCCTAGTTCCTTATAAAGGGCTAACCATGCAGTCAGTCATATGTAGGTCAGAACATATAGTGGGAAACATGTATCAGATTTTTGTATGAAGCTGCTACCTAATTCACCATCATCTTATCTTGCCACTTGCAATCCACCTCCCATTGAGGCCAGCAGCAAATGCCTATTGATTTGATCAAGATTAAACCCCAGGGTTTTAGCTATTGCAGCTCCAGAGAAAATGTGTCCAAAATGCCATCCATGTATTTATGAGTTCACATCTGTCTGTAAGAAGCTGCAAGAAGCTCACAATGAAATTCCCCATTAAATGCCCTATTCATCTCAGCGAGGGGTTAATTTCAATGGTCCAGGAAGATGATTTAGGCCATTTCAACACCGCAGGACATCACACTTATTGTATTCTGTGTGGCTCAGACTTAAGGTGCCCACTGAACATGTGTCACTCTGTGTCATTTATTCTTTATGCGCTCCAACATCTAGTAGACGTTTGTGCGAAGATTTTCACTGCATACGAAACAGTTTAAATCCATAGTAAAGAAACATCAGTGTAGCATTGATGTGTCATAAACGATTAGCTCAGACAAGGCAAATAAGGTCAACAGTGTTAACCGCTGTTAACCTAATGCCTTAGAAATGGGTTGCAATATTAAGGATATGCTTTCAACAGCAAATGTTTTAATCCTTGGTGGCTGGTGCGACTGGTGGAGTGGGAGGTAAGGAGCCCAGAAGTAGGTGGAGCCAGCCAGAGTCAATGGCAGGCAGAACTAGCTCATTCTAGTTTTGCTCCTATTCGCCTTCCTTCTGAGTTTTACAAGGGGAAACACAGAGACTGAAGTAAAGGAAGCTGACAGGGAGTGCTCTGGGCTGGATGTAAGCAAGAAGGCAGGCAGGCAGGTGAGGGCTGGCTGAGGGCAAGCTGAAGCTGGTGGGGCAGCATCCCAATTGCCCTAATGGACCTACCTTCACTGGTTTAAATATTAGACCATCAGTATATCCCTCTACTGGTGCAGATACATCTCAGTGTGGTACAGAGCATATCATTTACTCGGAATTTGAGCTCTGATTTTTAGAGGACAATTTGCTCGTCCTCATATTCACACCAAAAAGTTAGGAAGTGTGTATGTGAAGGCTCAGATGCCAGCTTATGCAATGCCATCTGGGTACCTGTGCCTTGTAGTTCTTCCATTCTCTTCCTCATCACATTAAACCAGATACAGTGGTACCTTGGGTTAAGAACTTAATTCATTCCGGAGGTCCGTTCTTAACCTGAAACTGTTCTTAACCTGAAGTACCACTTTAGCTAATGGGGCCTCCCACTGCCGCCACACCGCCACCACACAATTTCTGTTCTCATCCTGAAGCAAAGTTCTTAACCTGAGGTACTATTTTTGGGTTAGTGGAGTCTGTAACCTGAAGCATCTGTCACCTGAAGCATCTGTAAGCTGAGGTACCACTGTATACTGACAGACTATGATCAATTTTGTTCTAAACACCAAACCATGGTTTGCACTGACTACAGTTTAGAATTTGAACCACAGTTTGAGAATCATATAGAAGGCAAACCATGCTTTAATTCAGAGCTTCTTGTGCGTTTTCATTTTCCATCCTCTCTGGACTCAGCTTCTTAAATGCATGTTGCTCATTTCCTTCACATGGTGAAGCAGCATCTGAAGGCAGAAGGATATCTATAGCTATGGCATGTCAAGTCAGATGTCATGCCAAACCACTGGCACCAGAAACCATAGTTTGGAAACCCACTTCAAGCAGTGGTTTCTGATTTGTTGGTTGACTGCAAATGCTTTTTATGTCAGTTCAGGCCCCAAACTAAACCATAGTTAAACTTCCTTAACTTCCTTAATGGTTTGGCCTGATTTCTAAATTGAATTTTCAGGGTAGAGTTGCTCAAATTAGGATCTGGGGAACATGAGGTTTATGAACTGCCTCCTCTTTCAAATGTCAACAGGAGAGTCTTCTGGGGCATTATGTTTAAATTATCACATTTTCCTCTACAGAGCAGGTAGAATATTCTTCATCGCCACTGCTGCTTCATAACTATGCCATTTCTCCTGTTGCTGCTTATGTGTTGCTCATCAAGTTGTTTCCTTCCTTCCTTCCTTCCTCTCTTTCCCTTCAGGTGGCTAACCTGCTGCGACTATTCCAGATCCCCCAGATCAGCTATGCCTCCACCAGTGCCAAGCTCAGCGACAAGACTCGCTACGATTACTTCGCTCGCACTGTCCCACCAGACTTCTACCAGGCAAAGGCTATGTCCGAGATCCTGCGTTTCTTCAACTGGACCTACGTCTCCACGGTGGCCTCAGAAGGTGACTATGGAGAAACAGGCATTGAAGCCTTTGAGCAACAAGCCCGGGCTCGCAACATCTGCATCGCCACCTCTGAGAAAGTGGGCCGTTCCATGAACAAGAAGACCTTTGACGGGGTGATCAAGGCCCTGCTGCAGAAGCCCAGCGCAAGGGTGGTTGTGCTGTTCACCCGGAGCGAAGATGCCCGAGAGCTCTTGGCAGCCGCTCAGAGGATCAACGTGTCCTTCACGTGGGTGGCCAGTGATGGCTGGGGTGCTCTCGAGAGTGTGGTGGCTGGCAGTGAGCCAATAGCTGAAGGAGCTATCACCATTGAATTGGCTTCCTACCCGGTGCAGGAATTCGCAGTGTACTTCCGGAACCTTGACCCCTACAACAACAGCCGAAACCCTTGGTTCCGGGAGTTCTGGGAACACAAGTTCCAGTGCAGCTTCCACAGCCAGAACTGCAGCCGCTTCTCCCTGAAGACAGGCAAGTTTGAGCAGGAATCCAAGATCATGTTTGTAATCAATGCGGTTTACGCAATGGCACACGCCCTGCACAACATGTATCAAGCGCTGTGCCCCAACGCCACCAAGCTCTGCGACCCTATGAAGCCTGTGAACGGCAAGAGGTTCTACAAGGAATTCATGCTGAATGTGACATTTGATGGTAAGCCGAGGTTGTGCTTTGGGGTGTGGGAAAATAAAGGTTTGGGGTGTGATGGGAGAAGAAGGGTGCAGCTTCAGCCTAAGGTGGTCAGTGAGGCCTCATGGCTATTTCTCATATTATATGGGAGAAATATGTGCTTTTCTGTATGGGCACATACAGCACAATGGGAGGGAGGAGATGTGGGATTGCTCCGTTTGGCCGGCCAAAATGCTTGCCCTGGCAGAATGCTTGCTTTAGCTTGATATCAAATTCCGTCTAATATTGCTGGCTCTGGGTCTGCATGCAACTCTGATCTGCTGTTGAGAAGGGAACAAAGCTTAGCCTGAAAGTTGCCTTTCTCCATTTCTGCTCCATCTCTTGACCAGCAAGCACTCACAGTGGTGAGAAGCCTTATAGCACACGACCTGATAAGGAGGAGGAAGAAATGGGGAAAGTCCTCACAACATTGCATCTTCCCTAGACACGGTGTTAATCATCTAACTAGCCATTTCTTGCCTGTTTTCTCTCTGTAAAGAGCAGCCCTGAAGAGCCCTAATCTAGACTGAGATTGCAAGGTTGGTGGAGGGAGGCTTTAACACTGTGGCTCCTTTGAGGCCCTTGTCTAGATCAGGGGGTTTGTGGCTGCTGTTTAATAAAGGAAAAACAAGCACATGAAGCCAGTCATGTGACTACAGTGGTACTTTGGTTTACGAACTTAATCTGTTCCGGAAGTCCGTTCTTAAACCAAAGCATTCTTAAATCAAGGTGTGCTTTCCCATAGCAGCGGGGGACTCAATTTACAAATGGAACACACTCAACAGGAAGCGGAACATGTTCTGCTTCCAAGGCAAAGTTCACAGACCAAAACACCTACTTCCGGGTTTGCAGCATTCTTAATCCAAGTTGTTCATAAACTAAGCTGTTCTTAAACCAAGGTACCACTGTACTGTCACGTCTAGATTGGTCCTTAGGGCTATTCCACCCACAGGTTTGCTGAGCCTATGCAAACAAGTACAGTAGGGGCAACAGACGCATGTCTGTAACATCACAATGCCTGGGAACATGAAATTATGGGTTGAAATAACAAAAAGGAAAAGAAAAACAGCAGAACAGAAAATGTGAGCACATTTAGCATGCTCAAACAGATGATTATGGCACTTGCAATTGAAACTGTAAGGTCAAAAGGGACAAAGCACCCTATTAGGCTTTGGTTCATTTCTAACATATTGTCCTGAATATCCATTTTGATTTTTGTAATTAAAAATAACCAAAAATGGGTTTCCATACATTGCATTCTAATGAAATAGGATTTTCTGCACAAATGTGTTTTTCCCCTCTTCTTAGTGAAACATTTTTCTGTCAATCCCATTAGTCAGAAGTAGATTTATTTCAAAGTATGTCCTCTGTAGACATGCCCTGGAAAGGAGAGTGACAGGTACGTGTGGAGCGCGATTCAATTATATGTGGACATTTGATTTTCTAATCATTTAGCTTTTCCATCATTTAAATGAGCCTTTGCTCTTCTGCTTCGCAGCTCCCTTTCGACCATCATTAGACACCAAAAGCACAGTACGATTTGACCACTGTGGGGATGGGATTGGCCGCTACAATATATTCAACTACCACAGAGCCAACGGGAGGTATCGCTATCAGAAAGTGGGCTTTTGGGCAGAAGGACTCATCCTGAACACAAGCCTCATCCCCTGGGTGAAGACCTCCATCCCTGTTTCCCAGTGCAGCGATCCCTGCAAGAAGAATGAAATGAAGAGCATGCAGCCGGGAGACATGTGCTGTTGGATATGCATTCCCTGCCAGCCTTATGAATATCTGCTGGATGAGTTCACTTGCAGCGATTGTGGGCTTGGCTACTGGCCCAACGCGATGCTGAACGCATGCTATGAGCTGCCCCAAGAGTACATTCGCTGGAAGGACGTCTGGGCTATTGGACCAGTCACCATTTCCTGCCTCGGCTTCATCTCCACCCTGTTTGTTTTTGGCGTCTTCGTGAAGAACAACGACACTCCCATCGTCAAGGCCTCCGGGCGCGAACTGTGCTACATCCTGCTCACCGGGGTTCTGATGTGCTACAGCATGACGTTCATCTTCATCGCCAAGCCCTCTACGGCGGTCTGCGCCTTGCGGCGGCTGGGGCTGGGGACCTCCTTCGCCGTCTGCTACTCGGCCCTCTTGACCAAGACCAACCGCATCGCTCGGATCTTCAGCGGGGTGAAGGAGGGCGTGCAGCGCCCGAGGTTCATCAGCCCCACCTCCCAAGTGGTCATCTGCATGGCTCTGATTTCTTGCCAGCTCATTATCGTCGTCATCTGGCTCCTGGTGGAGACTCCCGGCACTCGGAAGGAGACTGAACCTGACAAAAGGTACATTGTCACACTCAAGTGCAACAACCAAGACTCCAGTATGCTCATTTCACTCACCTACAATGTGCTCTTGATAGTCTTGTGTACAGTCTATGCCTTCAAGACCAGGAAATGCCCTGAGAATTTCAACGAGGCCAAGTTCATTGGGTTCACCATGTACACCACGTGCATCATCTGGCTGGCCTTCCTGCCCATCTTCTACGTCACCTCTAGCGATTACAGGGTAAGTCATCTCTTGCTACGAATGAGGGCGGAAAGTAGCCTGTGGGAGGCACCTTCAGATCACCTATCCTTATTCTGTTGGATGGGGAGAAAATAAGGCGGAGGGGGTGGAGCAGATTCACGCCGGCTGCATCCACACTGCAGTTTGTTCCATTTTCATGACATTTTGCTAAGTGCTCATTTCCACATTGCATTTGAGCTTTCATGTGACATGAAAGCCACTTCCAATGCACTTAGAGGTGACTTGTGTCGAAAAGAATTGCATGTTTGTAAGCATGCTACTGCCATATTGAAGACACAGCAATTCAGCTATTTTGTGGAACTGTAGAGTCCATTCCACCCGCACAAATGTGCAGTTGCTTAAAGAAAACTCAACAGATTGTGTCAAAAACAGCAAGTTGCATAATTTTTCAAGAATCGTAGAAGAATGTGTGTTGCTAGCAATGAACATCAATGATTATCTGCAACTGGGTAATTAGGGACGAGGAAATAATTACTTTCTGGACCTTAAGGTATTTTTTAAAATGAGTACAATATTTCCAACTCTCCATTCCTACTGCATCAGTCTCCCTGGGCCTTAGTGCAGCCCTGCCTTTGGTGTTTGTTTCGCTAGAGAAACAGCAGCCCCCAGTGGCCATCAATGTGATATGCAGACCTTACAGAGGTTCGTTTTCAATATCTGTGAGTTCCAAAGCAGAAAACAGTTTTAATTGTTAATAATGCAATAATCTTTAATAATTATAATATGGGTCTGCGTGGGTTTTTTTTTAATCTTCTGGATATGAAAGCTAAGCAATCTCTGTTGTGGCCTTGGGGGACATTATCCTTCATAAAACAGGGATTGTGGTGTTTGATCTACTTGTTGGGCAGGGAGTTAGGTTAACACTTCCTTGCAGCTTTCCCCAACTCGTTTTAAAGGTAAAGGGTAAAGGTACCCCTGCCCGTACAGGCCAGTCTTGACAGACTCTAAGGTTGTGCGCTCATCTCACTCTAGAGGCCGGGAGCCAGCGCTGTCCGCAGACACTTCCGGGTCACGTGGCCAGTGTGACAAGCTGCATCTGGTGAGCCAGCGCAGCACACAGAAATGCCGTTTACCTTCCCGCTGGTAAGCGGTCCCTATTTATCTAGCGGGGGTGCTTTCGAACTGCTAGGTTGGCAGGCACTGGGACCGAACGACGGGAGCGCACCCCGCTGCGGGGATTCGAACCGCCGACCATGCAATCAGTAAGTCCTAGGCACTGAGGTTTTACCCACAGCGCCACCCGCGTCCCCCCAACTGGTTTTATGTTAGGGCAATTTCACTGGGAAAGATGAGGTATCTGAAAAAGAGGTGCAGGAATTTGTTGTGACAGTCGCTCCTTTGGACTATTGCCAAAGTCATGGGTCATGCTAGTCTGCTTGGCTGGTGGGTATTGGGAACACTAGATTAATACACCCAACATTCAAACAAACCTCCATCTTGAAGCCCCTTCAAAGATGTTGGCAGTTTAACCCAGGGATAGGCAGGCAGGCTTCTGGGATCTACTTTATTCTTTTCCTGCAGCTTCAAGGTTCACCAGCTGGAGTTGAATGCAAAATAGAGATGCATGGTGGTGGAATTAAGATAATTAATTCTGATCATTAAGGAACAGGGTGCTCTGAGTACATGGCTCAGACCATGAATTTGTTTCCACTTTCAGTATCAGAACTGAGCTAACCCACAGATCCACCACTAGCTTGAAATGTACCTATTGCCCACTTCTGGTTTAACCCATCCTATGGCAACATCCCAATTTAAGCTGGGTTCCATCTTCTGTAGAGGTGGGTCACTGGTATAGGGATAGATACTAAAATCTGGTACTGGTAGCAGGCACCTGTTCCATAAGGTCTTCGGTTAAATGCACTTGGCATTTCTGAGAAGCTTGCAGAGTCTTCAGGGAGCTTGTTAATATGATGCTGTGAGAAACTTTGGAACGATGCCTGTAAGAAACTTGGCCCAAAAGGCACCTTATTAGAGCTTTCTGATTTCTGTAAAGAGTACCTGTGTGCTATTAATGGGTGCTGAATAGCACAGCTCCATTGAAGCCACCCGGAAGCAGGGACCTTGCCTGCATGAAATGTGGGAACTTGAGTTTGTAATTTGATTAGGCTAATGGAAAAATCCTGCTATGCAGCTACCTTCTGAAGTGCTGAGTGACAGGGTCCTCTGTGCCCTCGGCTCCCAGAATTACTTTAGAAACTAGTACAAAACTATAAAAGCTTTTATAAAACATCTCTGCTGTCCTCCATCTCCCCGCGCATCTCTCCCCAACTGCTTGTTAGAGCCCAGCATAGCACCCAAGCATGCTCAGGGCTGGTGCAAGACATTTCGCTGCCTGAGGCAGAGCAGCAAGTGCCGCCTCCCCATCAAAGTCAATGTGAAGAAAGCCCAAGGCTGGGAAGTTCCTGTGGTACCCGAGGCAGAACATCCCTGAGGCAAAAGTCCCTCCTCCCAATCCATGGCAGTAAGAATACAACAATAAATTAAATAACCATCTTCTGTGCTTTCATGACACCTCAAATCTGCCTGAGGTTGCATCTCACTCAGCCTAATGGTAGGGCTGGCCCAGTAAAAGCTTGGATGTGTACTCTAAGACTGCCATTAGCTGCCCCCCTCTCTGTTGTGCTGCGCATTTGACCATCTCTAAATAATGTAGGACCCCTGTTTCATCAACACTTTGCACAATATGTATGTTGTTCCAATATCCATCCCAAACTCTGAAACTAGACTAACTCAAGGAGAAGTTTCTAAACACAAAGGTGTTTAATAAGACAAGGCAGCATTTTTTTAAAAAACCCATTCACAATATGTTCATCCCATCTTTTATCCAAGGAACTCAACGCGGAATGCATGGTTCTCATCCTGCCCATTTTATCCTCACAAAAACCCTGTGAGGTAGACTCATCTGGGAGAAAGACATGGGTCATTCAGTGCATATAATTGCAAGTCAAAAGGCAAATTGGGGTGGAGGGGTAAGAGACTTCTGTATCACGTATTAATCAATAAATAAACTCACAGGAGAAATTAGGTGTGCAACAACTGTTTGCAAGGTTTGAGCTTGAACTTGAATGTTGTACTTTTGCAGCCCAGGAAGCTTGTTGTAAAGTTTTAACCCTACTAGTCCAGCAAACTGCTAAGACCTAGTAGTGGCAAGAGACCCACTGTCTTGCTATTGCATTGCTGGGTCTCCACTTCCTGAGCTTGAGGTGGTGACAGAGGAAAACAGCATTTCTCTCATCTTCCCATGTGGGGTCAGACTAAAGGACTTCCCACAGGCAGGAAATTAGAATGAAAATTTCACTAAGCCTGCCAAATACCTGGTCTCAGAAGGCTCCAAAGCAAGAGGAAATGTTTCATCAGAGTTTTGCTAGAGGGTCAGATCAATGACATGTCAAGCCCACTTTCACAGAAACTTGTAAGAGTGGTTTCATAGCAACTGTACAATTAAAAGTACCCCTGGACTTGTGGAGGGATTAAGGGCTGCTTCTTACTTTACATCTTGTATTAAGTTACCAGATAGTCAAATGCAAAGAAGGACTTGCTTTGCACAAGCTGGGAATGGCAAATACGCATTTAAATTAGTATGGTGTTGTTTTCCTAAACCAGAATTAACTATTTTTTAGAAAAGTAGTAATATTTATAAACTTGCAAAGCTAACATGTGCTGTGCTCTGGGGAGCTATCACTAAAAAGTATGCTTCTACTCCTTTGCCAGATAACTGAGCCAATCTCAGCTAAGTCATTTATTATTATTATTATTATTATTATTATTATTATTATTACACCGCCCATCTGGCTGGGTTGCCCCAGTCACTCTATCAATTATGTATACTCAGCAAATCTTAAAGAAACAACGTACTTACACCGTAGCTACCTTCTTGGGGGAAATAGGGGGTACACAGAATATGGGGTGTGACGCTTTCTCGGTTGGCACATCCATTTGTTTTGTTAGGGAGATTGTTCCTTTGTCTTCACTGTTCTCATTGTGGGAAATTGCAGTCAAACATAACTATGCATGAGTGCTAGTTAGTGCATGAAGGGGTTAAGATCACAGAGTTAGATTCATAGATTCAGATAGGATATGTCCCCTTTTCTCCAATTAGGGAGGAAGTGGAGTCTTCTCTTTCTGTTTCCTCTCTCTTATTGTCATGTAATCTACGAGAAAGGGTGTTTTAAGCTTTGCTCCAAGCTTAGAGCACGTGTTTGAAACAATCTGTCCGTATTTTTCTACCCAAGAGTAGAGTTCTCCTAGCTGCTGCTCAAATAAATGCATAAATCTGACCCTTTGGCAAAGGAGCCCTGTAGACAGTGAAAATCCCCCTCCTTCCCCAACTCTTGTGGCAGAATTCTGTGAGCAGAACTCCACTCAGCAGCTCTCTGGTATTTCATATGGGACAATCCTAGCCCTACCTGGAGCCATCAGGGATTGAACCTGAGTCCTTCAGCATGTAAACCAGAAGCTGTGGCCCCTCTTCCAGCTGCATCAGCTACTATAGATGAGAATGTTAAGTTACACAGAACAATTCCTCAGATGCATATGTTAAAGATAAAATACTGATTATCTGTATCTATAGATGCTTTGATGCAACTCAGCCATTGAGTACAGTAGTCCTCAGTGGAGCTGGAGGTCAAGGCAGGGATTCTGTTGATTTAATTACTGAGTCTGCTGTGCAAATCATCTGAGGCTAGAAGCCCTAGGGAGTTTTCAATAAGTGTTTTTCTATATAAAAAAAAATATTCAGGCCCATGACATGACATCAGCAACCTATACTATGTTAGTATGGTAACTGCATTTATGATTATGAAAACTCTACAATAGTCACCCCCCCCAATGCCCTCCACAAGCTTAAGTTATGAAAGGCCACCATCTAAGGAACCACAAAAATTATAGGACAATTGCTATTGCTGGAAGCATCAGGGAATAATAGTAGATGTCATCCTGTGATTGGAAAATCACATGCTCTTGTGACTTTAGAGAGTGTGTTGATGTGTCTCAGGAGAGGAACCAACTGGTAGTTGACATTATTAGCTTTTTGTCAGAGACTTGCTTTCTCTTTCTACACACTCATCTTGGTAATTCCTTAATCTGTTGAAGGATTCGTTTTCTTTAAGAAATATATATGTATATGTTCATGAAATCAGCTGAATCTCTTGGCAGTTCCTGAGTCTTTGTGATAATAACTTTCAATTCATATTTCTCATTTGTTATATTAAATCCATTTATATGCCATGGGAGTTGTCTTCCATCAGTATGGGGAATGTACTGAGTGCAAAAACTGCAGAAGTATATTAATTTTATCAGAAGATAGCATGCTTGTTTCTTAGCAATCCAAAGGCAGGGAATTTCAACTTCTTCCGCACCTTACGCAAGCCAATGAGTTAGTATATGTAGAACTAGATTGCAACAAAGGAGCTATAGTAATACATTTTAAAGTTGATTTAAAAAATAAAATAAAATAAAATAAATATCCATGAAACCCAAATAACAAAATAGAACTTCATGACACAAACATAAAAACTAAATTGAGCCAGACCAAGGGTGGCATGTGAATCCTACATTCACAGGAAGAAATGATAAAGCTGGTTGTCCACATATCTGTGATAAGATACAGACAGATAATTGGAGAGAACAACAATAAGAAATGAGAGAGCAAGACTTAAAATATATGCAGGGACATAAACCTATAGCTGAAACCATCAGATATATACTAATACATGACTTCCACTTAATTCAATGAGGCTTAATTCTGATCTATCGGATTGCATTCCTGAAGGATATGTTTCAGGATTTCATGGGCTGTACTCCTATTCCTTCAGGCTACACTGACAACTAACTTGTTTAGTGTGACATAACCTTATATGGGAGACACGGGTGGCGCTGTGGTCTAAACCACAGAACCTAGGGCTTGCCGATCGGAAGGTTGGCAGTTCAAATCCCCGCAACGGGGTGAGCTTCCGTTGTTCGGTCCCAGCTCCTGCCAACCTAGCAATTCAAAAGCACGTCAAGTGCAAGTAGATAAATAGGTAGCACTCCGGTGGGAAGGTAAACGGCATTTGAGTACGCTGCTCTGGTTTGCCAGTAGTGGCTTAGTCATGCTGGCCAGAAAAACTGTCTGTGGACAAATGCCGGCTCCCTCGGACTATAGAGCGAGATGAGCGCGCAACCCCAGAGTCATCCGCGACTGGACCTAATGGTCAGGGGTACCTTTACCTTTAACTTTATATGGACAAGCGTAGTTTTATAACTGTATACTCCTACACATTTCTACTCAGAAGTTAGCCCGACTGAATTTCATGGGGTTTGCTCAATCACCTGGTAAGCACCTATAAGACAGCAGCTTAAATCAGTTAGTCTTGAAGGTGCTGCACAGGACTGCTGACAAGGGACCCAATACATGTCCAGCCCTAGGCGGAAACAACTTTTAAAATTTGTTTTCATTTGTTTTATTTTCAAGAATGTGATTGGGTTGCCCTTTTAATTCCCCCCATGTCCTTTTCTAAAGTTAAGCGACCAGCACTGTGAATAGGTTGGGTTTGTAATGTATGACTTTTGCCCACATGCCAAAGAAGCCAAACCTTGAAAGAAACCTTCAGAAATGCACATACCCTTAGGAAAACAAGAGAATGATGGTTGGTAGGAGAGAATTCCTCAGAGTGCATTGCATAGGCTTATACAATTTGGGAAGATTTATTGAGTGAAGATCATGCTCCTTCTAGTCTAGAATCAAATGGCACTTGCCTATTTCTCTGCCAGTTGGAAGTGTGTACTTGGGTAGTTCCTATATGTGGGGGTACATAAGTAGGGACACATGTAAACAGCACACTTTCTTTCTTTACCTTACAGATTGATACACTGCTTTTCTTTCTTTGCCTCTGCACAGGTCCAGACCACCACCATGTGTATCTCTGTTAGCCTCAGTGGCACAGTGGTCCTTGGTTGCCTCTTTACTCCCAAGTTACATATCATCCTCTTCCAGCCCCAGAAGAATGTCGCCAGCCATCGTGTTTCCACCAACCGTTTTAGTGTGACCGCTGCAAGCTCCAGCCACTCGCATGGTGAGTAACATAGGATTCCCCCTAGGTACTGTTCTCTGCATTCTGAATGGCTCATTGCGGCCTAACAGCGATTGATGGATTCATGAATTTATTTAATCCTTATTTACAACATCTAAGCTACTTCCTGTTGCCCCACAGTGGTGATGAATTTTATAAGCTGTTTTTTATTTATTAAAGTTATATACTGCCTTTCATCCAAATATCACAGGGTAGTTTACAACATAAAAACATAAAATACATAGCATAAGAATAAAAATGAGTAACACCCCCAGTTGTGTTTTGTGATGAAATACTTCACCTTGTCTGTTCCAAGTCTACCATGTTCTGCAGCTGATCCACTGTTCCTATGCAAATGCGCCATTTTCCATGAGATTCTAACACAGTAATTCATCCACGAAGGTGGGTGCTTTGAGATGGGTCATTATTGTAGGATTGGAGCTCCTCCTATGCATGCAAGTTTGTTGAATTGCCCACATGCCCACCCCCACACCATCTAATCTGGATCTACCCTTTCCAGGGAAAATCTGATAAGCAAATGAACAGACCTATTGCCAACGATGCATTTGCAAATTAAGCTCCTCCCACCCTAACCTGGAAACACCTGGTGACAAACAAAATAATTTGAGTGAGTGAAACATACAAATCTAAGGATACTGATTCTGGCACAGGTATAAAATTGTGTGTGTTAATGGTCAAGCACAGGGCTACAAAGACAGCTTGGTTTTGCTAATCAGTATTGTGCATGTTATACTTTGCAGTATGCAAACAGTATAGATAAGCCAAGAACACATTTCTATTAATGACACAGACCATTTATTCCCTGTTCCCCTGTAAAGGTACACTTGGGTAGAAATGTCATGGGGTTTGCAGTTCAGCCATTACAACTCGGTTTCAAAAGCAGGAAACCGGTTTGGCCTTGGCTTGTTTTCCTGGTTTCCTGGTTCAGATGTGATGAGGAACTTCAGCTTAAAACAAGCCAAAACCTCCACACTAAGGTTGGCATGTGAGAGGAGGGGAAGAGGACTTGATCCTGGCACCCATTGTTGGCTTCCTAAGGCAATTGTTTCCAGAAGCCTAGAATGATAATCCAAAACAGGCCATAGAGTGTGGCGAATCCCCTCCTCTGGGAAGAATAAAACACTCCTAATAATAATTTTTCTTAGCTGTGTCCAAGTCCTAACAAAAGGGTGTGTTATTGCTAGATCTGCTACTTCTCAGTGGCAGTATGTTAGAAGAAAATGTAGTGACAAACAGCATCTTGCATTCCCTTGCTACTTGCGTCCATTTGGACAGAGACAACATGTGATCAGGATTTTCATATAAGCAGCGCTTTGCTGTGTCAGATCTGAGGGGAACTCCCATTATCCATGACCATTGGATGGCTTCCTTTCTCCAACAGTGACCAATCAGTGCCCTGAGAAGCCCACAGGCATTGTGTGTGCTCTGGCTTATATCACGGTGTTCTGTTGCACCAGAAGCTGTTTAGTCATGTTGGTCACATGACCCAGAAAGCTGCCTGTGGACAAACGCAGCTCTCTCGGCCTGAAAAGTGAGATGAGCGCTGCACCCCTTACTTGCCTTTGACTGGGCTTAACCGTCCAGGGGTCCTTTACCTATCTTGTAAGGATGAAGACAGAGCTGTGCATATTGCATGGTATATAAATAAAAGCTCTAAACAAATCAACTCAGTGTTTATATCAATGAAATGTATTGATGCAGAATGATTGTGTTAGAGCTGATGTGCTAGAATTTGACATGGCTGAAAATAGATGATTGGCAGCTCATCTATGATCCATAGGAACTCAGCACCACCAGGTGAGATGGAGTGGTGGCTTGCAGATGGTAGTGTTTGGGTAAGTGCAGGATTGTTAAAAACTGCTATTCATTGAAACCTCCTTCTGTTCTCTGCCCCACAGGGTCATCTTCTCAATTTGTGCCAACAGTGTGTAATGGCCGTGAAGTGGTGGACTCCACAACTTCATCCTTGTGAATGCCTCTGTGTTCTCTGTCGGTTACCGTATGTTGCCTCTGTGCTCGCTCCCTATGAACACATGCCTTCTTCTTTCCCACTGGGCCTCTTGTTTCCTAAAAAGAGAGAGAGAAACCCTGTTCCCCATGCCTATCCATTGAACAGGTTTTTCCAAGGAAAAATCAAGAGAACAGAGATTATCCTTTACCCCCAAAGTCCAGCACCAGTTTAGAGATGCAAGGAAACTTTGGCACAGTTGAGAATGTATCTGTGAAGAGGCCCATGATGTTGCCCTCATGATATGGATGCAAGACTGATTCCGTATCAGATTACTAGGGTGACAATGAAGAATCCACATATATTCCTTTATCTTGTCTACACTTGAAAAGGAATGGTGAAGCTGTTGGTTGTTGTTGTTTATAACAAACTGCATTCCCTCAAACTTTTCCTCAACGTATACAATACTTCTGCTGTTAAGAGGGAGGATCAGTATTAAAACTCTGAAGAATACCAAGGAATCCGTGGTGCTATGGATTGAAAAGATGGGATAGAATCTCCTCACGATTTAAAAACCTGGTGGCACACACTGATACTTGCAATGACTCCAAACATACATATATTTGTAATATGTCTACCAGCTGTTTGCAAGTATAATCTCTGTGAGAAGCTTCCTGAAATGAATTGACAAAATGCTCCTGTGATAATATCTGAGAAGAGAAATAGAACCACACACCTGGTTTTTAACAGAATAGTGAGTTATATCTTATATGCCGCTCTGCAGAACGAAACAAGATGAGACAAAGAAAACACACATCCCAGATGAGCCCAGTATTATCCCTTGGTTGGCATCCATCTGTCTCAGGAGACAATGGAGAAGTGCACCTTTGTGGGTGAAGTCAAACTGTTAGGAGGTTACAGCAGCTGCTGTGGCTGTAGAGACCGATATGGGAGAGACATGTTTTGTTGCAGCTGGGGCAGGTGAAGGTGTCCAGCTGTGCTGCTACAGGTGCAACATGGAATTTCTTTTCTCTGCTCTCCTTCCAGCAGTCATTCCTCCTCTGATCACTGCTATGGATACACATCCCAACTGTCTCCAGGCACTGTGGTGGTCTGCAAGGGATTCCCATATGGCGGGTTAAATGTTGCCAGCCTTTATGTCACATTTGCAGACATTTTTGTAAAGCAGAGTTGGTCTGCCAACAGGCCTGGTGCCTAGAGCCACCTTCCATTCTGCGGACATGGCTACGCCAGCACAGATGTCACGAAAGACAGGAGTGCAAACCTGCTGCGAGTGTGGGCTTGGAAGAGCATATCTTTGTTTGAGAGCCTATTGTGCCACGTGATGCCCAAAATCTTCCTGATACAGCACATGTGGAAGGCATTGAGGAGCTGCTCCTGGCAGTTGTAAGTCGCCCATGACTCCCTTGCAATGAGAATTCACAAAGAAAACAGCAAATGATAAGGCCATGGGAAGTGTAGGAAGGTGATTTATTTATATGAGTCCAAATGGAGAGACACCATTTTGCCAGCATGTCCCCAGAGTCAAGTTTCTCCATATTTTTTCCTAGGTCACTTGGAGAATATTAGGGCCCTGGTCGAGAGCAGCCTTTCCCAACCGAGTACCTTTCAGGTGTTCTGGACTCCAGTGTTCATCATTCACAAGCACCTGGCAAATGACCAGGAACATCCAAATCTTGGAGGGTATCAAGCTGGTACAAGTACTTGACCTAGAAAGAGAAATGCCTCTGAATACCTGTTGATGAGAGTTGCAGGAGGGCAGAGTACTGTGGCATTCATGTGCTGCTTGTGGGCTTCCCATAGGCATCTGGTTGGTTATGAGAGCAGGATGCTGGGCTATATGGGCCATTGGCCTAATCTAGCAGGCTCTTCTTATCATCTTGGTTCTATCCTTCAAGGCTAGGCCACTGGAGTAACCAAACTGCTCAGTGTTATAAGGAATATGATGGACAGATTGCTCGTATTCTTGAATAGATTGGAAGGAAAATTCCCTTTGTCAATACCAGTCACACAGCTCTTGAAAGTGGCGCATAATTACCTAGACTCTTGCTTTACAAATAGCACTGGAAGATTTCAATGGAAAACACTTCAGGCCAAAGTATATATGGTGCTGAATAACATTGTCAGTTATTAGCTATGCTTAACAGTAACCTGTTATAAGCAGTCATAGTAAATTGTACAGTCAATATAGACAGATTTCACAGTATAACCAGGGCACCAGACCATTTTGTGTTGTTCCAGAAACCTTTCTGAACCTCACTGCCATCAACAGAGATATCTTCTACTTATTCTAAACGATGCGGATTTGAAGCGAATATTCCCCAGCAGACTATCACAGGGGAAGTTGTTTGGCAAAAATGTGACTTTGAATCAAAAACCAAGACAGTCATCTCTCAGATGATTACTTACAAGAAGCACATCCCAACAGCGAAAAGGGGAAAATTTGACTGCCCCCTGCAAATAAGGACTTCTTTTTTCTATGTACTCTGTAGTTGCAGTGTAAACTCTCCTCTCCTCTAAAAAGTTAGCATGAAAAAAGTGCTACATGTATGACCTCTAGAAAAGGAAAGTAAATGGGGAGAGGGGAGATTCACTTGAAGGCTGACTCCAGCTTCTGAAGGACCTTTGGCCTGGGAGGACTCCCTAAGCCTGTCAGGATAAGACTGGAGCAGTGGCGTAGCGTGGGGGGTGCAGGGGGGGCCGGCCGCACCGGGCGCAACATGGGGGGGGGCGCTCGCACTCGCAGCTCTCTGCCCCTACCTGGCTCACTCTCTCTCTCTCTCACTGCAGTGCTGGCTGTGCGAATCCGAGCCGAGCCGCCGGGTCGCCGCCCACTGTGGAGGGGAGGGTGCCAGGCGTGCGGTGCGGTGCGGAGAGAGCGAGAGCGAGGGACTATCTGGGGGAGGGACAGTGCAGCGGGGGGGGGTGCAAATTACTTGCCTTGCCCCGGGTGCTGACAACCCACGCTACGCCACTGGACTGGAGGCACTGTGAACAAGGGGGGCATGGTTTAAGAATCCTCTGCACCACTGCCAATGGGCCTTACCAGCCCTCTTTTGTTCATGAAAGGAGACAACTTCCCATCTCTGAGCTAGTCAGGGCTTCTTCTCCGTGAAAACCAAGATGGTAGCACTGAATCCTAAGGTTCTGGTGGTGGTCCTTTAAGGGTCAGAGACCCCACTTCTGGCAGCAGCTTTGGCACTCATCTTTCACTTCTTTACAACAAACATGCCTGGTTTTGAGTACCACAGGGTTTACTCTACATTAGAACATTGAGTCCCAAGTCCCATCCATTTTTGTTAGCTAAGAAGGCAAATGATACTTCCGTTTTGCTATTAAGTTTCTCAAGTTTTTCAGAATATAACAAACAGTAACCCTCCCTCCATTTCTTTAATGTCACATCACACAGTGAACCTGGTTTGTAGATTGACATCGATTGAGACATACACGAGGAGTCTTAATGAAAGACCACTAAAATGGAAAATAGTAATTTACGAAAAGGTTCCCAACTCTGCACTGAACTCATCAACGCAACATTAATTACTTTGATTCCTTTATATTTTATTCTGTACACAAATCCAGAAACGCCTACTATATACTGTGGAATGTAACCTCTTCCTGGAAGCATAAAACACACCCCATATGTATGCTTAGGACCAGTAGGTCTCATATCCAAAGCTCAATACTGGTCTAAGCCTTCCAGCTTTGCAAAATGATGCACTTAGCCACTAGCGGAGCTCTGCCGAACCATCGCCTCTCCCCACCTGCCAGTTCTCACTTATGGGTAAAGTTGTCTATCAAGCAGTAGCAAACTTTGTGAAGTCTTTGTTATACGCCTCTGTTTATCTATGATGCTCGACAATCACTTGGGCTGAAGTTTCTCTTTGTGAGCCGATTGAATTCCTAGCAGCTGAGGGAAATGAAATCACCCATGTAATTCTCTCTTAAGATGAGATACAATGCAATTGCTATGGCAGATCTTTGCTTCCCCCTCCCCTGGACAAATTTTATAGCTTAGGAAATGGATGGCATAAGGGGAACACTTCAAGGCCTTAGTTGTTCACAATAAAGGGAAGCTAAAATAAAACAAGTCAGAAGCACAATTTTTCTTCTCTAAAGCAATTCCATTCGTAACAAAACTATACAGAATCATTCTATACAGCTTCCAAAGCCGGTACAAATCAAGAAGCTTGAGGACAATGTTTTCCCCCCTGTACACAGGCAGCAGGCCTCAGTCTTGCCTCTGGAATGAACAATTCTCCCTACAGCTTTGGGGGAAGGTGGAGCTACCTCACAATCCCTGGACGATCAACATTTCAAGTGATAGGAGTATTCTTTTTTTAAAAATATACTGTTTGGAATCCCAGTTCATAGTTGTGAAACTGACTCAAAGGCAGAGCTTAAAATCACTCTATTACTTTACCATTGTGAACTCATGTTGGGAGCCATCAGTAGAATGGCAACTACATTATTCGAACTTGTGAAGACACTGAAAACAGGGAATTGGGTGTTTATGAGGTATTTGCAAATTGCAGTATTTCCTATGTATTCATGTAAATGTTTGAACCAGGCAATGTATTCTAATGAGTCGCAGTAGAAGTGTTTTGTTTTTTTTATAGGCAAGGCATAATTAATAGAATACCATTTAAAATGTTGTGTCAGTGCCACTATTTTTTAAAAAATAAAGCAGTAGACCTATGGCATGTCTATACTAGATTTCTTCCGCAAGTGATGATTTGAGGCACCTACACTATACCGTGGACCTGCCTCGCCTGTGCCATCCATATTGACAACAGGTGTGAAATGTTGTAAGGTGCCACTACATGTCATAGCCCTGTTTGTTGCAGCAAGATGAAGAAAGATATTTCCTCATTCCCTCCTAAAAAAGGGGGGGTGGGATTTTGCATGAATATTTCTTTAATCAATCAGGTCTGCTTTTTAACATCTCATTGTAGTAACTTTCTGGGGCTGAATCTGTGTGCAAAATTCTGACCCAGAAAATGGATGGCCTAGAAATTATTATTCTAAACCAATAGGAACATAGGAAGTTGCCTTATACTGAATCAGACCATTGGTTCATATAGCTCAGCATTGCCTATGTTGAGTGGTAGTGGTTCTCAGGGTTGTTCCCAGTCCCTACCTAGAACCTGAGACCTGCAGCAAATGCTGAGCGGATACTCTACTGCATGCAAGGGAAATCTTTCCCTACATTTTGGACATGAGACTGCGGTTTACGAGACTCAATAGGGGCCTATAAATAGAAACGCCTCCTTCCCACCAAAAAATGTGGAAGCCCTGCTCAAATACTTTAAACTACCCTTCCAAATGTTGCTGGACTCATCAGCACCCATCAGGCCCAACCAGAATGGCCAATGATCAGGGGGCGATAGGAGGTGGAGTCCAACAACATCTGGAGGAGCACATTGTGAAACACTGCTCTACACTAGTACTTGGCAGAGGAAATCTGGCCTCATCAGGGAACATTTGTCTCAAGTAAAAGGTAAAGGGACCCCTGACCATTAGGTCCAGTTGTGACCGACTCTGGGGTTGCAGCGCTCATCTCGCTTTATTGGCCGAGGGAGCTGGTGTACAGCTTCCGGGTCATGTGGCCAGCATGACTAAGCCGCTTCTGGCAAACCAGAGCAGCGCACGGAAACGCCGTTTACCTTCCCGCCAGAGCGGTACCTCTTTATCTACCGTATTTTTCACTCTATAAGACGCACCAGACCACAAGTTTTTGGAGGAGGAAAACAAGAAAAAAAATATTATGAATCTCAGAAGCCAGAACAGCAAGAGGGATCGCTGCACAGTGAAAGCAGCAATCCCTCTTGCTGTTCTGGCTTCTGTGATAGCTGCGCAGCCTGCATTCGCTCCATAAGATGCACACACATTTCCCCTTACTTTTTAGGAGGGAAAAAGTGAGTCTTATAGAGCAAAAAATACGGTACTTGCACTTTGACGTGCTTTCGAACTGCTAGGTTGGCAGGAGTAGGAACCGAGCAACAGGAGCTCACCCCGTCGCGGGGATTCGAACTGCCGACCTTCTGGGTAAGTCCTAGGCTCTGTGGTTTAACCTACAGCACCACCCGCATCCCAAAGTATAAATGCCCAACCCTAGGTGGGAGGAACAATTTGTGGCTCCTGACACCCCTTAGCAGACCAGCGCCATCCAGTTAAACGGGATTACAAGTAAAAGCATGCAGCTCCTATCCCATTCAGTCGGCTGCTTTAACAAAGAGAACAGTTGTAATTGTGTATAGAAGTTCCTACATTGCTTGGAGATTCCAGAATATACCCGTGGGATTCTTCTATCTATTCCTCTCTTCTAACCCTTTCTACTGTTGTTATGTAAGCAGTGAGTCTGAAATTCACAGAAGTCTATTGCTATAAGCCACTTTGGATAAAGTGGGAAGACATGCCAAAATCGGATCTGGTCTACTCTCAAAGGTCTTAAAACAGTGGTCTGTGCATTGTAAGATTTTCAAACTGTATTATTAATGAATATGTAAGAATGTACTTTGTGGCAAAGAACAAGAGTAGAACAAAGGAAGAGTCATGCAGAAAGCATTGCTGGAGAACCACAAGCTGTTTTCAGGCAGACTGCTACACTTGCTTCTTTATTGTATTATTATCCCATCATTTTCCTAAGCATTGCCAGGAGGTACACATGGGCTTCCTTCTTCCCCATTTTTATCCTCGCAATCGGCCTGTGAGGTAGAAGTTAGGTAAAAACATTGGCTGGTCCAGGATTGCCTAGAGAGCTCCATGGCTGAGTGGGAATATGAACCTAGTTATTTGTTTCAGTTCTATCCAGAAAGCAAGCAAAAGGAGAGTACAAGCATGTGGCAATCAAATTCCCAGATAGACTAAGCTCTTTAACTGCCCACATTGTTCTTCCTCTAAGAATTACAGCCACCATTCGGAACTTCTTCTCTTATTTGTTGCATACTATTTACTTTTTTGCCACCTCAGGAAGAAAACATTAGATGAAAGGGAAACATTTTGAATAAAATGATAGAAGGTTCACCTTTTCGGGTTATCGTTTTATTTTTACCACAGGAATCACCAACATGATGAGGCTTTTCCCAGCACACAAAGGGTCCCCTTCCTTTGTTGAAATTAAGCTTGTAAGAAGCAGTCTGTGAAGAGATTACAGTGTATACCAGGCACGTCCAACAGGTAGATCATGATCTACTGGTAGATCACTGACTAGCTCCCCCCAAAGAAGCTCAACAACTTTGGCTTGGCCCCAAAAGGCTCAAAATTTTAGCTCTTCACCCCGCCCAAAAAACAGGGTTTTCCTCCTGCCTCAAAAAAGCTCAACAACTTTGACCTGAATCCCTAAAAAAAGGGGGTAGATCACTGCCAGTTTTTAACTCTGAGTAGATCGCAGTCTCTTGGGAGTTGGCCACCCCTGGTGTATACTGTACCCAGCAGTTTCTATCAGTTTGCAAACAGGCCAATAAGAGGTTAGGGATCCCTTTAGTATTGGAAACTGTGAAAGGTGAAGGCACTCAGGGGAGGAAGACGGGGCTGTTGCAACAACAAAAATGTTTGATGTGGGATGGGGTAAGGAGAATGTGAATTTTATCTAAAGACGCAAGTGTTATTGTGATACATACTGTTTAAAAAAAATGGAAAAGTTTAAAGTAGCTTTTTTTGTGGGAAAGTTTGTGACTTTTGTAATTTATGTAAATAAAGTGCTTTTTTATTATTGAAGCCTTGTGTGACAAGAGCATCTTCTTTGTAGTTGGGAGAGCGGAGGTTGCAAAAACAAGCAGGCCAACTTTGACTGAGCCCACCATAGAAGCTTCAACTGCTTACTTGCCCTCAGATTCTAGCTAAGTGACTGCATCATGTCAGTGGCAAGTCAATCTTGTCATCTGCAAATGTTGGACTTGCTTGGGATTATGAGCAAGGTGTAATTTTACTCTGCCCGCTCACCCACACACAAAACTGCTAGCTTGTGAATGCCTAACCCATGGGTCAGCAAACTTTTTCAGCAGGGGGCCTGTCCACTGTGGGGGGCTGGACTATTTTTTTTGGGGGGGGGAAATAATGAATTCCTATGCCCTACAAATAACATTTAGAAGGCGATTTGGGCTGGATGCAGCCCCCGGGCCTTAGTTTGCCTACCCATGGCCTAACCCAATACAGAAATAAGCATACTTGCAGCACAAAAGGAGCCAATTCACCCTGATTAGGCTCTCACAGCTGAAGCTCCAGGAGCAGGTTTGTGAAGCTGCTAGTGTTGGGCAACTGATCTCCCTCAAAGCAGCATGCTGTCTAATCCGCTTTCACTCAGGCAACCCTTATCATAACTTCAAGGACCTTTGCAAATGCATCTCTCTCCCACTGTCTCCCCTGCTGGAGAGAAAACATGCTTAAGTGCCATTATTCATAACAAAAGAACTAATTAGCACTCAATATCCTGAATGTGAACTTTACACAAGTCATGCAGTGCCAAAATCTGAAACTAGACGAAATTCTTAGATAGAAGCCCAGAAGCTTCTGGAAGCAGAATGAAAGAACAAGAAAACACACACCCTTTGCAAATGTAAGTTGCTAGGGTTTAGGCTGCAATTGTATTTCCAGGGAGGGGTGTGGGGGTGGGGGTGTAACTTAGGTGGGCTTTCTCTGAGCATACATGCATTGGACTGCACTGTCAATCTCTGATTTAAAAGCTATGGGCAGATCTTGCTACCTAATATCTTGAGAGAGTTGTTTCCAGTCCAAATGGACAGTAGTCGACTTTATAATCTGACTCCTGGTTTCCTGAATAAAGGCCAGAGTAAAATATCCAAATAATGGTCTTAAGCTACCAAATATTTCTAAAGATCTGGGTCTGGCTAGTACCAGCCTGAGAATGTCATATACTTTCCAGATTCTTCAAGAAAAAGGTAGAACACAATTGTTTTAAAGGGGCCTCCAGACCACAACAGATGATTGCTCTTTTATTTCAGAAACCACAGCCCCCTTGCTTCTGAAAACCTCACCCACAATTCCTGTGGGGAAAATAGCGAAACTATAATTAAAAGATGACCATTACCATTTTACAAACACAAAATATGGCTTTAATAAACAGGTTATAGAATATTAGGAGCCTTCATCAGGTATCTGTGAGTTTCCTGCTATAGTCTTCTTGAGCGGAATAACGCAGATGCTGTTCTTGGCCTCTTTGATCCTCCACCAGCGACCCAATCTGCAATAAAACCCAGGGGAAATAAATTTATCTGGTACTAATACACTCCTTTTAGGTGCTGTGATAAAGTATATCTGAATTTAAACAATCAAGTAAACATTACACAACCCCTATATGGTGCAAGAAGCCATCATCAGTAAAAGAAAAAGACAGAGGCATATATTTCTCACTCCTGGCCTTAAAAACAGAGGAACTTAGATTTAATTAAAGTTGACTCTAAAACACTAATAATTGCAAAGACAGTAAGAGACTTCTCCCATAAGAGTGCTAAGCAGGGCATATTTTTTCATGGAAAATGGAACAAATCTCTTTAAGGGCACAGAAGTGCTAAAAAGTTATGACCGTTAAATTTTCAGGAGTACTACCAAACTCCATGAGAAATTTAAGAATTCTGCAAGGCAGTTCCAATCTCATCTTGAAACTGAGACCTCAAGATAAGTTTGTAGTGCGGACACACTGTGACAGTTTAAAGCTATTTACATCTATTTTAAAGATGGAGAATACAATTCAGAATCATGCACACATTGTAATAAAACAGGAATGGAGTACGGGATACCTGTGTTCTTGTCCAATTCCAGCAACTAGGAAGTTTCCAGAATTCGAGAACTTCAAGCTATTAACAAAGCCAACCTGAGAAACACACCCAGAGATATAAACTTCAGATTCGAGGCTACACAAATCTTATTTACTGATACAACAAAGTTATGATTGGTCCAGAAGCCTCCCTTTGATATGCTGACATGGCAGACAGTTTCCATTTCACCTCCATCCAAAGTGTGCAAATGAGCCACCAGCACACCAGAATTATGGAAAGTCTGAGATGTTTTGAAAGTGCTCTGTATATTCCAAGCTGGCATAGTGTCTTGATCATTATATCACAGTCCTACTGCCATTTTATTTTTCACTCATGATTTCCAGGATGTCCCAACCTTCTTGCCCCCTTTCTGTAGTTTAAGCCAGTATTTTACTATTCCTTATGGCCAACCTACAAGTTTTCCGTACAGTAGCAAACATGGCAACTGCTTCAAAGGATTCCTTAACTCTTTTAAGTTCTGAGCTAGCAGCTCTCCTTCTGAAGCCTCTGTGCCAGAACACTATCAGAAGAAAGGGAATACTGTTTTGGAAACTTTAAAGAGGTCATTCTGCTATACATAGTGCAGTTTGGAGCTGCTGGAAACTTAAAGTGGGCGGGTTTTCTATATCAAAGTAAGCTCACATGACTACTCAGCAGGATATACCACTGAATACAATGGTTAGTTTATCTACCACTCAACTGCCCCCAATTAATAAGCATTTATTAATTTATTAACTTACAGCCTTCAAAGTGTTTAATACACATGATCTCCATCATCCCTGCAGCAACAGGGCCAAGGGCATTAGAATAGTTATCTGCATATTGCAAGGGGAGGAGCTAAGAGAAAGGCTGGGGCCATGATCAGAATTCACAGTCAAGGTGAGCTCTGTGCAAAGAAGTCCCCTGGGTCACTTTCAGCCTATCAACAACACTGTGTGCTGTGATTTACAATGGAACGCTACTGATGAAAAGAACACCATCCTCCTCCATGCCCCCAATTTCCTCACCAGGGGAATCTCAAAGAGTGGCTCCAGCCTCCGGAATCCCTCTCCACACTTCCACAACTTCACACTGGCACTGTGCGAACCTGCCAAGAACAAAAGCGTGTCAGGGTTTGTTGTCACATTCAGGGACTAGAATGAAGTTTTCCCCACACACCCAGCCATGTCTTTCAACATCACAGGACAGGACATTGACATCCTTGCTAAATGGAACCTAGAAGAGAAGCTTGCGAAGCAAAACTCACCTATATGCGTAAATAAAAAGCTTGCACCAACACCAAAAAAACCCCAAACAGATTATTTATTGTTTTTAGGACACTCGCATTGCAGCCGTCAGAAGACGAGGGAGGTTTATTAACATGTAGTTCTTCTGAAGAATACTAATAAATAATAATAATCATCATTTTTTTATTATTTATACCCTGCCCATCTGGCTGGGTTTACCCAGCCACTCTGGCCCACTTACACCTAACAAGGATCTTGAAATGCAAGCTCCGAGCTCACACCTGTTAGGCAGGCTTGGAGAATACAGTCATACCTCGTGTTGCGTTTGCTTCATATGTTTTTTCAGGTTGCGTCCTGTCGCGACTCAGAAGTACTGGAAAGGGTTACTTCTGGGTTTCACCGCTCGCACAGGTGCAGGCATGCAAAATGACGTCAGACGCATGCACAGGCGCAGCGAATCGCGACCCGTGCACACGCGCAGACGTGGGTTGCATACTGCTCATGTTGCAAACGGGACTCCAGAACGGATCCCGTTCACAACCAAAGGTACCACTGTATGGCTTTATTCAATGTTCCAAATATAGGCAGGCTTCCAATTGAGCAGAGTGTACAAGTGCAACCAAAAATCTACGCAGCACTGAATCCCACTGAGTTCAGTAAGCCCTGCTTCTAAGTACAGAAATGCAGCCTAAAATACACAGCTACCTTTTACTACAGCAGGCCTTAAAAAAAAAAAAAAAACCACCTCCCTTCTTTTAGCTACAGCACAATAGGAAAAGCAAGGCAAGGGTTTCAAATGCTGGGTTCACACATCATTTTAAACCACCAGTCTTCAACTGGTGGGTGACGACACACTAGTGGGTCTCTGCCTGAAGCAATGTGGATCACAACAGGAGCCCTAACACCATACAAGTATATGGTAAAAGATTAAGAAATTGGTGCTCAAATGTTTGGGTTAAAAGTGGTCCTGCGTCTGAAACAATTGAAGATATCTGCTTTAAAGGATATCTTGGTTTAAAGATGGATGCACAGCATGGTGATTCATGGAATAAAATTTGCAAGCAATTTACTCCTTCTCCACCAGCCTGGGTTCAGATATAACTGTAAACCAAACCATGGCTTAGCTCCCAGAAACACAGCAAGAGCGAGGCAGAAACAGAGCGCCTTCCATTTTAACACTGCGCACCAGCATACTGCACCTTCACCTTTAAGGCACAGTGAAGCTTAACTACGGTTTACAGTAATGTGCAAATAAGACCAAAGTATAAAGTACCTGTGGCTACAAGGTCACTGTTCAGCAAAGCAGCAACCGAAGAGATCCAGTAAGGTTGTTCCAGGCCCTCTGTGCCATGGAGCCTGTGGGCTTTCTTCACTGTGGTTAGCGGTTTCTTTTTTGAGAGACCCCAGAGGCATACTGACCTTCAGGAAATAGCAAACAATTATATGACATATGTGCAAGAAGAGGCTATGGGGTGAAAGTGCTAGTTCAGCAATGTTAAGGCTTGAGGAAGTACTCACCCATCGTCTGCACCAGACACCATATGCTCCTCATTGATCAGCTGAATACAGTCAATGGAGCCCCTAATTCAAAAGAGGAAGCCATTAACCTTTTTAAGACAGCATGCTGCAGTATTTATAAAACCACCTTTTAGGACCAAGCCCTCCCAAGATGTGTGTCCACAGCCATCTTTTACACATAATGAATGAATGAATACCAGCAAGGAACAACAACCATTAACCCACAGGTCCTATTTCTTTAAAAAATGAAAGTGTAGAACAGCGTTGCAGATTCAACAGCCCAATGAAAAGCCTTAGCATGAGAATGCCACAACATACAGATCTGCTTTGAGGACCCATTTAAGGGTCTGCATTGATAGAGACCAATGAACTGCCATTTCTACAGGTGTGGGGTCACTGTCAAGAAGGGGGTGGGGATGCTGGTTTTGAGGCAGGAAAGAATCTCTGCTATCTTCCCCTGGATTAGCAGTTTCATGTATGTTGGGTGCCTCAAACAATGTCCATATCTAAAACCTTTGCCTTCACAGCCCCCTTTTTAAATAGTCCTGCATTTAGGCCCCTAACCACTGTGAAGAAACCAGCGCATACAACATGGTTTTCCAGCCTTTAGCGTTCCTGTCCTATTTTTATATACATTAGGAACTGGGGAAGGAACATAGCTCAGTGGTAGAATAGCTACTTTGCATGCAGAAGGTCCCACACTCAATGCCTAGCATCTCTAGGAAGGGTTGGGCTAAGTATCCCATCTGAAATCCAGGAGAACTGCTTTCAGCTAGTGTGGACACTGACCGATAGTCTGACTCAGTGTAGGTCAGCTTACAGCAAAAATCACAGGGTGCCTTGCTGGATGTGTGACATGCTGCATGTAGCCCACCAACCTGTCTTCCCCCCACCAATTCTATGTAAGTACTTACTGGTGCCCATAAAACACCAGCTGGGCTTCCTCAGGGATCTTCCAGATTCTGACAGTGCCGTCCCTCCCTCCTGACGTCACACAGCACTCCCGACTCAAGCTGTCCAGCCCTGTGATCATGTCTTGATGACCAAACCTGAGAGGAAAGCAGGTGTGGGAATAGCAAAGTAGATGAGATTCAGCTGTGCAGTGTGCATTTATTTCTGTAATCCCATCCATTTATTTCTGTAATCCCATAAACACACTAAGAAGAAGGGGGGAAAGGCAAGCTCCTTACAGAGTTTCCACGTAAGCATTTTCAGCCACGTTCCACACTTTGACTGAACGATCATGCGAAGCGCTGTACAGCTGGTGGGTCCCCTTCCGGAAAGACAGGCCCTGCATTTGGAGAACAGGGAGAGTAAGAAGAAGGGGGACAGTGGTGCAGAAGAGGAGGCAAGATTGGCAGGGGTTTTTATTTTATTTATCTGGTCTAGTCAAAGTCATTGCAAAAGAAATATATATATATATATATATAAAATACATAAAAATATAAAAAAATGAAAATAAGCAGGGATTTGGTTGGTGTTCACAATCATGGCAGAGTTGAATCTCCAGAGATTTCAAAACTATGGAACAAGCAACCGGCACAAGCTACAGGTGGGGACAAGAGCTTAAACTCAAGTGACATGGCACTTGACCCAAAAAATAAAGGAGGGCT
This sequence comes from Podarcis tiliguerta, assembly GCF_965153285.1. NCBI lineage: Eukaryota > Metazoa > Chordata > Lepidosauria > Squamata > Lacertidae > Podarcis > Podarcis tiliguerta. Next base: position 50,964,964 of record NC_139535.1, on the reverse strand, counting down.
GAGATAGATTTTCTGCTACACAATGTAGGACACCACCTATTTTGCAACATACCCTCAGGCAAAAAGTCCCAAATTCCTTTTAAAAGGCACATCCTTGCATTTATCTATATCTAACAGTAATTTCTTTGAATTTAAAATATTTCCACCCACCTTTCCTATAAGATATAGCTGGACACAGCTCACATTTTAAAAAAGAAATCCAGAAAAGCCCACACCCAAATCCTGTGCCTGCCTAAGCTACAGCATCTCTACAACCAAGGCAATGAACATACCGATACGGCGTCACGGTGACCTGTGAACTTATACAGGTGGCTGCAGGTTGCAGCTTCCCAGATCAAAATAAGTTTGTTCCTATCTCCTGTTGCCTAAGAGAGAAAAGGCAAGGCAAGATGCTTATCAGTACCCACAACCCTTCAGCAACATTGTACACGTTTACTGGTATCAGCAGTAGTAAGACAACCCCTCAGTCGACGACAATTCATGCTGGCTGCTGGGTTGGCTCCCTCCCCTTTACTCTACTTGGCTTTTTAGATCAAGCTTCTAGAGAGGCCCAGGGCACACTAAAATCCAAGCCAATAGATTCTCCACTTGGTGTTAAGTGCTCTGCATGCAAAAGGTCCCGAGTTCAGTCCCCGGGATCTCCAAATAGAGCTGGGAAAGACTTCCAGCCAAAAGCCCAGAGCGACACTGCCCATCAGTGTAGATATTCCTGAGCTGGATGGATCAAGGGTCTGGCTTGGTATTAGCAGCTGACAACAGAAGTACCTAACTTTATCCATTCCTGTGAAAGGACAGATATACAGCGCAGGAATGCCTGAGCACCACACATGCACCCACTTGCTGGCATGACCAATAACACAAGAGTTTGATTAGCAACCACCTGCCAAAGGGACATCATGCTAGCCAAAAGCCCACCCAAGCGGATTAAGAGGAGCAATAAGGACAACTGGAGGAGGGGTCGTCTGGCTTTCCCTCTTCAAAGCGAAATCTGAGCTGCAAAGATTGAGAACTCAAATAGTCCTCTGTCTATTGGGGGGAAAGTGTCAGTTTCTCTTACCAGGTATTTGCCATCTGATGAAATAGCCATGGAGAGGATGTGTGCTGTGTGGCCAACGTGACTGTCCTTTGTCCCCTTCTTTCCTCTGCGGATCACATGCACCTTCTTCCCACTCTCCACATCCCCTAGGATACAACAAGGGCTAAAATGAGTTGGACAAGAAGGCTGATACCACACAGTCATTTTCAAGGAGTTGAGTTACTGCAGTAGAATCCATGGTTGAGGAGGCAAAAACGTGGCAGATTTCCTTTTGAAATAAGGTGCCTTCTAACAGTAGTTAAAGAGAAATTAGCAGAGATCACACAGGGAGGCGATGGTGAAATTTAAAACAACAGCACAGGGTTGTATACTGCTAAGTTCAACTCAACACTCAGTCGTAACACTATGTCATTTTGTATAGAATAAGACTCACATTTGATGATTGAACAGTCTTTGGCTGCAGAGAAGATGTATTTATCATCTGGTGTGATGACCAAACAGGTGATGGGGAGCTGGTGACCTCGCAGTACCCTGATTTCAGATGCGTCTGGAGGCTGCAACTGTTCAAAGAGTACCAGTAAGAGCAATATTTGAGGCTGCATCACAAATAATTTCATGCCCAGAGATAAAACTTTAACTGCTTTGCAGTACGCAAAGGAAACATTCCATTCCACTGACTCTGCAAACTGAGGCACTTTATGTCTCCTATTTCCATATTTGATAAACAGAATAGTAGCACTAAATGCTCTTATTTAATACCAAGCCACATTTGTTATGTAAAACTGGAGCACTGTGCCACCAAAATAACCAACTTCTTTGAAAACTAACTTGAAACGATCAGAATTTGGAAACTGCAGTTTCTGGCAGAACTATTCCATGAACATTACAATGGCCAAGGAGAAGAGAACAATTTTCATTTAAAAGCCGATGACTAAATCTCTAAGAAATCTCAAGTAGTAGAAGAAAGAGTGTCATGTGTAATCTGGTAAATTAATACGCCACCTCTCCTTCAAGGAACAGAGCTATAGCTGCTCTGAAATCATGCAGCAAAAAGGCTCAAGGGGTGCTGTATCTACTTACGATTTTGGCAATTTGTCGCTGCAATTTTCCTTTCTGTTCGAGCTATGGGAGAAAAGTAAAATAAAATTGGATGGAACAGAATCCTCTCTCCCCCTTCCCAAAACCAAGTAGTTTTAACAATGTGCAAGCAACACTGCTCAGAATTAACAGAACTGTCTTATCTTTTATTTTTAAAAAATCTTATGTTTCCAGCTCTCATGAGTGTGGAAATAAGTATTAGAGGACTGTAGTTACAAATATGCTTTAAGACAGGGGTGGAAAACTGCACACCAATAACAACAGCCCTTGCTGTTCATTTCCACTTGCTGTTTGAAAGGCAAGCATGGGTAGGCAGAGATGGACTGACAGAGATGATTTTCCTCCTTACCAACCAGCTTCTTGCTATCATGTGGAAGAGGGCCTGTTGAAATGGCCAAGCCCCCAGTCAGCAGCTACAACATGAAAGGAATTTTCTTTTACTCTTTAATGAAAATACCCCATTAAAGCAGAAAATCTGGCTCTCCTCTGCCCTTTTGAAACCCAGCACCTTTTTACCAAGTACAGTATCCTACTCACCACATCTTCCTTCAGCCGGCCAGCAACCAGGTCCTTCTCAAAGGCCTCTTCTTCAGCTTTTTCCTCTTCTGCTCAGGGAAACACATACAAACAGGCCATAAGACCCAAGGCTTGAAAGAGTGAATGCCATTGAACATGTGAATGTCTTGATGTATATGTGTGTTTCTGTTCCTCCCTGATTCACCCATGAAAACTATGGGAAAGAATTGGCATGGCTGGAAAACCATGCTAAATTTCATCACATAGTATGAAGAATGACAAACAGTAGGTAAATTACAACACAAACTATTTTTTTCTGGAAGCAATTAGCATGGAAATCAGCATGAAACTTCCACTACATTCTGTTAGATTTCCAGATCACGTAACACACAGCAATTACGAAGTAAAGAAACGTTGGGAAAATGTAATGAAGTGCTGCCTGAATGCAACCCACAACTCCTACCATCACCAGCCATTGACTAAACTAGTTGGGGATGACAGGAGTTCAGTCCAGCAACCCAAAATTTGAAGAATACTGTCCTAGAACAGCCATTTGTCAAGGTACTAGGGGTCAATTTGTACATATCCCAAAAATGCATGGCTGCCACTTGAAATTGCTGGGTGTACCAGTTCCCTGGCAAAAGCTGACTTATCAGATAAAGCGGCTGTGGCAAAGAGAATCAGAGTTGTTTTTTTGTATAACCACAGGAATCGACCCCAAACACAGGCCATTCCAGACACTTTGAGGAGAACAAGTACCCCAAACCAATCTCCCTTCCCAACACAGTTTTTAAAAAAATTGTTTCTCTTAAGCAGATTCTAAAAGTCAAAGAGTTGAGATATGTCAGCAACCTAAGCTATACTGTCTCAGTACATTTCTGCAATCATTTGGTTGATATTTTATAATACTTCACAGAGTTTGCAGTCATGTTATATCACAACATATCCAACATCTCACCTTGCTGTCGAAGCTGCTCCAGATATAACTTTGCTAATCTTAGTTTCTTTTCTTGTGCTGTCTCCTCGATTTCATCTGCTGCTTCATTGTTCTTTTTTCTTGCTGGGCTACAGGTGGGAAAGATACAACCCATAAAGCTTTCTCTCTTACAATCATCCATTAGCTAGAAATAACATTCTCACAATCTCAAAGGAGACTTCAGTTCTCCCACAGTGCCCCTAAGGGTCAAGAAAGCGTTGTGTTCCAAGGATCCCTGCGAGCTGCACTGCAAAGTATTACACAAATGTCTAGACCTATGCAAGAACATAACAGCCTGCTTTGCAGCAAGGAGAACATAATTTTCTCACCCAACTCTCTTATTATCTTACCCCCCTTATGGAGGGGATTCATACCAAGTCTGGTTCTCTGAATTCATTTTTTTTGAGAACATGCATCTTTATTCAAGATCATGCATCTTTCCTTCTAAACTACAGAGGGAGACCAATGCATATCCTTACATGTCTGGTTCAGAATCACTGGAAATCTCCTCATTCAACTTAGAGCCAGCTTTCTGCCACGCTTTCTCATCGGCAGCAGGGAGCTAGGAAGCAAAACAATCATTTTAGAAAACAATTGCAAGTCTACTAAGATGAAGCATTGCTATACAGTATTGAGGAACAGGAGTTTTAAGATGGCCAATGACTAGTAACTGGAGAACTGACTAGTTGTGCAACCAAAACCCATTCTACATGCAAAATTCTCTCTCTGGATACTCATAACCACCAAAGTACGGGTATGAAGTACAAAGCTAATGGCAAGTTCTCAAACGACAGAATCATGACCCCTACTGCTTATTTAACAAGTAATTTAAGCCTGCGAGGTACCCTCAAGTACCGCTTAAGGCCGCTAGCGAAAATAGCAACATGCTCGACTGAAACCAGTGGACTTCCTCGCGAGTAAACTTGCTAAGGCTCGCTGCACAGTTGCCGGTGCTCATTCCACCCTATTCCTTGCTGTTTCGGAAAAAAGCACGTGGCGCTCCCCCCACCACCCTCCTCACCCTTGGTCTCTGCCCCCGTGAGAATAACTTGCTTAGGGCAGTGGAGGGGGGACCCCTTAAACGAGCCCGACGGCCGAAAGGGGACAGCATGTCGCCAAGTAATTCAGCCACGCGGCGCCCCGGGATGGGGGGCTCGGCCGCTCTCCCCTCCCTCCCCCCCACTTACCGCACTCCCCACTGACCTTGCGCTTTTTGCGCGCTGCGCCCCCCGCCGTTGAGCCCGAAGCGGAAGCTCCGCGCTGCCTCTGCTGCTTTCTCTTCATCCCCGCCGCCGCCATGCCGCTCCCGGAGCTGCTGCTACTGCTGCTTCACCGCAGCGCACTTCCTGCACGCGGCTCGCCGAGCCAACCCCCTCGGCGCTTTCCTATTGGGCGGAAACGCCTCCGGTCTCTCCTCATTGGCTGAGATTCCTCCCGAGGAAGGAAGGCCGAGACGGGTGGGTTGGTAGCGTCACGCCTCCTTCCGCCGGGTTCGTTTTCATTGGTCCGTAGAGTCAGCTACCTGCCTTCTTTAATGGTCCGCTAAGCCGCTCGTCTTGCTGTGGAAGCGGGGGACTGGGCAAGCGCGGTGCGCTCCCCTTTGCTCTGTAGGCGGGGAATGCACAGGCAGGGCGCGCGCAGCTTCTGCATCGTGCTTCGCGCACCAGTTGGGGGCGGGCTTGGAGCGGCAGCAGCGGGGGAGCAATTCCCGCGGGGACCGATGCGCTTGCACCTTTGCATGCCCGGACTTTGGGGAGGCTTATGGCAGAAGAGGAGGGACGAGGGGTGGGAAGGTGGCGGCGCTGGGAGGCACAAGAGGCCAGCTGGCGGAGTGGGTGGGGACGTGGCTTAGCCCTTGGAATGCGCAGGGCGGGTGAACCACAGAGCTATGCAAAGCCGGGGGAGCGAAGAGACCGCAGATTGCCCGTGCAGCTTGCTAGTTTGCACGGGATGACATGAATCAAGAGTTTCCCCTTCTGGGTGCCCTTGTTTTCAGGGACACGCACAACCCTCAATAATCCCTGGTGCTCTTATCGCTGTTCATTCATGCATGGGAGATTGGGGGGGGGGGTTAATTAAATAAAAAACATTATTTTAATTTAGTGCCCAAACAAGTGAGTGGATGCAGAAGAAGTTTCTGCGCTCCTTGTGTGGGCTTGGCTGGTCCGGCTGTTCTAGCACGCGTTGATGGACAGCTCGGCGTGCAGCCGGGCTCTGCTGCTCAGCCCCTTCCTTGCCTCTGCGCTGGGCTGGCTCCTTCCCTGGGAGGCGTGTTGCTGCAGCCGCTGATCGAAGGCTGAGGTCACCAGGCGGGAGGAGGGGACGGCAAGCGAGGGAGAGTCGCCCTCCGACTTGCCCAAATTTGCCCTGCCACTTTGCCGGGCTTCTTTCTGCAGCCCTCCGCGTCTAGGAGGACCACCGGGCTACGAAGAGCCGGTGCACCACCCACCCACACCGCGGTGAGTTTTGCTACTCTGGGCAGGCGGGAGGTGGGGTGGGGTTTGAGAAGTAAATAAATAGCTGGGTGGCGACGACTGGCCCTTTATCTTGTTTGTCTCTGGTTCGTTCCCAAAGCGACAGTCGGGGAACGTGGACAGAATCCGTAGCTGTCTATACCGGATCTGATTTCTTCGAATTAGAGAGAGGTGCAGGAGACGTCCCCAAGCAACGTAGAGCCTCTGTATCTTGATAACGGGGTACTGCGGATTCCTTTTAATCCTGGCTGGAACCTCCGCTGTAGTTGCGCCCTCGCTGGCGCTGATCCTAAGCGAGTACTTGACAGGGCTGTGCGCTTTTTGCTTTGACCCTCCTCCGCAAGTTAATGGGTCGCTACCCACTTTTTAAAGGGGCAAATCCCCACATAGCATCCTTTGAGTGTAAACACCTATCTGGTAAATTGGGGAAAGTGCTGATTCTTGCCACCTTGGTCTTCAGGAAGAAGGGCAGGAGAGAAATACAGTAAGTAAATTATTCCCCTTTCCTCCCCACACACATTATGTTCCACATTATTAATACAGCCATACAGTATTGGTGGGCCAGCAAAAATTCTTGCATGGCTAGAAACCTTTGGCGAAATTATTTGCAAGTCTTTCAAAAGTTGCGCAGTTCGGAGACAACCTGTGAAAGCAGCCGGTGGGCTGCCCATCTGTAGTATGATGCCAATATTGGCTCTTAATTGCCCCGCCCCATCCCCCCAAAAAGACCATTTGCGCTTTTCATTTGTGCATCAAGAGTGCATACTTTCCATCATCAGAGTATGTATGCTATACATTTTGCATACAGCAGGCTATGGAAGCAATCATGCTTACATGACTCAGAAGGTTTTTTCTCTCTGGTAAGATTTGATTGCTTTTTGTTTTTTAAATCTTTGCTTTGTGTGGTTTGGCTTGCTTGTTTGAGTATGCTTATTTATTCAGCAAGCACCTTTCTGGACCAGAACTGTTGAGCTTGCTGTATGCTGTCAGCTGAGTGGGGTACCCCAGCCAGAAGGGTGGGGTATAAATAGTAAAAATTATTATTGTTGTGTAGACTGGTTTTACGGAGTCGGGAGGTGTAGATAACAAAACAACCCTGATTTGAGGCAGCAATTTTAAGATGTTAAATAATACTAAAGAACAGGATTTTCTACTAGATTTGCACTAAATTCCTCAATTCAAGGTGCAGATCACATTCTTAATTCAAGCAGGAGGAGGATACTAGCATGAAGGCAAAGGAAGTTGCCTCTGCCTCTTCATTAATATAGGTAGCAAAGCATAGAGGCAAGTCCAGTGATCCTGAGAGATAAGAACATTTGCATAATATTGATCTGTCTACTTCTGTTATTTGGTATCTCTATTGGTTTTGTAGTGAAACTAGTGAATGTACACATGGTTGAGTCCTAGCAGACATGGTTGAGTCCTAGCAGGTTGAGTCCTACCGGAACACAATATGTAGGTAGGCAGATCCCAGGAGCACTGGCAGACTTTGAGCTGTTTATTACTCAAATAATTTTGTTCTGAGTTCAAAGAGCACTAGTGCATCTAGCGGACTGCTTGCTGAGTATCATACATTCATCTGTTGTTAGCTGGTCTTATATTTCTGCCTCCAACCATGCTACATAGCAATGATGTTACATTTCAAAACCTTGCATCACTGTACCTGGCTTTTAGAAAACTTGTTTGTTTATTCCCCCGTCTTGTGGCTAAGCTCCCCACAGACCAATTGATGAGGGTCTGGGCAGACCATTTGTTTTTCCTAACTGTTGTAGCAATTGTGATGCGCTGTGTTAGACACTGTATGGCTGTTTTTACTATTATTGCATTTTATTGTATTACAATTTGAATGTTGTAGAATTCAAATTGTAACATGATAAAACGTAAGCAATAAAAAAGCTGCCAAAACATAGTTAAAAATCAATGTGATTATTTAGTGAGGTAGACGTGTTGTTTCTCTCACCATTAGCCACCAATTCATAGATGCTCCATAGACCACCTGACTGAAGCCCATGGACCATAGTTTAGGAATTCCTCACTCTGTCCCTGCGCATGCTTTCTTGATGCCATCTGATCCCATCCACCATCTCACCTGCTATTCTCTCTCACCTCCACCAGATAATCAGTCTGTTTCTCGGACTCCTTCCTTTGCTGTGTTCAAGCATTATTTCACCTGTTCTCAAACAGCATCCGTTGGTTCACCTTTCCTCTCCAAGTCTTACCTTCTGGCTATAATGCTTGCAAAATCCTTTATATTGTATGCAAGTATACTGTTTCTAAGGCCTAGAAAAGACAGTTTCCTCTTGTGCAATAAAGCTGTGACTTGTTAGTGAAAGCTGTGCACTGTTATTGAAATAGCACGAACATAACCGTGCACTTTCAGTTGTGACTCATTAGGAAAATATTCTCCTGCCATTGACTGCCAGTCAGCTGTATGCAAGTTAAAAGTTGGCTCCTTGCCTGTTCCTGGCATTGGATTAGCAAATCAGAATTTAAAACGCTTGGAGTAGCTGACAAACCTACAGGTGATGGGAAGCATAATAAGGTCCAGCCAAAGGTTCCAGATTTCCCAAGGCTGATTTGTTAACAGATTGATACAGTTAAAAACCGAAAAGGAAGATCTGCTGTCAAAGGAATAAAGGTCTGAACTAACAGGGTGATTAGGAAGGAGAGGGCTTGGGGCTGAGTCAGCTATGAAACCGGCATTTGGCTCTGATAGTTGTCGTATGGCTGTTTGCCTAGGGTGTGGGCCTGTGGGCCTAGGACTAAAGACAACATGTTCATCTCTGTGGCACAATGGGTCAGTGCACCTGGCTGTTAACCCAAAGGTTTGCATTTCCCTCCTCAGTGTTAGATTAGAATGTTGCTGCTGTTTCATAAATAATCAATTTGCATGTTGAGCTTCTACATTTACATAATATTCTATGGCTGTGCACACACTATACATTTGAAGCGTGCGCACACCCCACACAGAGAATCCTGGGAACTGTAGTTTATCCCTCACAGAGCTACAATTCCCAGAGCTATGGTTCCCAGGATATTTTAGGGGAAGGTATGTGCTTTAAATATTCTTTACCCGTATGGTATGTACACAGCCTATATCGGGGAACAGCAAACTTTTTCAGCAGGAGGCCAGTCCGCTGTCCCTCAGACCTTGTGGGGTGCCAGACTATATTTTTTTGGGTGGGGGGAATGAATGAATTCCTATGCCCCACAAATAACCCAGAGATGCATTTTAAATAAAAGAGCACATTCTACTCATGTAAAAACACAGTGATTCCTGGACCGTCCGTGGGCCAGATTTAGAAGGCAGTTGGGCCTTCTAAATGCAGCAGGTATCTATATGCAGCCTTTGCTAGATCTGAGCAGAGTGCACAGCCACACTCAGAATTCTCATATGTGGGAATGTCATCCAAATCTGTCAGGAAAGAAAAGCAGAAGTCTTTGGAGCTACATTATGCCAGCAGGAGCACACCTTGGGGTCTTGGCTGTTGTAATACCCAGCGGTGTGCTGTTGCCGCTAAGTCAGTCTTTCGGAAAGTCTGTGTTTTGCCAGAGTTTTATTGAAGAGCCTGATCAGTCGGCAGAAAGGAATTACTCCAGTATTCCTTTATAAAATTTATTTAATGGTAATGTTTGAAGTAGACAAGTCTTCTCCCTGTTCTCACTTAAACGAAATCACAGAGAAGGTCAGTGTGGGTCATTTAGGGACTGGTACTTCTAGTGACCTCCTGAGTCAAGAATTAACTGGCCTCCCTTTTTTTTTTTTTTTTTTTGCAGTTGAATAAGAGCAGCAGCCTGACTCCTTTGGGAAACAGGGTAAGGCTCTGGAGGGAACGATGCCACCAAAGCGCAAAGCCCCTGCCCAAACCAGGGCAGCAGCCAAGGGCAAGAAAGTGAAACAGGAGCCGGAGCTAAAGGCTGAACCTGAAGAAGACAGTTTCCGCTCCACCGTGGAGGCACTGAAGGCAGCTCCCAAAGAGAAGCTCAAGGCCAAAATTGACTCTGCCTGTCAGCTGAGCAACGTTGATAGCGCCAAGGTGAGAGCAAAGCTCTGGCTGAAGTGTTCCCTATGCCCAGCATCCATTGGGGGGGGGAGGGGTCATTCCCCCTGTCAGCTGGCCCTGCAACGGCATAGTGTAGCATAATGGGAGTCCTCCTGTCTCTTATGGGCACCTGTGGTGGGGCAGTGAAGGTCAAAGTTCACACTGAATCTTGAGGCTTCTCTCTTTTCCTGAAGCTTTTTTTTGCCTTCCTTTAGCAGGGCAGCCAGGGCTGCATGTCCCAAGTCAGGCATAGGCAAACCTGGCCCTCCAGATGTTTTGAGACTACAGTTCCCATCATCCCTGACCTCTGGTCCTGCTAGCTAGAGATCATGGGAGTTGTAGGCCAAAAACATCTGGAGGGACGAGTTTGCCTTTGCCTGTCCCAAGTAGAGGAGGGGGGAAATTAATGAAACCAAAACTTGTCCCTGCCCTGCTCCACCAGAGTCTTATTAGGATTGGACAGTGTTCTGTCCTTCAAGACCCCTTCTGCCCATTTGTCTTCTGCATAGATCTTTTAGCAAAAACTACTAATCAAGGTGGGGATGGCATTGGGAGAGTCCAGCCTAGACTTTATTAGCACTTGGTATTTGTTAGTTCTTGCAATACTCTTTAAGTGCCAGGCTCTGATTGTCCTCCCGTTTTGCCAGATGTCAATCACAGGCTGGAATTTAGCCACACAGAGGTTGCTGTGGGTGTCTTAGGGGCGTTCATGTTGCCGGTTACGATTTTAGATTCACGAGGACTACGACTGCATGCTGAACCAGACCAACATTGGCCACAATAACAACAAGTTCTACATCATCCAACTCATAGAACAGAATGGGAAGTACAGCTGTTGGAACCGCTGGGGCCGTGTGGTGAGTAGCTTGCCCTCAGGATGGCTCCTTCAGTTGTTCTTTTCTCAAAAATCTGTGGGGGTGGGGGTCTTCATCTCTGAGACTGACACAAATAATTATATACAGCTGTGGATAGTGATGCCTAGCACTGGAATAAAGGGGGAAAGATAGCCCAGACCTTAGCCAATTTAAAAGAAAGCTTTAACTCTTCCAGCATGACAGTTTGCAGAGCCATAACACGTCCAGACCCTGTGTTCCTAGCCATATTTATTGCTTAATATTCCCCAGGTTGGTTAAAAGATGCGAGGTGGCGGGCCTAGCATTAAGAAAATCTGGAAAATACCATTCCTCATTGACCATTGAAACACGGGAGAGAGTGAGTCAAGAAAGTCGAATGAGCAGCAGTTGGAACTAAGGAAAGGAATAGTTTCACATACGTGACACCTAAGAGTTGGGGCCTCTGGGCACCATTTAAGTGGTACAAGATTCCCTGGGGTAAAGTGGCTATGGAGCTGAGATCATTCAGTTCTTATGCTGAAGCAAGCTGACTACTGCTGCTGCCATAAAACTGTTTACAAGGTTGTAAACACCTTTAGCCTGGTAATGTGGATTCTCGCTTCGCTTAGCCTAGAGCTGTTGGTATATCAGGCGCAGTGTTTCAGCGGACTTGCTACAGATAATGGTTTCACAAAATAATTGTCTTGGAGCAGCACTTCAGGGTAATAGGTAGGATGGCCACAGTGTGCAGCTCTCTTGGTCTGCGGCTTCTGAGCATTTGCGATTGGGGGGAGGAAACAAGCCTTTTTCCAGTAGTAATAAAGTCCTGTGTTTCAGACCTTTGGTCTAATCCAGGTACGCTCTTCTAAAATGACTCCCTGTTGAGCCTGGAGTAGCCAAACAGGGTGCCCTCCATATGCTGTTAAGACTACAACTCCCATCAGCCCCAGCAAGTGTGGCCCAAAGGTCAGAGATCATGAAAGCTGTAGCATAGTAGCATGCTTTGGGCTAATGGCACTGCCACACATTTCTCCCTTTTATTTGCCCTGCTTTCTTAATATTGCAAAACATTTTAAATTAACAAGGCGAAACACCATGGGTGCAGCCAGATTTATGTTTCGGGGGGCAGAACTGAGCTACCTGCGTTGCGATCAGTCAGTTAAGTGTTTTTATTTATTTACTTGATTTGAGGGGCAGCTGTCTCCTGGCTATGCCCTTGTGGAACACAGAACAGCAACAGTCACTAGATGTCAGAGGTGACCTGCAAGCCTGACTAAGCCCAGGGGGCTGTTTTAACCCAAACTGTGAAGAGGCAAAAGTGTTACTGCGAAGGAACGACTGGGAGCTTAAGCACATTTCCCATCCAGAGCTCGCTGGTGCAGCTCCTGGTGCTCTTGGCTCAAATAAGCTTGTGGGCACTCAGAGCCATCCCCCTAAAGTTTGTTTTGCAAGCTGTTTGCGTTTAATCTAGTAAGAGGCCAGTGACCTTGGAGAATCAATGCAAGGCAATTGTTGTTTGCTTCTTCCGGACCTGTGTTGCAATGGCAAAATTGCACAAGTTCATTCTTCAGTTATCTATTAAAATTAGACATGAGCTTGCGGTAAACTAATCGATGCAGAGAACATTGAGACAATGTGCTCTTGAGAAAGAAATGTTTACATCTTATGTTGATCAGGTTGTTGTTGTTGTTAAATTGCAACGTAATTCAGCAGTTGAGATTTCCTAACAGCCATGGTTGCAATCCCACAAATGTCTTTTCAGAAGTCCCTTTGGATCAGGTGGGTCTTTGGTGGGTGTCTGACTGCAGCCTTAATTAATTTTCTCAGTAGAACTCCTAGGACGTGTCCCAGTTCCCCAAGCTGCAATTTTGTAACCAGGGCAATAGTGTTTGTTGAAGCTATAGGGAGAGATGGGAGACTCAAGAGTGTCCAGGTTTGCTAAACTGCAGCTCCTGCCATCCCTGACAACCTATTGGGAGTTGGGATCCAGCATTTTCTGATGTGGGGGGGGATCTCTTTTAAGGAACATTGGGTGGTATTCTACTAAGAGAGACTCAGAGTTGACCCCTTGAGATTAATGAACGTGACTAAGTTAGGACCATTAATTTCAAGACGTCTCCTCTGAATAAAACTTTCAGCTGTGTGTCCACCTTAAAGCAGCCTTTTATTGTAACCTGTGAGGCAGCCATAAATGCAAGCTGATTAAGTTTGTCTTGACCTGATGTGCCCCCTTGGGTGAAACCCTCTTTATGTCAGGCCTTTAGACTCAGGTTTTATTTGCCTACCTGACCGTTGAGGGTGTGGGTGGCTAGGATTGTTCTCTCCCAGTAGTCTTTTCCTCCTCCGAGGCTCAAGTTTCAAAAGGTTTTTATTCCTGGAATTAGGTTGTCATAACTTGGCAGGGACTCTGTGCTTGAGAACCTGGAGTGGGAGCTCTACTGAGTCATCCATCACAATAGGCTCTTTCCCGCCACCCTTTTGCTAATTTTCACCACATGTCCTCCTCCCCTCTTGCTTTGTTTGCATACCAAATGCACCCTACAGTGAGTGCCACATAGAGACACACTTTCTCCCCCTACCCTTGGGATTTTAGGCGGAAACACAAAACATACTTCTCTGGAGACCAAGGTAAGGAGCTGAAGTTAGTAGCTAGCTTTCTCTTATTCCAGAGGCTAATAGCTCTGATAGGCCCATTGCTATTCTTCAGAGAACGCAAATACATGTCTATGTATTCCAGAGTGGTCCCTCTATGCTCTAGCTGGGGTGGCGGGGAAGGAAAAAGATGTTAGATAAAATCGCTATAAGTTGATGCTAGGAAGAAATCTCATGGCTGCTGTCAAGGAACATCCAAGCCAAAAGAAACCCCTTCTGAATAATTTGACATAAATAGAGATGGCAAACAGAAACTAACAATAGCTTTAACTTTCCGTACTGGCTGTAGCTGACATTATAGTAGCATGGCTGCAACCTTCTCCATGAGGAGCAGATGAACAAACCAGCTAACTTATCCGCTCCTGTGGTTTTAGCAGTTGCCGATAAGAGCAATTAGATGCATTTTTCCCCCATGCTATTTTTATAGTCTATCTACGTAAGGCTTATACAAACTGCTTCCCTACTTTAGCTTAAGACCAAATAAGAAAGGAATTCCTTTTGCTCCATCCTAATTCATTGGCAACCTCAGTGCTTTCAGCTCAGCTTCTTTTGTCCCTGGAATCTGGATTCTCAGCAACTGTGACTTTTTTCTGTTTCCTAGCTCTCCCATCACTCTCTGCTTGTTTGCCAGCATCATTTATATGTATGATTCATCATTCCAGTCACCTAGTCAATCAGAAGGACAGTAGAAGCCAACTCCAGACACAGGCACACTGTAAATTTAGGTTTGCACAATGAAAGTGTATTCAAGTGCTCAAGTGCAACAAAACCACTTTTTAAAATGATATAGATACAGATATAGATATATAAATGTCTTTCGCAGTTAGGAAAGTGACAGGGAAATGCACTATAAAGTGTTGGGTAACAACAGATGGACAGGCAGGCATATGACTTCCCTGCAAACAGATAAGGATGAATCCTCATTGTCATATAATCAGAAGGACAACCTTTTGAGTCCCCTGGCCAGAACTGCCTCCATAAACAGATGACAAAGGTAAAGATAAAGGGACCCCTGACCATTAGGTCCAGTCATGACCGACTCTGGGGTTGCGGTGCTCATCTCGCTTTATTGGCCGAGGGAGCTGGCGTACAGCTTCCAGGTCATGTGGCCAGCATGACTAAGCCGCTTTTGGCGAACCAGAGCAGCACACGGAAACTCTGTTTACCTTCCCGCCAGAGCAGTACCTATTTATCTACTTGCACTTTGAAGTGCTTTCGAACTGCTAGGTTGGGAGGAGCTGGGACCGAGCAACAGAAGCTCACCCCGTCACAGGGATTCGAACCGCCGACCTTCTGATCGGCAAGTCCTAGGCTCTGTGGTTTAACCCACAGCGCCACCCGCGTCCCTTGTAAACAGATGACAAGCATTCAATAAAAACTAATACAAAATTTCCTTTACAGTAGGGAAAAAATGTGTATAAAATATTTAAAGAGGAACAATATGTACAGCTGTTTACATACCCATGCTAAAAACCTGAAAGCCAAGTTTAGAGGACCTGGTACAAGAAGAATATATGGCTCTAGGAGGTGCATCCCAAACCTTGTAGAACAGTGCAAATCAGTAGGATAATTTTATCGTCATATGCCTTTGCTTTTGTTGGAGAGAGATTCCAATATTTGGTAACAGATGCTGATCTGAGAAAATTCCAGGCAAAATGAGAAAGGGAGAAGGAGTGGGGAGAGAAAAAAGAAATATAGAATTAGGCACATGTTATTAGCTACTTCACTAAAACTTTTATGAGAATCTTGAGGTGCTGTAAGAAATAGAGGTAACAGGAAAAATAGAGAATGATTTTATCTACTCTGCAAGTCTCTTGCAGTGCACTAGGGTAATCATAAGCAACGTCTACTCAGGAGTAAGTCCCAATGAGTACAATAGGGCTTGCACCTAGGTAAGTGGCTAGAAGATGGCAGCCTCAAATGCTAAAATGGCTCTTGGGCAGTATTTTTCTCTCTTTCTTTTTGTAAAAGCATCTCTGAGACATCCAGGTGATAAATCTGTGTGCCTCCAGACTCCAGCTGCTAATGACCTAAATTGAGTTTCCACTCTGGAGGCACTTTATATTTATTACAATTCATCGTTGCTCAGACATCAAGAGAAGTCACTGCTGGATTATTTTCACCTTTCTAAAATATGCTGCACTTACAGAAGGTGGGGGAGGGGAGGATTAAACACCCTAAGACTGGGAGCAAAGAATGCAAATGGGACTAAGTGGGCAAGGAAATCTACCTCCACTTCAAAGTGGAGATTAAGGACTTCAGGGAACCATTGTGTACAACAGAGAAGCCTGCACCAGAGACTCACTGTGCGTGCAATTGGCAGGTTCTCTGTTTCCTCTGGGAAGGGCTGAAGCTTGGTGGAAGAACATGTATCAAAGGCTGGATTGGTGGATTGTGCTTTCTACAAAGAGGTTGTGGTCCCTTTAGAACCTACATATGCCAGCAGACAAGATGATGCAAGATGTCCTTCTAAAGTGTACAATTGCATGCAAGGACATGTCCCCCTCTATAGGTTACCCTACTTTGTGGAAGGTATGAGTGTTCCTGCCTGTGAGGATGGCCGTGTCCCTGCCCATCCTTTCCTGCCCTTCTTTCATTGCAGGACTAAGAAAGGAAGCACAAGATACATGGGAGAAGATGCAGAAGTTTCTGTCTCTTGCTGATGTGTGTTTCCTTTCCTCTCGTTGCTCGCAGGGAGAAGTAGGGCAGTCAAAACTCAACGCCTTTCCATCCTTGGAGGCGGCCAAGAAGGATTTTGAGAAGAAATTTCGGGATAAGACCAAGAACAGCTGGGGTGACCGGGAGAACTTTGTGGCTCACGATGGCAAGTACACCTTGATTGAGGTGCAACATGCAGATGATGAAGACGAGCAGGAGGTGACTGTGAAGGTACTGAGCCAAGGAATACACTGGGAGCAGACTGGCACACTGGGGAGAGGCATAAGTCAGTGCAAAACAGCAGAAACAAACAAAGCCTAATTGCAAACAGTCTAGACTAATACATTTAAAATTAGGTTAGTTGATTTGCTGGCAGTGCAATCCGACTTGCAAGAGAGTCCTATTGAATTGAATGCAACTTCTCTGTAAGCATACCTAAGATTGCACGGTAAATCACTATGGTAAAATAAGTAACAGATTAATCATACTAAAAAATAGTGGTCCAGTGCTTCTTTATCAGTCGTCCCAATACTTTGGCACACTGTGTCCAGAACACGCTAAGCCCAGGAGTGGGTTTACTTCTTATTCATTACTGTCCATATGGTTTTTTGGTTGTTTCAGAACATACAGTGCTGTGGACTTTTTGAAATGAAAGCACAAAGTTCAGGGAAGAGACCTGGGATGTGTCTGGGAGAATCTGGTCCCTGTCCTTGCATACCCATACACACACCATAGCTTTGGCCTAAGGACCAATGGGAGGCATCATTTGGAGAGCCAGATGGTTGATCCCTGGGCATTATAGCACCAGGCAGCTCCTGTGGGCTGACCAGTGACTGAGGGAGTTCAGCATAGCATTAAGCATCTCTGCTTGCTTGCCTGATTGAATTATCTTCCCTTTCCTCTCTCTCTCACCCACTGTTCCAGGGGTTCCCCTGATGCCCATCAGACCCAGGGGTGCTGGGGGAGGGAAGGAGGTGGAAAGCCCCATTGCGCTGGCGAAAGTACATGGGTGTGCTTCAACTGGCGGGACTACTTAGCTGAATCTGCTTGTGTGCCTGCACAGCCCCAACCGAGTCGCCATTCTGTCTCTGCCCCACACCATTAGTAAGAGGCAACAATGCTGTCAGTAGCCGGGCAGAGCGCCATCACCTGGTTAAGGCTCCTGGTTGAGGCTGTGTGCGATCTTCGATCACCAATCCAATCCTCACAAAGTTATCCTAGCAGCCTAATCACAGTCTATCTCCCAGTTATCAGTGATTTAGAGGACTCCTGCAGGTTTTCAAGGTCTGTGTGGGTTAGAGAACATGGATAATCTCTTGTAGTGAGTGAACTGCGTCAGGGTTGGTGAAGTTAATGTGCAGGTCCATTTGCTCAAGGGTGTTTGCTTAAGTCCTGTTATTTTGAAAGGTGTTCACTGCCAGGTAAAAGCTTGTGTGTCCTACTGTGAATCTAAGGGTGAAGTCCAGCCCCACTAGAAGAAGCTGAATTGTGTGTATATCCAGACCCAGGTTGGTTCTTTGCTGTTTCCAAGGTGGACAGTGTAGATGGAGTGAAGCTATCCAAGCAAAGGATACGGCCCTGCACCTTGGACAAGCCTACTCAGGAGCTGGTCTCCCTCATCTTCAGCAATGACATGTTTAAGGATGCCATGCAGACCATGAATTTAGGTAAAGGGTCAAGGGATCTTTTGGTGGTGGGTTGGGTTGTTGTTGTTGTTTGCTTTGCAGCAGGTGGGAGAAGCACCCAATGGCTTAAAGTTACAAGAAAGGAGAGTCCGACTAAACATTAAAAAAACTTTGACTGTAAGAACTGTTTGGCAGCGGAACAGACTCCCATGAGAGGCGGTGGACTCTCCTTCCTTGGAGGTTTCTAAACAGAGGTTGGATGGCCACCTGTCATGGCTGCTTTAGCTGAGATTCCTGCATTGCAGGGTCTAGATGACCCTGGAGTCTCTCCCAACTCTATGATAGCTCCATCTTGCCTGCTCTTGGCATCAAGCATACATTATCTGTTTATTGTGGTTTGCTATCCATTTGGCTAATAGAGAAAGCTGGTATATATAGTTGTAACAACATCAAGCTAAACCAATTAGTGAGAGAAAACTCAGTTATGGGGAGGAGGGAGATGGAGAGAAGTTCAGGTCACCTGTACTGTTGAGATTTGATTTTTTGGTCCTTGGTCACAAATGAAGACCAACCTGGGAAGAGCAGAAAGTGGTTCAGTTATAGAGTGAAAAGGGGCATGAATTGAACTAAGTAGTGGCGTTCTGATCCGGGTGGTTTCAGCTACTGATTTGTAGGATTCTTGGAAGTCCACAGAGTTGTTACACTGATCTCTGCCAAACTTCCTCGTGTCACCCTTTTTAATCCCCTTTCCCAGATGTGAAGAAGATGCCCCTGGGGAAACTGAGCAAGCAGCAAATTGCCAAAGGCTTTGAAGCTCTGGAGGCCATTGAGACAGCACTGCAGAAGCAGCCGCCTTCGCAGAAGCAGCTGGAGGAGCTCTCCTCTCGCTTCTACACCATCATCCCCCACAACTTTGGCCGGGCTCGGCCTCCACCCATCAGCACTCAGGAGGTTGTCCAAGCCAAGAAGGACATGCTGCTGGTAAGGAGCTCTGAGAACTGGGCCAATCCCCCCGCCATTAGAGCAAGAGACATCTCTGTGCTGTGGAAGGCTCCGTCAAGAGTCCTGCATGCTCAGACTGAGACCAAGGTCTTGCCTACGCAGCAATGAAGTATCCTCGCTGCCACAAAAATTCTGTACTGCTACGCTTCCTTACCTGCTCTGACAGCCACAGGTTCTGTCTGGGGCCCAAAGCTGCCCAATGACCCTGTCAAATGAGAAAAATGGTGTGTGGGTAATTGGCCAGAAATGTGTTTTAAATGTTTGAGAGAGAGCTCCAGTGGCCATAGGTTCTGCTCACTTGGTCCCATGCTGTGTCTACTGCACAGTCTTTTTCTACCTGTGCTAAAAGATAGCAGACTAAATATCTTAATATTAAACATAATAATGGAAGCCTTTATAGCAGTTCAATTTGCAGTGTTTAGTAAAGGTAAAAAGGTAAAGAACCCCTGTTGCTCTGTCCCAGCTACTGCAGTGTTTAGTACTATAGGAATGAGAGCTGAGACCACAACAAAAAGAAAGGAACATAGGAATCTGCCTTATACTGAGTCAGACCATGAATCCATCTAGCAGCTGAGTACTGCTGACCCTGAATAACTGCAGCTCCCCGGGGTTTCAGATGGGAACATTCCCAACCCTACCTGGAGATCGAACCAGGGACCTTCTGCATGGAAAGCAGATGTTCTACCATTAAGCCATAGCCTTACCTGCAAACAATGGAAACACAGAAGCTGCCTTATGCCAAGTCAGACCTTTTGTCCATGTAGCTCCATGTTGTCTACACTGATTGGCAGCAGCTCCCTGTGATGGACCATCTGCATACAGCTGTTCTGCCAACAAGCTGCAGCCTTTCAAAACTGAAGGGTATAATCTTGAGAACTCACAAAACAAAAAGGCCAATAACTCTGGTCCAGTTATGATTTTGCACTATAAGCCCTCCGTACTCAAAATGGCTGCTTAGTGGGTGCAGCCTTCAGGGTTAATAATCGCTTCCACTCTTGAGTTCAAGAGTCTCTCTTTTTTCATTTCATTCGTTACATTTCTATGTGGCATTTCACTCGCACAATTGACAAAGCAGCTCACAAACAATAAACAGCAATAACATAATAGAACATCGCAATTAAAACATAAATCATATAAAATAATTAACAAATCCTCAGTAAAGCAATTAGAAATCATCTGTAAAACAACCACCTTTTATAAAACACTAACAAAGCAACTCAAACATAGCCAAGCAGCACAACCACAAGTCATATTATAAGATTCACAAAGCACTACAGCGTTCATAATCTACAAAACAATATTAACATTAGCAAACTAACAACCAAAAACAAAGAAACACTATTGAATTCATTCTCTCTCTCTCTCTCTCTCTCTCTCTCTCACACACACACACACACACACACCACCCCCAATAGCAATATTGAAAACATATGAAAAACCTTAACCTCCCCCCCTTTTGATTTCAAGCTAGAGCACCAATGAGATTTCCCTAGCTGAAATGGGCTACCAATAGCACAGTCCTAGATATGTTTACTTGGAAGTGAGGCTCACATAGGATGGCAGTGTAAGCGTCAAATGGTTCCTCCCACCACCAGTGTTTGTGAAGATTGGTTCCCTTTCCTGATAGGTACTGGCAGATATTGAACTTGCCCAGAGTATGCAGGCCCAGAAGAAGAAGGAAGAGGAAGAAGAGGAGGAAATGAAGGTGGAAGAGGTCCCACACCCAGTGGACAAGGACTATGGGCTCTTAAAGTGCGAACTCACCCTGGTAGACCCATCATCGGAGGATTATAAGGTAGGGTGACCCAGTCTGGTTGCTGTGGTACTGTAAAGTGCTATGCATGCCCCTGTGTTGGAAGCCCAGGACCTCTGAAAAGTGGGGGCAGCATGCAGGGGGCAAATGTTGATTCTCTGCACTTTCCATTTTCCTCTGTCTGCCTCAGTGCTTTAATGATCACTTTCTTCCTCTGCTTCTCTCCTGCTCCCTGCAATTAGCTGATTGTAAACTACGTAGAGAAGACAGGCTGCACTTATCGGAAGCTTCAAGTCCTGAACATCTGGAAGGTGAACAGAGAGGGCGAGGTAAGGTCAACTGGCAGAGCCCCTTCCCTTCTGTTAACTGACTGTGTGTACTTCTGCCAGTTGCCTGAAATTGGCTTCTGTCTTTGAGCAAAACCACCAGAGCATCTCACTTTGCAGCTGCCTCTGGCACCAGACAGAATAGACCTAGGAGCATAGCAACAAGGAAAGGCCCTGAATGGCGGTTCCTGGCTTATTCTCCTTTGGTTCCAGCAGTGCCAGGGTCCCTTGTGGAACATAGGAAGCTGCCTGAAATGGAGCCCTTTGAGCTCAGAATTCCAGCACTGGCTGGCAGTATCTCTCCTGGGTTTTAGGCAGGGGTCTCTATGGGACCTTTTACATGCAAACCATGGGCTCTCCTACTGAGCCTCATCCCTTCCCCATTGTGCTGGTTGGCATCTGTTGGTCTGTATAGCAGCAGGGCCCATAATGAACATAGCAGGTGCTTTTGTGTAAAGAGCTACAGCCCTCTGTTAGTGGCGAGGTATCACTCACAGCACTGCGGGTGCCAGCCAAAGCGGACCGATGCTGTCTAGAGAACTTGTATGTTGTGGGGCAGTGTCCAAATGTCATCAGTGGTGCTGGAGGTGCTCCTGGGATGTAGTTGAGAAAAGGCAGCTTTGGATTCCCAAGACCCAGAGTGGCTGCATGGGGGCAGAAGAGACCAGAGGCCCTCTAGTCCAGCTACAACCCCAAAGGAGGACTCTTTGCCTCTTAACACAGCATTGTCACTGTAGATCAGGGACGGGGAAACTCAGGTCAGGGGGAAGCAGGGGGACGTGGCTCTCCATGCCTCACTATCTGAGCCCAATTTATACGAGTGAAAATACAACCAGCAACTGAAGGAGAAAGCGTCTTCCCCACTTCCTTTTCTGTAAAGGTGTCTCCTCTGGTAGGTGGTAGGTTGGTGTTGGGAGGGAGTGGGAAGGACACATTCTCATCAGTTCATGCTCCAATGCGCCCTGCTACACATGGCTGACTAGTCACAGTTCAGCTTTGCGGTGTGTGCAAGCCATGCTCAGCACTCTCAAGAGAAGGCTTATTTTGCTGCCCATAAGCATAAAATTGCACCCTTCACATGGAGGGAGAGCTCTGCTTGCTGAACTTCTTTTTCTATCCCCACCCCATTCTGCTAACAGGGCAACCGTTTCAAGGCTCACGGCCACCTGGAGAACAGGCGACTGCTTTGGCACGGCACCAATGTGGCTGTCATTGCAGCCATCCTGAAGAGTGGTCTGCGCATCATGCCACACTCTGGCGGGCGTGTGGGCAAGGGCCTCTACTTTGCATCGGAGAACAGTAAATCGGCAGGATACGGTGAGGCAACCAACACTCTGTGCTCCCTTTGGGCTGCAAGGGCTGCCTCCCCTCTTGTTCTTTCCACCGTTTTCTCAGTGGTTTGCTGCCTTTCTCTGCTGCTGCTGCTGCTGCTGCTGCTGCTGCTGCTGCTGCTGCTGCTGCGTCTCTGGTCTTAATAGTGGCAGGGCAGAAGGCAGGTCCATACAGATACCCCTGGTCCATGTCAACATGCTTTTAAAAGCTGCCACTGCTACTTTTCGCATATATAGATATGAGAAAGGGAAGTAAAACTGAAAAGTGTGCATTTAGATGCCTGTATTTACCATATTTTTCGCTCTATAAGACACACTTTTTCCCCTTCAAAAATTAAGGGGAAATGTGTGTGTGTCTTATGGAGAGAATGCAGGCTACTTGGCTTCAGCGATAGCAACGCAAAGCCTCCGAAGCGCAGAGGAAGAGCTCCCCCCGTGCTCCGGAGGCTTTGCGTTGCTTTCGCTGAAGCCCCCGGAGTGCAGTGGGAACTCCCGCTGCGCTCCGGGGGCTTCAGGCAGCTATCCGCAAGCCTTTGGGGTGCAGCAGGAGTTCCCGCTGCGCTCTGAAGGCTTGTGGATAGCCGCCTGAAGCCTGGAGAGCGAGAGGGGTCAGTGCACACCAATCCCTCTTGCTCTCCAGGCTTTGCTTCGCTCGAGAGGCGCTGCACAGTTTTCCTTCTCTGTGCAGCGCCCCTTCAGCGAAGTGGGAGGAGAAATGGAAGGGGCTCCATTTCTCCTGCCACTTCGCTGAAGGGGTGCTGCGCAGAGAGGGAGAGCTGCACAGCGCCCATTCAGTGAAGCGGGAGGAGAAATGGAAGGGGCTCCATTTCTCCTGCTGCTTCGCTGAAGGGGCGCTGAACGGAGAGGGGAAGGATTCCCCCCCCCCCCCCGGTATCCCCCTTCTATGGTCCTGTGCGTCCTATGGTCCGGTGCGTCCTATAGAGTGAAAAATATGGTAACTATTTCCATTAAGTGATCCTGGCTGTGTCCCTTCTGGTGCTTTCCACAAGCACTTAGGTCTTTTGTAACCTTGTAAACTGGAAATGAAGTTTAGAGTCTTCTAGCACCAATTGGGTGAAAACCTGTTCCAGATTGGAGAATGTACACCATGGCGGTCTTTGGCTTTGCTCTAGCAGAAAGCACATCCTCTTCCAGAAGCAGGGCATCCCATTTTTTTGCCAATCCATACTACTTGGATAAGACCACCCCAGCCCACTGAAAAAAGTGCTTTTGACAGTTATGGGACAGTCCAGAACAGCATGGGATGTGGCGCAGCAAGCTACTAGCAACTTTTATCCTGCTGAAGATCTAGGACATGTGCATGTCTGTTTGGACCAATACAGGGTATTAGTGCACTAGCCATTCCTTCCTCATA
This sequence comes from Podarcis tiliguerta, assembly GCF_965153285.1. Taxonomy (NCBI): domain Eukaryota; kingdom Metazoa; phylum Chordata; class Lepidosauria; order Squamata; family Lacertidae; genus Podarcis; species Podarcis tiliguerta. The sequence goes on along the minus strand of NC_139535.1, from coordinate 50,941,266 downwards.
GAAGTTAGAAGTTGGAGACGTCCAAATTAGCAGCCCCAGTTTGAAAGAGCAACTTCTTTGCTTTCATCCTTTGCCATTCAGGAGGATGAAACCTGTGGTTGCATTTTTGAAGAGGATATTGGCAATGCCATCTGAAAACAATACTATCCATGATGGGATCTGTCTGTCCTGTTCAGCAGAGATTATTATTTTTTGAAAGCTGGAATATGTTCGTGAGATATTTATCCTCCTACTTTCCTAATCCCACTGGATTTGTGTGCCTATGTGAAGCAGAGCACAGGGAAGGATACGGTACGGTGTATGCGACTCGAGCAGGGTACCTGCTGTCCATCACTTTAACCACTGGGACCTCTTTTTCCTCCCCCCCCCAGTTGGCACCACCTCCAATAGGGTGGGGATTATGTTCCTGAACGAGGTGGCCCTTGGTAAAGAGCATCACATCACCCAGGATGACTGTTCGCTCCGCAAGCCCCCAGACGGTTATGACAGTGTCGTGGCCCGCGGCGTGACTGAGCCAGGTAAGCCTGAAGGTTGGAAAGAAACAGTTGTGATGCTTTGCAGCCTGTTAATCGTATGCTAACCTCCCTCTTGCTTTCTTTGTTTCTGTGCTATCCCCAGACCCTGCGCAGGATAAAGAGATCATCCTGGATGGGAAAAAAGTGCTGGTATCCCAAGGAAAGCCTGTTCCTATGGCTAAGTACAAGAGCTCCTGCTTCTCCCAGAGCGAGTACCTGATCTACCAGGAGAGTCAGTGCCGCATTCGCTACCTTATTCAGCTCCGCTTCTGAGGCGTTTCTCGAGCGGCTCGCCTGCTGGGCCCCTCCTATGCAGCAAGGAGGTCCTCGTCTGCCTAGCACTGAACAGGCACGTGACAGTGATATGGCAGTCCGCAGTCGGACTGCCTTGGTGTAGCCAGCCATGTTTGTCAGCTCTTAGTGGTTCACTCAGGAATTCTGGGGTCCCAGCTGGGCTGAGGAAAGCAGAACCACGCTCCAAGTTCGTTTTAGGACTGTGTTAGGCTCCGTAATACAGATGAAAGTCTGACAAGGTGAAGACAACCAAATGCTGACAAGTGCACCTCCTCCTTTCAGAGCACTTTAAGGCCTGTAAATAAAAGAATGTATGTTAAGCCCACCTAAGGTCTTTCCTTCCCTGTTACTGTCTACCTGGGCACATAGCTTATATCCACGTATATGGCCCACCCACTGTAGAAGTCAAGGTACACAGGGAGGCCAAATGAAGTAAAGGAATCTCTGAAGGCTGTGACTGGGTTCAAACGTGGCATGCTCAGACACGAACGCAGTTACACACCACTGCACTGTGTCCTAAACCAGGCATGGCTAAACTTGGCCCTCCAGCTGTTTTGGGACTACAATTCCCATCATCCCTGACAACTGGTCCTGTTACCTGGGGATGATGGGAGTTGTAGTCCCAAAACAGCTGGAGGGCCAAGTTTGGCCATGCCTGTGACCTAAACCCACTGTAGTCACATCTTCCGCTAAGTAATCCAGTAGAATTTGTATGATATGCTGCTGAGTCATACTGAAACGTATTCCTTTGTGCGTTCCCTGAGGTAAATGGGTTGTCGCACATCTGGCAAAGTGCAAATGGGCGGGGGGAATATGGGCTGGGTTTTTGTTGTTGTTTCCTCCATTTGGTCAAGGAACTGCTACTGCATTTGCATTATTTAAAATATTTCAACCCACCTGTCGTCGCAATGCAATGCCGCACAGAGAAGCAATAATGAAAAATGCGAACAGGAAAATTAAAGGAGAGGATAAAACCCACCACAGGAGCAGCAACAACAATAATCGTCAAAATCCAGCCAGGCAATCAATCCCCTGTAAAAGGCCGGTTCGAATAGGTGGGTTGTCTCTGTGCACAAGGGCAATAAAAGAGAATGTTTGCACCAGAAATTCTGCAGCCGCTGTACAATTTGTCCTTGGGCAAACTTAAGGAAGATCTTCTCCAGCTTGAATTTCTCTCTTGATTGAACTAAGGTGTGGTTTACTTGTTTTTTGTTAGCCTCATACGTGGCATTGCTTGAGAATTCTAAGAAACAAACAAACAAAAAAATCAGTTCACACATTCATCTTGATCCAAAATTGTGTCCAATGATATCTTTTTCTTGCATTTATTTTTTTAAAAAAATCCCAAAGTAATAAATTAGAAAGTGAGATTTTTGAAATAAAAACAGAGGGTATAGGGTATCATATGTTAATTGTTAACAATTACAGTTTTTAAGCTACTGTATTTTGTATAAATGAGATCTAAATTTATTTTTACTTGTCCATGAAGTTAAAATAATCCCATTGTTGAGGAACCTCTCATTCTTTATTCCATTCATTTCTTAATATCAAATTGACTTATTTATAAAAAATATCTATTAAAAGTAATCATAGATTTTTTTAGTTTGAAATAACCAATTCTAGTATTTCGCGTGCCTCAGAAGCTGAAAATGCTGCTGGTCCAAACAAAGATGTTAACAAATGTAGCAGTAGATATTGCCAGTGGGTTACATCCAATAGCTGATGTTTATTTCATAACATGGAGTATGTTAAAAATTCATCTACATTATCTATCAGTTGATCCAAAGTCAATATGCCCGCTTCAATCCAATTGTATCTGAACACAGATGAAAACCTGCTCTTTGATCTTGGGAACCATCACGAAAAATTTGGTTACAGGATTGTAAGAGGTGTGCCAATGTATACTGAACCAACAGCTTTCCATAATAAATAGTTGTACAGTGGTACCTCGGGTTAAGCACTTAATTCGTTCCGGAGGTCCGTTCTTAACCTGAAACTGTTCTTAACCTGAAGCACCACTTTAGCTAATGGGGCCTGCACGATTTCTGTTCTCATCCTGAAGCAAAGTTCTTAACCCGAGGTAATATTTCTGGGTTAGCAGAGTCTGTAACCTGAAGCGTATGTAACCCAAGGTACCACTGTATTTATATTCTTGGAGGATATGGGCATACATGCACAAATGGGCTTAGGTGTCACACAGTCCTTAAACATTTTGTGTGCACAAAATGGTACACACAACAGGCATGCTAGTTTAGTAGGCATACTTGAACAGTTTGGAGAAAGAGCTTGAACTGTCCTGGCAATCTCTTCTGATTTGGGAGAATTGCTATCGTATTCCTGCATACACTTTTCTCGGGGAGTAAAAAACACAGTATTAGAACGGAATGCCACCATGAGGCTTTTTCTAGTAACTGTCTTATGCAGGGGAAATGGATACATGTGTGTTTTCCAAGGATGGCCATAAACTCCTGGCCTTAGATTGAGGAGAGGAATTTGTGCCCCGCCAATCAATTCCTGACCATTGACCATACTGACTGGGGCTGATGGAAGTTGGAGTCTGGCCACATCTGAAATGTCACAGGTTCTTCGTCTCTGCCTTTTGATGGAATGATAGGAAAAGTATATGGCTTACTATGAGCTTGGACAAGTTAAGGAAGTTGTCAGGGATTCTTTAGCTGTGACTCCTGCATTTCAGGGGGTTGGGCTAGATGACCCTCTGGGTCCCTTCCAACTCTACAATGGTAGAAGCTGGTGTAAGCCAAGATGAGGCTCACACTCTGCTTCTCCCAATTCTGCCTTTTTTAAAATAAAAAGGATGAATGGCTTTTATTTTTGCAAATGTCTGGGAGTCATCATCTCTCCTTATCTAATTATATATTTGTAGCTTCCATCACCATAGCATCACCGAGCCTCTCATGTATTTACAGAGGGAAATAACAATTATGGCTCTGTCTTTTTTACCCTCTGCATGCTCGAAGCCTGAAGCAGGAAATGCTAGATTACATTCTAGGGCTGCTTTTAATTTGTGTGAGTGAGTTTGTCCAAGATTGCTGAATGAAATCTCAGGCTGCATTCCCATCATGCATTTAAAGCACTCTTGATACCACCTTAAGCAGTCATGGCTTCCCCCAAAAGAATCCTGAAGGCTGCAGTTTCTTAAGGGTGTTGATAGTTGTTAGGAGAGCCCTAGTCCCTTCGAGAGTGTTTAACAATCCCTCTTCACAGGGAGCTCTGGAAATTGCAGCTCTGTGAGGCAAATAAGGTTTCCTAACAGCTCTTGGTACCCTTAATGAACTACAGATGCCAGGTTTCTTTAGGGGGCGCCATGGCTGTTTAAAGTGGTGTCATTGTGCTTTGAATGTATCATGTGAAAGTGGCCTCAGTCTTTAAGCTGGGCTCTTAACTTTGGTTCACAAAGTCTAGTCAAAGCTCATTGTAAGGAGCAGTTGGTGAACCTCTGAATCTGCCCCATTAGAAGTCAGTCCATTGGTCCATATAACTCAGTATTGTCTTTGATTTGGCAGCTGCTCTATAAGGTTTCGGTCAAAATTATTTCCAAGCATCAGTCAGCTGGGAACATTTTTATCTGGAGCTGTTAAAGGACTAAATCAGACACTTTGTGCCATACCCCACAAGTGTCCTGGCAAAACTGGGACATCCTGTTTCTTCCCATGAGAGTACATCAGTTTTGGGCGTCGGGATAATGTGTGATTTGCCCCCACCCAAGTGCTTTTTCTTTTTTCTTGAATGCATTTTTATTAATTTTAACATACAAATTATAAAACGTACCACACAACTTATTACAAATACACTTTTTTTGAACTTCCATCAGCACCTCCGATGATCTTCCGTCTTAACCTCTTTTTATGCATTACTTAATTTTATATTGTCTTTACCTCTCTTAACTTACCATCTCCCCTTTTCCATTTTTACAATATTTCCAACAATACTCCTCACAGAACTTCTTGCAAACCTACAAACGTCGTCTGATCATCACAAATACTTTTCATATAGTTCGTAAATTTACTCCAGTCTTTGGTAAATTTCTGGTCCCGTCGGTTTCAAATCCTTCCTGTTAATTTGTCCCCCAAGTGCTTTTTCAGGGCTGCAATCCCTCATGATGCCCCCAAACACATGTTTTGGGGTGCCATGAGAGCACACCCCTGAAAAAACCTGTGTCTTTTGGACTCTGTGATCTTGCACAGGAGTACACATGGGAAGGCGTTTATCCCAGTTCATCTACATTTTGTGTCTTTATCTGTTCTTTTTGATGAGGCAGCCATTTTGTTTTCTGCCACACACTTCATGGGAGCCATTTTGCCCACAGCACATCCTTGAAAATCTAAATGTGCACATTGACCCAAAGATATTGGCAACCTCTGCTTTGAAAACTAATGGTTGTAGTCAATGTTAAGTCCTACTCAGAGCTGACATGACTAACTTGGGGCATTGAATTTCAATGGGCCTACTGACTAAAGCCTAGTTGAATGCAGCCCTCGGCTTGCCTTAAAACTCCCAGCTAGGCCTCCTCCTATGCCTTCAACAACCATGCAACATGCAGAAATTAGCCACTGAGACTGCAGGGCATGGGAACCCACACGATCCCCTGCTGCTGCCACCCAATGAACCAGCTGTGGCAGGCAGAGAAGAAGAGGCCACTGAAGTTGTATCTTTAAGAGCACAGGCCTTAGCATATTAAACAGCATGCTAAACTGAAAGGGGTTTGGGGTTTTTTTTTTAGTTGAATATGCACCATAGCTGGATCTGTAGAAAAGAAGGATTGCAGTCATAATCCATTGTCATTATATAACCAAGGAGAACAAAACTCAGGATGATGCCTTGACGTGAGCTAAGCAGGTGACTTCCCTGAATGTTGCAGTAGCTCTGTCCTTCCTTAGTTTAGAAGGCATTAGTTTGACAGGCATAGATGTCTCAGAAGTCAGAGCTAAAATGACAGCGGCACTTCACTGAGCGTGCGTTCTACAATCCACATCAATACCATGACATAACAAAGCTGCCCTTTGTCCCTTTGCAACAACAAGTAGTGTCTGACAACAGCAAGTAGTCACTTGCCATTAATTGTTCTGTTCCCTCAGAAACATGTCATCACTGATCAGTCAAAGCAACATTAGTGTACCAGAACAAAACCACAGCACTCCATTAGGTCAATCTGATATATGCACCTGTCTTCTGTTACCCAATAAAATTAGGATGTACAGTTCCCAGGATAGACTGAAGGGCCGAGAGATTAAACTACCTAATTGCAAACAACAATTTTAAGGCAAACATGCTCTAGGAATCAAAGTTTGGGCTTCAAACAAACAGTTCTGTGTTCATATTCTAAAGCCTCACATTCACTGTGCAAAGCAATAACAATGCACCGTGGTCCTTCAATGCAAATGTTTGTTTTTGTTTTTTCATAATTTTAAAATGCTTTGCAACAAGGGACAAGAGAGTAGATTCTCCAGGAAGAGCGGGTTAAGAGTGCACACAGTATGCCGTGGCCCCTAGAGACTAGTTTAGCTTTAGTGATAGCCCACTTCAACAAATATATGCAGTAGATCGAGAAGGGGCCTATGCATATAGTTGAGGCTCAATGGGGAGAGAATAAAAGATAATTGGAAAGCAAGGGACACTTGCCTTTGTTAATGTGAATACAATACACAGGATAAAACTGTTGCAGGACCATCAAACAACCTTTTGCACCTTCCTATTTGCCCAGGCATTTTAGATCAGCCTTCCAGGTGTTCTGGATTAGCTATCCCATCAGCTCTAACCAATGTGGCCAATATTCTGGACTGATGGGTGTGGTGGTCCAAAACATCAGGAGGATACCAAATTATGGGAGGCCAGTTTATATAATTTTGGGGATTTGTGTACAATTATGCTCTTTAGTTTTAGGTGCAAAGAGCTGCATGTGAGGCTTTCTTCAAACAATGTATGTCAGCAGTTCTCATCACTAGCATCCATCTATCTTGGGAGACACTGGAGGAGATGAAGGTAACCAGTTGTACTGATGCAAGCATAGCATGACATTTCTTCTCTCTGTGCTCCTCCCAGCAGTAATTTCTCCTCTGGTCATTGCTGTGGATACATGACCCATCTGTCTGTCTCCAGGCACTGCGGCCTTCTCCCGGGGATTCCCAAACGGTGGGGCTGATATTGCCACCCTTTGTATCTCATTTGCAGGCATCTTTGTAATGCAAAATTGGTCTGCCAGTGGGCCGGATGCCTGAAGCAGTGTAGGGCACGGCCTTCGGGATCCTGCCATCTTCCATTCTGTGGACATGACCAAATTTATTTCATATTTATATTTACATTTATCCACATAATAAAGTTCTGAGTGGTTTGCAATATTGATAAAAAATTAAAACCCAGCTCTCAGGCATAAAATGTATCTCTCCTACAGTGGCAACTGCTTCAGCAAAACAGCAAACCAAATCATAGGTTGACTTGACTTTCTCCATTCTTCTTCTAAGTACCTTATTTTTCCTTTTGTCGCTGGTAATAGCTACTGTAGGTTGCCAACATCTGTGGAATAACAGTAGCAATTTGAACTTTGGGTTGCATCAATGCTTTCTGCAAGAGTTGGGAAATGAGTGATGGCTCCTGTTTCCTTGGAACATTGAAGCAGTGCTGCTTCAGAGACAGCCTGACATTTTACAGGCCCATTATGACAGCCATTGTTGTTGCTCTGCCAAGTTCTATAATTCATATATATTTAGAAGGGAGCCTATAAACTCGCTGGTCCAATCTGCTCCCTGGATACCTTGTACCTAAAATCACCCAGGGCAGATGTTTATCTGGATTTTTCTATGGTACTGTACCCATATCAGAGGATGAAAACCAGTATGCAGTTGTGCAATGAGCATGTTCTAGAATTACTGACACCTTTGACTGCACTTTTCTAATACACAGACCACTTTACTGAACTTAATTGTAACCATCCTCAGAGCAACTCTATGCAGACCATTGATTAATATTTCTGTTTTGCTGTTAGGGCATAGTCAGTATGTGCAACAGAGAGAAAGAGGCAGCTACCCAGGCAGGACAGAGCTGATCAGGCTTTAACTCATCTCTCCTAATTCCAATGCCCCAAATTATCTACTAAGTCTTGACACTTGGAAATAAGACTGGCCCATCCCACAGGGCTGTAGTAGATGTGTTGTTTTATATTCTGTAAATTGTCACGTACGTCAATATCTTCCTATGGAAATAAAATTGTAGTGCTGTCATCATGCTGCAGATCACATAGCTGCCTATTGGTGGCCACACCAACTGCAGCATGGCAAATGGCAGGTAGGTGAGGAAGGAAGCAGTGTGAGTGGCAGACAGCCTATGTGAACAGTTTAACAGCTTGAGCACGCCTGCAGCAAGGTTTAGTGGAGGCAGGGAGGCATTCCACACGCCAATTCTCTGTGAAGCAGCTCCTCCTCTTTTTAAAAGGGTTTGGCACTTGGGGTAAGCCATGAAGGGAGGGGTAGATGTAAAGGTAAGAGGCTTTGGTCATGGCGGTTGGCAAAGCAGTAAGTAGGGTTGGTTTAGTATCCCCTATCAAACAGCAATGTAGGTGAAGTTATGTGAGGATGTGGGTGGCACTGTGGTTTAAACCACTGAGCCTCTTGGGCTTGCCGATTGGAAGGTTGGCGGTTCAAATCTGTTGCTCTGTCTCAGCTCCTGCCAATCTAGAAGTTCGAAAGCATGCCAGGGCAAGTGGATAAATAGGTACCGCTGTGGCGGGAAGGTAAACGGTGTTTCCGTGGGCTCTGGCTTCCATCACAGTGTCCCATTGCACCAGAAGCGGCTTAGTCATTCTGGCCACGTGACCCAGAAAGCTGTTTGTGGACAAACACTGTCTCCCTTGGCCTGAAAGCGAGATGAGCACCCCATAGTTGCCTTTGACTAGACTTAACCATCCAGGAGTCCTTTACCTTTTAAATTATTTTTTTAGGTGAAGCAGTATATAAACTACTAAGTATTATTCGGCAAGTATGAAGAGCTGTTGGCTGTGGGTTGCCTGTTCATGTGAGCTACAGGCCTCCCTTTCTTCTCAGGGCATGCAAGCCTCTCTTTCTTCACTGGTTCTTATCAGTGCTGTTAGGAAGGAAGCAAGGCAGGGACTGCTACCTGCTTTCTTTGAATCTTCTTTACTGAGGGCTTTGCAAACATTTAATTAATTGGACAAACAGAAAGGTCTGAGGAAACACTTTCTTACATGCAAATCAGTGATAATGGAAAACAAAAGGAAGTGAGCCACTGTAGATCAGTGACAGTTCTTATCTCTGACCCTTCTGATAGAGAAATTGGAAGCTTTAAAAATTAACCAGTGTTCAATCAATACATGAGCAAGAATATTGCTAGCATTTGTTACAAATGCATGCTTTTTAAGTTTGTTTATTGGTTGGAGTTTGTAACCCCGGAACTGGAACGAACAATTGATGTCACTGAGCTGAGGTCCAAGTATAGAAATATTCTGTTTGTAACTATCTGCCTGTCGATAGAAATTTCAGGTGAGTGGTCCCAGCCATGTGTCAAAGCTGGCTAGTAGCCTTAAACACTTAACAACTTAACAATTAACGATTCATGTAAAAGATCTCAAATTTAAGTGAGCATAAAGTTTACTAATAGGTCAATTAACAGCTTCCAATACTATCACATCCCAAAGTAGCTCAGAAGCAAATGACAGTACTACCTAGCAATCCTCCACACCATTTATGAGCTCCCGTTGCTCTGTCCCAGCTCCTGCCAACCCAGCAGTTCGAAAGCACACCAGTGCAAGTAGATAAATAGGTAAATGGTGTTTCTGTGTGCTCTGGCTTCTGTCATGGTATTCCACTGTGCCAGTAGCGGTTTAGTCATGCTGGCTACGTGACCCGGAAAGCTGTCTGTGGACAAACACCAGCTCCCTCAGCCTGAAAGCAAGATGAGCGCCACAACCCCATAGTCGCCTTTGACTGGACTTAACAGTCCAGGGGTCCTTTACCTTTACCTTTAACATAGTACCTACCTAAAGGCCAGAAAGCCCTCCCACAGTTTCTGATATGAAACCATTGTGAGGTGTGTGTTTTTATTACAGTCAAGCAGTGTATAAATTTTATGAAATAAATAAAATTCATTTTCATTTCTCCCCTCTTTTAAAAGGGCTGATCAGTGATGAAGAATAAATGCTTCCCCCTCAAATTGGAGCCAGCAGTGCCCATCATAATCTGTTCATGAGCTGTGTACTATTTACCCTGAAGGAGAGGCAACAAGAATAGGCATCACCCCAGATACAAAGGCAAGTGTTCTTGTTGGGGTGTTATTAGATACTGGGAGGAGATATTGGATATTATTCTGATTTCCTCATGTGTGTGAGTTTAGCAGAGTGCTATCCCTTTTGCAGCTTAAAAGGGAAGCTTAGATTGGCTAGTTTTAGCCTTTTAGTTTAAGTAACCCAGGATGCTTTAAGGTGGACGGGATTTCACTTTTCTCCGCCATAAATCAATAATCACACAAACAGGGATGTAAAAGGTAAAAATAACATTTGCGCACTCAGAATACTTCTTGAAGAGCAACAGATACCGAAGCTTTATTCAGGCAGGCTTAAAATGGTAATTTGGTTACAAAGACATGCAGGCATCTCCCCCCGCCCCTTACACACATGTGACCCTGTATACACGGGGCGCCAGGAAATCATTAAATAATAACAAATTCAAACCCAGAAATGGCAAGCAAGAGCTGGAAAGTTCTCGTGGCTTGGGAGGAGACCTTCCCCGGAGCCCAAAGAAGACGTCATTGAGGACGTAGGAAGCCCGGAAGAGACTTCAAGCACAGTGGGGCTCTGTTTAGGCTGCTCAGCCTCCCCGCCTAACAGCTGATGTTTGGGGGAGCAAAGCAGAAGTCGCCGTTTCCCCACATGTCTTCCAGACTCCTGTCAGCCCCAGAGCTTCAATTCAAGTTGTGGTCCTTTTTGCTACAGTATTTTTGGTGTGGAATGGAGAGAGAGCATAAGAGAAGGCATTTAAAGGGTGCTTAGAGGGTGCTGCCCACTATACACAATTTCACTTATGTCTTTGGGGGCCCAGAATGTAACCCCTGCTCAAGGGGGGACCTGCACTTAAGTAGCTTTAAAATGGAGTCTGAACTGAGATTGCAGGTGTTCTCACATTGCTGGTGTGTGAAAGTGGAAAAAGCAGAAAGAGGGGTGAGGAGGGTATATAGCTACGCCCTCTTCCTGTCAGGGCACAGTGGGAGTGTGTCTCAGAGCTCTCTCTAGCAAATTTACAGGAGAAACTCTGTGACCTTTAGCTCCTAACATGTGCCTATCTAGGAAAACAAGAATAGCTGTTTTGACTGCACTTACGGTAAATATCCCTGAGTTCTGACCCCAGGTAGCCTGGTTAGGTGACAGCAATGGCTGTACATCACTTGAAAACATCACTGGATGATTCTCAGCTGAATGCAGAAGCTGTTTGCAGGAATCTGAAGTGTTACGGAAATTCTCTCTTTAATGACTGAGCTGTGATGATGGTTTGTGTTGTTGCAGCTATTGTGCGGGGAAGATCCATGTATGGACTCTTCTCAAACTCCTTGTCCCTATGGCCTTTGCTGTCCCTCTACCTGATCAGGGGGATCTAGTGAAGGGGTGTGCCAGGGATTCCTTACTTTTGCAAATAGAGCTCCACACTTCCACCACCACAAGGGAGACAGTAAAACATCTCCCTGGTTTTTTTGACGACAATCCCCTCATGACAGCTGGCTATTAATCTATGAGCCAATCATGAGAATAATGTTGTCACATAGATCAAATGAAACAAAGAGCCATTGCTCATTTGCTATGGTAATTCATGGAAATGTACGCACATTTAACATTTGCCTGTCACCTGGCTCTGAGTCCGAGATAAAATATACATGACAAGCTATACATATTGTAAAATTGGCAAGTATTATTTTAAGTAGGCTGGGAAGAAATTAGGGGTGCTTGAGGATTTTGACTTCTTTGAATTTTGAAGTGAAGTCCACTTGGACTAATGTGCGGATCAAAACCTAATTAACCTTCAGGTTTCACCATTCTCAGAATTTTGCAATACAGCTCTCTACTGAAAAGTAGAGGAACAGTGGAAGGGTATGTTTGGCCTGGTAAAGAGGACACTGAGAAGAGATATGAATGCCAAATATCTAAAGGGCTTTCACATGGAAGATGGTGCAGGCTTGTATTCTCCTGCTTCAGAGGCTAGGATCCGAACCAATAGATTCAAATCACAAGAAAGGAGATTACGACTAAACACCAGGAAGAGCTTTTCGACGGTAAGAGCCGTTTGACAGTGGTATGGACTCCCTCGGAAGGTGGTGGACTCTCCTTCCTTTGAGGTTTGAAAGCAGAGGTTGGATGGTCATCTGTTTGGGATGCTTTGAGATTTCTGCATTGCAGGCGGTTGGACTAGAATCAGGGGTCAGCAAACTTTTTCAGCCATGGGCTGGTCCACTGTCCCTCAGACCTTGTGGAGGGGGGGAGCGGACAATATTTTGGAAAAAAAATATGAATGAATTCCTATGCCCCACAAATAACCCAGAGATGCATTTTCAATAAAAGCACACATTCTACTCATGTAAAAACGCTCTGATTCCCTGCATTGTCCGTGGGCTGGATTGAGAAGGCGATTGGGCTGGATCTGGCCCCTGGGCCCTAGTTTGCCTGCCCATGGACTAGATAGCCCATTCTACAGTTATATCATTCTATGATCCAAAAAAACATACTGAAACACCAAAAAAACGGTATTTTAGGATAAAATACATTTATGAATGCTTACATACATTGAGATAAAGTGCAATCGTAAATGTGTATTTTGTGATGAAATTCACGTAGAAGTACTTAAATATGAATTTCCTTGCATGTTTTAATTTTTTTAAAAAAATCATATTAATGTGGAAATGGGACAGGATGAATGAACATGTGCAAAATCTACATTGATTGGAAAGAGACTGCTTCATCTTTTCATAGTAAACCCCCACCCCCCACCCCGCGCTTGGTAACACAGGCCTCATTGAACTAGCAGGGAGCTGTCTTTGCTCTGCTTTCGCTGCAGGGGGGAAAACCGCACACACCTCTGCATCCTGCTTCTCTTTTTACCCCTTAGGTATGGCTTGTACAATCTGAATGGAATGGCCTGGCCCAATTATCCTCCTTGCAGAGCTGAAAATTCCAGAGGTTCAGCAGCCTCGGAACACCCATTTCCTACAACAGGGTGTCCTGGGTCACTCAAGCCTATGCATCTCTGTGGGGGGAGGTGCTTAGGACCCAGTAGAATTCTCTCTGAATGACAGACAGTGCTTTAAAAGGCCAGGCAAAGCCCAGATGTGACAGCCTGTGCCATCCACAGCGAAACAGCAGTCACTACTGCAGCAGCAGCAGCAGCAGCCTCCCAGCCCCATTCCAGGTGCGGAGAATTCAACAGCAGCAACCCCTTCCTAGGGATTTTGTGCATCTCCTCTTCCTAGTCTTGGGCTACCTCCAGGGTGCAATAATTGCCTTGCTTAAGCTGCCTTCTCCCTGCAGCAGGAAAGGACTTTGATTCCACAAACAAAGCAGATCATTGTAAACAGGACAATAGTCCTTGTTCCCCCCGTTTATGGAGCTGGTACGAAAGCCAGTGGAGCATCACCGGTTTGCTGTCTAGGAAAATGGACATCACAGCAGAGCATGGAAAACTGATAAGCCTGCCAGCTCCTGAGAAGGAGGGGTGAGATCTGAAGCCGCTACTCCTGCCCTTGCTGGGAAGTTATGAAGAACTCGCTGCTCTGGAGGAGACAGAAGCCAGAGATGCTGCTGGCCAGTGAAGGACCATCAGCCTCACTCGACTTAGGTGAGTGACTTCTTTGTGGGTCATTCTGGGGAGGATGTAGGTCTGAGACAGCATTGGGGCAAAGGCACATACCTCATCTGGTAAGGAGAAGTGCAATGGCAGATCATCTGCTCTGCATGCAGAAGGTCACCTGTTCAATTCCCGGTATGCCTGAAACCCTGGAGAGCTGCTGCCAGTTAGTGCAGGCAAAACTGAGCCAGTTGGACCAGAGGTCTGACTCGGTATAAGGCAGTTTCCTATGTTCCTCAGCAATACAAGCCCCTTCCACTGAACGGGCTCCCTGGACCTTTTGAGGGAAACAGCTTCCTTCATCTTCTCCAGTTTCGTATCTGCAATGTATTGGGTGTGACATTCCAGAAGGGGCAGGGAAATCTAGAAATACCCTGGTAAGAAGGCACAAGCAAAGCCTTTGCTTGAAATGCTAGGTCAAAATTGGCTCACCTGCATTTAAGGAGAATTCAGTAGAAACTGAAATGAAGAGCGGAAAAAAAGGAGGTTGTGATAGAAAAGCTGCTCAAGGGGAGAAATGGAAAGAACTGCCTTACCTTGGTGAAAAGGAGTTTGCAGTCTAAAATGACATTTCAGTAGTTGATACAGCAGTGAGGAATAAAGGGTATAAATGATATATACTTGTATAAGCCTTATAAACTGCCAAGTGGTAGTAAAAGGAAGGTTTCTGATAGAAGCACCTTCCTGCTTTCAAAACTGGTGAAATGAATTATGGAGGTGATTTTTCAAGTTAGTCTGTTGGCTTGCTTCAGATTTTTTTGGATTTATACCCTCCCCCCCCCCTCCCCACTTTCCTACATCCTTTCTGCAAAGCTGTTTCATACCCCTTCCTTGCAACCTGTTTTATTTTATTGTAGGTCACTATTTGCACTTGCCTGATCTTTGTGGATCACCCCATTGTCTTACGGACACCATGTGGGAGGTTGCTTCAGAGGCTTCCAGATTAAAATGCAATATATGCAGACAATGAGGAGAACTCTGAGGATAGCCACCAAGAGTCTCCAAAGCAGTTGTTTTTCAGCTTAAACATTGGAGCGTGCCCTCTTGAAGATTCAAGACCATTCCATTCCTCCACCCATCCAGTCCCCACAACAGCCAGTAACTACTCCGTTGTTACTGAACGTAGCACTCATTGGGTTGTTTTGGGGGTTCCCATTGTTAGAGTGTTTGCCCTAAAAATGTTTTTGTACTTTTGTTAGCCTTGGGCCCTCTCAAGCCTCTTGGTGCTTCCCTCTTGTGTGTGTAGACGGTGCCATTTTGGCAACACAAGCAGCAGCGCTCAGAGCCTGAACATCAGAAATGGAGGGAACAGTTTCAAAATCAAACCTGAACATTGATCCCATTTCAGCTTATGTGGGCATGCCAAAGAACGCTCTAACACTTCAGCATTTGCCTCTTAAACATTTGAGTGAGAGCATTATCTGAAAGTGCACCGAGAACTTGGGGGTTGGACTTGATGGCCCTTGTGGTCTCTTCCAACTCTATGATTCTATGAACTGCTGGTGGTCCCAAGCCACAGTTTAACCAATGCTGCTCTAAGGCCCCCTTCACACCTGCAGCTTAAGAACCACCCCCACATGATGCAATCTGGTGTCTTAGGGGGGCATGTTATGGGAATAATGCAAGTACATGTGTTGGGGCAATTGGGTGTGTCCCTCAATGTGTTTGCATTATTCACACATTTCCCCCTGCCCCACTGCAGTTTGGGATTGCTTCATGCAGAAGTGGCTTCCAAACTGCTGGACTTGTAGCATTGTAAGAGACCCCAAAGGCCATCCAGTAAAGGGGTTTACAGCATCAGAGACAAGCACACATAGAATGAGATACTGGAAGAATAGCCCTCGACCACCAGCTCCAAACACTTTTTCTGCTAGAGTCATTCACTTGACGGATGCTGTGGAGGTGGCCCTCAACAGAAGAGGAACAACTCACATCCGAGTGTCTCGTCAGCACTGAAATTTATACCACAGGAGAATATAGTCCTCAATAAACTTATTCCGAAGGCAGTATTCTGTGGGACAGATTGCAGAGTTTGGGACTTGCCTTACCCTTGCAAGCCGCTCTCCTTTAGGGAGGGGGAAACTGCCCCTGCAACATCTGAGATGGTCTCAAGCCAATCCTGTCTCACAGATCACACTCTCCCGCTCTGTGTGCTCTGTGCCAGGCACTGGCTGCTCTTGTGTTGTCACAGGATCATCAAGGGCCAGAGGCAGATTTACAAGTATGTGCAGAATTAGGGCCTAGTATGGCTGAGTACCCCCCAAAGTTACTACTATACCTTGTTCACTGAGAGGGTACCTTTGAAATTTGACTTTGCTGAATTCCATACCCTCTGATGAAAATAGGAGCATCCTATTCCATTATTATTATTATTATTATTATTATTATTATTATTATTATTATCCCGCCCATTTGACTGGGTTGCCGCAGCTACTCTGGGAAGCTACCAACATATATAAAAATATAATAAAACTTTAAACATTAAGAAGCTTTCCTATACAGGGAAATGTTGTATAGTTACTTATCCTCTTGGCTCGGGGGTTGCCTAACTCCATACCCTCCAACATTTCTCCAGTGAAAATAGGGACGTCCTAAGGAAAAGCAAGACATTCTGGTATCAAATCAGAAACAGGGACGGCTTCTGTAAATCCGGGACTGTCCCTGGAAAATAGGGACACGGAGGATCTGGAATGCCAGTCTTTTAGTTGTGTTATTTCCACTTTTCATTTCTCCTACTTCTTATTTCAAGCCAGGAAGCACTGGTCCATTAGGGCAACCAGCGCTGAGTCCTACCAAGCGAAATGTCAAGCAATTTTTTTAAGAAGCCCCCCCTCCCCATCTCAAAGCCACAGCCTTTCCTATCCCATACATCCTTCCTTCATAATTTAAAGAGGTTCAGGGAGAAATTTCCATCAATCTCCCATTCTCTGACCAACCAGTTACCTCCCTCCCAGCTTTGGGTTGAGCCAAACATTTGTCACCACCACAATTTAGTTTGTTTGTTAACTAGGAGTTTGTCCAAGGCTGATTCTGAGCAAAGGAGCAAGATGACGATGACGGCAGCATGGCTACAAAAGCATAAGCAGAAACTGCTGGCCTGCCTTGCAGAGAAGTTGCTGGGATGGTCTTGTCACTGGGGTGAAGCCCAATATATCTAGAGCCCTCTTCAGCAAGTGTTGAGTTGCCCAGGCAACTCAATCTAAAGAGGAATCTTCCTCCACTGTTATTGCCTGGCAGGGGAGAGAACTGTTTTGCTGGATCAGCAGACTATGCACCATTTCACACTAACCTTGCCTGCCTGGAAGAGAGGAAGAACGGTGTTTGGTCTCCTCTGGGCTCTATGCATGTATGTGTGCACATGGATAGATGAGAGTGTGGCACTGGGCATGCCTGTGTATGAAAAAATGCAGTTCTAGGTGTGCTAGAATACATACAGGTCAGTGGAGGGGGGAGGATGCATGTCACTTACAGAGTAAGCCAGTGTTCCTCTGTGTACATGTTGTTAAAGACTGTGCTGCGGCTATGTTTTTGTAAGATAAGCGTATGGTGGCCAGGAGAGTGTTAATGAAGCTAGAAGATGCCTTACTAGACCCAGCAAAATTGCTAGGTGCAGTTGTATTTTTAGGGAAATTGGCTGAGTCCTCTCAAAAGCTTGCCTTCTGAATGGCTGGAAAGATCTGAAGGGGATGTGAATATGACACTATTAATCGATATGAAATTGGCCATGTATTATTCAGGCAACATGGTCCTGTTTAATCCAAACATGTCTATTAGTTCTTTTCAAGACAAGGGAAATCCCAGGTTGACTTTTAAGTACTATATTTTTAGTTAAAAACAGCAGTGGAGCCAGGAAGGGATCCTCCCCAGCCCACCCACCACCCAGTGTGATTTTCCCCAATCAAAATCCCTCCTCTCCAATGGAAAGAAGCATATGGTGTGTGACTCCACAATTTTTAATTGAATGCAAACATTCTGGACAAATTCATGGAGGATAAGGTTATAGAGGGCTGTATTCTGCACCTGCTGTTGGAGAGTGTATGCCTCTGAATACCAATTGCTAGGGCTCACAAGTGTAGAGAGTGCTGTTGCACTGAGATCCTGCTTGTGAGCTCCTCATAGGCATCAGATTGGTCACTGTGATAACAAGATCCGGGACTAGATGGACCTTTGGCCTGACTGAGCAGAGCTCCTCATATGTCCTTAGGTGGAGCCCAAATCAAGAATTGGGACCTGAACAAAATGTTGTCATCGCTTATTGAGCCTCATGTTTCCATGCCACAGGGAAGATGTTCCTTAGAAGTGTCCTAGCAACATTTCTGTCTTAATGTTTTGCCATGCTTTCAGGCATGGTGTCCCATGGTGTCCCATTACTTTGCACTGGGGACAAAGAAAGAGCCTGCATTAGTACCACAAAATAAGCTTTGGGTCATCTCGTATCAATCATATGACCATAGCTCTGGGAGACTCACCTCTATACAAACAGAGGGTGAGAGAAATCGATGGGGCCATCTGTAAAGGCAGTGGTGGACTTTGGGCTCTCAAATTTCAGTGGTGCCCTGTGCAGTGCTGAAATTTGGTGCTCCCCTGCCTCTCATGCTCCATTTTACAGCACTGTTTCAGCACTCCCTGCAGCACGGCGCCCAATACAACTGCACTGATGGCTCTACCCTAAATCCACCTCTGCTAATGGCTAAAGCTTTCATTGTTATTGTTTACTACAGCAGACTTGACAGCTAATTTATATGTTACCAGAACAGTTGGAGGTTCCTTCCTCACGGGTGGAATTATCCATGCTGCTCTGGTAATGTGGGTCAGGTGAATAATGATACCGTTCTTTCCTCTACCAGCATTGATCTGCTCCTGGGGGTTGGCAATGCTGATTTGGAAAGAAAGCATGTCATTTCCCCAAACTGTCCTTGCTTCCTTCTTCCAGATGATTCGAGAGTGGCATGGAAATCAACAGGCAGAAGCAGGGCTGGCCTGACACATTTTGCCGCCTGAAAAACGTCAAGATGGCGCCCTCTCACATTCCATATACAAAAGCAAACCAGGCTGGTGATTGAATCTGACTTTAGCACTGGTGATGGGACAGTGTCTCCCACTGCACCTGAGGGCAGCAGAATAGCTTAGGGGTGCAGGGTATGTGTCACACACCACTCTCTCCTCCAAGCTCTGCCACCTGAGGTGACTGCCTCACTCTGCTTAATGGTAGGGCTAGACTTGTGTGGAAGGCACTCCCATGCTCCCCTAGAACTGGCCTAATCTTGAATGCTAACATTTGTTTAGCCCTCAGCTTGGATTTCAAACATGGTAGCTCATCACAGGGCGGTGGGGGAGGGGACTGAATGAGAGAATATCTGTAAAAGTATTACACCCTCCCCAAAAAGTGACGGAAACAATAGAAGGGAGCATCAATGGCGGGGAGATTGACCTGACTTTCAGAGGTTTAGCTTGGCATCAGCCAAGCAGACTAGCATAAATGAGGTTAAACTATAAAATCATTGCAAGCCTCTTCCTTAATGAGGTAGACACTGCAACTTTCAATATGTTGTTTCTTATGTTAGTTTGATAGGTTTTTTTATTTTTTTGCTGACTTTACTGGATTAAAGTGTGGTCACTTCCAGGATTAGCTAATCTAGAGGTGGGAATGAAGCCTCTCTCATTTTATTTCTTATTGATGGTGGATAGTGTGGGGTGCCTGGTGAATACCCCTACTGGAGACTGAAAAGGGAATATACAAGGATGAAGTCTAAAGCTTGTTTCTAAAAAACTACTGGAATGAGGTATACATGCAGAGAGAGAGACACACACACTATTCAGAGTAACAACACTGACAGTTTTGATTGAAAATGATTCTAGGTTGAGATAAGCCATCCTCAACATTCTTAAGAGGGTGTGCGCGCACACACACACACACAGACTGCTTATTCTACCAGAAAGTGCCAGAGTCCAGGAAGATAGAGCTCATAGCAACCAATGAGGAACCTATTCCACCTACTAAGATGATGTCACTGTGTACAGAAGAGCCACCACTGCCTGTTCCCAAGAATGACCCTGATAAGGTGTCTCCTGGGAGCATTTCCTTTCTTTCCTGAGGGGGAAATCAGCCCAGGGTGACTTAATACCTCCCGGATCAATTTCTGCTCCTGTGTAAGCAGTGATTTCATAATGCAGGCTTGTTAGGTTTCATTTTCTTTGCCCTGCATATAAAGGGGCTGGTCTTCCCCCTGTGGAAGTCAATGGCAAACTCTTCCTGACATCACATTCTCAGAACAAGGGGCTCTTGACTGGACCAAAATGTGAAGGGGTAGGAATTTTTTATTGGCTCTGTTAGATCAGCTGCAGAATCCAGCAGTTATCTGTATTCAGTTGAGGAAAGTTTTCCCAGGTTGCCATGGCTCTTCAGGTTATTGGGATCTCACCTGAGGAGATTCCATCCTCCACTTCAAAAATCTGCTAGCCTGTTAATCTGAAATTTGATTTCTGGATACACTCTTGGGTTTTGTTGGGTTTTGTCAACTGCGATAAGAAAATTGCTCAAGTAAACAGAATTAGAATTATATTGAGGCTGTGGCCTTGTCATGACTCTTCCTGTGCCAGCCCAGATAAATGTTTGCAGGAAAAAAGTTAGAAGCTAGCTCAACCACCTGAATACCACCTTGCATCTTATTTACTGATGCCCCTCAAGGCCTTCACCTAGGGCTCATCGGAGAATGTGGTTATAATTGTGCTGCCATATTTTGAAAGTACCACACATACCAACCAGAGCAAGAACTTCCTGATGGTGCAAACTGCTCAACCGTGAAACAGACAGTCTCAGAAGATAGTGGGCTCTCCTTTATTAGAGGTTTGTAAGCTGAGGCCACATGCAGGAGGGGACTTCCTACTTTGGCAGAAGGTTGAAGTAGGCAGTAGTGTCCCATGAGCTGGGATAAGGTGAAACCTCAGAGCTGCACTCCTGACATTAGCATCACTGCTACTCAGAAGCATAGCATGGGAGGGGCTGGGGGAGCTGCTGCCCTGGGCATATGACAGGCCCCCTTATCAAGGCCAGAGCAGCAGGGAAGGAAGCCACACCTGAGCTGGGCCTTCAGGGCAGGGGTGGTGGCAGCACCTTTTGCTCATGGCCAATGAAGGGACACCCATTGGACCAGCCAAGAGGGGGAGGGTGTTACTGCCGCTGCCCCATCATGCCTCTCCTCTCCTCTGTTTGGCTCCTCGTGTGATGTCCCAGCACTGACATGCCAGAGCTCCACTCTGGGATCAGGCCTGACCCAGGGCAGGAGAGGAGAGGCAGCTGCAGCATCACTATGTTTTTCCTCTGCTGGGCTCCAGTGTGTGAGGGAGCTGCACTGCAGCCCAGCACCGCCAGATTGTCCACTCCACCAGCAAACTATGCTACACCACTGAGGAGCAACTGCAGTCACCTCAATTACCTTTTAACAGGCTAGATAAAGTCACAGTTGATTATTATAGCAATGAGCACCCCAAAGCTCCAGTAATGGGGGAAGGAGTTAGGGGGCCCTTAACAACATCTGCATGCCCAACACCATCTACCCAAAATTATGCCCCCTATAGTCTTCCAAAACTGCAACTGACGGGGCTTCCCCCTCTGACCTCCTAGTATTTAAACCACTGGAACACCCTCACCTAGTTCATTGTGTGTCCTACTGAATTGTGTCTCATCCCTATCCCATTATAGTCAATGTGTTCATTCTGTGTTCCAGTATTGCATGTGCAATGGTTGGTTCCCAGAAGCTACTTTGTCTCCCATTTGATTCTGGCAGCACATTCTGTTCCAGTCATTCCTATGTCACCAAGATTTGTTGTTCTCCACAGGAATCAAGAACTACCAGGAAGGAAGATGGTGGCAGTGACATATACTCTGAACATCCACTGGTACTTCTTGCTGCTAAGACACAGGTCACTTTGAACTAGACCATGGGGACAATGGTAAACAAAACTAGGATCAACTCTACCCAGGGTTTTGATGCCTTCTCTTCACTTGGAGTGTCCCAGTTTCAGGAGGCCATTGGCATTTTCTTCATGGTCATGCTGAGTGTCATTGCTTTGGTTGCCAACACAGCAGTTATGGTAGTCATCCTCAAGACGCCTTTGCTGAGGAAGTTCATCTTTGTCTGCCACCTCTGCCTAGTAGATCTGCTGTCTGCCATTTTTGTCATGCCACTGGGGATCATATCCAGCTCCACCTGCTTCAACAGGGTATTGTACAGCATTGCCGAATGCCAGACTCTGATCTTCCTGAATGTTTGTTTCATCAGTGCCTCCATCTTCACCATCTCAGTCATCAGCATCGAGCGCTACTACTACATTGTCCACCCCATGAGGTATGAAGTCAAGATGACCACCGGGCTCGCAGTTACCGTTGTGGCTTTCATCTGGGTTAAGTCCATCCTCGTAGCTGCTTTGGCACTCGTGGGTTGGCCCCAAGTTGACGGGGCCAGCAGTGCCAGCAAGTGTACTGTGTACTGGAGCCCAGGTGCCCACAAGAAGATATTTGTGATCATCTTCAGCACTCTCTGCTTCATAGTGCCCACCTTAATCATCTTTGCGGTCTATGGCAGCATCTACAAAGTGGCCCGGATCGCATCCTTGCAGCATGCTCCTGTCCCATCCTGGACTGCCACACCCAGACCAAGATCAGACTCCATTCACAGCCAAGTCACTATAATCACAACCAGGAATGCACCTCCCAGGCTGTCACCAGAACGCTTGTTTGGTGGGAATAAAGCTGCCCTCACCTTGGTCCTGATTGTAGGTCAGTTCCTCTGCTGCTGGCTTCCATTCTTCTCCTTCCACCTCCACTGCTCCATCAACTCTGCCTTGACCATCCCCAGTTATGGTGAGATTATTGTGACCTGGCTTGCCTATTCCTCCTTTGCTATCAACCCTTTTTTCTATGGGCTGCTGAACCGTCAAATCAGGGAAGAGCTGTCCAAGCTGGGGCGACACTGCCTCAGCAAGCCCCTGAGCCAAGAGCTGTGCATCTCCAGTCCAGAAGGGTCCATCCATGAGAATTTCCTCCAGTTCCTGCAGAGGACCAGTTGCACAACAGAGACCCGTTCTACGTACGTGAATTCCAGCCCTAGGAACACTTTGGACCAGACTACAATGGGGTTCCGTATCCCAGGACAGATCCCAGAAGAAACCAACTGACGAAAGACCAGTGCTTTCAAGTCACTTCAGCCATCTCTTTCCACCTGCCTTTTAAGTTAAGAGGGGAAGAACAGAAGGTTCAGTGCGCTGAAAGACCTGACCAAGCCTCCTTTAGGGAGGAATCTGAAATTGAACAATTGATTTTCTCTCTGAGAATAAATGTGATTAAACGGGTTGTTTGCTCATGGTTGCAACTGGTGGGATCAGAGCCAGGTGTACCATTAGGCTACTGTTGGCATCCACCTGGGGGAAGGGGGGGCACTGTGAAGCAGAGCACTCTCAACTATATTTGCAGGCATAATATTGGAAGTGGAAGCCTTTCCACACTACCCCTCTCCAAAAGTGCTTGTTGGTGTAAGTGTTAAAATACTGGTTGGGCCAATAGTGCTATTTCTCCCCAACCATTGGGAAAGGGCAGGTTTAGTTTTGTCATGGATAGATAGTGAAGGCAGTGGTAATTTATTTATTTTTTAAAATGTGAACTCCAGTGCTGGAGAGCATTCCTGCACAAAAGGAATTGGAAATGGTGGGGTGCTTTTAAACCCTCCAAAATGGCATGGATAGGGAAGGAGGAATGTGGCATTTATCCTACACCACTGATACTAGAGCAGTTTGTTTGCGTTATGGCTGATGGGAGTTGTAGTCCTTATCAGGTGGAGGGCACCAAGTTAAGGAGAGCTGTAACAACCATGATCTGCAC
Organism: Podarcis tiliguerta; assembly: GCF_965153285.1. Taxonomy (NCBI): domain Eukaryota; kingdom Metazoa; phylum Chordata; class Lepidosauria; order Squamata; family Lacertidae; genus Podarcis; species Podarcis tiliguerta. The sequence goes on along the minus strand of NC_139535.1, from coordinate 50,917,729 downwards.
TGGATTCATAACTACAATGCTTTGGTTGAGGAGAAGAAACAGCATTTCCCCAACAACTCAGCGCTGTGGCATGGAAGCAGGGAACACAACTGCTAGGTGGGGAAATGTTCACTGCATCACACTCAACAAATGGACAACCGCTGTATAGGCCCTAGACAAGAATAACTCTAGAATTCTGGGCACTGTAGTTTGTTAATAGTTACTGGGAATTGTAATGTGTGAATCATGAACTACAGTGCCCAGAATTCTTTGGGGGGGGGAATGAATGTGCTTTGAATGTGATTTAAAGGTATAGTGTATGTGCAGCTGTAGATACAGGGGGCAGAATCCATTGCATTTGCAAACAGATGCTTGAAAGGTTTGTGCATTAAGATGGCTCTTAGGACGGTTTTCTGCTGTTTTGCCATAAAATTATTCAAACTCAGATAATATAATCCAAGCCTTCAAAGCCACTTGCCCCTGACTTTGTTTTGTGGCATAGGCAGAATGCGCCAGTTGCCAATTAATCTTGGTCTTCCTAAAAAATGGCAGGGGGGTTGAGAAAAGTCTGTAGACCCTTCATTTTTTGTTTTTTATTCAAGAGTAGAACAGCTATCAATCCCCCGGGGAACTTTAGAAAGTGAAGCTCTGTGAGGGAAATAGGGCCTCCCAAGAATTACCAGCATCCTTAGCAAACCACAACTCCCAGGATCCTTTGGGGGGGAGCCATGATTGTTCGTGCTTTAAATGTATGATGTGGATGTGACTGTTCATAGTGTAGCAACACCAAGTACAGATTTTTCTCTGCTTTAGGGTTAGGCATTTTCAAAAAGAGGCACCCACCAGTGTTCTTAGTGTTGAGTGAGTGATTGGTGCTCACAGAATTTCTCTGAAGAAGCATTTTTCAGTTTCCATGCTCTTTGTGAATAATCCTGGGTTGGTCAGAGATAGGACCATTAAGGAAAGAAAGCGAGGCGAACCTACACTGTAGGCCTTGTTCTCCCAATGAGGCCAAGCGAGAGCCAATTCATTCCAGCTGAGCAGAGCCATTGGTTCTGTGTAGCTGAATCCCTTGGTGACCTTGAAGAAAGTTCCACTGAAGCAAACACTTAAAGCAGGGGTGGAGGAGGCAGCTCCCAGCAGCCGGCTGAGCGAGACAGCACAGTACCTGCCTGCCTAAAGGCACTTCTAGCAAGCCAGCCTTAATCTAAAGTGAAAGCCTCCTCTTGATTGGCTCCATGTGACAAATTCGGTCTGTCACAGTAAGATGCCAAAGAGTTGTTTGTGTCAGGGCATGACTTAGTCCTTAACTCATCAGTAGAGAGGCACTCCATTTGTTCCAGGGGCATGCACATGGGGTGCTGTTTATACAAATCACAGGAGATGGAGGTGGTGGTGGTGATGTGGCTTAGCTGGCTTGAGCTGACTTTCTCACCAGCAGTGACTTTTGGGTTATGTATCAAGGCTACAAACTTAGGCGCACAACCTCTCTCAGAGGAAGCCTCAGGTAGGACATGCTTTTGAGGAAACTTGCACAGGAATTGGCTTGTGGGCTGATGATTCTGGTACAAGGATTATGAATATGACATGCCTTCAACCTCCCAACAGAGGAAGCATTTGTGGAAGGAAGGAAGGAAGGAAGGAAGGAAGGAAGGAAGGAAGGAAGGAAGGAAGGAAGGAAGGCTCAGTCCTAATGACGCTGACCCTGTGGCCCTCCGGGCACTGTTGACTCTATAGCAGCCATCATTGCTGACCATTGGCCATGCTGGCTGAGCTTCTGGGAGCTGGAGTTCAACAACAAATGGAAGGTCATAGGGTCCCCATTCCTGCCATAGTTACTATCCACACTTATATTAACTAACTTTTGTTCTTGGAAGCAAAACTTCAGGTTATTTCTGGTTTTGCATCTTACGTTTGATTAAGGAGCCCAGTTGCCTTTGATCCAACAAGGGAGCTCTATGTGCCAAAGCAGGCATCTGAACATGATGCAGATCAGAAATGCATATAAATGTACACCTCCATCCACATCACGGTGCTCATCCATATCCCACCAGCCTGTTTCAGTGCATGCATCCCCACTGAGGACCACCAGCAGTTGTGAGCTATGCTGCCTGAGCCTGGAGCTGGATGCATGCCAATTCTCCTACTTGATGGTTCCACCTGGTAGCTGATCATTTCTAAAGGGAGATGGCAGAATTAAATCTGAGATCGTATGCATGCAAGGCAAGTACCCATGAGCTGTGGTTGTTTTCTTTCTGAGTTCTTGGAGCCCTGCTTCAGTTTCAGCTGCAGGGTGGGGAAAACAGTTGTCCATGGCTGGAAAGAAGGGCTGTGGCTGAATTTGAGAAAGGATCTCCACAAGCTCTCAGGAGACTAGAAAGGGGTGTGAGTGGGCATACTAATAACATTAATGAAAGAAGGTAACCTACGCAGGTTCTTCAGCATTAGGACACACATGATTTTTCTCCCGTCCCCCATCTCCTGCCAAGTCGAGGGAAGATGGGCAACTAGAAAACAGGCTCAACTTTCCCTTGCAAGGCTGCTTTGGGCCCATCTCATGCTGAAGTCCCTTCTCCCAGAGGATGGAAAAGAGAGCCGGTGTGGTGTAGTGGTTAGGAGCGGTAGACTCTGGTGAACCAGGTTCACATCTCCGCTCCTCCACATGCAGCTGCTGGGTGACCTTGGGCCAGTCACACTTCTCTGAAGTCTCTCAGTCCCACCCACCTCACAGGGTGTCTGTTGTGGGGGAGGAAGGGAAAGGAGATTGTGAGTCGCTTTGAGACTGCTTAGGGTAGTGATAAAGCGAGATATCAAATCCAAACTCCTCCTCTTCTTCTTCTTTCCACCACACGCAACATGTCATAACTAGGGGGGGGGGGGAGCTAGCAGGCCCCTTAATTAGACCCACAGACTCCTTCTCCCCATTTCAGTCAAAGAATGACCCCAAACCCATATAGAAACACTTGCTGATGGGGCCAACTCCCTGTAAATTCAAACATGGCATGTAGAAGAAGTCTATGTGGGGGAAATGGTTGAAGATGCTGTGACTTTGCTCAGGGGTGGACTATGTTACTACACTGCAGTGCACCAACCGACCGACCCACCTCACTTTGCTTCATTATGGAGATTTTCTCTGAATGTTGGTTTTTTTTAAAATGGAAATCTGATTTCTGTAATTTGTTGGATCCAGCAAGCAAAAAAATAAATAAATCCAAAACAAAACTCCAACTGTTGTAAAAACAAATAAAGCATTAAATGGCTGCTGGTGGGTGATTTTTCAGTGACACTTTACCTCACTTTCTTGTCTCACTTACATGATTTGGGGACATGTACCCAAATGGAAAGCCCTCTCTGGCACAGCTGAATCACTGTAACTCTACTGCTTCCATTAGTATTTGATTAAGGAGAGATTAGGTTAACAAAGCATGGCTTATCTTTGGACAGCTAAATCTGTCCAAAGTCAGATCTGTGTGGTGACTGAAAAAAAAATAAAGCAAGCTACAGTAGTTTATTGTACTTTCATTTAAAGCACGCATGGGGCCCTCCAGATGTTGCTGGATTACAATTCCCATCAACCCCGACCATTGGTCATGCTAGCTGGGGGTGATGGGAGATGGAGTCCAACAACATGGGGTGGCCCCAGGACCTCCACTCCTGCTTTAAAGCTCCTTCACTGAGAGTTTACACAGCCTCCCAGCCAGAGAGAGGAGGAGGACGATCCAATGAGTGACAGCTAGCAGAAACTCCCAGCAGAATATCAGATCACGCAAAGTTCTCCTATGTGTGAACTGCCAGAGCCCCATTGCAAAGAACACGGTGTCATTCTTGTCAAAATGCTGTCTCATATTATGAGTACCCAAACAAAATATGTATTTGTGGAAACAGTAAAGCTAGATTAAAAGTGGGGTCAGGAAGGGAGAATATGGAACAGTATTTCGATGAGGGTGTCATGTGGACACTGAGGAAAAAATTGCCTACATGAGGTGCACTAAGTTCACCATTGACTGTCATGTGCAAGAGCCCTGGGTGCCCAAATTCACTAACCAGGAGCCTTCCAATACACAGGCCCACCTTTCACTCATCTATCATAATCATGGGTATTCTGCCAATCTAGTTTCCTTCACAGGATCTATATTTTAACAATATTCTCTTCATTTCCCCCCAACAGTCACCTTTGAATCAGAAGGTGTGCATTGTATTATAATTGCAGCCCTTTGTAGAGATACAATTTCACCCATCAAGCTAACAAGGTTGCACTGATTATAGTAAGCCCCATATTCATAACCTTGGTCCTGTTTTGACACACGCCCAAGAAAGGGGTTGTCTATTTATCCACTACTAGCAGCCTACGTAGCAAGATGCTTAATAATACAACAGCTGGAGAGAACATGGCCTTCAGAGGTGCCCTCTCACTTTACTTTATTATACCATTTCTTGAGCCACAGAAATTCACTTTTCTATCAGTTCTATGGAGCAATATCTTGTAAAATTCTCATGCCAAAGTTTTTGTGGCTTTTTTTTTTTTTTACTGCAATAGCCTACTGTCTTTTAGGAGTCCTGAAAGACACTTTTGGCCAGTTTATTGTCCCACTACAGACTGCATATTGTATGGAAGTAAGTCGTACTAATTTCAGATCCGTTCAGATCCTGAGTGGATAAACTATTCACATGGGGATGCACAGGAGCAAGTCCCACACTTGTACCTATCCTTCTCAAATGACATTGAATGCTCTCTTGACTGGGTGTGTACATGCATGCAATCTGCCGGCCCATTTTTGTTGTGGATATGCATATGGAGATGGAGAATCGCGCATGAACATATCTGATTGCACTCCATGTTCCAAATGCATAGGTAGGAGATGAGCTCAAGGCTTACATCTGCTGCCTCCTGCTTTGCTTTCACAGAATGTGCTTTAGGTTTAGGGGTGTGAGGAAGATAAAAGGCAGTGGTTCTTCAGATCCATGCCATCTTGCAGATCCTGTCCCCTTGTCACCCCGGATAACTCTAGAGGAATGCAATGATGCCACATACCCTTTGACCACTTTACTCCTTTCTATGATGTGCCGCCATTTGGAGATGTCGTGCTGGAGGAAGCAAGATGTTTTCCCCTTTGCCTTTGACCCTGTAAATAACTGAAGCTACATTCTCGTTCCTTGCTGCTCAAAGGGCTTCAGCCAGTGCTAGTGGTTTGATCAAAGAGGTGCCTGGCTTTCATTGTCTCAGCCTCTGCTGGCACATTTATTAAAGCAGAAAGGCAGCGCACGCGAATAAAAGCTGGGTAGATGAGCACGTCCCAAGGCAAACACTGCAGAAGGCCTCTGAGTTAATAATATACAGCATTGCAGGAAGGATTCAATTTTCCATAGCACAGTTGCAATTCAACAGCTCTGCCCTCTTCTCACCTGGGAGAGATGTGGCTGAGCAAGCAGCTTTTGGAGGACAAAAGCACATCCGTAATATCTCAGGGCCAGCTCCCCACATTACTTTTTTATACAAGCAGGCCCACCTGAGGACACAGGCGTTTTTGTCATGTTGGAAGTTTTTCTAGTTTGGAAGACCAGAAGTATAATGTTGTGAGAGCCTTCTGAACTATTTTTGGGACAGAGGGGACGACAACACCCCTGAGCAGCCATTCCCATTTATTATTATTCTTTCCACAGTAGCTACATTGTACAGCTCATCCCTGTTACTGTGACCGGCTGTTAGCAATGAGTGGTACAGCTATGGCACAGGGATCACAGTGGTTATTGAAAGCATTCCACAGCATGTTAATGGCAGCAAACATCTATACTGGCAGAACAGCTCCATTACTACAGATATTATTTCTCTTGTAGTTTGGTTCTTGCAGCGTGATGTTGAATTTCATGTGCATGGTGCTATCTGCTCAGTGGGAGTCCCACCATCCACCCCCAGGATTTCCCTCAAGCAGAACCCACAATCCACGCATCTGCCAGGAAAGTACATCAACAAATCTGTGAAAGACTTTGCAATCTTGCTTTTTTCTTTCCACCTCTACCCCGGTCCTGTATCCTTCCCTCCCATTCTATCTGCTTATTATTTTTAGCCCCGCTTTTCATTGTTCAATAATCTCAGAGAGACGAAAAACATTAAAATAGAAAAAAAACCCCCAAATTTAATTTAGATTCAACTTAAAAAACAAAATCAGACAGTATATCAACACCACCAGCCAGGTAATGACAAAACTTTGGCAAATGCTAGGGTGAATAGCCATACTTTGTTTCTTATTGCTGAAATGACTCCCTCAAAGTTGGTGCCATTCACACTTGAGAGGGGAGGGCATTCTAGACATAGGACTCAGCTACATTAGTAAAGAAAAAGCATTTTATATGTGTTATAACCCTGTGACATCAGATGGCGCTGTGGAGTTCCATCTTTCGCCAGTGTGATTCCCGACTTTGAGGTTTACAACGTGTTTTCCTTAGGGTACTTTTGCATGCCATTCTTTCCCTGATCTGATTATTCCTGTGTCTGTTGCAGGTAGTCTATTGATCACTATTTGTTTAGCTGCTTTTAGTTGTTTTATTAGTGATAACTTTTAGTTTGTGTTATGAGTGTAGTTACTAGGATAGACCATTCGGTAGCTGCATTCTAGTTTGAAAGGAATAAGCATTTCCTGATTATTTCCTCAAATACCACACACACCTAGTGAGTGGATAGTGGCAGGAAAAGATATATAATAATGAAGCAGGAATAGCTAACCTGTGGGGCCTCTAGGTATTGCGGGACTCCAGCCCCCATCATCCATGCTGGTTGGGTTTGAAAGGAGTTACAAGCCAGCATGATCTGCTGGGCTGCAGGTTCCCCATCACATTTCTCAGCCATCTCTACTCACCACTGACCTAGCAGAAAGGAAGGCCCTGCAATTTATATCCAAGCAAGTACCAAACAGTTCCAGCAGGGGATGGTTGGTCCACACGGAAGCCTTCTTCTGGCAGTAAGCAGTTTTTGCAAGCTCTGATCCACCCATGAAAACGCAGCATTCCTCTATAGCAGTGTGCGACATTATCATTTTGCTCTGTCGGTTGCACATGTCTGCAGCTGGCCCCGTGAGCCCAACATGCTGGCAAGTAAACACCCCTTCTGCGGTTGCTGTGGCAACGGAGAGCATAAGGCAAGGGAGGGCTCCCATGTCTCTCATCCACATAGCAACAGGCTGCCCTCACTGAAGATGGCCTGGCTTAGGGCGCACTAGACACTGGCCTGCTATGCCAAATGCTCTCCCAATAAGGCAACTGCCATTCCTCCCTTTTGCCACCTCTCCTCTCCTCCTGCTCCCACATTTCCTTTGGCACATCCATCATGGGCAAGTTATTGAGATGGTCTAGGACAGGTGGCATGGTGCTGAAATGAGAGGAAGGTGGCACTGGCGTATGTTGACAGAGGTTCCATAGGCAGCGTTAGGAACATGGCAGCAACCTTGGAAGTGGTGGCCCCAGCTCCCGCACTACTACAGAATTGTTTCAAGGGGCCAGTGCAGCTTTGTGGACAGAATGTCAGACTGAGAAGACAAGGCTCAAATCCCCATTCAGCTGCTGATGTCGCTGGGTCACTCTGGGGCAGTCCACTGCCTAACTTAGTCTGTGGATCCTAAACCTACTAAACAAGGGAAGAAATCCCATTGAACACAGTGGGACTCACATCCAAGGGAACACATGGAGGACTGTAGTGAGAATAACATGCGGGAACCTCCATGCATGCTCCCACCAGGTTCTTTGAGGGAGGGAGGCAGGGAGTGATAGTAATATGAATAAACCAGGCCCTGTTCTTTAACCGTGGCATACTGGGGTTTGTGTCTATAGAGTCTTGATACATGGATGATCCTGCTATGCTTGATTCAGCACCATTTGTTCACAGTCGTAATGGTGAGAGCCAGTGGAGGTTGGTCCATTAGGGCGAATGGGGCACCTCCCCACCAACACATCAGCCTGCCTTCAAGCAGCCCCAGCTGTCTGCCTTCTTAGAACCAGGCTGTGCACACACCACACATGTAAAGCACACGACTTTCCCCAAAAGAATCCTAGGAAGCATGGTTTGCCACTCTCAAGAGCTACAGTCCCCAGCACCCTCAACCAGCTACAGTTCCCAGGATACTTTGGGGGAAGTCATACACTTTAAATGTATGGTGTGCACACAGCATTAGGTCTCAGCGTTGCCCTTGTAGAATCCAGCAGGAGGGAGGAGGACAAAATGAGAATTGGCTGACTATGGGCTCATTCAGATTTCTGTTTCTGCTGCAATTTCTGGGCATATGTTTGGGACTTTCAGGCACGGGGCTGAGCAGGATTCTTTTTCTCCCACTGCTTTCCCTGGGAAAACCCGCAATTCACCGCTAAATCGTTGCAAATTTCAATCCACAGAAAATTGTTGGGACATGTCCACTGGGTGGTAATTATTCTGAATCAATTAAAAAGTAGGAATCTGAATCATACTCCACAGTTGCTTCCCCCCTTCCCCAAATAAGGATTCTGACTCCTCCACAACAAACAGAAATTCAGTAAGTGAAGTTTTCTTCAGCATTCAGTGTTAAGAGCAGAACAAGTTTCACCTGCCCTTTTTCCCCTCGCTGTCTTGCATCTGGTTGAAAGGCCAGGTGCCCAGCCACCAGGTGGGATGGGTGGGCAAGAATCTAGCTGCCGCTGCTTCTTAGGCAAAACACTGAATAAGCCTTTTCTTTCCCTTTTTATTCAGTCATGTAAATAGCCAGAGGGGTGCGTGTGCATTTGCTTTGCGTAATTCAAATGTATACAAAATCCTAATGACATTACCCTCTGAGTTGACAAAGTTTGCATTTTTATTAAATCAATCATAAGTTACAAAGGAGGAAAAAATATAGAATTATATGTACAGCATTTTCAAAGACAAGCCAAAGAGGATCATGGGATAGGAGGTGGGACATTCCTTGGAGCAGCCAAAAATAAAAAATAAAAAGGGTTAAAAAGAGATGGTAGCTTTTTTTTTTGCCAGCGAGTGATGCAGGGAAGTGAGAGAGATTGGGACCAGCCAGGGATCAAGGCGAAATGGACAACTGGTTAGATTGGTTTGAAGGAATAGGAAATTTTGGCTCCATTCCCCTGTGTTTTTGTGGAATCCAAATATTGGGATGCCTCAGTGCTGAATTACACCACCTGAGTATTTGACGCATTCGATGAGCATTCCCCAGCTTGGTTGCCTCTGGCCAGAACTCCTGTCAGTCCCAGCCATGATGGGAACTGTAGTTCAAAGAACCCGGAGGGCACCAGCTTGAGGAAAGGCTAAAATAAATACATGAATCTGCTGAAACTATTTAATCAGAAGTGACCAGTGCCTAAACAGGCGTAGGTAGACTACTCTATGCTACCAAATCAATGTGTAACTGAGGGCAAATCTGAGATGCTGTTGCTTCTTGAGATTGTAAAGGTACTACTACACCAAATCAACCTCAATTGTCTCCTTTTTGCAGCCTGTTTGGCTTCTTCTTCTTTTTTCCCTGACAGCTTTGGTTCAGTAAACCAGTCCCAACATAATCAGGGCTGAGTGCAGCCTGTGATTCCTGAAGGAGCACAGAGAAAGCATTGGCTATGCTGCAAAGATGTGCTTCTCAGTGACTGAGATGAGCCCCCTGCACAAGATTCCCAGGCAGTGGGGTTTGGGTGAGGCTTCCGTGCTTTTGCCCCTGCCATGTTTAGCAAATCCAGTATTATTTATTTACTCATTCATACCATTTATACCCTGCCCTTCCTCCCAAAGGAGGATTTATTTTATTGCCAAATAGCAAACAATATTATACACAAATAGGAGAAGTATATGCACATTTGTATGATTTATGCTGGCCATAGAAAAGAGCTTTCCAGGATTTGCATCGACCGCATGCAGAATTTCAATGTTTCGTTTTTGGTATGCATTTACTCCACACAGGCTTGTGACTACTAACCTTTGCTTATCATGAGCCAACTAGTTCATGGCTCCAAGCAGGGCCAGAGCCAAGTTGAGTTTTTGCTGTGTTCTTTTCATCCGTCTTCTCCAGGTCTGTTCAACAATCACCTTCCGCTTAATGCCTTATAAAGTGTTGACAGTGAATTGTGCAGTCTTTTGACAACCTGTCAATTAGCCAACAATCCGATCCACTTTGATGAAGCCACGCCAATTTGCAAACCAACTAAGAAATTAGCCATGGAATCCTTGGCTATATGGTACATTTAATCCATGGGGATAATTTTTGGGGGTGCGGTTTGGATGAATTATATGCTGTTGTGATGGCCGTCTGTTTAGGACGCAAGTGTAAGTGCTAGACATACATGTTGGTAACTTCACCAGAAATCACCAAGATGGGCATCTGCTTCAACCTGAGGTCTCAGGGCGCCACCTCTTGACTCTCATGGGCATGTTTTGACTAGACAAGTGCCCTTACAATACTGATACAAAGAGAGAAAGGCTGACAAGAGAACAAAATGTGGCAGAATTTACTAAGGCTGCAGTCCTAGAACCACTAATGAGTGACGGAAGGGGTAGGGGATTACTTCTGGAGCAAACATGCTTAGGATTGCACTGCAAGAGATGAGAGCAAAATTAGAAAGCACTTATTGGAGATGTCATCCCATGACAGCAAGAGATAAACCCAAAGATGAGTGGCATGGCAAGATACTGCACATCCTGCCAGATATATATGAGGACGGATTTCTGCCATAAAGTTAAATGAGGGGAGATGTCGCCCACATAGGATTAGGTGACCAGCTGGGATTGCCAGTGCTGGAAGCTCTTACCTTGTAACAGATAGGGAATATTTATAAAGAACTGCTCTGTTTCTCAGCGAGGAAAGACAACTATATGCCTCTGGTCTTCCCATGGGCATCTGAGTTGGCCAATGGGTGAACATAATGTTGGGGTGGATGGGGCTCTGGTCTGATCCAGCAAATTCTTGCATACGCTGTGCCAGTTCATGCTAAATATTAGAGGGATGTCTGGTGAAAACTAATTCCCTTCAACCACTTGTAGGAGGTCAGGGGCTAAGCTGAACAGTCATGTATCTTGTATTCTAATCCAGCTAAAATGGAACTCACAGCCAGCTTCATATATTAGGAGAGAAGTGCTAGGCAAAAACAAAAACAACAAAAAACCACTTTTTGGTATTCTGTGATTTCTAGGACATGCACAGCTTCCAGTTCTATAGAAATCAGAACCCTTTTCCAGTTCTGCTCTTGGAAATGCAACCCATGAGAGATAGTAGCATAGCATGTTCTCTGTTAGGATCACCAAAGGTCTAACAAGCTCTGGCCAGTGCCACAGTCGAGATGGGACCTTTCCCAAGACCTCCAGCTCTATCAATACAGTACAAAGAATTTGAGTGGGGTTCCAATTGTCTTTAAGCAGCATGTTTTCCTTAAAAAAGAAAACATGTCAAGAAACCAGATGGAGAGAGAACCTCTTCATCTTCATTGCTGAAAGCAATCAGGAAGGTTTATGGAAGGTAAAGGATAATAACACTTTGTAGCGTGGGGCAGAGATTTGTTCCACGGAAGCAAAACTATGAGACTTGATTGCTCTTACCCATGATAGACATATCTTTAGCCAGGATCAGGTGGGAGCTCTGCAGAAGCACCACTTCCCTGACTGTCTCATGGCCAGCACTGCTTTCAAGAGCTGTCTCGGTTATCCTCTCCCACAAGCACTTCCTTCCCTGCAGATTTGGCTCCCCCCCTCACCTCTTTCCCCAGGTAGTCTCGCTTTGGAGCGGCCCGACGCTGATGCCATCTAACAAAGCGTGTGAGGGTTCTCCTAAGGTTTCCCCTCCCTGCCCCACCTCCCTGTTTCAGTATGGGGAGAACTTCTGCCGCTCAGCCTTCTTGCTGGCATTGGCTGTCGAGATCTTGGTCGTGTAGGTGGCAAGGCTGCCATTGTGCCCCGTGGCTGAGGAAGGCAGCGTCAAGAAGGGGACGGGTTTCAGGCCAATGAAGTTGGAGAGGGAGATGGCATAGGGGGCACCAAGCAAGGCTGGGGGAGGCGCGGCCACTGCTGTCAGCGTTGGGGCTGGCGAAGGGGTGAGGGGCTGGGAGAAAGTCATGCCGAGGTCAACGGGGGGCGTCTGGGAGGTAGATTTGGCCGTCTCTAAACTGAAGAACAAGAAGGGAGAAAGAATGAGACTCGTGCCTGCATGCACAATTTACACATACAAATGCAGCGTGTGCGGACATATACTTGGATGTATATGTGCTGTTATATGCATGTACAAGCTTGCACATGGAAAAATATGCATAGGTGTGGGCGGATATGTGCAGTTTGTATAATACGTACATACAAGTATGAATATGCGTGCGCGCACACACACACACACACACACAGGCAAGTGTTTGAGCTGACATGTGCAAAGGAATAGGTACACACAAAGAATGGAGCTAGTGAACAAGGTACTCTACATCGCTTTTGCTTCCAGATAATGTCTTCTCCAGAGTCCTCTCCCTCTGGGACTACATTCATGTGGAGAACCTCCAGCATGACACACAGGGCTTGTTTGGAACTCAGAAGTGGCTATGTTAAGGATGTTATACCTTGTCATGTCCCTATTTAAACAATCATGGAATTGCAAAGCATTCCAGCCACATATCCTTCTTGGCTTTTTCAGGTCATTGACAGACCACTGTGTTTTTCTGGGGAAATGAGAACCTCTTCCACGTGAGATGCACGGCACTGTTTATTAACTTCTCCCAGGAGGAAAAGAATGGGCTGTTAATTCTCCTTCAACACACAAATGCAACAAAAGTTGAAATGAGTTCTGGGGTCATCACCACAGGGAAAACTGATTACGAAAACGCTTACATGCATCCGTCAATGATGGGCTCCACGCCTTGAAAACTTGCACCCTGTAGTGGTGGTGATCCCTGAACTGTGAATGGCTATTTCCTGCTCTAAATCTTGAAGCATCCCAAGTGCCAGGTCACAACAGCGACCAATGACAAATGTTGCTCTGTTTAAGTGAGGTTATCTTTTGGACAGGACGGGAGAATTCCCTGCTGTGACACAGCAGTTCTTCCTGCACTGAACTAAGGTCACATCCACACTTGACATTTAAAGCACTCTTATGTTACCTTTAAGCATCATGGCTTCCCCCGAAGAATTCTGGGAACTGTAGTTTGTTAAGGGTGCCAGGAGTTGTTAGGAGACTCTTAACATACCACTGTTCCCAGGATTCTTTGGGGGAAGCCATGATGCTTAAAGTAGTATAACAGTGCTTTGCAGCTGCAAAGGGAACATTGATGCCCAACATATTGTAGGCAAGGATATTAGAAATCACGGTGGCTCCTGAGAAACTCAAGGCCTGGTTACTCTCATGTGTGTCAGAGACAGGCAGGCATTAGTGTGAAAGACAGACAACAAAGCAATGAGGACACTTCGTGGTGCTATGCTTAGCACTCCTGTCTCTTGAGCAGAGGGCCAAGTGTTTGCAAACCGGCAAATTCAGCCATGACAGCAAGGCACTGTCACTTGCTCTCCGCAAAGCTGTCCATCTAAGAGGCCACAGGCTTGGGCACAGCAGGAAGAAGCTGCAACGAGACGGCTGCACAAGTGCTGCGTTACTCCCCACTTGACCTGCCCAGCAGTCCTAATGGCTCTTACCAGGCTGTGATGAGGTACTGAGCCAAAGTGATGCTGACTGGGGTGCCGGTGATGGTCACGTGACGCTCAGCAGAGCCCTCGGTCTGGTTCCCAATCTTGATGTGTGCTCCGGACATCTGCCGGATCTCGCTGATCTTGCTGCCCTGGCGGCCAATGATGCAGCCAATGAGCTAGGAGGGGAAAGGAAGGATCAGTCTTTGGGGTGGAACCGCGCTGGAAACCTCATCGCCTAAGAACTGGACAGAACTGGACAAAGCGAACAGAAAGCGTTTACTCATTTTAGGCAACTCTTGAGTGAGAGAATGAGCCTGACCTATAGTACACGATTGAGAGTCCCATGGACTGCAAGAAGATCAAACCTATCCATTCTGAAGGAAATCAGCCCTGAGTGCTCACTGGAAGGACAGATCGTGAAGCTGAGGCTCCAATACTTTGGCCACCTCATGAGAAGAGAAGACTCCCTGGAAAAGACCCTGATGTTGGGAAAGATGGGGGGCACAAGGAGAAGGGGACGACAGAGGATGAGACGGTTGGATAGTGTTCTCAAAGCTACCAGCATGAGTTTGACCAAACTGCGGGAGGCAGTGGAAGACAGAAGTGCCTGGCGTGCTCTGGTCCATGGGGTCACGAAGAGCCGGACACGACTAAACGACAACAACATAGTACACAATGGTCTGCTTGATTTATTGTTGTTCAGTATTGGATGAGTCTGAGGCAGAACCCATCAAGGCTTCAGGCTTATCTACACTTTACCTTTCCAAGCCTGAGATTTAGCCATTTTTATTCACTCTCAAGGGAGTGGAAAACATGAACTGAGCCATGTAGTTCAGGGTACCTACCACACTGTGGCAGGAATTGGCCTATTTCAAAAAATAAAACAGGCCAGATAGTTTCATGAGGCTTGTTCCATAAACAAAAACTTCAGAAAGAGCTACTTTTCCCCACGCAGGGTCGGGGGGCAGAAGTAAAGGTCAGCTTTGCCCTCCTGCCCACTCGTTTCCTGCCTTCTGAGATGCTACAACGGCCTGCTGTGTGGTGTGCCCAGCAACACATGCTGACATCTGCAGAGCAGGCCTGGTACACTGGCAGCCGGGCTGGCAAGTGGGTGGGCACAAGAAATGCTGGCACATTCCTCTCTTATCATATTCACCCCTTCTGGGCTTCAGCTTCCACAGAAACACACAGAGAGAGCGAAGGACAGCTCACTTGGGAGTGATGGCGAAGAAGTCAGAGGAAGTTAACCTTTCCCACGGCTGATGCTCCTCTCTCTCAGAGGACTGTTTATCGCTGCCCCTTCTTTTCCCACCATTTATCTCTGGGCCATGATAAGCTTCACCTGCTTAATGTCTGTCCATGCCAGGCTGCTGTTAAAGCACTGGAGCATAAACATGTCTGTGTACATACTAATAATCTTGGGAACTGTACTTGGGAATCGTAGCTCTGATAGTTCCCAGGATTCTCTTGGGGAAGACTTTTCCTTTAATGTGTTTTGAAGGTACAATGGCATTTGTGTGGAGGAGAGAAGGCTTGTGAGGGATGGGTTTGAGACAGTAGCCCTTGATTCTGGAGTTTGTGTGAGAGTGAGGATAGATAAAACAACCTGGGACTTTGCTGAACTTATCTTCCTTTCAAGGACCATGGCTGAGCAGCAGATCACATGCTTTGATGAAACACTGAACTTTTGCAAGCTAGGTAACAGTACTGGCTTGCTAGGAAACTGTACTCCAAGAGTGTTCCTAAACGGTCTCTCACCAAATGAGGGAGCTTCATGGAGGGTGCCCTGATGCAAAAGTCAAGAGTTGTACAGTGGTACCTCGGGTTAAGAACTTAATTTGTTCTGGAGGTCCATTCTTAACCTGAAACTGTTCTTAACCTGAAGCACCACTTTAGCTAATGGGGCCTCCCACTGCCACCACTGCGTGATTTCTGTTCCCATCCTGAAGCAAAGTTCTTAACCTGAGGTAATATTTCTGGGTTAGCAGAGTCTGTAACTTGAAGCATCTGCAACCCGAGGTACCACTGTAGTTTGCATGACAAGCTACACCTGGTGGAATTTCCTCTTCTACACAACAGTTGAAGCTGCAAGAGCCGTGTTCCCTTTTCCAACCTAGTTTTGACTGAGAAAGAAGCCAAAGGACTCTGCAGCAAAATATTTAGGGCTCTTCTACTTTTGTTTGAACGGAATCAGTCTTTGAAGATCTCCATGAAGAGTGGAATGGGTTTGGCTCTGATTATAACCTTTTGGGGCCCATGCACACATTTGCAAACTGGGGGAACTACAATGGGCACAACGCACACAACTCAACACACACCACAACCTATTCCCTTTGGCTGTGATACAAAGCTTCTTTCAAGCACCAAGTGGGATGGGGAGGACCCTATGAGCACCAAGGAAGACCTCTGTGGACACGTGTGTGAGCTTACTAAATGTACACCATACATTTAAAGCACATGACTGCCCCCAAAATATATTTGGGAACTGTAGTTTGTAGAGGCAAACTTACATCGTTAGGAACCAGGAACTCCTGAGAGCTATTTTGAGCGTTCGTATCCAGTGCTGAAAAGGGAGAAAAGAAGCACAACGTTACTGGGGCTGTTCTGTCCTGGCTCTTTCTTGCCTTCCTAAAAGGAGGAGCGCTAGGATGACCACATCACAAGGCTACAGAAGAAGGGAAACCCAAAGAATCCTTTCCAGGCACTGCACGGTGCAAAGAGCAGGAGGCACGTAAACAGGACTGGACCGTTTCCCAGCTACTGCAAAGCCATCAGAAGCTCCAAGAAGAGGCTTTTGTTTTATGCCACTTTGCTTGGGTCACATTACACCGGACTAATTTTAGACTAAGGGAGACTGTGCTGCCCTCCTCCTGTCTGATGCAGACTCCCATTGGTTAATGCTGTTCTTTTAACGTAATAAGAAAAAAATCCTAGGTGGAAAATCCTTGGATTACTTTTCATAATGAATTAAAAAAAAAATCCTGTTGACAAGTATGGTGGGGTGAGAGAGAGGGGGGGTATGTCTACATCTTTCCCCTGGCAATCGTAAGTACATATGCGTGAATCCACATTCCCTTATACGAAAAAGTACACTTGCCTTCAGATTCTTTTGTTGTTTTTGTAACCAAGAGTTCGAGATTCTCAGGAAAAAAATCATACCCACCTCCCTTATTTATGTGTGTGCACATGCCAGAGAGTGCACTCCCATTTTTAGTCTTGTATTTATCCAGTGTTGTGCTTTAAAAAAATACAGAGCAGGGATGCAGAACATGTGAGCTTCCAGATACCGTTGGACTGACATGCGCATTATCCCCAAAGAGTGTGGCTAGTGGTCAGGGACGATGGGCTTTGTAGTCCAGCAATATCTGGAGGGCCACAGCTTTTCCTGAGTCAGAAGATAAATGCTCCAGTCCTCCTTCTGGTATCCCACTCTAGCATAAGAGTGCTGATCCAGCCTTTGAAAAAAGACCAAGTGGCAGGTTCCAACAAAGCTAACCCCCTCCCTTACCTAGCAATTCTCCATCATTTCATGAGCAATTTGCTAATTTATTTAGTTCTTTGAAGGTCCTGCCTTCCCCATTTCTAGGGCCAATTATTTGTGCACCATGTTCTTTCCGTGGAGACCTATTGCCTAAATGCAGCTGGAGCACAGGCTCACTGTTCATCTGAGTAAGCCCCTATGGCCATAGGCTGCCGCAGAGGATTGTGGGAGTTTAAGTGGCTTCATAGCTCTTCAGGGTTCCTCACCTGCTACTATTGACGGAGATTGTCCCAAGGAAGCGAATGAGACAGGCTGCCCAGAAAGCTGCTGCAACTTTGACACCTAGATGAGAGGAAGAAGTCAGTGGAGTGACAGCAAGACCTGTGTTCCCATCTACCTGCTCACATTAGGAAGTAGATGGGTCAGCCGTACACCTAGAATACAAGCGTTGGCTACTCCTGAGGTATAGTACTAACTGAGCATGTGAAATTTAATTACCATATATTTCCATGTATAAGACGCCCCCATGTAAGACGCCCCTATTTTTTTTAACCCAAAAATAAGAAATTAAGTTTAGCTTTGGGGGGGGGGGGGAGAGGTCACTTCCACTAATCGCTCACCCGCCTGCCCGCCACTGCTGATCACACACCTCACCACGGCCGCCAATTTGTCTGCCCGCTCGCCGCCACCAACAGCCCACCCGTCCACTTGCCACAGCCATCAATCACCCGCCCAGTCGCTGCTGCCAATCTCCTGCTTGCTGCTGCCATTAATCGCACGTCCCCCCTCTGCATTGACTATACATGTGTAAGATGACACCCAATTTTTGCCTTTTTCTTTTTTTAGCAAAAGGCATCATTTTATACATGGAAAAATACAGTATATGAAATGGAGTACATGTAAAGTGAAAGTTACCAGCGGTGCTGCCTGCTGTCATAAATTATTGTATAGCCTTATCCAACAAGGTACTCTCCAAACATTGCTGGATTACAGCTCCCATCATCCATAGCCTAGCCACTGGCCATGCCTGTTGGGGCTGATGGGAGTTGGAGCCCAGCTATGTCTGGAAGCAAAGATCACCAGTGTCGAAGCAATGATTCTTCAACATCAATTTCGTTGGACAGGTCGTATTGTGTGGATGTCTGATTATCGTCTTCTAAAGGAACTACTCTATTCCGCACTTTAAAATGGTAAGCGTAATGCTGCTGGTCAACAAAAGAGTTTCAAAGACTCTCTTAAGGCAAATCCAAAAAATGTAGTATAAACAGTGACAATTGGGAAACACTGGCCTGTGAGCGCTCCAATGGGAGACCAGCCTTTACCAAAGGTGTCATGAGCTTTGAAGATGCTCAAACTCAGGAGCGTGCTAAGAGGAAGGCACGCTTGGCAAACCCTCACCGTGATCAACTCCCGCCAGGAAACCTATGTCCCCCACTGTGGAAGGACGTGTTGATCCAGAATTGGCCTCCACAGTCACTTACAGACTCACTGTTAAGACTGTGTTCATTGAAGACAATCTTACTTGGCTATGAGTGATCGCCAAAGAAAGATGTCTGGAGGCACCAGGATTTGCCATCTGGATGCCAGGAGGGACAGAATGGGGAGGCAGAATGGCAAGTCCGGAACAGGCAAGCAGCACAACAAGACATGGGGAACAATGGAAGGTGAAGGCTTGAAGAAGCTGGTCCTAGCCACACACTGAACTACTTGGAAGTGTGAATTCAAAATGGAGCCTCCTTTTAGTTTGTAAAGCTTGACTTACCTCTGCTTGAGACATACCACTGTACTGTCCTTGCATGGAGAATCCCTGAAAAAAGGATGACAAAGGAGAACAGCGCTATCAACAGTGTAAGAGAATGAATAGGCCCAGTTCCAGATTTTGGAAGGGGGCTGGGGAAACTACCCTTGCTGCCTGCCAGTGCTTGCCACCACTCTGACCCTCTGGTAAAGGTAGCACTGTTAGTAGCCACCAGCCTCCCACTCCCCGTTGTGCAGGCTCATGAGGCCTTGCTGGCAGGTAAGCACGCATGTTTGTGAGCACTAGGCAGCTTCCAGATCCCCCCTTGTGCTTGCCCATGAGAGTGGGCTTACCCTCACAGTGCTGTTGCTGACATGAACCGGAAGCAGAGCAGCCATGTGGCTCCTGGCTCATTACAGCACAGGATAAGTCAGCTCACAAGTTAGCAAGCAAGAGAGTGGGGTTGCAGGGACACTGGTGCTTAAGGGCCAGCAAGAGCTCAGGGAGCCAAGGCAAGGCATCAGCCTCAGGGAGCCTTGCTGGTGTAAATTATCCTTGGCAAATGCCTACCTACACTGGGTGCTGGCGCCAGAACTGAGAATAAGAATGGATGGGCTTACTTGTCATTTGTATTTTGTTGATGGTAAATCTCAAAGGACTTAAATAAGAAATTGGGGAGGTGGGGAGAGAAGCTTGCAAGAAGGTAGACTTCCTGGTGACTACTGTTGTTACTGAAATGTCAGGTTTTAAGATGTGGAAAGGACTAGGACCAGCCAGAAAGAGGCTGTAGAAATTCCATAAGCAGTTTCATCATCCTACCCAGAAACAAATGAATAAGCAATAGGGGAGGAGTGATTGTAGACTAAAACATAGATGATAATTATAATCATAGACTTGTAGAGTTGGGGTCCCGAGGGTCATCTGGCCCAACCCCCTGTGATGCAGGAATCTCAACCCACAATTCCCCATCTAATTTGAAACCATTCTGGACCCTGCTTAGCTATGCAAATGTGCAAGCAGTTTTATAGCTGCACCACTAGGAGGACACTAGTAAATAATGAAGTCAGATGTATCTGTGCAATTCTCCCTCTTATCTTTAATATATGTGGTATTTCCAAACTCAGTGTGTTAGGTCTTCTATTTCACTTAAATTCAGAATAGTTTATTCTATTGACCCCAAATTATGATGATTTCATCTGGCTGGAATGCAAATGAGTAATTGTTCCTCCTAATATAAAATTCAAATCAGTTATGCATCATTTCATAGTAAATGAAAGCTTAAAGTAGATTTGAAATGGGGCAGCACATTACAGATTTACACCTAATATAATCTGTTTGCTGATACCGATAAGCTTTAGGCTTATTGTCTAGCACCATTGTGTGGGAACTAGGTCACCATCTCACTGAGATAAATTATTCTTATACAGTTGTAATTTTATTTTATTCAGCCAATCAACACTTTTCAGCCTCGATTTTTGGTCATCTGGTAAGTAAGTTCTGCTTTTTACTGGCTGTCAATACTCAGATGTGCTTGAGTGGCAACATTTGTTAAACCTGACTGTGTGCATCGCAGCAGGGCAGAATGTTGCAAGGATAAACAACTTTTAACAAAATAGCAGATGTTATTTTAGGCATATAGCAAAATATCCATGTTAAATCCCCACGTCCTATAAACTGGTTCACCGTAACATAGATTCTCCTTTTTCTCTGTAAACTTTAAAAGATTCCATTGCGCTATTGCTGGTTTAAGCATACAAAAAATTAACAGCAACACCTCCCCGCCCCCAGCCCACAAAACCCCCTATCAATACCAAGAGTCTGTTCAGCAGCCTCAGCTTTTGCAGCTGGAGTCAGTCAGGGCCCCGCCCTCCCAGGCCAGATGGGAAAAAGCCTGCAAGGCAGGGAGCAAGTTTCCTAGGACTCACAGCCAAGATGGTCCTTGTATATATGGTCTCTGAGGGATCTGACAGTAAGTGCTTGGTCACATGACACAGAAGAAGCCAGAAGTCAAGGTGGAAAGGTAAAATCAATACCCATTAAGTCATTCTGATACTTTCTAATCTGGCTTGATATTTGATGTGGTGGTGAATGTAGGCGTGGGGGAAACCAGTGGCTCTCCAGATGTTGTTGAACTCCAACTCTCATCAGCCCCAGCCAGCATGGCCAATGGGCAGTGAAGAAAGGAGTTGTCATTGCACAACAACATCTGGCAGGCCGCAGTCTTACCCACCCTTTGATTACAGAGTAACAAGAGAACCAAAGCCTAACGGTTCTCTCTCTTTTTAACCTCAACCGAAAAATGGTCTCCTGTGAATTTATGAGTCCCTTACCTGATTGGCTGAAAGAAGAACTGATCCCAAGGACAGGCTGGGGTGGTAGGGAATAGTGGCGCCTTTTGGTGGAGACTGAAGGAAACCAAAGGAGGAATCACTGTACCATATACACAATACCACTTCCATCCCATCCCATCAGTATCCCCCCACCCATGACATCCTAATGGCCGTGGTACCCTTGTTACTTCCTGTACATTCCGATGGATTTCTTTGAGTTGCAAAATAGGCACTGGCTGGGATTATCTTTAACTAACTCCTGTTTGGTATGATATGATATGAGTAGTGCCTAGGGATGCCTGGTTCAGAGGAGAACAATAAAGATGGCCTGCAGTTTTTTTTAAAAAACAGTCCCATGAGGAAAAGGTTGAAGGGACTAGGTATGTTCTTTCAGTCTTTCCTCATGAGCTGGTATGTTTATTTTGGAGGAGATAAGACTGAGAGGGGGGACATGATGGCACTCCTCAAATTCTTGGAAGGGCTGCCACCACAGAAGAAGGCAAAATTTGGTTCTCAGTTCCTCCAGAGAGCGGTACTAGATCTAATAACTTTCAGTTTCAGGAGGGGAAATTTCAGATGGAGAAGCACCAGATTTAAGATGGTGTGGGTGGCTCTCCCGCAGAGGGCGCTGAGCCAAGGGGGAACAAAATACTACTACTACTACTACTACTACTACCTATATTTATACAGGTACCTACTAAGAAGATCTATTAAAAAGCAACTGTACCAAAATGAATAATTGTGAAAATGGGAAATATTGGGGGAGTGCCAAATTTTGTCCTTGCTCAGGACACCATATTACCAAAATCTGGCCCTGATAACAGCAATTCTGCCCTGGAACCAGTGACCTCGAGGGATGGTGCACCCTCCCTTTGCTGGAGATTTTCAGAGGATATTATCTGATTCTGTGATTTCACATGCATTGTGTTAAGGAGGAATGTGTGACTTCTTGACACTGGCAGCAAGGAAAGGGTGATATATATTCCACTGATGGAACCAACTTTTGACAGGGCTGTCAGATTTACTGCAGGTGACATTCATGCAGACTGAAGCTACCATGAGACATCTAGGGCAGAATTCATCTTCAGCTCTGCAAACAGTGTTCACTATGGGCCAAACTAGATCTGACATGTGATCAGCCACTGAAGGAAAGGAGTGTAGGTAAGTGGCAGAGCATCTGTTCTGCATGTAGAAGGTCCCAAGTTTGATTCTCCAGGCATCTCTAGGCAGGGCCAGGAAAGATCCCAATCTGAAGTGCTGGAGAGCTGCTGGCAGCCAGTGAAGACAACAGAGATAGATGGAGCAAAGTTCAGACTTGGTGCAAGGTACAGTGGTGCCTCGCAAGACGAAAAGAATCCGTTCCGCGAGTCTTTTCGTCTTGCGGTTTTTTCGTCTTGGAAGCAAGCCCATTGACGGATTAGCGCTATTAGCGCTATTGGCACTTTAAGGGCTAAAAACGGCTTTTTAAGGCTAAAGGGATTAGCGGTTTTGCTGCTAAAATGCTTTTAGCAGCTTAGCAATTCAGAAAAAGGGGTTTTGGAGCGAAAAAAAATCGCAAGAATTTTCGTCAATTTTCGTCTTGCAAAGCAAGCCCATAGGGAAATTAGTCTTGCGAAGCGCCTCTGCAGACAGAAAACCCTTTCGTCTTGCGGATTTTCCGTCTTGCGAGGCATTCGTCTTGCGGGGCACCACTGTAGCTTCCTATGTCCCACTTCCTTCCTTCCTTCCTTCCTTCCTTCCTTCCTTCCTTCCTCTCCCCCTCTTTCTTTCTTTCTTTCTTTCTTTCTTTCTTTCTGATTCAACAGTAGCATAGTAGGGAAAGTATGTTTAACCCTTTCCCCATGGACACTTTTTTTGTAATCAAAACACCCACCCAACTGTTCTTCTTCTCCTTACAGGGGAAAAGTTACAGGGATCCGGTACATTTCCCCCTTAGAGTAGAAAGGCAGATAGGTAGGAGGATATGGGTGCTTGCAGGTATACACCCCTTCTTTGGTCAGATTTACAATGATATAAATGAATTATATTGGGCAATATCCAGCTGTTAAGGATTTACACTAGCAAAACGGAACTCCCCCCCCCCCCACACCATATGCACCCCCTCCCCAAATCTGCTTTGGAGGGTTGAAAAAATCAAAGGGGAATATCACTGATTTCTTCTGCTTTAAGGGGGGGAAAGCCAATGTGACTTATGTTTGTGACATCAGCACCCATAGCACCAATCCCCATTCTCATCTGTGTCCTAACAAAGGGGGCAATGATAGTTGAGAGTGCTGATTGGTGCAATGGCAGCCGATGTCACAAAGGCAGTACTGTTCCTTACGCTAGATATGGCTGACAACCCTGGTCTCTGAACAAAGCCACAGTGATGGGCTCCAGCTGAAAGAGAAGTGCAGGAAAAGGAAAAGGAAGCAGGGACCCAAGATACAGAAGCATCAGATCCGTGGAAAGAAAGGTACAGCAAAACCAGCTGGGAAGGGGTGCAGCCAGCTTATAAGTATTATCACCAGTGGGGTGGCATTTTCCAACAATTCTCCATGCATGTTTGGAAGGAAATGTAGGACAGTCTAATTTGGAGATGTAGATACCCTGCCTTGTGGTACCACTTCTCCACAATTTGCAGAATGTTGTCCTCGCCTAATGAGGTGGACCCAATGACCCATACCTCCAAGATGACAGCGCAGATCTGTCGCACGCACTGGATGATGGCATCTGGTACTCCAGAGACTGTCACAGCCCTCTCGGTAGAGTTGGGGAGGAGGTCTCCAGCCACTTGGACTTGTGCTCCTGTGGTCTGTGTTAGGGGCCAAAAGCAAATTCTCAGTCTTTCTGGGCATTCTGATGAACCCTGCCCACCCAGAGAACAGCCAGGTCAGAAACAGCACATGGATCACTAGAAGGGAAGTATTTCAGAGTCTTCTTCTAATGGCATGATTTCCTAAGCAGAGATTAATCTACATGCAATTAAAAGAATTCGAGAGACCCTCTCAAAGAAATGTTTGTAGTTTAGCTCAAAATTTTGTTTATTCCTATTATTTCTTATTTATTAAATTTGTATACCACCTCTTCTGTTTCTCTAAAACTGTTTTTTTTTAAAAAATAAACAACTCCTCAATGTCTATCCCTGCTTTCCTCAAACCTCTGCTGTTGTTTAAAACCAGTTTTCATTTCTGTGACCCTCCATCTCTGCTTTACTCAAATTTCTGCCACTGTTTAAGTACAGTGAGAAAGGACAGACAGTGAAAGGGGGGGGGGGAATGGCAGTTTCAGATTTTTTCCTCTTTCATTCGTGCCTCACGAGGGGCACCAAACCCCATTAATCAGTCTCCCCTGGGTCAGTCTCCAACCCTCCACCACACACTCATTAAGAGTCCCTGACAATATGTTATTAACAACCAACCACAAACACACACACACACACACACACACACACACACACACACACCACCCATCCATTTAATTCTCGCTGAGCAAGCCAAATGACAGCTTTGCTCTTAAAGATGCAGTAACATATATCAGCTTTGCATACACACCCCATGCTGATAGGAGACTGCAGAACAGGAGAGAGGAAAAGGCATGAAAATGTGGGAGGTCTGTGGGGAAGGGAGATTTATAAGTAGGAAACAGGGGACAAAGGTGATAATGTTGTGTGTGCACAAAAGCAGCTGCACAATAGGAGAGCGCATAAGGCAGGGGCTGGCAAACTACAGCCCGGGGGCCGGATGCGCCTCCCCAGGCTCATAAATCCAGCCTGCAGACCCTGCTGCCCGCTCAGTCAGTCCCTGCGCGCTGCGGATGCCTCGCCACACGGGGACTGACTTCCACGACGCTGGCACGGCTTCTGGGCAAGCGGCAACGCTAGTGCAGCTTCCGATTGGCTGTAGGAAGTTCCTGCGGCCAATCTGAAGTCTTGCCACCCGCGGCTGAGGTTAAACCTGGCACAGCCATGGACAGAGGGGCCAGCTAGCCGGCAGCGGGTCTGGGCCACACCATGGGCATCGTGACAGGCGTGTTGCAGGGCCCCTGGCATAAGGCATGGAAATGCGGGGGGGGGTGTGTGATCTATGTGCAAGAAAGAATTGAGAAAAGTAAGGAGGCAGGTGGAGGGGGGAAAGGAGTAAAGGTGAGAAGGAGGCAAAGAAATGGGGTTGAAGAGGAAAGCATGAGCATGCAAGACTGCAGAATAGGCGGAGATGGTGGCTTCATAACTGGACAGAAGGTAAAAAGGGTGCTTCATATTTGCAATGTGTGGGTGGAGGTTCCCTTGGGGGTGGTTTGTGTACAAGGGGGGGGTTGAACAAAAGGAGGGGGAGGCGTGGACATGGGGGTGGAGATGCAAACAGGTGTGAAGTGGAGCTGCAGAACAGATGAGAGAAGCCTAGAAATGGGGTTGGGAAGGTGAAAAGTGAGCTTAGTACCTGCATGGGGTGAGAAGAGGAAGTTCTGGGGAGTTAATGCAGGGGAATGGCAGACCCTAGTTTTATAAACTTATAAACTTATAAAAAGTTCAGGTACAGAAAACAAACGTAGAAGAAACAGGTGTTCTTGTCCATGGAATGGAAAGGAATGAAGCAATAGGAGAAGACCTCAGATAACTGATTTCCAAAGTTTTTACCTCTCGGATCTCCTTGATTTTGGCTCCTGCTTTGCCAATGAGCGAGCCACATTGACTGGCTGGAATGACCAGCCTCAGTGTGACAGGTGGCCTGGAGACAGTTCCTCCATTGGCAGCTCCTGTTCCCAGATCCTGAAACAAAACCACGAGGTTCAAGATTCAGTGGGTTCCTTCAGAATCACCTTTTTGGTAGTAGTGTGCATAGGACCATTCCGGATACACCACTGCTGTTGTGACACTCAGATGGTCTGATACCAACACCTGACCAATGAGGAGTTTGTCAGCAAATGGCAGAAAACCATGGCTAGAAAAGCCACCTCTATTGGTCTGTCACCCCCCCCCCAACTTTATTACCTGGGTTATGAAGGTGCCCTAAAGACGTTAAAGCAAAGATTATGGGATAATACACACAGTGACTTGTGATCTCGATCACACACAGTCTATATTCCGTTGGCAGTAGGAGTACAATATGGGCATGTCTTTAAGTTAACACCTTACATTAAAAACCTGACAGTACCAAATTATCGAAGGTTATTCACCAAAGCCAGACTAAATTTTTTTCCTTCTGCAGTGTTGGATGGCAGGTTGAGAGGAGTTCCCTACCAGGACAGACTTTGCTCATGTGCTCAAGGCATCGATTCTATAAAACATATTTTGCTGCACTGTGTAAATACAAGCAAGCCAGGGCTGAACTGATGTTATCCTTGCTGGTACCTTTCCTGCGGAAATCAGAGGCTCACTATGTCAGGTTCCTACTGGAAGACCAGACAAACGCTAGAACAGCAGTGGCAAAGTTTTTATCGGTGGTTGCAAGAACCAATGATCCCTATCTTTAAGTCTGAACAAAATGCTTGTTTAACCTGGAGGTAGGCTGTCTGAATTGTGCATTGCTTTGTAATGATTTGTTGGGTCTCTGGACCATAATAAAGATTGATTGATTATTTCTTTTGGTACCACATCCTCCAGTTTCATCTGTACAAGGCACTGAAACTGAGGAGGAGACACCGCCATGTGGAGGTAGAACTGAGTGACCACCTTACCTCCTCCAGCTTGAAAGCAATCATGGAAACAGCTCTAAAAACTGCATCAGTGGATCCTGTGATAGTGGTGATCCGTTCTGGACAGGATCCCTCTGAAATTGTGATCCTGGCTGTACTCTAAGAAAGCAAACCACGAGTAATGTCATTAATAATAATTTAACATTGCTACCAAGTGCTTAGAATGCTTTGTTGATATAAGAATCCTGTAAGATGGGTTCCATATTACAGACATGCAGCTAAGAGAGAGAGAGAGAGAGAGAGAGAGAGAGAGAGAGAGAGAGAGAGACGCTTGCCTCTCTAAGGAACACAGGAAGCTGCCTCACACTGAGGCTGTGCACACATGACCATTGAGATAGCTCTTGCACATGCACAGACACTTCACTGAATAGGTGTTCAGGGGATTAAAAGCACAGAGAAACAAATCAGGGAATTTGCACCGGGCAAAGACATCCCTGCCCCCTCTCTGGTGTGTACAGCAATGTAAAAATGTGTCTTGAAAAGCAGTGAGGGACTGGGTGGAATCTCCCTGCATCTCAAGTCACTGATTTGCATCTCACCTTTGTCAGATAACAGATCTCTCTAACTCTATTGTTGACAATAGTTCACAGTGGCTCCCTCTCCAGGGTTTCAGAGGAAAAAAGCCTTTCCCAAATCACAGTCCTCCCTGGAGAACCCCAGGGACTGAACCTGGAGTTTTCTGCATCCACAAAATGTTATCTACCACTGAGCTATGGTATTTCCCCTCAGTAGAATAATCATGTAACTTTAAACTTCATCTGGATTTTAAAGAAATGCTGACAAACAAGGCTTGTGCAGGCTGCTCCCCTGCCTTGTGCCTCTTCACATTTCTCTGCATACTCTTCTCAATTCTCATTCAGGATACCCACTTTCCTCACAAAAAAACCTTTTACCAGATAAAATGTCCAGAATCGTATAGGCATTCTACACCATTCCATGTTTGACCGGCAGCCAATTCCAAACTAGAATGGAATTACTTCCACACTTACTTGTTCCCGTATCCTCTTCACAGTCTCTCCTTTCTGTTGGATTAAGGACAACAAAGTTCGTCAGACTTCCGCAGCTTCACAGATGCAATAAAGAAACAGCCGCCACACACAAGAGCCTACATCAATCTTACCTTGCCTATGATACTGCCAACTTCCTGCAGAAACACAAAAGACATGAGAAGTTGAATTAAGGGAGATTTACTAATCAGCAGAAGTTTGGCAATGTCTGTATACTTTCTGCCACAAAATGAGAAGGCAGCACTCCCCCCCCACACCCCCCAACAGAAAACATGGGTCTTTCAGGATTTGACAGCTTAAATGAGAGGGATATCCCTCTTCCCAAACATTGGCAATCTCACGACCTTCCTTACTGGAGCCTTTACAAATAAAAAATAAAAAAATGTTATGGTGAATTTACATGTTAATCCAGACACCTTGGCAATGTCTTCTGCTGAGTCTATTTTGCAATTCCAGCTCGAGATTCCCCACACAGAAAAGGTATTGTGTGTAGGAAAGAATCACATCCACACGACACATTTAAAGCACATGGCTTCCCCCAAAGAATCCTGGGAACTGTAGTTTACCTATAAAAGAACTACAACTCCCAGCACCCTTAACTAAGTTGGAGGGAGAATTGTGTACATTAAATATATGGTGTGTATGTGACTAGTATTTCAAGACACCCTCCTGATTTAGAAGCAGGGTAGTGGCTCACCGAGTTTGGGGACTTAGGTTTGCATCATAGCCAATGTTCCCTGCCAAGGCAAACAGCAAATCTGATCCAATGAGAGGTCTGCTATGGACCCTAACGAAATCAGGATCACAACCTAATACGGGAGTCTCTGTTTACTTACCTTCCCATGCATAAGCATTCGAAGGGTGAGAGTGATGCTGAGTTCTGCTTCGTCTAGTCCATTATCTGAGCCACTCATCCTATCTGGTGATGCCATGATGTAGGAATGCATGGGTCTGCTCCTAAGGAAACCAACACCCAGGGTCTAGCAGGAGCGGAAGGCGCCAAATCTGTAGACGCAGAGAGAGAAAAGAGCCTCAGAAGGAACCTTGCTTGTAAATCAGCCCAGCGAGTTGGCAGGGCTGCAGTGATGAGGAAGCAGTGGTTGAGTTTCATGCAACGTCCTTTGATGCTTCTTGTCTCAGAGTCAGGGAGCCCTGGAGGATAATGATTACAACGATGAAGAGAAGCATCACATAAGGAAACAGAGCAGCCTTTCCAGATGCAATTCACTGAAAACCCTTCAGAGAAACTCAGTCAAACATTATGATTTATTAATCAGATTTATATCCCATACTCCCTCCAAAAGGAGAACATGCAACGACGATATACATATGCAATCTGGGTAAAAAGGTAGGTGACATTTCAGAATATCCTGCCTCTCGACAAGTTTATTTTGATAGTCTATTTGCAGAGATCTTGGATGGTATGAAGTGGGGATCCCTGGGTCAGAGCCACAGTACCATGCCCTGCTGGACACTTGATCTCCATTTTGTTCAGATATGTGATGGAAATGACCAGCTGTGTAATCCCTCCCTCACCTCCAGTGTATTGCATGGCTGGCTGCTGTTCAAGTGAGCAAAATTCTTGAATATCATAGATGCCATATATATTGGGGGGGGGGGGTGAGCGGTGGAATATGAATCCCTGTGACCCACATGTGTGGGGTAAATAGCAAAATAATAGGCTGGGTGCCTGGATTCAAAACACAGGGCTAAACTCACCCGCCAGCAAGAGAGAGTCCCCAGTAGTAGAACTTACACAAAAGTCAAGCAGTAGTATAGTCCTAGGAATATAGGTTGTTAGACCCTTTTATGGCATCTAGTCCACTTGCAAACAGTGCTGCTCTCTTTCTACCCTTCTTACAATGAACAGACCACACCCTGTTAAGTAAGTTTAAAACACTTTACTTACAAAACATTCCAAAGGTCAGATTCATGCATTTATCCAAGCAGCAGCAAGGAGAACATAGGCAGAATACTTTTGGGTAGAAAACACAGAAATATAACTTCAAACATGTGCTCTAAGCTTAGAGCTTGCTTAGAAACATTTTCCTTTGTCAGTTACATGGAGTGGAACGAGTGGGAACAAGTCTAGGAATCCAGCTCTATTTTCTTAACCCTTTGTGCAGTAACTAGCACTTATGCGTAGTTATGTTTGACTGCAATTTCCCTACTGTATCTCTCTTTTCTGAATGTTTGTTAATCTGTTCTAGAAAGGCATCAGCCATGTCTTCAGTATGGCTTTGTGGTCTATAGAAGACTCATACAGAAAAGTTGCTGTTGTTTCCCTCTCCTACAATTTTTACCCAAATACTCTCAACCTCTCTTCCACCATCACTCGTGGCAACCCTCAAGACTTTTGGACTGGGCTGAGAATCTTCAACCCCTTCCCCTGTTGTTGTTTTGTTTAGTCGTGTCCGACTCTTCGTGACCCCATGGACCAGAGCACGCCAGACACTTCTGTCTTCCACTGCCTCCCGCAGTTTGGTCAAACTCATGCTGGTAGCTTTGAGAATACCGTCCAACCATCTCGTCCTCTGTCGTCCCCTTCTCCTTGCGCCCTCCATCTTTCCCAACATCAGGGTCTTTTCCAGGGAAATTAACTTTTTAAAAGTTTGGTTTTA
The DNA here is from genome assembly GCF_965153285.1 of Podarcis tiliguerta. Lineage (NCBI taxonomy): Eukaryota > Metazoa > Chordata > Lepidosauria > Squamata > Lacertidae > Podarcis > Podarcis tiliguerta. Next base: position 50,887,297 of record NC_139535.1, on the reverse strand, counting down.
TTTACTTTGCTTACAGGGTGGCTCTCCCTCTAAAAAAATGCCTAAATGCTCAACTATATCTATAAATTAGCATATGCAAATTTGCACCATGGAATTTTAAGGATCTAGCAACACCCCGAACCCTATTTTGATATCTATTTCTTTGTAAAGGGAGAATCTTTGAATTAATGCAATTGCCTCAGAGATTCTTTGGATCATCTGGTTTTAATTCCTGGGTTTTCTGCAGAGTCCCCTCTCAATGTTTAGACTAGTTGCTCCATTATAGGCTTTTTTGTGAATCCATGAACTACAGCTATAAAATAGGAGCAAGATTATTAACTTTCTGCAAACCATGTGGACCAGAGGTGTTCCTCCTCCTGTGTTTTGTCTTGCAACACAGAGTGGAAGCCATGTTAGCCTGTTGCAGCAAAAAATGCAATTAGTCTTACGGCACCTTGAAGGCAGCTGTATTATGTCATAAGCTTTCGTGGACTCAGGCCCACTTCGGCTTGCAAGGTAACTTCAGTTCACTTGAGAGGGTTGGAAATCGCAACTGACACAGAAGGGGAATTACGACACAGTTAACACATTTTACATGTTCAGCTGGCTCGTTCACGAAGCATCTCAAAAGGAAGATAATACTTTATTCAAGAAAGATAATACTTTAAAATTAAGGTCAACACGTTCATTACAGAATGCGAGGCCTTCTGTAGATGCACAGCTCTTTTTATCAGAACAATCTACTGCCAGCAATTTACTGTAATCCTAACTAATCATTCTGGGCTAGGCAATAAATATAAACCAAAATCTGCACACACATCCTCACTGCCAAGGTGAGGAATGTAAAGGAGGACACTCAAATGATCCAGCGCAGGCATTTAGAGACATGGCACATGCTGGATGAAAGCACAATTTGGAATTCAGATACTACTATACAGGGCAAGTATCAGGCAAAGTCTGAAATATTCATCAAAGCTTCTGATTCTATACCTCACCTGCTATTAAAGGTACAGCCAGACCATCACTCTTGTCACAGTTCCTTTCACTTTTTCCTTTAGGGCACAGCAAAACTCAATCTGCCACAACCAACCAACCAGTCCTAGTGTTTTTCCCAGGTCTCTCTCCTTGCTCCTAGTCCAACATTCTCTCCACTGTGCTATGGGCCCCTGCAGATCAGTGTTTTATTGCGTGTGTCTTCTGCAACATGTTATTGAGACAATAACAGTGCATTAGTGGGTGGATTTATTCTGCTTTACACTGGTACCTCTGTTGTGAAGGGGATCCGTTCCGGAGGCCCGTTCGCAACCTGAAAGGAACGCAACCCGCGTCTGCGCGTGCGCAGGTCACGATTCGCCGCTTCTGCACATGACATCATTTTGCACGTCTGCGCATGCGTGAGTGGTGAAACCCAGAAGTAACCATTTCCGGTAATTCTGGGTCGCCTCAGGACGCAACCTGAAAATGCTCAACCTGAAGCAAACGTAACATGAGGTATGACTATCGTTTGTTCTGCAATGCTTCCCCAATGTTACCACATTATTGCTGGCCTGAGAGGCTATAGCGCAACAAATGCAGGACGAAAATAAACCAGAGCATTTAAAAATAAACCAGGCATTAAATAAAAGTTTCAGGATATCAGCAGAAGATTGCAGGATATGCACTGACTGGAAATGAAGCTTTTTCCACTGTATTGAAAGCAGGGTCATGTGTCACTGCGCCAAAAGCATCATGAACACAAATTATCACAAATGTACCCCCCCAAAAAAAGTCTGGACAGGCCCTACTGTAACTACACCCTATTGATTCTATTTTGGTTTGGGCCTTTTCATATTTGAGGAAGCTAGACAATAACTTTTTTGTTTCATTTTTATTTTAAAAACTTGCATTCCACCTACTTTCGAAGGAATTCAAGGCAGCTAACAAATCCAAATACCAAAAACAATATATCAAATATAAAACAATCACTTTTTCTGAACCCAGCCATTAACATCACAAAAGTCATAGTACTAATTCGGACACAGCCAAGCACCAGGCAGAAAAATAATCCGCTGAAGGACTTTTTTAAACAGCAACATCCTTACCCCTTGCCTGAAACCAAGAAGTGAAGGGGCCTGGTGCACTTTTCCTGCCAAACTACTTGGCAGAATGGGCACCACCACACAGAAGGCCATAGCCCAGATTGCAATCAGCCACGCCTCGTGAAGATAAGGAATCTGCATCAGAGCCCAAATGATGGCCAGAGCATGTGGTGAGGAAAGAGCCAACGCTTAAGAGGTGCACTTAAAATGCCAGAGTGGGTTTGGATATCATTTTTGTTTTATTTTTACTTAATAAGAAATTGCTGAATTATAAATAAGTGTGCATACAATAAAAAGTTATTGCAGCTTGCTGGAAAATTAAGTTTTTGCGACAAGGAAGATTGAGAACGGATCATGAAGTTGCTTCTAAGTAGATTTGGTTTTGGCTAAAAGAGCTTAACACACATAATTCAGTAGGTGCATGAGTACAATAATGTACATTCGCTGTCATTTAAGATATTTTAAAAAACGCTTTGATGAGGTAAGAAGATGAGGAGCAGAGTTGCTCCACACTCAATAAAAAACACACTGAAAATTATGTTCCTTTAATAAGCATTTCTGTGGCAGGGGTGGCGGGTGCTGGGGGGGGGGAGACTCAAGAAGTAGCATGCAGGAAAAAGGAACGGGATGTACACTGTACAAGCTCATACAATTTTCAGCAGTTGTGTGAAAAACTGCCAGTTTGGATGTGTCCAGTGTATTGATGACAGGTTTCCCACATCTGCTTTTTGTGCCATGAATCTGTCACTTTGCTCAGTGGTCGCACAGCAAACCTTTGTACAGACGTCACCTTTTACCCTTTTGCTTCTGGTGGAGCAGAAGTGAGCACAGCAGCTGTCAAAGGCCTTCGCTCCCTTTCTTTATGGAGCAGCCTCATTCAGGCTGTCAAGTGGATTCAGAGATAGGAGAACAAACTGCAGCCCCAGCAATGGAGCCGTGTCTATCCTTCAAACGTAGGAAAGGGGGAAGCATTCCAAGCCCACTTACTCAGTATTAAAACTGTTGGACAGAAACGTCCTCTGGAGCCATTATTACAAGCTAGGAAGTTCAGCAGGCAAGACACTCTCACCTCCATCACACTGGCAACAATAACAAGTTAATGCTCAATACCCAGGGAGCAGCCAGTATTGATTGACTGTTTCAGTGAAGACATCAGGGCTCTCATGTTCCTGGAGTACAATCCAGATCAAAGAATCATTCTAGTCTTTATAAGCACTAGGAAGGATAGGGAACATCTATCCACGTCTCACAGAACGTGCTTTCAAATGAATTTTGAAGTGAACAGATATATGTTCTTTGCATTTGATTGCCGTCAAACCATCTGATGATGCAATGTATATTCAAGAGGAGGCATGTGAGGGTGCCTGCTGCCACATGCACTGGAAACAGCAATGCTCCCATGTGAGATACGTCCCACCACAAAATCTCAAAGTTTCCAAAACTCTTCAGCAAGGAAGTCTAAGTTCTGGGGGTACCAGAATTTGACGGAACCAACATACTTTAAAAACCTTGTAGTTAAGGGCCAAACGAGACCAAGCTTCTTTTTGTGTGTCCACCCCATCGCCATATACAAAAAGGGTTGGTCTTAGTTGAGCAGAAAAATGAGAACATAGGTAAGCGGTGCTGATGAACTTCGTTTGCCTCTGTGCCTTACTTCCCCTCAGGCCATTGCTCCTCGCTTTTCTCTGACTGCAGTTCTATGATTCCTAAGAGCAGATCTGCCCCATCCTTGGCAGTCCTCAAAAACAATAATAATTCACGTTGCTTAAGATTAATCAACCTGAGCTTTCTGCTTCTTTCCTCATCTTGGAAACAAGACCTTTCCAAGAGACTCCTTTCCGTGCTATGCCTGTGTTGATTTGCCTGTTGGATCTATGTTTGATCTAGTGTTGCCCTCTGCGCAACCTCCACCATGCTGCCTCAAACCCAACCTTCCTGCTAATAATGTGTGTGGCTCTCTGCGTCAGGCGCATCATCGGAGGCATCTGTGGAATGCAAACCCACACAGTGATGTGCCAGCCCATGTGCTTCCCCTCCCCCAACCAGAGTCCCTAATCACCCTCTTCTGAGGGAAACGAGGAGACACAGAAGCAGCAGCAGCAGCGGAGGGCATGGGCTGCCCCCCTCCCCTTTTGTTTCTTCAATTAACCCGAGCCAAAATGGTCTTAGGTCCCTTCTGAAAATCCATAAGGAAAACAGGCTGAAAATGCTAGTTAACCCAGTGATGAGGCGAGAAGGCGACAGCTGTGTAAATGCAGACACTGGACACCCACCCCCCTTTCTGATCTTTCTCAGCTGTCCCAGGCGGCAACTGTCCCTATCAAAGAGTCCTCAGGGGGGCTTATTTAGACTCCAGCGCCTTTATTCTTGCCTGAGAGACTGAGTGCCAGGAAAACCTGGGGCTTTGTTTGGGACAACAACAAGTTATGGCAGGCGAGACAACAGAAGAGAAGCCATCAGGCCTCTGCTTTCATTTGCTGGGCTTGGAGGGCTCCTCTTTCCTGTCAGACAAAGGCTCCAGAAAAAGACCCCTCTGAGGCAGAGAACAGAAGACCGTGTGTGTGTGTGTGTGTGTGTGTGTGTGTGAGAGAGAGAGAGAGAGAGAGAGAGAGAACCACAGACTTCAATTATGTAGTAATTATTGGTTGTGGGTATTAGGCTGTGTGCACAACAAATACATTACCAGGGGAAAACATATCAAAACACTGTATTCAATTTAAAAAATGCCAGGATGCACATGGATTTTGTGGCTAACACTGTGTGCATACCTCTTTGCAAACCAGCTGTGGGGGCGCACTGGATGCAGAGTAAACAGGACTACATACACAGCCTAAGATTGGTCCTAGACACACAGGGCTTGGCTTGGCTTTGCCGCTTTAATACAAAGCAAAAAGTGGGTAAGTCCCAAATATTGCAAACCGATATTTATGAAAGGACTTTTATTCTGAACCTCAGCTATTCCTTGGAAATCATACATAAAAATAAAGAAACAAAACCATAGGCGCTCATGCAATAGCAAAAGCCATTACATTTTGCCACAAACTCCAGTTTACACGCATAGCATATACATCGTTGCCTCATTAGTACTGAAATAAGCATTCATTTTAAAAAAAAAGGAAAGGAAAGGAAAAAAATACGTTGTCCTGTTTATTCAGGACATTTGGTCAATTGATAACTTTTTAAAAAGTCAGGCCTCCTAGTGCTAAAGGTCAAGTGAGACAAATATGACACTCTGATGTGTTCAGGAATAATTCAAACCCACCCTTTTAATCATTATACTTTTCAGGTATTTTCAGGTCAAGTGAATATTATGAGAAACCTGTGTCTTCCTCCATTCCCAAACCTACTTCCTGTCTCCAAGCTAGGAACAGATATTTATGTGAAATGATGTCATCATTGCATCACTGCTGTTGTTTTATATACAGGAAGAGAGATTTGTTTTTCGTATAGATACTATCATTAAAAAATTGTCAGTTTTGAGCTAATCAAAAGCATTTTGATTATAATTTCAATTATTATCATCAAAATATTTATTATTGGCTCACAAACATCTAATTTTTGATGACACTTCCTGAACCTGAACCAGAATTCTAGATGAGATTATTTGTTGTTTAGTCATTTAGTCGTGTCCGACTCTTCGTGACCCCATGGACCAGAGCACACCAAGCACTCCTGTCTTCCACTGCCTCCCGTAATTTGGTTAAACACATTTTAGTAGCTTCGAGAACACTGTCCAATCATCTCATCCTCTGTCGTCCCCTTCTCCTTGTGCCTTCAATCTTTCCCAACATTAGGGTCTTTTCCAGGAAGTCTTCTCTTCTCATGAGGTGGCCAAAGTATTGGAGCCTCAGCTTCAGGATCTATCCTTCCAGTGAGCACTCAGGGCTGACTTCCTTAAGAAAGGATAGGTTTGATCTTCTTGCAGTCCATGGAACTCTCAAGAGTCCCCTCCGGCACCATAATTCAAAAACATCAATTATTTGGCAATCAGCCTTCTTTGTGGTCCAGCTCTCAGTTCCATACATCACTACTGGGAAAACCATAGCTTTAACTATACGGACCTCTGTCGGCAAGGTGATGTCTCTGCTTTTTAAGATGCTGTCTAGGTTTGTCATTGCTTTTCTCCCAAGAAGCAGGTGTCTTTTAATTTCATGACTGCTGTCACCATCTGCAGTGATCATGGAGCCCAAGAAAGTAAAATCTCTCACTGCCTCCATTCCTTCCCCTTCTATTTGCCAGGAGGTGATGGGCCCAGTGGCCATGATCTTATTTTTTTGATGTTGAGCTTCAGACCAAGCTTCAGGCTCATTGAGACTGAATGAGATAGATATATTCAAATCTATGGTTGCTGAAGGGCAGCAATATGGTAGGAAGCAGAGATATGGATAGAAATCATTCTTGTTTTGTGCTCTGATTGAAAAGAGCAAATGTATCTGCAAACATACTGGAAGCATGTTAAGATTTCTCATAACTTTCAGCATTTTGGCCTTGATTTCTAACATGTGCTGTCTTCAGCTAAAGTTGCAAACTGGGCATAAGTACCATTGAATTTAATGGGACTTACTTCTGAATGCACATGCGTAGTGTTGGGCTTTATTCAGGAATTTTGCAAAGGTAGCTTTCTATATCTGAAATTATGTTCTGCTGTTTTCCCTAAAATAAAAATGATTTAAGATTTAACTCAATTTGACCTGGGTTATTCTTACATCTCATGACAAATAGCAAGCTGTATACTGCATGGCACTTTTGTTACCTGAAAATTACATTTCAGAGCAGAATGAATAGTGAGATTGGAAAGCTCCTGGATTAAAATAAGAAATGGTGCATATATGCTATGGTTCTCCAAGAATAATAAAATTGGGTGGTGCCTCAGATGTCATCTAGCCTATTCCCTGACAATGCAGAAATCTACTGCTGGAGCATCCTTCATATGTGGCCACCCAATCAGCTTAGAAACCTCTAAAGAAAGAAACTTCACCACCTTCCAGTATAATTTCTGCCATTGTCAAACAGCTCTTAGCATCAGGAAGTAATTCCTCTTTTTAAGGCAAAACCTCTTTTCTGATCACTTGTACCTCTTAGTTCACATCCTACTGTCTGGAGTAACAGAAAACAAATTTGCTCCATCATCCGTGCAACAGCCTTTCAAGTATTTGAAGACAGCTATGATAAATGTTTTTATCTTCAGGCTAAACATACCCAGTGCCTTCAGCCTTTCCCCATAGGACTTGGTCTCCAGATCCTCACCATCTTTGTTGCCATTGTCTCTGAACACATTCCATTTTGTCAATATGCTGTGCAGCCCAGAACACTATCTCACATCAAAGCTGACCAAAGCAAAAAGTAATGGCGCCATTACTTCTTGTGGAGCCAAACACTACATTTCTGTTGATAGAATTGCATTAGCTTTTTAGTGGCTACATTGCACTGCCAACTCCTGTTTTGACTTGTGGCCAACTAAAACCCCTACAATCATCTTTTTTTACACGTGCTTCTGTCTAGTTCTGGCTACATCAAGATCGTTGGATGGAAGTATGCTTTTAAACTGTAATTGCTTTTAAAATGTTTTCAACTGCAACTGCTTCTAGATGTTTTAATTCTAATTGTTTTTAGAGTGTTTTAATCTGTTTCAGAAAGTTTTTGCTTTGTTTTTGTTTTAAAATTGTGTATCTATTTGCTGCCCTGGCCTCCTTAGCAAGGAAGGGTGTGATATAAATTCAACAAACAAGTCACGTGCCACCCATTCTATGTGCATTTGGTTTTTCCAACTGGAATGCAGAATGTTACATTTATCTCTGTTGAAATTCATCTTGTTTTGACCCAGTCAACCTGAATCCTGTTTTTATTTCTAAGGGATTAGCTACCGCTCCTAGCTTCATGTCATCTACAAAATGGATGTGTATTCCCTCTAATCCTTTGTCCATGTTATTTGTAAAGATGTTTAACAACACTGGACCCGTGACAGAACCCTGGGGTACCCCACCTGTTGCTCTAATGTTTTGTTTTTTAAAAAAATAACCTGTCTTGTGTGATCATTCTAATGGAAGGCCATGTCTAACTGATTTTAACTAAAATGAAAACAAATAAACATTAGGAAGCAATTAATCTGGTGCTGAAGATTTGAATTCGTTTAGAGGGCTATATTGCCTCTTTACTTATCTTGGGCTGCAACTTCCCTCTCTCTCTCATTTGGTCTATCTTTGCAAGGTTGAGCAGAGTATCGCTTGTGGGAGAAGAGAGGGCTGGGGCAAAGTAAGAGTTAATCAGTTCATTCTCCTTTGTTACCCACTAACATATCTCCATCTTCTCCATGCAGTAGATCTACCATTTCCCTCTTCTTCCTCTTGCTCCTAACATAGAAATAATAATCATCCCCTTTGTTATTTTCAACATCTTTCAAGCCTACACTCATTCTGAGCTTTAGCCCTTCTGACACACCTCTCCCTACAAGATTTGGACATTCATCCTTGGTGGTTTGCCTCTCCCTGCATTTCATGCACATGCCCCTTTCAAATCTAAGCGCTCCTTGAACAACCAACCTAGATTTCAAAACTTATTTTTCTACCCTTATTTCCTCGCCCCTAAGTTCACAAATTAGTTCCATTTTGCTAATTCTTCCACTGAGACTGGTTTTCTAATACATTCATTAATAGACTGTTTTCAATCCTTTTTTTTTTTTTACCTACAAGCCAATGGGCAGTGGGGCACACCCATTGCCAAAATGGTGCCATAAGCAATTGCTGCCAAATAACATTGTCTCCCCCTTTTGTCCTAACCAAATATTACTAAAAATAAATAAATTCTGCCAGCATTAGCATTCTCCTGGTAGAGAGGTTTCAGTCCTTGACCTGAAGCAAGCATTTATAGTAATTACTGTGGAACGAGGACTGTACAAATAAATCAGGATTGAAATATATATTTCTTATTCCCTGGGAACAACAAATCAGCTACTACCTATGTCACACACTGGCATGCCGCCACAGCCATGGCCTCTCACCTGATCTACCACAGCAACATGTTTTGAGGAGAAAATTCCTCCCTTAATTTTTCCAGAGCAGGTGATCAATATAACCCCCTGCATGTGATTGAAACACAACCTCCTTAAGCATTTAATCCCACTTATACCCTGATCCTTTGTTAGTGACCACAGGGACTCGTTCAGAACTGGCTTAGTTTGGAAGTTTCTACAGTGAAGTCAATGGTGTAACAGCAGTGGGAGTCCATTTGGAATCTAGATCTATTGCTCATACAATCCTGGTAGTTATTTTTGCCCTGCCAGTGAATCCTGTTATGGCAAAGTCCGCTCTGTAGATTACTGTAGGCATTTTACAGCCCCTTTCACATTTCTGCTATAAAGCAGTAGGACTGAATTTTTGAGGTGAAAAGGATGGGTGTTTCACAGGAGGAGAAGGAACCTGAGGAGTCCTGCCTTATCTCTCGAGGGATGCAGGTTGGATAAAATTTCAAAAAGGACATTAGAGAAAACTATGAAAGCACTGCTATTGAATTTTGGGGGAATGGTAATAAATAAACAGTCTCTCTCTCTTTTTTAAGGGATACATGGCAACCCCAAGACCTCCACCCTATGAAGTTCACAGTCCATGCCTCTGTAAATATCACAAATAAAAAATCCTCAACCGAAATCACCTGCGAGTTATCTGACTCCATCCAAAATCCCAAGCCTAAGGCAACAATCCTAAACATACTTACTGACTAAGGAGTAAATCCGATTGAGCCCACTGAGATCTACTTCTGGGTAAGCATGCTTAGGATTGTGCTGCACAAATGAAAAAGTGGCCTGATTTGGCTTTCATTTTGATGCTTAGTTGCCCTTTTGAACGACTTCTCCCACCCCTTGAAAATTAGGGCAAAGGATGGTAAGCGCAGCAAGCTAGATGGGAAATCCCAGCTCTGGCTGTTGCTGGGTTCTCAGAGGACGAGGAGAGCAAAGATGATACGGATCGTATGAGCAACTGGCAGCTTGAAAAGGGAGCAGATGGCATGAGTGACAATATCTGCCAATGGAAGGGATCAGCAGCCCACGCCTCTTATTAGTGCCTGATCCATTGACAGCACTTCGGCTCCCAGGGCTCAGCGCAGCTCTCCATCAAAGCACCCAGATTACTTGGCAGAGGCTAGGAAGCATGAGGAGAGGGCTATATTTTATCCAGCTGAAGAAACAAGCAGGACATACTGTGTACCCTTCCCCCAAAGCCCCCATTGAGCATGCTGAAGCCTTAGGCCAGATGCCACAAGGAACAGCTCTTGTTTACCATCATAAAGACACTAAACTCTTCTACTCAATGTTTTTCTGCTTCACACATTACTGGTTGAGTGTTTGCAGGCACAGGGGTCACTTCCAGACTGTTGCTATTTTCGGATGGGATTCCGTCGCGCAAATTCAGGTTGCACAATTAGAACTGATTTGGTGCTCTTGCGCAACACACGTGTTCCTTGCACCCCACCCAAAACATTGGTCTTTTGTGATAGGGAACGTGATGGGGGGAAATGCACCGGGAAATATGGGATAAGAATTGCTTCATGCAACATTATATTATGTCCCTGGCAAATAAATCAGAATGAATGCTCAGTAAATAGCTGACACGGTACAATCTCCCCACAGACTGTGCAAACAAATCAGGGCGAATGCTTACCAAAAAAAAAAAAAGCAGTCATGGAAGAACAATGTGATCATCCATCATATATATACCATAAAGAAATTGCAATGCAATGCACACTCACATTTACTCCATAAAGTATGGAGCAGTCCTTAGATATTCCTATGAGCTGATATAAAGCTAGAGTGACTAGAATATCCCCAAAGGAGCGATGGACTAGGATCCAAGAAATTGATGCAGTATCACCAGATATTAGGGTAATTACTGTTCAGATAGTAGCAGTATGCCATGACATAGTACCATTTGTGTTACATTCACAGGAAGAATCCATAAGCACTGAATCACAAAGGGATAGGGTGCAGATTCCTATATGTTGACGGGAGCAATACCCTTTCAGATCACCACCACCATATGGACCCTTCTTTTGAGGCCAAACACTGCAGGACTAGACACATTGAGGCCTACAGGAGATGGATGCACACATGCCATATTAATCCTAGCCCCGAAATCCAATATATCGAGCCCTCTTCCTTCATGGAGCTATACGAAAACCATACAAGTCTCTACCCAATACCTGCTAGATAGGGTTGGGAGACAACTCAGTCTAAAAGCCTGCCAGTCAGTGTGGACAATACTGAACTAAATGGAGCAATGGCCGGGCTTGGTACAAGGCAGCTTCTACTCCAAAGTCCTGCCCTGAATGTACCTCTGCCCTGTGAGAGAAAAGTGAGTGAGGTTCAAGGAGGGGAGAGGCAGAGGCAGTATCCCTTTTATTTCTCAACCTCTAGTTGCTTTCAGATTAGGGTGCTGCTGATGCAGATGTTTTTCACAGCATCCGCACAACTCCATCATCATCATCATCATCATCAAAATGCCACCCTGTACTTTTTAAACATTTGATGTGTATTTTCAGTAAGTAAAAAGAGCCTATTCTATACCCATTGCCACTGCTGATGTAGAAACTTAATAGCGCATTTCGGGGGCGGGTAGTTTTTGTCACGCATGCGCATTGATATTTGCATCTCCATCTCACACCTCTACTCTGCTTCATCCTCATCTAAGGCACAAGCTGGGCATTTTGTTTCCAGAATCCCAAACAACACAGGCATGCCTATTTCCATCGCTTGCTTCACGCTGAACGCACGTACAAATTTTACAACCTTGGTCCAGTGGGACTCTTCTTTCAAGATCTCCACACTGTACATGCAGGGGTTTGCCTTGGAGAATGTAGTTGCAGGTTATACCAATCAGGCTTTTAAAAAGACCTCTTTGTCACTCTTCTACAAGACAGGCAAATTTACGAAATTAAATTTACACCCCACTCTTTCTCAGGGAGGCTTAAAGCATGAAAGTAAAACAAAGAGGGGTAAAACTTAAAATATTTTAAAACTGCAACTTTCACAGCCAGGTTTAAAATAGGAGCCGGTGTCACTGCTCTCTGCCCCCTTAGCCAACGGGACCTCCTGATCATAGCATGTAGCTGGCAGGCGTTGAAAAGGGTGTTTCTTAAAGAACTTAGTTCCCAGATCACTTAGAACTTTGTACACATGTTCTGACCACTTGAGTTGGGACAGGTAGCTCATAGACAACAAGCGCAGTGCTTTGAGGATCAGAGTGATATGAATCTCTCTCACTGCTCCAAACAGCAATCAGGAAGCAGCATTCTGGACAGGGTGCAGCTTCGGGGTCATCTTCCAGGGTGGCCCCATGTAATGCACATTACAGTGATCTATACAGGGTTACTCTATCATGTCTAGAGCAAGACCCCCAGTGTATTACCCTATAAAATTATCAACTTCAAGTTTTGGGGGGTTTTTTGCCCTTCCTGAAACATAATAAGGCAGCAAAAGATCATTTAAAAATACAGCTTCTCAGCCAATTCTACCTCTAAGCCCTATTAAGGCCTTGGGCTGAAAATGCTGAGCCCAACACTTTCTATCCATAATCCTTCAAGTAAGAGAAACCTCTGAATAAAACAGCTGTCTTCTCAAAAGCTCACACTGAGCGTTTTGTAAGAGTTATAAATGTTGGCTTTTGTAACTAATGCTGAAAGTCGAAAGGATACCAGCTCTCTCTTGTCCTGGTGCTCCCTTCTAAATGGATCCTGGAGGAAGAAAACGAAGCCCCCTTTGTAATCTGATATCTGAAGCAAGTGGTTCATTCATGTGGTTTTGTGGTAAAGAGGAGTCTGCAGCACGGCTAGACCTGATCTTGGTATACTGCAACTTCATTTGTTATTTCATTCTGCAATCCTGAGAAAACAACTCCCAGTTTCACTGCATCATCCACCTTTGACTAGGGGTGCATGGGGTGTTAGGGGAGGGGTATTACAGTGGGGGACACGTTGTGCTCCTTCTGGGGCAGTTTGTCCACCTTTGGTCCCCACACCCTGCACTCAGCTCTCACCTGTGACCCCTGGAAGCTGTCAGCATGCGAAAGTGGCCACACCCTGGGAATGGCTCCGACTGACTGGCTAAACCAGTGAAGGGTATCTGACAGGTCTCAAACCCTCAGTGAGTTAGGGGCTTTCTCTGAATGTGAATACAGGCTCCAGAAGATGAAGTGGACAAGACTAATAGTGGGTCCAACAGTCAAGAAGGTGGTATCTGCATATGCGGTAGAGGGAAGTGAGGGGCAGGGGGGGCTTGTCCACCTGGGAAGGTGGCCCATCTAGGAGAAGGAAAACTCTGCTGCCTTGCGGGATATCTTCAGGAGAAGTAAAGGCTAAGGAGTAAACCGTACACATATCCCTAAGACAGTTGGATGGAACGTATTGCTTTCCTTTCCTTTGGGCCACATCAGTGAGGCCGAGTGGGGGGTGGAGGTGGCCTTGTTGTCTGGACAGCCCAGGACCTTCACACATACTTCCCCGGCTGTGCCATGGGTAGGTCACTTTGGTGCTGCTAACGCAGTGGTTTGGCTTTGCCCCCGGAAGAACAATCCATTGTCTCTCGAGACAGATGGATGCCAGTAACAAACGCTAATGCGTATATCTTCAAAGTGCCACCACACATTCAGCTAACTGTAAGGACTTTCTTCTCCATTGTAGAGGAGAAACTGAAACACAGAGGTGAAACCGTTGGGTGGTCTATTATCATGGCGGCAGAACCATGATTAACATTTAGCAGCATGTTACCCCCAGCCAATCCTTTGCTATTTTAAGACATTTTGCAGCAAAATCCTGTGCATGTGCGCTGAGAAAGAAGTCCCTCTGCTTTCAGTGAGTGAGGTTATAGGATTGCAGTCTTACAAAAGCTTTCAGCCCTAAAGGGGGACTCAAACATGAATCCAGTCACCCATTCGAAGGAATTAAAAATAGAACTCTTTAGGGCTGCAGTAGCTTACCACTCTGAAAATAGATATCAGCAGCTCGACTTTTTAACTTTTCTTTTATCACATGGTAGTGGCGGCTATAGATCTTTGGATTTAGTTTTATTCCCACCATGGGATAAAAAGACAATAAATCTCAAAGCACTTGGTGCCTTATGTCATCTCCTCAATAATGCATGGATGGTTCCCCCCGCCCCCCCTTGAGGTGTCTATGTTACGGATTGTATCTTAGCTTTGTACAAAGCCACTCTAAGATCTCTCCTTCCATCTCTTACAATCGCATCCAGAGTGCACAAAGAATAACATAGTTTTAATAAGCCTCCAGTGGAAGCTTGCTTGCGTGGGTAGCTTTCTCATTAATCCTCCCTCAACTCACCCCCGGCTTTCGCATGAGAGGGATCTCTTACTGGAGCATAAGAACAATTCCTGGTGTGTTCCCTGAATGGTGAAGAGGAGGAGAGTGGAAGCCCTTAGAAAGATGACCTCATAGCTGCTCTGAATATTGATGCGTAGCTCCCAAACTGAATGAGCAGGGCAGAGTTGGAGGATGTGTGGACTTAAAAGGACAAAGGGGCAAATGTTTGAGGACAAACGGGGAATTTGGATAATTCAGATGGAGTTGTAAAAGCACCATAGCAGGAGGATTACTTCCTTGGAACAGGGCTGTTACTGTAGAGAATGCCCTGCGGCCTTCCCTAAGAGAAGCCCATATGGAAGAGGCTGTTGGTCACGTGACGAAGAGGGCTGCCTGGAAAGTTTTCTCCTGAATGAGGAGGCAGAATGAAGGAGGCTGCTCTCTTCCCGAAAGGCAGGGATCCTAATTAAAAATAACATTTCAGCAGTTCATCAACTGCTGTAGAAGATCTGCTGGGCAATTCTGCTTTTAAATTAAGGATACGCCTTTGGGGGAAATCATTCCTGTTAGGAAGGTTTAACTTTGCAACATGGTGGTGGAGTTGATGGAGGCATCATTATATGCTTTTTCTGATGCCTGGAGAAGGTCCATTCCAGCATAAAGTGACAGGGTTATGATAAATCTATTCCTTCTGAACAGCCAGGAATAGTATTTTACCTCCATCACCTCCTTCTGGCCCTGCTTTTTAGGGTCCTTCAGCTGGACAAAGGCAAAAACAGCAGGCCATTTTGGCCCCACAGCTCTATTAGCTTCTCTTGCACCTTAAAACGTATCTAGGTTAGGATGACTTACACAATGATTCTTAACATGTTTACTTGGAAGTAAGCCCTGTACGCAGACTGAATATCCTTAAAATTCTTCTGTGGCAGCCACATACATTCCCCCACATACACATGGAGCAATTACAGTATTGCACCGCAAAACTTGCCCCAATAGAGCTCAGTACTGCCACAGCAGTCATGTGCAGACCATTCCACCAAGTAAGAAAAAGCGTTCTGCATAGCCAGAGATGGAATGAGTAATTTTTGGACGGCTGAGACAACATCCCTCGCCCTTGACTGCCCCGGGGCCATCTTTTGTCATTGTTTTTGAATATTGTACCTACGTGAGGTTCTGGTCTGTATAAAGTGGCCAGAAATGACTGGGAGGGGACTGGCATTCGGTAGAGGTTGGGAACAAAAGGATGTGCATTGTAAAGAACGAATGCAATCTGCTGCCAAACTCAGGGGCGGTCTGGGGGGCGGGCAGGTGCTGGAAATGGAGGCTGTGTCACAAATGGAATGAGCTGGGCAGAGATTCATCACCCAACACGTCCCCAGGGATCTTACCACAATAGTAAGCTGAGCTCAGAAGTAGGCCATGCCAGTTTGGAGATGCAAGGGGGTGGGGGGATGAATGGGGTACAATAGGAACAGAGGGCGGCGGGCGAGCAGACAGAGAGACGCAGAAGTGTGGAGAGCCGAAAGTGGGGAAAGGCGCGTTAAGTTGGCTTGAGGGCGCGCTTAGATTCGCTACTAGAAGGGTGCGGTGTGGGGGTGCAGGGGAGGCGCATAAGATCAGAAGGTTTGGAACTAACAAACACCTGAATTTTCAAAGGAACGCATACAGGAGAAACAAATGGCACGAGGCAGGTGCTGAAGGTCACAAGAGAGTTGAGAAGAAAGCGGCATGAGGAGGATCGCGGGGGGCAGGGGTACCCAGTAAGTGCTTGAGGACGTTCGTAGGGTCAGGAGCTGGGAACGAAGTTTAGGTGGCGGGGGGACAAGCGTGCCCGATCTCCTCTTTATCGTCAGCAAGGACACGCCGCTTCTTCTATCCTCGGGAGTTGCAATATATCCCCCTTCCTCCGCTGTCCCCTCAATAACTTGTCTTCAACCGCGAGAGGCTACCGCAGGATCGCTCTCAGCCGCAGAAAACGAGCGCCGAAGTTCAGGAGAGGCCTCGGGTGTCAGATCATGCCCGCCGGGTGGGTTTACAAATCTTCGCGGTTCCGGGAAGAAATGAACTCTCCCCGGCCCAGAGGAGGCTTTGGCTTTTTGGCCACGCGGGGCTTGGAGTGCGCGGGGCTGGCGAGGCATCCCGAGGCGGCGCGCAGTCTCCGAGGAGGCAGTGCCAGCGCTTTCTCCTCGGCGCGCCTGCTCTGCGCTCCGCAGCAGCATCCCTTGCTCGTCGCTCCTTCGGCGAGTCGCTTTCGCGGAGGCGCACGGTCCAAATAGACGGCGGGCAAAACTTCGCCCCGCTCCCTTGCCCGGGATTCCCGCCGCTGACGGAGCGGCGCGCTCCCCCCCCCCCATTTGCCAGCCTAGCGGCGCATCTTGCTGCAAAGTTGCTCTCGGCTTGTAGGAAATTTGGGGCGGGTGGGAAGGTGCTCTATGGAGTCCCCGACCCCCTCCCCGTGGCCGGGAGTCCTTCAGCGACCGTCCCCGCGCAACTCCCCCAAAGTTGGGTACTGGGCCAGACCCGCGCGCGCGTTCACACGCCTCGATCCCCCCTTTTTACTTACCTTCGGGGTCTGTCCAGGGGGGTCCTTGCCGTGCCTCCTCTTAGTCCCACATTGTCACCCGGAGAAGCGTCTGTGACAACTGGGAGTGACATCAGCCCGGAACAATGAAATCAAAGGCTTGACAGGCGAGGGAGGCCGAAGCCTCGGGACTCTTTTGCCTCCCCCTGCAATCCCGCCCAGCCGCCCTCGGCCCCTCCTTTGCTCGCCGGCTCCCTCCAGGATCCAATTACAGCGGATAAAGGAGACACTAAAGGAACAATGCACACTGGGTAAGACCATCTGCCAAGGACAGGGACATTCCACGCCCCCCCCCCCTCCGGCAACGCAGATCGCTCACCCTCTTTTGTATTCATTTCCCGGAAAGCGACCCGCCGCGGGCCCGGGCCGCCTGGGGTCCCGCCATCGAGGGCAGGGTGGAGCTGGGAGGCTGGCCTCCTCCGTTCGGGCTGCAGGACTTGCACTGCCTCGTTTCACGCTGCTTAGCGCTCGCCCTCCCTTGATTTGTTTACTCGAAATCCAGGTGGCCGCCTTTGCCTGCTTGTTGTCTGCCCAGAAGCCTGCCTGATTTCTTTTGATCGTGCACTTTGGGTGGTTCAGAGATCTTGCCCCTGCTGCCCCACTCTGTGGGCTCTCTCCCAGGTCACTGGGCGCTTGCTGCGAATTAATTGTGGGCGCCGCGCAATTCTTTTAACTCAAGAGGAGGCCAATTGTTGGAAAGTGAAAGAGCCCCTGATTATCCACGGGTCACTCTCAGTGCTTTTAAACTTACGTAGTTCATTCATTGGATTTCCTCACTGATTGAGTGCACAGTTCTGAGGCTGGCGGAGACTGAAATAATTTGCAAAGAAAACCCTATATTTCCCCCAGGGATTCGGGTTATTGCAATGAGCCTCTCCTTTCCCCAGATCCGTTGCATCAACTTCATTCAAGTTGAGCACAGTAACTTGTCATTAATGTCAGCAGAGAGGAGAAACGCCATGGGGCATCTGCAGCAGCACAACTGGACACCTTAATTTGCCCCAAGTGCACTAAGACACATCTCCCACATTGGTCTCTACAGCCGCAGCAGACACTGCAACCTTCCAACAGCTTGACCTCACCCCCAAAGGCACATCCCTCCATCTTCTCCTGAGACAGACAGATGCCAACAACATTATTATTTGGCTACTCTTGATATCTGTGTTCCATGCACTTCCCCCATCATGGTTCAGGAGGATTTGAGGTACCGGTACTTGATTATTAGAGTAACAGGGACCCTTTCTTAGCTAAATTTGTCATTGTCCAGCCAGCAGTGGGTCTTGTAATTCAACTACCTGTTTGCAACAGAGAATAGGAGAGGACTGAGAATTTACAATGGAAATATAGAGTTGTTGGTGTGAGAAAAATAAAGGCATATACTGTAGAGTTGATTCGCATGTGCAGGTTAATCACCTGGTGGCTGCAGTATCATCATGATGACATCCATGTGTGAATGAACCATCATGGTCTTCCAAGCACCACAAGCATGTCAATCATCAGTCCCAAGCCCTAAACAAGGCAAGTTGTTGGTGTTAATATGTGTGGCTCCCATTTACTCATGCAAATAAATCTGTGAATGTGTGCATGCATGCACACACACACACACACAGGCACTAAGGTAAAAGATAAAGGACCCCTGGATGGTTAAGTCCAGCCAAAGGTGACCATGGGATGCTGCGTTCATCTCGCTTCAGGCTGAGGGAGCCACTGTTTGTACACAGACAGCTTTCCGGGTCATGTGGCCAGCATGACTAAACCACTACTGGTGCAACAGGACACTGTGACGGAAGCCAGAGCGCACGGAAACGCCATTTACCTTCCCGCCACAGTGGTACCTATTTATCTACTTGCACTGGTACGCTTTTGAACTGCTAGGTTAGCAGAAGATGGGACAGAACAATGGGAGCTTACCCTGTTGTGCAGATTCAAACCACCGACCTTATGACTGGCAAGCCCAAGAGGCTCAGTGCTTTAGAACACAGCGCCACCCATACTGAACCTTTGCAATCTATACTACATTGTCCTATAAGAAAAGAGAAGGTACATTGCAGAAAGGGATTTTCAGAGCACCTAGGTTTACTTACTGAAGCACATCTTTCGGGGGGGGGGGAGAGAATACTCAAGAGGGTCAGTTCCCAGTCTGACTTGGACAAAAATTCTTTCTCACCCCATATACTGGAGGCAGAAAGAGGGTGTATATGTGTAGAAAGAAAGGAAAGGAAGCTGTGTTAGGCTATATCTCTATGATGCCACCCAATGCACTTGAATTTTCATCTTATGGAAATACTTGATAACTGAAGTAGTTGGGTGGAAGAGAACTGCTACAAATGCAAAAGGGGAGGAGAAAACCCCTCCCTGGCCCTATTTGTCCACAACAGAATAGAAACTGAAGCATGGGATGAAGAATGCCATTTCTATCATCTAACAATTGCCAGCACAGCCTTGGCAGAGGAATGTGACACTCGGGTGGGATGAGAGAGAAAAGCTGCACAGTAATGTGATCTGCTGCTGCTGGCTACCCAAAGAGAGGAGTTGGGTGCAACTAACCACACAACAGGTTGTGTGTGCACTTCACCACAACTGCTTCGGAGATGGTGGAGTGGGGAGAGTGAGCCTGCCATTGTTGTCAGTACACCCCATGACTACATTTAAGGCTTAGTGCCAAGCATCTATCTGTCTGGAGCAGAAATGTGCCAGCCCTGAACCTACTGTAAGGTAGGACTGCGGATTGCGGAAGCAATGCCTTGTGTTGATGATGGAGCCAAGTCAGCGTTGCACAGAAACACCCCGTGCTTGTGGACAGGGCATAGATGGATGGGTAAGTAACAGGAGCTTCTTGGAAGCTGAGAAGGGAAGGGAGAAAGTGTGGGCCTAGGGCCATGACTAGGAGAGGCAGATTTATTAACATTCTCTCTAGCAGTCCGTTAATGGCGTGGTCAATGTGACTACTTCTGGGGCAACTCTATGGCTGTGCAAATGTGGGGAGGTGGTTTGCCAGTCCCTCGATTGGCACCTAGATGGTTGTCATTCACGGGGCTTCAAAATTCCTGAGCATAGGTCTCTTCCTAAAGAAAGGAAGTATTAGCTGCTATGAGAAAATGAAAGGAAATGGCACTCTTTTTTTGCACAATAGATACTTGTTAGGTGGCTTTTATTTCTAGTTCTATTGATTTTACGATCATGTGTGGACATCCTGATGGTTCTCACCTCAGCTTCAAAGCAATGCAGCTACCAGTGTCAGTGAAAAACAGTAAGAGGCTACTCCGCCACAGAGCTTTCCCCTTTCTAAAGCTACTGCAAAGTTGACTTTTCCCTTCTCAGTTTCTAGCCGCCTTGAAAATCAGGTCTACCAAAGGTATGTAACTGCCTCTCCAAACTTATTTCTTTACTTATGCATACTCCATGTTTCCTTATGAAATAAGCTCAAAAGCAGCTTACCTGCCCCCCAAAGCTACTAAAATACATAAAGCCCTGAGGGAAAAATCCACATGACTAAATACATTTTGTATAATAAAACAGATTCAGCATAAAAACGAGACAGGATTTTAACCCATGCTAAAAGCTCAGCAAAATTAAAAGGTCTTAACAGCTCACCTGAAGCTTAAACAGAGAGGCTGCACAGTACTGGGCTCTTGTGGTGCACCAGTGATCTCAAATGGAAAGCGGGGGGGGGGGGGGGAGCAAAAACTACATTGGGGGGGGGGCAGATGAGTAAGAGGACAGGGCTCCAGCTCCTTTAATAGTGGAGTAGAAGAAGGTATTTCAGTTGTAGTTTGTTGGAAAGGGGTGCCACTAGGAAGTGGGGGGGGGGGGGCCTTTCCCCAGAGGGATCTTTGCCCACAGCCCACTCAAACTGACACCAGGCTTGCCTGCTCCTCCTCTACTCTGATATTTGGCCTTCAGCCAGTCAATGACTTCTTCAGCCTCAGCACAGGAAGCTGCCTTATAATTAATCAGCCCATTTCTTCCATTTAGCTCAGTACCGTCCATACTGCCTGATAGTGGCTATCCAGGGTCTCAGACTGGGACATTCCCAACCCTATCTGAAGATGCCATGGATTGAGCCTGGGGCCTTCCCCATACACAGATGCTCTACCACTGAGTTATGGCCTCAGGCAGGCCCCTTTGTTCAAACTGGATTGCAGTTGTAGCTAGCTAGGCTCCAGGCCTGACACTAAGGTGGTCACACCTAGATGAATGGCTACCAAGGCTGTGTGAACTGCGATTTACAGGAAGGACTTGTGTTTTGAAGTAGAATAGCAAGAATTAATTGAGCTTCTGTTCTGCTCATATTCATTTTCAAAGTTCCATGGACAATCCAGACTGGACCAGCTTCTCTTCAGACATTTTAGTCTTGTTGAATGCCAGCATGAATAGCTAGAGAAAATGGATTTTTTTCTAGAAATAAGACACCCAGCTGGCATCTATTGGCCTGAAAACGCATTGAAGGTCATGTCACCTTGGCAGATTATATTCTTGGCCAATATAGCTGTTGCTGATCCTTGAGATTTGGATATCACCCCATAAGAGATACTTATTTCACACCGATGGTATTCCACATATGGCTCCACTCCACATTCCATTTACTTTGATGTGTTTTCGTGCCACAAAATTTCAGTAGCGAGGGACCCAACTTCACTGACATGCCAGAGCAGAGCACTCTCCCTTCCTTTGAGGTGCAGTCAATCCCAGTGCTTTAGATCCTAGCTATAGATGGAAGTTGCTGACTGTGTGGGAATCAGACTCCCGGACTTGCCAGCCTCCTGCCAGCAAATCCTCTGCCTAATAGGATAAAGTTTGGTTTTTGACAGCCATCACAGCCTTCAGCCAGTCAGGGTGCCATGTGACGATTAGAGTCCACCTCCCTACTTCTTACTGCTGGCTCCATCTGTCTGGTCTCCATCTGTGGAAAATGAGCACAAAGGAACAAGGCCAGGTGGCTCTGGAATAGCCGTGCGGCTGAATTTAACCTGTCTCCCATCTGTTCACCTTGGCCATTAGTTTGGTAATCCCCTGGGCATTTAAAGGAATCCATTTGTGCTGTTACTCCAGGGGCTGGCAAGCATTTTCTCTTAAGCTGTAGAAAGCTAAAGCATCTAATTCCATCTCATGTGGATAATGGGAAGAGACAGTACACTGATGATACAGGAAAGGTGGCAAGCAAAGGGGCCATAGCTCAGTAGTAGAGCACATGTTGTGCGCTGGCCAGCCAGAACGGACTGTGTGAGTCTAGATTGATAATGGCTTCCTCTGTGTTCTGCACCAGTTCTGCTAGCAAGGCATTCCAGCACCTCCCATGATTTGCCTAATTATATTTCCTATGAATCTCTCCTTCCCTTACATTGTTAATTATGCCTGTGCATGGGCATGCCTAGCTAGGCCGATTAGTATGTCTATCATTTCAAATCCCTATTACCCAAGGCTACACATAATTTTGAAGACTGCTAAGGTTGGAGGAACAGGGACGCGGGTGGCGCTGTGGGTAAAAGCCTCAGCGCCTAGGGCTTGCCGATCGAAAGGTCGGCGGTTCGAATCCCCGCGGCGGGGTGCGCTCCCGTCGTTCGGTCCCAGCGCCTGCCAACCTAGCAGTTCAAAAGCACTCCCGGGTGCAAGTAGATAAATAGGGACCGCTTACTAGCAGGAAGGTAAACGGCGTTTCTGTGTGCAGCTCTGGCTCGCCAGAGCAGCGATGTCACGCTGGCCACGTGACCCGGAAGTGTCTCCGGACAGCGCTGGCCCTCGGCCTCTTGACTGAGATGGGCGCACAACCCTAGAGTCTGTCAAGACTGGCCCGTACGGGCAGGGGTACCTTTACCTTTACCTTTAAGGTTGGAGGACCCAAGACCAATATTGTTTATGCTATAGCCGTGCATCATGAAATCTGAGTAAGTGCACATTTACTAAAACTAGTAATCTTTCAATAGCCCTAAAGGAAATTTTAAAAAACATTATTAGTTCAGATTTTGTCTTTTTCTAACAGCTAGATTCATCATAACTTGATCTTGACACAACTCCCAAGACAGTGCTATTTTCCAGTGTTAGGTTCAAAACCCAGCTTTTGTGTTCTAAATGGCAGACTGAGCTTTCTGGATTACAATCACAATGTGCTCCCCATGTCTATAAGCCAACATGAAGACTGGTTCAACTAATAGCAAACATTCTCCCCAACATTCCCACATTCTCCAAAAACCTACTCCAAACTACAGTGTCAAATATAATTGTGGAGATAGGATGATTCACAAATGTGTAGTTGAGCTACATTAAAAAACAATGCATCAACAAAATAAGCAGATAATCAATGTTTTAATTGATTAAAAAAATAGTTTTGACAAAATGTATCATTCAGCAGACACTCACCAGAAAACCAGGTAGGGCCTGAACAGCTGATTTAATTCATTTTCTTTATCCAACTTTTATTATTGGAAGTCTGCACTCTTTGCTAACTTGACAGTCCCTTTGATTCCAAGCAAGATAAAATTGTTCAGGTATAGAGTAGCAGCGGTGAGTGATGCTTCCTCCCTCATAGCACCCCAACTCTTCCAAGGTGCATAGCAGAGATGAGGAACATGTGGCTCTTCAGAGGTAGTTGGAATCCAACTTCCATCACCCCCTGCAAGCATGGCAAGTAGAGAAGGATGATGGGAGTTGTAGTCCCAACACAAGGAGAGCCACAAGTTCCCCAACAATAGTGTTCAGTGCCATTGCATTTCTTCCTTCTACTATTGCAACCTTAGACAAACAACACTCTGACATATCCCATATGTTAAGCTTCTAAGAAGACTCCCAGAACCATCTAGTAATTTAATCATCGGTGAGAGAGAGTGATAACCGTAGAGCACAAGGATGTTTCAAAATAGGTAGCCACATGTTCTTGCTGGGCTCAGGCAGAAGAGGTGACAGTATTTAACATGTGCACATTGTTGATGAACTGCAGTCCTGTGCAGATTTCCCTGGGGGTAACTTAATGGGACTTCTGAGCAGACATGGGTACCACATTGCACTGTTAGAAAGGGGAAGCCCTGGAGATGCTAAAGGTTTTGTCATACAAAATGATCCTCCCTAAAATCACTGAGTCAGCCTTAGCCCTGCCCTATAATAATTGCTCACCACATGGCTGCCACCATGCACGTCAAGAATACATAGTCTTGCCAACCCAAAGCA
Source organism: Podarcis tiliguerta (assembly GCF_965153285.1). Classification (NCBI taxonomy): domain Eukaryota; kingdom Metazoa; phylum Chordata; class Lepidosauria; order Squamata; family Lacertidae; genus Podarcis; species Podarcis tiliguerta. The sequence continues at coordinate 50,863,195 of NC_139535.1, read as the reverse complement.
GGAAGAAGCAGATTCTGACAAAGAGACGGTGTGTACACCACAGCAGTGACAGAGCAAAAGGTTCTGAAATAAAGAGAGATGTCCCCTGGCAAAGATGTCAAGGGCAAAGATAGCTAAAAGTTACACAGAGCAAGGCGGGCAGTCTCTTAAAAAGACTGTTTGGTTGGGGAAATGAACATTGCCCCACCTTCGCGACATCTGTTTCAGCTAACTCAGCATGCTGGCTTGTTGCCTTTTGTGTTCAAAAAGGGGACATTTCACAGTCATGGGTGAGTGATGAGGAAGAGGTGGATTTCACACCAGATCGTGAAATGGCAAATTTACACTGAGGTGCCAACATGCCTGTGTAACAGATCCATATTTATATATTAGGGTGACCCAATGAATCCCATGGCCAAGGGAGGGGAAATGGGGGGGGGTCACTCTGGATATGCAATTAACTGAATGCAATTCTATGATTGTATTAAGCAATGAGCATGTTTTGGATGCAGCATGATCCATCTGCTAAGTATTTTAGTTCTATAATTATTGTGTAGTCCCCAAAGGACTTGGCTCCTGTTCGATTTGCCGACTGAATTGCAGAAAGAGAACCCAGTACCCAGGAAGCAAACACCAGACATTTGTGGAAGCCACTGATCATTGTGGGTGGGTTGGGAGCAGGCCAGGCCAGTTTGCTCTTCACTCTATGCTCTTCAGGAAGTCTAGGAGCCCATGGTGCCACTCATCTGGCTTGTCAAGGTAACAGGCATGGCCTGCCCCTTTCATCAGCATCACCTTGTGATTAGGTAAGTTCTTCAGGTGGTTCAGGCTCACTTCCCCCAGCTGGGCATCCTGGTCCCCATATACGATGAGCGCTGGTGTCTAAGTATGGAAGAAGAGAAGTCAAGTGTGGTCAAGTCAACAAACAAGGAACTTCCCCCTTCTTGGGTGCTTTCAACAAATATCTCAAGTGAAACACAGGTTCGAGTTGAAAATAACTCTATGCACATACTGTATCGTGCACAAGCTCAGGAACTCTGCAAAAAGCACAGTCCTCAATCGTACCATGTAGGGTCACTTTTGTGCATGTGTTGGTGGCAGAGCTTACCACCCCAATCCTCTCCCCCCCACCCCGCTCCACCTAGATGTCCAATTTACCTATACTAAATGTGCAAATGTGCACATTGTGTCTGCGTGCTTCACTGTAATTGGCTTGATCTGTGCCAAACAAAAAGTTCAGGAAGCTAATATGTGCTTGCTGTCTCTTTGATCTCTGTGTTATTCAGTGTTTAAACCTTTATTAATGGTATTACTGCCAGTAGAATTATCCTTTCCTGGTTGCAGTACCTTCTCCTAGCAAGGAAAACAAACCTCTCCCACATTTTAAATAGCTCAGAATCTCTGTGGTAGAGATGTTCAGGATTCACAGAAGTACAGAGAATTCCCACTGCTGTCAAAGCTATTGTCTTACAGGGTTACCAGGGCTAAAAAAAGGTCACATTTGCAAGGGGAGATTTTGCATTTGCCAGCCACATTTGCCTGGGCAAAGGCACACCCCAGAGATTAATAGGAGGAGCAGCTTATAATATTAAAAAGTGAGGTATTTGGATAACAGTCAGATCAAGTGCTCTGCGTTTGCAAGAGACATTACAAATCTACACTTAGAGGTTAAGGAATGATCAGAGATTTACAGCAGTTACAATCTAATCCCTCTTGCTTCTAATGATGCATTTTCTCTTCTGAGTGCAGAAGCAGACTTATTTTCCTTGCTCATGTAAAAGATCACACTTACTCCATCAACCCACTAATGGGGAGAAGGCTATCACAGCAGTTCTTTTTCTCATAATGGTGAAATGATCCCTGCATCACACTATCCCTGGAGCAGTTCTTATGAGATGATAGGCAGTCATTGCAGATAGAAAAAATGAACAAGCTTCCCTGTTTGTGTTTGTAGGCCTGATTATAGGCCTGCTTTGCATCTCTGAAAGCGGTTTTGTGCCTGAGAACGAAGCAGTAGGCACTGCCCTCTAGTGATTAGCTCAGGAACCCTTTCCCTGTTGTATGCAATCGCTGATACACACAAACCTTGGAAGTCGAACGGAATCCGCTCCGGAAGTCCATTCGACTTTCAAAATGTTCAACTTCCAAGGCGCAGCTTCCAATTGGCTGCAGGAAGCTCCTGCAGCCAGTCAGAAGCTGCGGAAGCCACATCGGACGTTCTGCTTCCATAAGAAGGTTCGAAAACCGGAACAATCACTTCCGGTTTTCGATCAGGAGCCAAAACGGTCAGCAACTAAGCTGTTCGAATTCCAAGGTATGACTGTACTGATGTTCTCTGTATTCCCCTCAGTTATTTTTCAAAGCCTTTTAATTTGCAGGGCTGGTGTCAGAAGTCTGCACTGCATGGCACTGGCTGAGGCCCATAGCCCTACATAGTCATTTGCCCTCTCCAGGAGTATCAGCAGCGGCAAGACTAAGGAAGAGGAGCTGCAGTGTGGTGTAGTGGTTAAGTGCGGTGGACTCTTAATCTGGTGAACCGGGTTCACTTCCCCGCTCCTCCACATGCAGCTGCTGGGTGACCTTGGGCTAGACACACTTCTCTGAAGTCTCTCAGCCTCACTCACCTCACAAAGTGTTTGTTGTGGGGGAGGAAGGGAAAGGAGAATGTTAGCCGCTTTAAGACTCCTTCGGGTAGTGATAAAGCGGGATACCAAACCCAAACTCTTCTTCTTCTGGTCAGCAGTGCCAATTGGGCATGGACAGAGAGGGCTCTGAATATGTAGTAGTGACAGTAGCCAGGAGATGGGCCCACCCAGGTAATTACGGCCTAGGCACCCCCCCCCCCACAACATCTGCACCTGACACTGTTAAGTGTCATTGTCTGAAACAAGACCTGCCCCAGTTTTAACCTCAGAATCCCCTCCCCTCTGCATGCCTAGCCGCCAGGCAGACATACTTTGACACCGGCATATTGTGTGGCTGAGAACTTCTCTGTGCAGATGGGTGCCACCGGGATATAGGCTTTAAGCATCTCACTGTGCTGGAAGAGGAACGGAAGCGAATACATCCCGCTGAGAGATGGGCTGATCACCACTGCCTGGTCTAGCTTCAGGGCCTCGAAGACAGACTTCAAGAAATTGGCTGGTGCTGGCTCTCCGACAGGAGCTGGAGCAGTAGCCTCTTTGGAACGACCTAATCCTGGACCGCAAGAAACAAGACACCGCACGTCACACATGTTCTGTGGGAAGGATGAATCCTGATTAAATTGGGTGGAGGAATGAGTACAGGGTGGCATTTCAGTGCTAACAAAGCAATGTGGATGCTGGGCCGGGGGGGACGGGACGCACCCTTGCATGCACAAGCAGCACCAAGCCAACAATGAACATGCACCTGGAAGCTCCCATTATGCTCTGTTTCACATTAGGCCTGGAATAACACCAGCTTACAAATTGTGATTTGAGGGGGACTGCCAAACCCTGGTCTCAAAGCACGCTTTGAGGCTGGTTTTGAAACCACAATTGTAACTAACTGTGATTTGCTACTGCTGCCATTTATTTATTTTTCATCACTAGTGTGCATGGCGCTTTATAGAGTCCAAGAGGTCAGGTGTCTGACCCAAAGAGCTTTCAATTTAAAATCTGAAATTGGGGAAACAGAGGGAGAGAAAGCAGGGGGTGAACAGGGAAGCCAATAGCTGGTTGTTTCAGTTATACGTGTTTAGGCTTAGCCACAGGCTCAGTTATAGTGGGGCATGGGAATTAGGACAGGGATGGGGTTGCTGGATTTTGAAAGTAAATACATGCTCATCCTGGATCCAGCTGTTATGTCTGAGTTCAGGCAATGCTGATAAATCACAGTTATGGCCATTGCTGAGACTTCAGAGGACTGGAGAGGATGTTGCTGCAGTAGGGAGATGAAGCTCACCATTGAAAAACAAAAGCAAGTGAGCAGCCCTAAACCTTGGTTTGTCTGTTATACCCAACTAAGCCCAAGCATAGTTGAGGATATTTATCTTTGGTTATGACATCCATGGCTTGGCAAGATATCTGAACTGAGCCAAATGTGTATGATCAGAACCCAAAGGCGCACACACCTGCATCACAATTTTTGCACATGTACTTCCAAACAATGAGTGAGACTTACCACATTGATAAAAAAGCAAAACAAGAACGAGGGCCTGGATGTCAGCATCAGTTTTTTGACCTTGAGGAAGGGCCAGGTTCTTACATTTCAGATTATAACTGCACTGGAGTCGCCCACAGGTGTGGAAGTGATCCCTTCACCTGTCGAGATCCAGACATACCTGGCAGGTCAACAGCCACAGCGCGGTATCCGGCTTCTCCCAACTTAGACAGAGTCTGCAGGTTTAGCCACGTCTCTGATGAGAAACGGATGCCATGAAGCAGCAAGACAGAGAACCGGGGGCTCTGCTGAGCAGGCTGGACCTGCCGGTAGAATAGCGTTTGCCCGCCCACTGTGATGGTGCTCTCGGTCAGTTGCGTGGTGGTAGCAGCCATCACTGCCGAAGAGGGTATTCTGGGAAGCCTGAAAATGAGAGCACCAAATAAAAAGAAGAAATTGGAACAAATAAATCATGGGTTTTTTATGAGAGAGATGACACTACTTTATTTTCTGACTGACAAAGCTGGCACAAAATGGTGTGTGCAGAAGTGCTAACATTTAAAGTGTTTAAAGCCCTAAATGACCCAGGCCACAAATATCTGAAAGGCTGCCTCCTTCTTTGCAAGTTCCTCGGGTGCTAAAATTGGTGGAGGGAGCCCTCTTGGTTGTTCCACTGCCCATAAAAGCTCAGGGTGGCAGCAGCCAAGGAGAGGGCATTCTTTGTGGTGGCCCCTAAGTTGTAGAACTCCCTCTCACAGAGAGGTGAGTGCTTATCTTGGCTTTTGACACCTGAGGCAAAGGATCGTTCATTAGTATTGTAGGAACTGCAGGAGGAAATGCTGGTGGGGCTTTGCCTCCTCTCGCTGCTAAGCCTTTTCTGGTTAAAAACCACATTCTTGATGCTTCTTTCCTCAAACTGGCCACAGGTTTGCAATTGGGGGGCATGTTGAGCCGCATGTGCAGAAAGGTGACAGCTGTATGTGTACTGTGACACCATTGAAAAGCATTGTGTGTAGATGGAGTGGAAGAACCTTCAGATTAACCTGAGCAAGGTTTGCAGAAGCCTGCTCACAAGACCTCATTTGTACAGTTCTTCTCCCTTCAAATCTGGGCCTATTCTAGTGTGCTCTGCAATCCAGTTAATAATCTCCTAGCTCAAGACCTGACAGTTGTGTGAATTCAGAGGAATGCCAACAGCGCCCTTTTATGAGCCAGTGCTGCCATTTCATCTCCTTACAAACTCAGAAAGCAAACAATGCTTTCACCACCTCACCTAGTCCAGCCCACTTCCTCTAGGGGTTCAAAGTATCCTGAGCTCAAGGGGGTAGAAAGGTGGTGTGTGTGTATGGATATAATCAAGCACACAGGAATAATATTAGAGAAATCAAGTGATGTGCATCGTGCTATCCTGTTTGAACCACCAGCACTTATCTTTCTGCAGTGCAAATACTGTGAGAACTGGGGTGTAATCTGCTGTCATATATAATTGTAAAATAATGCAAGAGGCCGGGACACCAAAGTGATTTGAGGCACTGGCAGGACTAAACTATGCAGCCCATTTTCACCATCAGTATTTATCCAGGGGACATTTTAAATAGTGAGAAAGAGCACAAACACCTTTGAGTATCTGTAGATGATGTTCCTTACCTGGGATTAGGGAAGTGGGCGTAGCTTCCAAGCAGCCTTAGTTTCACACACTGATTTTAGCGTTTTGCCAAATGTTATTTCCTGCCAACCTAGCAGTTCAAAAGCACATCAAAGTGCAAGTAGATAAATAGGTACCGCTCCGGCGGGAAGGTAAACGGCGTTTCCGTGCGCTGCTCTGGTTTGCCAGAAGCGGCTTAGTCATGCTGGCCACATGATGGGGAAGCTGTACGCCGGCTCCCTCGGCCAATAAAGCGAGATGAGCGCCGCAACCCCAGAGTAGTCTGCGACTGGACCTAATGGTCAGGGGTCCCTTTACCTTTACCAGATGTTATTAACTCATGTGTGATTATTTACACAAAGGGCATTCACATGGTAAATTCAAAGAGTGTACACTCCCATCGCCCACAAAGACAGATAGTTGAGCTGTATAACTCAAGAAGTGCACACTTGGTTCCACAGAGAGGTAACTTTTGAACAAGTCTATAGGGTGGGGGAGAATTCAAGCGGCCAGGATTCATTTTATGCAACAACATTCTATATGACTTGCAAGCCGCTTGGGAACCCAGCAAGAAGCAAGGTGCTCTGCTCCTTAAACTCGCCCTGCCTGGGTCTTTCCTGCACCTTCTTATGAGTGCATGGCGGGGCGGGGAGAGACAACTTCTGAACTTTGTCCCGTTTCCTGGCAGCTACAGTGGAATGGCCAAGTTACCAGCTCAGAACGGAGGAACAGCTCTTTGAGACGGCGAGGGGACAGGCAGGCAGAAAAGCGAACCCAGCACCTTACCCTCAAGTTGCTCCCTTTCCGAAACAAAGACACTGGAAGCTTCAGGAATGCGCCACTGTCCGTCGTGTCCGATCGCCGAAAGAGTTGATGCGCTCCCCTCGACTTCCGGATCCAAAGGTACCGTCGGAAACCCGACGAAAGAGAGCAACGGGGGCGGAGGCTGGAGGGGAGGGACAAAATGTGGAAATATACAGCATTTCTAAGCAAAGGTTCGCGCGAACACTAGCGACACCTAATGGACACCAGCGAACTCATCTTGACAAGTAATGGCACAACAAGCGATCTTAGACGAGCAGCCTAAACACCGGGAGGTACGCAACACACCTGGGCGTCCATGCGCACGTAGGCTGCACTGCTCAGATCCAATTTTGTCCCTCTCGCGCACTTTCGTCCACATATGCGTGCTTTCCGTTTAAATTTGTCTCAGTGTTTCCCACCCACTTTTGGCGGCCGTGCTTGATGGGTTATATTGGCCGTGTGTGATGTCCTCTTCTCACAGTTAGTACAGTACTGGATACCTGAGGGCCATTAAGGGCATGCATGCAGGTGTTTTCCTGCACGGGGACACTTCTTCTTCCTTATAATTTATCTGGAACAGCGCAACAACAAAATCCCACCAAAGCCAACATTTCAAGCATGCTCCAAGTAGGCAAAACGGCCAATTTTAAAAAAAGAAATAAATAAAAGTGCAAGAGTAGTTTCAAAATTTAAAACACATGCATGTGTATGTCATGCACGGCCACTACATAGAGAGTGAGTGAGCCATTGCCAGTGCAAGGAACAGCCAAGCAGGCGCAGGCGGCTGAGATCTTACCTTTTTCTTCCTTTCTCCTTTTACCTGCAAGGGCTTTGTTTTTGCTTGCAATGCAGCTATTTTGAACAAACGCTGTTCTACATGAGACAGTTGTTGCTGCTGTTTTTACAATACTGGGAGTGTGCCTTTGGCAGCAACCTGTAGAAGTAGGTGCACTGCATCTTTTTCCTTGGGCTGGTGGAAACAAGATGGCTAGGCTGCGTTCAGGACTGAGGAGACAAGAAGATAATTTGAAGTACTTTGGGATTTGTTTTTAAAAAGCACAAGCCCAGACAAACTTGTTGGTTTAAAACATGACTGTGCAGGGAGCATATGCCAGTGGTGGGAAAAGCTGACACTGAGTGGTGCCAGAGACAAATGCTCCGGATTACCTAACCCATAATAAAGACATCCATTCATTTTTACAGCCCTTTCCGGTTGTTCTGTAACTACCTAAGGGAGGGGGAACACTCTAATTAAAAAGCCAGGTACAATAAAAGGGAAATTAAGAGGGAGAAGGAAGCTCTCATGGGAAGTGTAAGTTCAGGAAGTGTAAATTGCCACATAAATGAAGTCGCCCACCTGTGGTTTGAAACAATTAAAGATTTGAAGTGCTAAACTGAAATCAATCCCCCCTCCTTTTTTTTTTTTGAAAAAACAATCAACAGGTACAATATGTTGTGGAGGTGAGGGGGGGATGATTAACAAAATCAACCCTCCTGGCAAACTGGGAATATCCCCTCATTCACCCAAGTTTAGGATATTCCACCATTCTTCAGCAGAGTTTCTTTTTCTATGATAAAAATGAGCGGCTCACATAAATGTAAACTAAGTTTTAATAATAAAGAAAACTAACAAAATAACATGATGAGAGAAACTTCTACCATTCAATTTAGGCCCCCGTGTTTTTCTTATCTTACACAATATGCTTCAGCATCATTTCCAAGCTTTTCTCTGAAACCACAGAGACTAGGAACTTGGTTGTTCTCACATGGGTTTCCAATACAAACCAGTTTGTATTGTATAATAACATCACACACCGTGCATGTATGCATGTGATTTGCTGCAAAAGGCTTGAAATGTGAGAAATACAATACTGTGAGAAAACAATACACTTTTTCATGCGAGTGTAATTTGTAACTGGATCCATGGAAAGCTTGGCAGATTTCGGAACACACATCAGAATGTTTGAAGGGGAAGGCAGAAATGGTGGCTCTGCAATATTTAAGTTGAAATACGGGAACAGCATGGGCAGAGGAAGGACTGAAAAGGTTGGTGGCTTGTCTAGTATCTTCTGCTTGTAAATTAGAATGCTATTGTATCATACGTATGAGTGAATTCATGAAAAATACACATCATACATCACGGTTGGTGAACGTTTACATAATTATAGAGTTCTGTAAAACTGCATTCAACATGTTACATGAACTTTAAATGCTAAAGGTTTTCTCATTATGCTTCTATCTCCTCAAAGTGATGGAAGTATTATATAATTGAGATTTTTCTCCCTTTCTAGTTTGTTTTTCCCCCTGGCAAGTTTTTTTCTACCTTTCACAGCTAGACCACAGGTGGAAATTCAACAAATGCAAACCTGCACTGCTTCTGTTGTCAATGAACCTGGCATTCCAATCACAAGTTGGAATTCTGCAATTCCAATGCAATTCTGGGCTGCATCAATAGGAGTATAGCATCTAGATCAAGGGAAGTAATAGTGCCACTGTATTCTGCTCTGGTCAGACCTCACCTGGAGTACTGTGTCCAGTTCTGGGCACCACAGTTCAAGAAGGACACTGACAAACTGGAACGTGTCCAGAGGAGGGCAACCAAAATGGACAAAGGCCTGGAAACGATGCCTTATGAGGAACGGCTAAGGGAGCTGGGCATGTTTAGCCTGGAGAAGAGGAGGTTAAGGGGTGATATGATAGCCATGTTCAAATATATAAAAGGATGTCACATAGAGGAGAAAGGTTGTTTTCTGCTGCTCCAGAGAAGCGGACACGGAGCAATGGATCCAAACTACAAGAAAGAAGATTCCACCTAAACATTAGGAAGAACTTCCTGACAGTAAGAGCTGTTTGACAGTGGAATTTGCTGCCAAGGAGTGTGGTGGAGTCTCCTTCTTTGGAGGTCTTTAAGCAGAGGCTTGACAACCATATGTCAGGAGTGCTCTGATGGTGTTTCCTGCTTGGCAGGGGGTTGGACTCGATGGCCCTTGTGGTCTCTTCCAACTCTATGATTCTATGATTCTATTCTAGGAAATTGGAGTCTGATAGTCACTGCAAAGGAAGAGAATCATTCCAGTAAAGGAGAAATGTATTTTTGTGCTTTGATTGAATGAGTCGTGTACACTTTTAATGCCTATTAATGTGTTCATTCATGTATTGTATAAGAAAAGCTGGTTTGTTTGTTTGTTTTTGATAACCAGGCCAGGGGATCAGACTTCAGAGATAGCATTGTAAGTTTGGGAGGGGTTAGAAAGGAGAGAGCCTAAATGAGTGCAAATGTTTCTTCTTTTCAGCAGGCCATGTTGTGAAACACATCCTTTTTTAGTGAAACTACAGGTAGATGACCTGAGACCAGAGTGGGGGTTTGGAGATGATTCATCCCTATTGACACCCACCCCTTGCCAGGGAGACCAGGCAACCTGACTGTGGATGGAGAACCACAGAGTGCAGTTTGAGTCAACGGAAAAGAGACATCCAGAGTTGAGCTTTGGGATTTGCACACCAACAGCATTTGGGAGGGAAGGTCTGGTTCTCTTTCTCCTTCCTGAGATATGATCTGGAAGCAGCAAATCTTAGAGTAGGTTTTCTGGAGCTTATCTTAATGGCTAGATAATTATGATGTTTTGGGGGTGGGTGGGAGCAGATTATTTTACACAAAGGCAAAAGAGCATTGTATATTTAAAGCATATTGGTAAAGGTAAAGGGACCCCTGACGATTAGGTCCAGTCGTGACCGACTCTGGGGTTGCGGCGCTCATCTCGCTTTATTGGCAGAGTACAACTTCCGGGTCATGTGGCCAGCATGACTAAGCCGCTTCTGGCGAACCAGAGCAGCGCACGGAAACGCAGTTTACCTTCCCGCCGGAGCGGTACCTATTTATCTACTTGCACTTTGACATGCTTTCGAACCGCTAGGTTGGCATATTACTTCCCACCAAAGAATCCTGGGAACACTTAAGATTATACAACCTTCTAAAATCAGTGTATAATCTTACTCTATAATTATACAATAACAATTTAACAATTCATGGGCAAGTGATTTTGAGTGCTCCAGTGTCTTCTTTCTGGGTGACTTAAGCTGTTTTTTCTTGACGTCCCATTGCAAGTTAACAGAGCTTGCACACCATTTTCCAGAAACTGAAGCATCTTATAATTCCAGGGTTCTTAAATGCTGAGCTTTGGAGCACACAGAACTGCCCCTCCTTGGTGTTCTTCCTGCACACCTTCTTCAGAATGACCTTAGGAGCCAATCCTCAGTGGCCAATTCACCTCCTTTAACCCTGATGAGCGTCTCAATTGCTAAAAAGCACCCCTTTCTTGCTCATTGGGTGGCTTGCTGATGCTGGATGCAGGCACCCTGCTGCAGAAATAATAGCAGATCTTGAACCCCACCATCACAACTGGACCTCAGGTTGTAAGTCGCTTTTACTTTTTGCAAAAAGTACTAACGAATAAGTGCAATTAATAATAAGTCACATTTGACAGTGTCTTTGCACCCAAGGCAGATTTGGGCTGGGGGGGGCACTCACTTGGAGGTTTGGATGCATGACTTGGCACAGCCCAAAGCTACTGTGGGGTACACACGTACACAGACACACACAGAGTTCCTAATTTGCCATCGCGATCTGCGATCATCGTGTATTCATGAGCAGCCATGCATATGAATATGCATAAGGCAAGCAGGGGATCTCCCGCCCTCCGCAGCTGACCAGGCCCCGACCACGCCTCCTGCGTCGGTCCTGCCCGAGACGCCGCGTAGTCCCTCCTCCGGCCGCTAGGTGTAGCCTTCCGCCTGGAGGAGAAGGGCAAGGCACGCAGGCCGACGGCTTCTTCTTCTGCTAGGCCCCGTGGAAGCGGGGCGGGGAGGCTTCGCCGTGGCGCCATTCGCTCCGAGCCAGCCGGGTCGAAGTGTGTCGCAGGGGGCGGGGGAGGAGGCAGGACGCAGCTGCCGCCGAGGCTGCTAAGTGAAGGTACCGTCACGGGCCGGCCGGGCTGTCCTCTGGGCGGGGGAGCGCAGCGCTTGCCGGGCTCGCTCGCTGGCTGCCTGCAAAGCTCGTGGCTGGCAGAGGAGAAGCCTCCGCCGCCGTCGCGCGCAGGGACTGGAGATGCGCGCGGCTCCGTTGGCTGGGGGGGGGCGCGCTCCCTGTAGGGGTTGGGGAGCTCGGACGTGGGGGAGACCAGCCGGCCAGACCCGCCAGGAGAGGGTGGGAGAGAGAGAAGTGGGGGTCAGAGTTGGCTAAGAGACTCTCCCGCCTCCTCTCTGCAAGGTTTTGCATCGAAGGAGGCGAGAAGCCTAGCTTGGTTGTTGCTAAGCGCCGCGCAAACCCTTCTTTGTTTACTTCAGGAATTTTTATTCCTTTTCGTTTTAACTCTGCAGCGGCTTCACCTTAAACGGCAAAAAGCACACTCCTCCATGGCAAAGAACGCCCTCCCTTCTTCCCCAATTCTGCTATACTGTATTTAGTTTATTGGGATTTTGACCAGGCCCCCAAGACCATTGAAAATGTATACCTATTTGTTATCTCTGAGGGAGTTTTCCAAAAGAGGGATGGAGCAGGTGACATTTTGGGGCTCCCTGGTTTTGCTTCCTTCTTCCTTTTTAAATCTATGAGCACCTGTGGCTGCAACTACATGGGAGACTAGTTTGCTGAGTAGAACATCTGGGGGTTCTGGGATGTGGATGTTGGCATGTATACAATAATACAATTGCCATAACAACTGACAACTCAGTTTTGCATCTGTGTTCAGCAAGTGTCCAGTTAGGGTTTCCTCATCGGATGTGCCTGCTTTATGCCCCTGTTTGTGTCACTGAAGGAATTGGAGGAGGGGAAAAAGGGAAGGTGTGTGTGCAAGTGGGAGGTTAAAAAAAAAAAAGGCTTGTAAACAAGGGTGTGTCTTGCTATACTTAACCAGGCAGGAGCAGTGGGAAGCTGTGTGCTTGTCCCGGCAGGAATGGTCTCTGCTTCTTCTTGAGGTTGTTAATGTTTCCTCTTTGCTGAGGTGGATGGCTGGGGCTCAGAGGCACCCAAGAGATAGTAGCGCTATGCTCCTGAAAGACGGTGGAAGAATCCGCCGGGTGCACCTCTCTTCGTCTGTGGCAAATTCGATACAAGAGCTGTTGGAGCAGATAATATCTGAGCGGGATGCTTTAGGTCAAGCCTTGGCTTCTCTCTCAGCTGGACTGACCAGACTGGAGAAACACTTGGAAGAGACGGACCGTCGGGTAGAAGCTCTGGAAACAAAGGTGGTGTCCACACAAAGCTGTGTTGTCAAACACTCCACTCTGATGAGGGAACTGGCGGTAGGGCGCCTGGTGGCCGACCGCAGGCTGGAGAGCCTAGAGAACAGAGTGCGAGCTCGGAACTTAAGGGTCACTGGTGTCCCAGCAGCTGTTGGAGATGTCAACCTCATTCCGTACCTAGAAAATCTGATGCCAGCCGCCTTGGATTTAAATGGGAAAGAGGTTCCCATCTGCATTGAAAGTGCATACCGTCTCCCAGCAAAGCATGCCCACGAGGGTAGTGGCAGTACAGTGCTAATAACTCTCTCAGATGTACGCCATCGGGAGAGGATACTGAACGCACCGTGGGCTTCCCAGACAACAAAGTTCAGCGGACACAAGGTATCCTTCTTTCCTGACCTCAGCCCTGCCACGTACGCCAGGCGGAAGCATTTCGTTGCACTCAAGCAACAGTTCCTGAAGGCAGGAGCTCGGGCTTACGTCTTGAGCCCTGCAAAGTTAAAGGTGGTGCACCAGGGGAAAACCTACATCTTCAAGGACAGCAAATCTGCAGCCCAGCTGCTGGATAAAATCCAACAAGGTAGCTGGTGAAAGGTTATGGTGAATAAGGATAAGTCTTGAAGGATAAATTGAAATCTGAGCCAGGAAGCTATGGCCCTTCTTTCTTATGATTGTGAATTTCACACTAGTGTGCAGCTTTGTTTTGGCTATCTCTGTCCCTTCTTTATTTTGAGTAAAAAGTAGTTAGTAACCGATACAAAGGAATGAAAACTACCTAAGATTTACCATCCCCGCAAGCCTTGTGAGGTATGCAATATCTTGGGATAGCTTCTGTGAAAGTTGTTTATTCCTGTGAAGAAAGGTTGCAGCTTTTGGGACTCTTTAGTGTAGAGAAAAGGCGAGTAGGAGGTGGCATTATAGAAGTATGCATAGCATGGAAAAAGCCAATAGGGAAAAGTTTTCCTCCCTTTTTCATAACACTAGAATTTGTGGAGATCCAGTGAAGCTGGATGTTGAAAGATTCAGGACAGATAAAAGAAAGCACTTCTTCATGCAGTGCATAGTTAAACTACAGAAGTGGTGATGGGTACCAACTCGGAAGGCTTTGAAAGAGGATTAGACAAATTTGTGGAGAAGTCTAGCAGTGGCTACTTTCTATGGTGACTGTGCTGTGCCTCCACAGTTTGAGGCCGTACTGCTTCTGAATACCAGTTGCTGAAAATCAGCAGCATGTTTTGAAACATCTTCGGAATCTGGGGTCCCTTCCCTCTTTTGCCTCCCCCTTATCAAGGTGTGTTCTGTCTCACAAAATGTTGCTGCAATTTTCGTCATCCCTGACTGTTGGTCATTCTGGTTGGGGCTCATGGGAACAGGAATCCCCCACTTCCCTGCCCACTGTTGAGTGAGCTGCACAGGACCTCTTGACCAGGGCTGGGGAACTGAGGGCCCACCAAACGTTAGATTTTTGCGCCTATTTCATTGCCCATTGGTAATAGCATGTAATGATATGATTAAAATGCTATTTTACCAGGGAATATTGATATGACAGTTCACTCACTGACAGCTGCAATATTAGCTGTAACTACTAAATAGAACAAATATCAGTCTGCCTTCCCTGGAGAAAAGGCTCCTAAGAGTGTAGGATATAGTTTATGGTTGAATTAGCTATTATCGTTAGAATTAAGGAAAGGGAGATTTAAGAGGCAATGCGTTTATTGAAAAAATGAGCCTTTTCAATGTCTACTGGAATGCTAAGAGTTTAGGATGATGTACAGCCTTAGGCACTCTAAGGAGAAGCATAAGGATAACTTCGTTTCCTATGGGAACATGTTTCCTATGGGAATAACAGCCTAGTGATAAACAAGCCAACGAATGAGAGTCCATTTAGAGATACCAGCTATTCCATTTGGCTGAGAAGTTTGTATTATTTGTTACATTAGGTATATTGCATTATGCTTGTTGAACATGTGTGTCGTGAGTTAGCAAAATAAATTTTGAAAAAACCTGGGGGGATTTGGAAAAGGTATTGGGAAGAGGAAACAGAGGGACACCTAGCAGGCTCCCTCTGGACGGGGTATGAGAATGGTGGGTTGCAAATGGGGAGAGAGAAAAGAGGATTCAGTTGTCACCTTTTCACTAACAGATCTCCTGTGCATTAATAACTGTTGAGTCGCTGCTGAATTTCTGCATTCATTAGCATAGAAATCCAGTAAACTGGGGAGTGAAACACATTTCTGAATTTTTGCCAGTTGTGTGGCTGATAAAAACACGATAGGCCAGCCTTCTAGACAGACCCTGACCACTGTGCTGGGGAAGAGGCATGGTGCAATATACATTCTTTTTATTAATGGCAGGTTGTCGGTGTCAGTTGCAGGTGTTGGAGAGCTCTCAGTCAAGTTATCATTAGTCCCCTGCCTCTTAGTACGGGCCCAACCTTCTCATTGTTTCAAGCTGCTCCTGTACTTCTTTCCATTGTTACTGTGTGCTCATCTGCCATGGCGTGAACAAGCAGGCAGTGGTTTACCCTGCCCTGTGTAGGTGAGGAGCACGAGTGCAGAGCTCTTGGTTGGGGCCCATTAAAAGTGTGGCCCTTGTGGCCCATGCCAGCCCACCTTTTTTCTTTGCCTGGTGTAAAATCAGCAGGGCAGCCCTTCTGAGTGCCAGGGCAAACAGTGAGGGAGTGCCATTGTGCTCATGCCCAGGTTGTGGGCTTACCAGTGGCATCTAGTTGGCCACTGCAGCAAATGGGACCCAGCAGAGCTCTTCCTGGAGGATGTACTGAAAATGTGTAGAAGCAGGCTGAAGCATTAGTAGAACTTAATTGTTCCTAAGCTGCTTGGGCAATGGCAACTTTTGGCCTCAGCCTACCCAGCTCCAGCAGGTATCGTAAAGACTTGGAGAATACCACTGATGCAGGGACAAACTTGAAGTAGCTAATGTTGAGCAAGATGAGTTGGGACATCTTGGGTTCTCTGAACCTCTCAGCAAAAGGACTAGGTTTCTGTGGTACAAAATCAGAAGAGGTTTTGGGGATATACGGTTCCCACTACCCAGTGGGATCATTTTATTATTTACTTATTTGGAGTATGCATGCTGTTGCAGAGAAGGCCACATGCCCAAAGAGAGGCTACTCTGGATACAGCCTCCTTAATTTTTCCTGAGCCTTTCCCCATTGTACTCCTGCAATTTGAGTTGCTGTATAGAGTTCACCTGTTTCCTTGCCCGTGTTCAAATTCTCTGATCCTAGTGGTTCTCTTCCTTCCTTTCTGTCTCAAACTCTTTCAGAAAAGATGACTATGGCTTTGATCCGCAACAGGCTGGGGCTGCTGGTCTTAGGAGTCCTTGTCACCTTCGTCCTCTACCTGTTGCTGCCGGCAATCCAGCATGAGAGATTCACATCCTCAGTAGACATCCCCAAGCCACGGGCTATGGAGGAAGAAATGAATAAGGGTCAAGGCATGGGCAACATCACCATCTTGACAGGGACAGTCCTGCAAAATCCCTCTGTTTTCTTTAGAGAAGCTGTGCAGGTACAGAAAGATGGGCCACCCTTCACTGAAAGGTAAGCCCCCCCCCCAAACTCTGACTGTAATGAGATAAAATGGCCCCTGTCGCCTTAAATAATAAGTTCCATGGCAACCTGTCCATACTAACAGTTTGCAACTGCATCAGCTTAGGTTATGATTCTAGTAGTTTGTCCTCATGCAATAATCAGACTACTAGAGACAAAACAAATTTTGACAAATTGTTCTTCCTTTGATCCAGCAGTGCATTCTGTGCCTCTGCAGATACGCAAGTGCTTGTTGACTAAACCAAGATGGTTGTTATCCAAAGCATCTTTGAATTAAAACTATCCTGGTAGCTGTACTTTTGCTGCTAAAAATGATCCTTCAGCACTTGGGAGAATACATTTTGGCTTTTCAGTTACTTTTCCACTCAGAGGTGCCAAAAGATGACTGTTACGATGGTGAAGTATCCAGATCTAGACTTTACCTCTGGATCAGCTGTTTCACAGATCTTTTTGTTCTTTCCAGCAAAGTGCAGAAATGTTCAACATAGCAATAGCCTGCTGAGTCTTGCTGGAGCTGAAATTTTCCTCCTATGTTTGTTGTGCTAACCTATTGGACTTTTCAGGCGGTAGCTTTATTGTGCAAGTCCTACTATGTTATTGCAGAAGATCCAAACACCTTTTTCCTCAGCTAGCACATTTGTTGTAAAGAATCTCATTTTCCCAGCTGTCAAGCACAATATTTCGGCACTAAAGAGATGATAGATAAGATAGATAGATAGATAGATAGATAGATAGATAGATGATAGATAGATACTGTATATACTTGAGTATAAGCCAACTTTTCCAGCACATTTTTTATGCTGAAAAAGCCCCCCATGGCTTATACTCGAGTGAGGCGGGTAGCAGTGGCGGAGGGATGAGCGGCCCAAAAGGAGCCCTTTCTCGCCACTGGTCCCGCTGCCGCCGCCGCCCTTGTCAGACCCAAAGCAACTAGATAATTTTATGTAAAGCTGCCAGTTCCCAAAGTTTTGTAAACTATTGCCTCAGATGAGGAAATTCTTTCTCTTTCCAATATTTCACTAACAAAATCCTTGCTGTTAGTCATATAATGTAATAATTTCTCACTTTCTTTGACATGAGTTCTTATTGGTGAGTGCTGGTGACATCTATGGTAATGATCTGCAATCCTCATTCCCAGTAATCACACCTATAAAATATTTTACTTTCATTTTTCTGTGTTGGAGAACCCGAGTACTGTTTACTATGCCACTGTATCTTAAATATGTGTATAGCCTTTGCTGCAGTCCTGTGTTACTCTCTTCCTCATTTACATTTAATTCTAGGCTGTGTGCAGCTCACAAGCACTGGAGTGTGTATATGCCCTCCCCTTCAGAAAATCTGTACTGCTTTCCCACCCCCATCCCGGCTATCATTACTTCTGTATTTGTGGTTTGTTTCTTCATTTGCAAATAGACTATACACTGTGTTTTCTTTCCCAGGTTGGCAGTGATCTTCCTGCATGGTCAGTCCTTCAATTCCAAAAAATGGGAAGAATTGGGGACACTAGCTTTACTTTCTGAGAATGGATATCGTGCAATAGCCATTGATTTGCCTGGTGAGAATAAGCTGCACTTACTGTGTTCACTGAACTACTCCCACATAACTGGGGCAGGGGTAAAGGTTTGGCGTGTATGGGTGTTAGGGGAGAGGTATCTCGGGTTACAAATGCTTCAGATTACAAACTCCGCTAACCTGAAAGTAGTACCTCGGGTTGCAAACTTTGCCCCAGGATGAGAATGGAAATTGCGCGCCACCAACGAGAGGCCTCATTAGCAAAAGAACGCCTCATGTTAAGAACAGTTTCAGGTTAAGAACGGACCTCCAGAATGAATTAAGTTTGTAACACGAGGTATCGCTGTACCTCATGGGGGGGACGTGACGTGCTTCTCTTGGGGTAGTTTGTCTTTCTTTGGTCCCCACCCCCTACTCAGCTCTCAGCTGAGGCTCCTAGAAGCTGTCAGCATGCAACAGCAGCCGCAGCCCAGGAGCAGCTTTGATTGGCCATCTAACCAGGTGAGGGTAGCTGATGGGTCTCAAACCCTCAGTGAGTTTGGGACTTTCCCTCCATACAAAGACAAGCTTTGGCAGATTGAGCAGATGAAACCAATAGTGGGTCCAACAGTCAAGAAGGCAGTTTCTGCTCATGATGTAGAGGAAGTGAGGGGCAGACTGGGCTAGTCAGTCTGGGAAGGTAGCCCTTCTTGGACAAGGAAAACTATGGTCCTAAACCTTTTCTGTTTTGTGGGATATCTTCTGGAGAAGAAAAGGCTGAGGAGTAAATCCCTAATGGTGTCTTGTGCGCCTCATTCCGGCAACTCCTGCAGCCAGGCTGGTGCCAAATGTAGTGCTGTGCTGTCCTTTGGACCACGTCAGCGAGGCCGAGAGGAGGGTCTTGTTGTCTGGGCAGCCCAAGACCTTCACACACACTTCCCAGGTTTGCACCCTGGGGAGGTTACTTTGGTGCTGCTAATGCAGTGGTTTGACTTCACCCCAGAGGCACACTTCATTGTCTCTCAAGGCAAATGGATGCCAACAACAACAACAACAACTGGTAAAGCAGTGGTGGCCAAACTTGGGACTACAACTCCCATCATCCCTAGCTAACAGGACCAGTGGCCTGGGATGATGGGAATTGTAGTCCCAAAACAGCTGGCGGGCCAAGTTTGGCCACCAGTGTTGTAAAGGGATCCTTAACTCCTTCACAACATGAATGCCACAGAAATAAAGGACCTGCCAAAATCCCTGTCCCATCAATCACATTGGGGGAAAAGTGACTGAAGAGTACTGTACAAAGTCAGGCAGTTTTCTTGAGTTCCCCAGCTATTAGACTATAACTCACATCATTCCCAGACAGCTTAGCCCAATGGCCATGAATAAGCCAGTTATACTGCTGGCTGGCAAATGACCATCTAGGAGATCTTCCATGAGGCCACCAGATTCCATTGATGCTTTCAGTGTTCTTTGATCTTAGGACCCTAGATGCTGTTGGACTACAGCTCCCATCATTTCAGGGCGCTGTAAGGTCTGTGACGAGTGAGACAAGGGAAAACAGCACTGCCCATCTTTCTTGGATATATTCCTCTTTCAGGCAACACTGTTCACTAGAGGGCAATGCTAGGTCCCTGCTCTGGGATTCTTTGTCATAGTTACTCATTGCCTTGGAGATGTGACAGAACTAGCCTAGATAAGTTTGGCTTGCATTAGAGCACAAGGTGACTGCTAATTAGCAGTAAGCAGTGACCTATGAGTTGAAGGTGCTTTTTACTTAGTGGTGTAAATTTTAGATCGCTGCACCTTCTCCAAAGGAAGCCAGAAGTAATTGCTAGTAAGTTCAGGTTGAAAATTAGTTGGTTTAGCAGCAAAGCCATATAGTTATCTCTCCTTGAATGTTCAGCTTCCTTGAGTCTTCATTTCATAGGAGCGAAACTCAGCTCTGCATTTTGCATCAAACCTCAGTGCTAGTGGAGTGATTTCTCTCCCCACCCCCACCCCACACACTTAATGCTGGTTCAGGTTCTTTAAATGACAATGATGCTTAGCATTCATAATCACTGCATTTTTGAGAGAAGGAATCAAATATGTTGGTAATTCCTACAATAGCACTGTAAGGTAATTCAATAATATTGCTCCCATAATACTGTGAGGCTGTGACTTGCAGGACACCACCTTATAGATTACTTGGTTGATTTGAAATGGGAGGCGCTTGGCTCATGGCTCACCCTCTTAACCACTAAGTAACTAAAGAAAACACCACTGGCAAAGATCAATTAACTCTGTTTTCAACCTTCCTGAGACCCTGATTGTCCACAGGATTGGACAGAGGAAAACCATCCTATTGAGGAAAGAACCTAGATCTGTGCGCTTAACAAAGTGACGACAGTGGCCTGAGCTTGTGCAAGGCATAGTTTTCTTCACTTTGGGCAATGGGGATCGGTTGGTAAAGTTAGTAGCTGGAATCAAGTCTCATGTTTTTCCACCAGTGCATGTTGATTGTTGCCCTTGTGTGTCCTGGCTGTCTAATTACCCCAGTTCCTTCTGTTTCTCAACAGGCTATGGGGAGTCCCCAAGCTCCAGCACTGTTGAGACAGCACAAGGCCGTGTTGCTTTCCTGCAGCAAGTCTTCAAGGAGTTGGGACTCCAGCAGCCTGTTTTGATAAGCTCTTCCATGAGTGGTCGCTATTCTATTCCGTTCCTTCTGGCTAGTGGGGAGCAGCTGAAGGGCTTTGTGCCCATTGCACCTGTAGGCACCAAGGACTTCACTTCTCAGCAGTATCAGCAGGTCAAGGTAAGAGAGAGGGAGCTGTGTCATGGTGTCCCTTCTAATGTTGTGGCCTGGAGCTCATTTGATAAGGATATCATGGGGGCAAGTCTTAGCACACGATTCTAGCGGTGGAGCGGAAAACGTGAACGTCAGCCTAGTCTTCGTTCACAAGTTCATCTCTCATGCTTTGAAGGGAACCTGTGTAAAACCAATAATGTGTACACACAGCAGGTAGAGAATTTGGCATAACATCTGGCATCCCAGAGAAGTTGACCTTCATTGTTTAGAAGGAAGCTTTAGGCCTGCTTGACTTTTTTTGCGGGGGGGGGGGGGGCAGGGAATACATACTGGATTAAGGGTAAGAAATTTCAGGAAAATAACAGAGTTCAGTAACTTTGAACAGCTTCCAGGCTTTTCTCCCTCCTTGGGTTTTAGTTAACCATTTTTACTCAGAGTAGATCCATTGAAACCAATGCTTATGACTAACTATTATTTTTAAAGGTTCTTCTCTGAGTAAAAGTTAGTTTAATACAGCCTCTTGTCTCTGTTCCTGGTTAGTCATCTTTCCCACCATTCCATTCTGTCTCTGCTTTTTGCTGCCTCAGTATTAACTCTTCCGTAGAGTGGTACCTCGGGTTAAGAACTTAGTTTGTTCCGGAGGTCCGTTCTTAACCTGAAGCACCACTTTAGCTAATGGGGCCTCCTGCTGCTGCCGCACCACCGGGGCATGATTTCTGTTCTCATCCTGAAGCAAAGTTCTTAACCCGAGGTACTATTTCTGGGTTAGCGGAGTCTGTAAGCTGAAGCGTATGTAACCTGAAGTGTACATAACCTGAGGTACCACTGTATATGGAAACAGTTTCTCTAGGTATGGAAATGTATGCTCTCTTGTTTCATCCACCTGATTCTGGGTGCAACGCTTTTGCAGAGCAGAAGGTGCACAGGACTCCACCCAGATTACAATGAGAACAGGGCTCTTCTCTCAGTTGCACTGGCCTACCTACTCCTTACAGCAAGAGGCAGCCACTGTGGTTCCCATCAGGTGTTGCAGACAACATTCCTGACCACTGGCCGTGCTGACTGGGGCTTATGGGAGATGTTGTCCACAGCATCTGAAGGGCATCTCATTTGCTACTCTTGTACATCTTTCTTCTGTGCCAACACGTTTTGTACATTTAGTCCCTTTAGTCAGTTACAAATAAAGCCTTTTACAAAACAAGTCGCTCCTCACATGAGCGTGCAGTCATGTAAGTTTGTAATAATGTATTCCTTCGGGAGATACTTGGTTCCCAACATCCTCTTCTGCCTGAAGGTCTCTAGGTAGACTTTCTTCTTTGCATCTTGGCAACAGGCACACTTGTTGAATCAGATTTATTTGGTGTACATTGAAATGCATAATTAGGAAGGAGATGTGGAGCTTTGCAAAAGTGAAGTGATGAATCACAAAAGAAAGAAGCTGGTGGAAATAAGCCCTGTGGCCAGTCGCTTGGCCATTGTGTTAGTCCAGATGATGTGTACCCCATGGTATTTAGCTGACCATATAGGACAGTAGTGCACCAAACACTGGCTGTCCTATCTCAATTAACTCATATATAAAAGGTACCCCTGCCCGTACGGGCCAGTCATGTCCGACTCTAGGGTTGTGCGCTCATCTCACTTAAGAGGCCAGGAGCCAGCGCTGTCCGCAGACACTTCCAGGTCACGTGGCCAGCGTGACGAAGTTGCTCTGGCAAGCCAGCACCAGCGCAGCACACAGAAACGCCGTTTACCTTCCCACTATAAAGCGGTCCCTATTTATCTACTTGCACTTAAGGGTGCTTTCGAACTGCTAGGTGGGCAGGAGCTGGGACCGAAAGACGGGAACTCACCCTGCCGCAGGGATTCGAACCGCCGACCATATGATCGGCAAGTCCTAGGCACTGAGGTTTTACCCACAGCGCCACCCGCGTCCCTAACTCATATATATATATATATATATATATATATATATATATATATGGCTTTCTATATCTGAATATTGTATGAGGTGCTGCTTTATGGAAACCCAGTCAGGTGGACGGGCTATTGTTGTTGTTGTTGTTGTTGTTGTTGTTGTTGTTGTTGTTGTAAGGTAAGAATCAAGGGGGAAGAGTACATCTGTAATTGTAAATCCCAATCTCAAACTTCCTACCAAGATGATGATCGGCCCCTATAACCTTTTCACTGTCAGCTAAAATGTATATTATAAGGGTGCATAGTCTTATAGTAGTTTTCAATCTGTTGCTCCTTAATGTTCTGATTTATGTGTGCTTTTGTATGTCATCTTGAGCGCTTGCTTTGGCTGGAAAGGAAGCCCAGAAATGTTACAAATACATTCCCAGCAGAGCTTTCAAAGAAGCACCCACAAGTGCCCATACATAAAAGTATGGCATTTCCTCATCCGCAGTGCTCCAGGGATTGTACTTCCCATGCTCACTTCCACCAGGCCCTTTGGAACATTACTGACGTGTTAATGTTTTGATCTTTCTAGATTCCAACGTTGATTATCTATGGAGAGCGTGATACTGGCTTGGGCACTCAGTCTCTTCAGAGCCTTCAACAGATTCCCAAATCCAGAGTTGTCATGCTCCTTGGAGCTGGCCATGCCTGTTACCTTGATAAGCCTCAGGAGTTCCACAAAGCACTCCTGAACTTCCTCGGTGAGCTGAAGTGATTCTGTATATCTGCCCTGCCCTGCCGATCTCTTCCTGGGAAAGAATTAAGACTGAACCTTTGCCATGTCGCTGGGGTGCTGTGTGTTTGAATCTGTTTCTCCATATTTAAAAGGGCTTTAGGACTTGCTGACTGTTGACAGGGAATTGCTTCTCCCTGCTTGCTCTTGAGGCTGCTTTTGTTACGACTGCTCCAGACTTGACTGTCTGAATCCTGCAGAAATACTGGAACAAGGCTACATGGAGCAGAGTGACACCGTTTTCAAGCTATTTGTTGTGACTATGCCTGGAGAACTTGATCTGCACATCGCTGTCAGCCTCTCGCCCCATTTTTAAGAACTGATCCCTCTGGACAATGATGCAACTTCAGCACCAGTTTCTTCTTTCAGGAGCACAAGCAGCCCATGTTACATCGAGGCCGCACTTCTCCATCATCAGCTGACTACTTCAACTGGTGTGTACACTCCTGTTTTAAGGATTGAGTGTTTTCTACGTGTATGTTGTTTTACTGCTCTCCTCTTTCTTGGAAGGGATCTCCTCAAACTTGCCCATCGGTGGAAGGCAACTAAGTGGGCTGCCGTGCTGAATTGTGGCACCCCAATAAGATGAAGAGAGTGTGTGTCCTTGTTTGGAAGATCTGAACAGGAACAAACCACAGCAAACACTAATATATATGAAATTGGCCAGGAGGCCTTTGAGGGACTTGGGGGAATTCTTTTTCTTTCTTTTTTTTCTTTTTCTCCTTCTTTTCTTTTCTTTGGAAAAGCACTATGTTTAAATGTCTGTTCCATTTAACCTTTGGTGATAATTGTGATGCCTTGGGAACCCAGCTGTAACAAGTTGGCTGGTTGTGGGTGATTTTGTTTTGTTAGTGTTACATAGATGATCACCCAAGAAAGAGGAGGTGCGGGATAGAGGGGGAATGTAGCCCATATGTCAGGGTTGTGGCTGATTGCTTCTATTTGGTGTCATAAGCTGTTTAGGGATACTTTTTTTTAGTGTTGCACAACTGCTAAGGGTCAATAAATAATTTGTACAGATCTTGTTGGGTGTATGTGTACACACACATGCTAGGAAGAGACTGGGTGGAGCAGGAAAGCCTTGCCTTGAAGTAGCATACAGTCATACCTTGGGTTGTGAACGTGATCCGTGCAGGAGGCATGTTCACAACCCGCAGCGTGTGTGACGCGATTCGGCACTTCTGTGCATGCACATGACGTCATTTTGTGTTTCTGCGCATGCGCGAGCGCCAAAACCCGGAAGTAACCCGTTCTGGTACTTCTGGGTTTGGCACGGTCCGCAACCTGAAAACGCGCAACCTGCAGCGTTTGCAACCCAAGGAACAGCTGTACATGGTTATTTGCTAGTTCTCATAGAAGATGGAAATTTCCCCTATAAATTTCTGTGTGTTGGGGTCAGCTTACTCTCTGCTCATTCATGTGAGCAAATGTAGCTTGATCTATTCTTAGCTGATAACAGGATCCCTCCCCCTCCAACTCAGAGGATGCTCAACCTCTGAAGACTTTTCCAAATTAAGACTAAGAGGCCTCGCTGTTGCCAAAGTCTTCAAAGCACCTACTACAAAGGAGCCACTGCCTTTGGCTTTATGATGCCTCACAAATTAAAAGCCTGATAAAAGCTCTTGGGCATATTTGTGATACTACTACAACACAACTACTAAGCATGCCCGGCCCCCACTCTAAGAAGACTTCACATGCCTTTTTAAAGCAACATCCCACCTCAAGTATTGTAAACTTGCACTAAACATTAATAAATTCCCCTCAAAATATGTTCAGGTGATTGCCATCCTAATTCCTTTGCACACCGAGCTGTTCAGGTTGCATTTATTTTAACTACTGAGACGAATGAAATAAAAGGTTCTCCTTTGAGATTAAAGCAATTTAGTTGCCTACTAAGACACAGCAAACGTATGTTCAGACATCTGTGAGTAGAATATCCTCAGTGGGGTCTAAGAGTTTTGTGGATGACGTGTCACGGTGCAGACTGTGAGTGGTTTGAAAGCTAACAGTACAAAGTAGTAGGTAGCTGTTCTTTATAGAGCAAAGGATAGATCTGTCTGGCGAGTTTCTGCTTTGAAAACTAAATTCCATTGCTGAGCCCCTGCGAAGAAGGGACACTACAGAGATAGTTCTTGCTAACTTTCAGGTCTAAGTACTGGTGTTAGTTTAGCATGGTGTCTATCCTATCCTAGTTCTTTAAGAGCCAATGGCCTGTCTTTGGGTCTCTCATTCATCTAGCACCTTCATGCGTTTCCAGCTGACTCCTACTCGCCTTTTATGGGTGACTATTTCTGGTTGTGGTACAAGTACTCATACTTGAAAAGAGATACTGATGGAGTGAATGTGCTGCACATTAGGATTGGATCTGCCTCACAGCCTCACTGGAAGTGGTGTGCTCGTTGAGGGATGGTGAAATTATAATTTACTGTGAGTAAAATGGACTGTTACTTAATGGCTCTAGGACTTCTTATTTGCAAAATGACATGGATGGGAATTGTCTTCTGTACTTTGGCTCTTACTCATAGAGCCAGCCTAGAACTGGAAAGAATGCCAAGATTCAAAGGAGCACGGAGGGGGGCAGGGTTAAATGGCACCAGATGCTCAAGATAATTATTAAAATGCTAGTTAGGCAACAGTGCACAGGATACAAAGTCCAACACTTCATTTTCTTTCCTGCACATTTGATCACTATTTTACCAAGCCAGATTCCAGTTAGGAACATGGAATGCTAGGAGCAAAATAATGGATAGAGTGCCTGCTTTGGATATTACATGACAATATGTTTGCTGTATAAAATCAGTGCTTTTACATGATGGTGTGTATTTGACAACATACAATGAATGCAAACTGTAGCCAGTTACAGCTCATTGCCATGACATATGTTTACTTCATGCTTTTCGGTGTTTATTGCTGCAGGCACAGTAAAATCTGGAGCTGGAAGCACATCCCAGTGGATATGCAGTATGAATACACATGCCGACCAGCTCCACTGGCCAATTGTGTATCTCCTGCACACGTGCAAATCTGTGTATCTGCTACAAAAATATGAATTGGTCCTTAAAAACATGGCCCTTTTAGTATGTAACAGAAAAAGTATAAATAGCCCAAGAGTATACAAGAGGTGTAAATGTACCCCTTCCCTACCTCCCTTTTAAGCTTCATTTTATAACTTAATTTTTTTAGAAATTTAGAACACAACCCTTGCATAAATGGGGAGATTCCTGTAATAAATGATGTTCCTAGGATTCTTTAGGAGAAGCCATAACAGTTCACTGTTATAAAACCAACAAATACATTTCAAGAATAGTCCTAAAAGTTATTAGCATCCAAACTGGTTTTCAGAGTAATTCTCTTCTACTCTCAAGCTTTAAGCCATTCCTCCTTCTTTGAGTTGTTGGCCAGGAGTAATATATGAGCTAAAATCCAGATGATATTTCCAGGGAAGGATTCTCACTCAGAAGTGGGGTTGTTGGTAGAGAAGGCTCCAACATGCTCCTTGAGTCCTCAGCCAGTCTGCTGCTGCAGCTCTTCATCGTTCACCTAGATGGAAAATGCTTCAGGCTGCCCCCTTCTGCCCCCTGGATCTTCTGAGTAAGTATCCTAAGTGAACTGTACACCTACAAAAGGCAGCAGCAAAGCCTTGCTGGAGGAAGAGGGTGGCTAGTCCTGAGAGTCTCAAACAGTGTTACAAGATTCCTGCCCCTGGCTCTCAGGAACCCTAAATAGGAGCACACTCCTGTTAGGAGCTGGGGATATGTACTATTATAGTTTACTGACTCGACTGGAACAGTCATCACATTGATAGATCAAGTATCTTCACTATGCAGATGGTTTGCATATACTAACATTGATTTTAGTCAGCCACGTAAGGAACCAACTGAAACTCTTAACTTTTAACAACTGCTTTCATAAATTGGGATAGAAGCTTAGTGTTACTTAACTTTTGCCATCCTGCCTACATCAGGTTCAATAATATGCAGAGACTTCAATGCCTGCAAATGGGACATGAGCCCATATTCTCTTTGTGATTAACATACCAAACAAACATCTCTGTTATTTTGGCAACCAACAAAAACTGGAAAGAGATGGCCCTGCCTAAAACTATTTTATACTTGTTATAGTCCTCTTCTTTCCATTGCTACTTCCTTCTCTTCAAGGCATTGCTCTTAACTAGTTCAGCATGTAACAAAGAGGAGCTGCTGAAGATAAACTTATTCAGTGGCTTACAATAGTGCAATGTGTAAAAATGAAGTAGGAGTAATTGCTCAAGGGAGCTTTGACCCTGAGCAGGGAAGATAATGGTGTATTTGAATCTGAATGACAATAAGCCTTGAGTAAGGTTTTTAACATTTGAGGTGTTACTGTTCTCAATGGAAATCTGATAGAAGATAATACTACACATAAAAGAAGCACATTGACCCTCAGAGGAATGAAAAACATAGTGTCACATTGCATATAACCTGGCTATTGAATCTGTAAATGGCTAGTTAAGAGCTAGTTAAGTGGGATCACCATTTTTATTCAGGCTTCTGAAAGAAGTGTATATGCTTGCAATCAGTGGGAAACACCTGCCTTTTCTACACCAGTAGCTTGCAATGCCAGCATAGATGTGCTACATAGGATGGGTTAGAATGCATTTCTTTATCAACAGATAAAATACTATTTTTGTTCTTGCTATGCCTGCTGCACCCAGCACTAAAAATCTTATGCTCTGTGGATATGCGATATTTGTCAGATTGGATTTGCTACATATTCTTTGTTCTACCTGGTGTTTCACGCACCCTGAACAACATGAAATGAGTGAGAATTGCAAGTAGCTGTACCCTTCCAGAGAAATAGAACTTTTAAGAGGCCTGCGCAGACCCACCCACCCAATGGAACTGGAAGTTGGGCGCTGTGTGAACATGACTCTTTAGAACAAACACTCAGTCTTGCACACAGCGAGTATGGGATGACACTTAAAATTCAGAGCATGGCACAGCAAGTGCTGCAGTACTGAGTGAGGACAGTGACCTCAAGAGGTTCTGGGAAACACAACATGCAACCATAATGAATTTGGGAAGCTGCCTGAGAACTTAGGGTAATAGGATATGCACTGTCATAGCTATAGTGCCATCAAAGGACTTCGGCTGTGCAACATTCATTTGAAGATCTACTGAAGATCTGCAAGGACCTCTGCCCTTCCTGGCTGATTAAAACCATGGTGTGGAAAGTCAGGTCCAGGGTGTTACAAATGCATCATTGAAGGATGTGGTGGGGCCAAGCACACTTAAAGAGGCAGTGTTACAGCCACTGCTTTAAAAGTCATCCTGGAGCCAGTGATATGTGATGACTACTAGCCAGGTGCCAAAAACCTTTTTGAGAGGAAGGTGGTGGCAGAACAACCACAAGTGTTGCTGGATGACACTGGTTATCTAGATCAACTTCAATCTGAGTTTAGATCTGGTTTCGGGACTGCGTAGGCCTTGATCACCCCAATAGATGATTTGTATTAGGAGGCGGACAAGAAGTACAACCTTCTCAGTAGCTTTCGATACCATTGACAATGGTATCCTCTGATTGTGGGATGCGTATCGGAGGCACTGTTCTACAGTGGTTCTATTCCTGCCTGCACAGTCAAGTGCAGACAGTACCATTTGGAGAGTGCTCTTCAGCTCCTTGACACCTGTGCTATGGTATTCCACAAGGCACTGTGTTGTCCCCACGACTGCTTAACATTTATTTGAAGCTGTTTGGAGTGGTCATTAACAATTTTGGAGCACAGTGCCATAGGGATGCTGATGACATGCAGCTCTATTTGTCCATAACATCTGAATCAGGAGAGCCTGTGCAAGCCCTGGACTAGTGTCTTAATGCAGTGGTGGACTGGATGAGGGCCCTGAAAAGACATATGGGGAGGTAGTTCCTATGTCCAGAAGATAGGCCAGCTGCCTGTTGTGGATGGGGTTGCATCCCACCCCAAAGGAGCAGGTGTATATCTTGGAGGTACTCATAGATACATTCAAGTGACCTCTGTGGCTAGGAGTACACTTTGCCAGTTTCATCTGGTTCACCAGCTGCAGCCATATGAGAAACACGAGAACATGAGAAAATCCAGACTGAGGGAGAGGAAAGTGCGGAAAGGAAGTGTTTTAGAGAAAAACATTATATGGACAACCCATAATTAATGAAGGTACAGGAATCTTAACTATCCATGTTAAACAACAGTATGGATGAGCCCAGAGTCTAGGCACCAATATTCCCTTCCTGCTGATTATCTCTATGGTACAGGCAATGGTTGAAAGAACAAGGAGTACAGGAGGGCTTGCAGATTGACTGGGGTAACTGAAAGGAAGATGTGTCTAGTGCAGACATTTTGGCCATTTTAAGTGCACCAATCTCTGCTTCGTAAAGTTCAATTTATAAATAATTTAGGAGAGAGTGTTGAAGTGTCACAAGGAATTACATCTCAAAGGGTTATGTACTGTGAAAACCATTATGCATTAAATATATGCAGTAGGAGTTTATTGTGGGTTGTTGTACTCAATAAGGAAAAGAAGGCTTTCAACCTGCCTTCCAGGGATATAAAAATTGCATCTGGAAATATATGCAGCAATACTTTCCTTTTTCTGAAGTGTTACTACTGTAAAATTGGCTATACACAGATGAGAAGGTAGTTGATGTAGTGGCTAAAAATGTGGGCTGTGAGCCAGGAAGTTCTCAATTAAAATGTAGCATCAAAATGTAGCATCAACCATGAGTTGGCTAGATTTTATTACATTTGGCAAGCCAGTTAATAGCCCCTCAACCTTCATTTGCAATCAGGCAAAGTATGCTCTGAAGGAGGAGGATTTGGACAAAGAGGTTTAAGGGGACCAGTGCTTAAAGTCCCTTAATGATCAGTGACCACCCACACCTTTTTAAAGGGGAAATTACAGGTAAAACGTTTGGAAAAGCTATGATGGTTTATTTTTAAGCCACCATCCTCTGTCCCAGCAAGGATGATGTTATCTAGGTCTCTGTGTGTAAAGCAACAAAGAACCCAGTTTGAATCTGACTGAGAGCCTAATACATAGGACACGTAGTCATGTATTTAAACAAGCATGCCTACTGACTCCACACGATTTAACCCCCCCCCCAAAAAAAATCATGGGAACTGTAGTTTATCCCTCACAGAGCTATAGTTTACAGCACCCTTAACAAAAACTATTCAGTAGAAAAAGCAGTACGGGCCCACTTCTGGATTGGAGTTTTGTATCAGTTTTTGTGTGTGTGCTGAAAACTGCTACTTCCTGGCTGCTTACCTCCAAAAGTTCTGTTTATTGCAAACAACACCGCCAGGGGCAAATAGAAGTGGATGCTTTTCAGGAGAAAACCATGAGCCTGGGGCTCCTGCTACCTCAGCATAACTAATTGTGTTTATTTAAACATATGTCACATGTAGCTGGGATTGAGACAGAAAGGAGAGTTGTAGTTTAGAGCTCTGGTAGGTACCATTTGGGGATGCTCTTTGGGTAGTGATGTAAGAGCATGGCTGGCTGGGGCAACCCAGCTGGATAGGCAGGTTATAAATAATAAAATTATTATTGTTGTTTAGTAAGACTATTATGCTATCTGCCTTCACCCATCTTTAGCTTGCTAATGAACTCACATGTGACAAAAATGCTGTAGGTTTCCAGTGATTTCTCCTTCCAAAGAAATCCAGGTTCAGGTGAGTGCTGCCCTTGGAACTACTTGCCACTTGGTGCCAAACAATACTAATTTATAGGCATCTGTAAGGTTTTACAACAAAGGTAACGTGTGAAGCACTTTGAATGCTCTGAAGTACTAGACAACATGATAAGCGTTAATTTAAGGATAATGGCTTAATTTCATTATCACTACACCACTCGTCTGACCCTGTGTTTCTGAGCCTTAATTTTAAACTCCATATTTCTACATATTACTAATCAAACTGCATATTAAAAACTCAATATAGGATATTCAGTAAACAGGCTGAGAGCTATGGCAGGTGAAGTGAGTATAAAAATATGCTGCTGTGTTAGTATTCTGCCTCCTGGTTAAGCCTAAACTTGAACCCTGCCCCTTTTCTTTTTGGAAGGGGCAGGAGTTAAATACAGCATAAAGAAAGTGATTACCGGTAACTGAAACTTCCAAATATTTATGCAGAAGTAAGTCCCGCTGGCTTTTAACAGAACTTACTTCCCCCAAAGGACTTGCGCCCTTAGTCACGAGCTAGAACTTTTCTCAGCAAAAGCTATCCAAATGTCTGGTGGGAGTAATCCAATATCCTTTCTTCTGCACCAGGGGCGCATTTTAGGAGCCCTCAGATTGTAGGAAATGTTCTGAAAAGGACAATAGATTGATGGGCTCCCAAAGATTCATAGGAGCCAAATAAAATGAGGGGACTAGGGTCCCCAAAGTTAATGGGCAAAACCTTTCAAATAGTGTGTGTGAACCGCGTCATTTGATCGATTCTGCGGGGCGGGGCTTACCTGCCCCTCCCCTCCAATACTGTATTCAAGTTGGCACCTTTGCCAAAACTCTCGGTGGAAGTTAACTTACTTTCCCCTGCCCCAATATCTTCTACCAGGGCACCCACCCATTATGCCGATGAATACACTCACCTACCTCACAGGGCTGTGGCAAAAAGTCGCAAGGCGATGTATGTGGAGCGTTTGAAGGCGCTCTCAAAAAGGGGCTGGGGCGACTTAAGAGTTTGGAGTTTCTTAGCCGGGCTGCGAGTTTCCGCTCGCGGCTCGTGCTGTCACCCTCTAAGCAGCCTGCTCAAGAGAAGAGCCGGCGCTGGGGAGCAGGAAGTGCTCCCTGTAGAAGGACCCTGGACGTGCCCAAGCCTGCCGTTTAAAACCTGGCCTTTGCGCGCGCGCTCTCTCTCTCTCTCTGGTTGGCAACCAGGATTAATTCACTCGGGCCCGGGCGACGGGAAAGGGGTGTTAAACCCCGGAACTTGGCGCCAAGGCCAGCCCTGAAGGCGAGAGGACAGGCGGGACCCCGCTGCAAAGGTGCATTGGCGCGCTCGGCTCTCTCCTCCCTCCCTCCGCAGTAACCCTAACCAGCTCCCTCCCTCCCAGGAAGTCCTGAACCAGAGGCGTCTTCTGCCTCTTCCCGAAAGCCCCCCCCCCCCCGCTCGGCCACGTGCGCCAGAGCCCCCTCCTCCCACTCGCCCGGCTTGGGACGGAGGCAAGGCGGCCCGGCTGCCCCCCGTGGGATTGGCCCCGCCTGAGGCCGGCGGGCGGGCTGGAGGCAGGACTGTCCCCGCGCCCAGCCTTCCTCCGCCGCCGCTGCTGCCGCGAGTGCAGCAGAGCCCGGCAGCAGGAGGAGGGCTGGAGGCAGGCAGTGGCTTCTGCGGCGACCGGAGAGGTGGGTGAGCGGGGCAGGGCGGGACCCGGGGAGGCTGCCCGAGAAGGTCCCCTTTGGGCGGCCCGGGCGAGGCAGCGGCAGCGCCTGGCACCGCCGGCCCTTGTGCCTGCAGGGAGGAGGGAGAGAGGTTCCTGCGGAACTACTTGTTTACTTAGCAGCCGGGGCGGGCAGGCGCGTCCTGAGGGGGCTGGGGAGGGGCGAGCTGGCTCGGCGCCCCTCGGACGCCCCCGCTCCTGACCGCTATCCCCATAAACGCGCCTTGCTCTTCTCCACGTTCAGCTCTGCTATAGGACGACCCCCCTCTTCGGAATCGACTGCGGCTTCCCAGTCCCGCTGCCTGCGTTGTGTGACCGGCCTTTCCCCCTGTCAACTGCAGCCTTGCTTCCACAAACGCGTTCTCTTCTCCCCTGCCCTCAAATGCTTCATTTAAAAAAGAAACGAGAAACGAAAGCCGCAGCATTTCCCAGCACTCATACACTGTCATGCCCCAAACTTCCCTTGGCCAAATCTGCCTCTGCTCGTTTTCTAAAAGTTTTCCTCTCGATGCCCGGTGCCTTAATAACTTGCTGTCCCCCAACGCCCTGTGCTTGTTTAACACGAATTTAGCTTTGCAAAGCAAGTCCACCGAAGTTACAACCTCTCGCGAACTTTTTTGCTCGCCTACTGTACCTGCCTATGCCTGCCTATTTGCAGCGCCTGGTTGCACTGACTGTGGTAGATAAGCGACTCTACAAGCCTTCCTTCTTGCCACACAGGTATTGCCACACAGCAGTGTATTGTGGACTCAGTGCTGCTCATACATTCAGGTTTTTTTGGTGTTTTTTTTTTAAAAAATGGATAGCATCAATGCTGTCCACATGAAACTGCCACCCCATGTTATTTTCCTGACTAATCAACTATGATGTGTGGATGTTATGAAATATTTCCATGCTTGAGCAGCACCTTCTTCACAATAAATTCTGCTGGGCAGAAGTGTCTGCAGTCTTTCTTCCCATACCTCTTCTTTCAAAACAAAACAAACACCCCCAAAAAACCCTTCTTCCCATACTTGCTCTTGCCCACTTAATGCTCCCTTTCCCAATTCTATCCTCACCAATTTCCTTAACACCTAATCGCCAGAAATTTCTCCTGTGCTATTAATTTTACCAGCCTCCCTTCTATTCTAGTCACTACCATGATGTCTAAAAACCCCCAATATTGAATCTTCAATATCCTACAGCATTATTGTCTTACTAAAAGGAGAGCACAAACTGTGGATCTTTATATCATAGAGTTCCCTCAATACGAGTCTTGAACCCAGTGCTTTTTTTCTTTAAAAAATGTTTAGTGGTACTCTCATTTTCCTACTCGTGTTGAAATACTGCCCCTCAATGAGGCCAAACTTAGATTCACAAAATGTTTTGGGGTATGCATACCCCCACGTCCTCCCAGAAAAATCACTTTTTGAACCCATCTGTTAGGAGCAGCTTGTTGTTGTTTAGTCGTTTAGTTGTGTCCGACTCTTCGTGACCCCATGGACCAGAGCACGCCAGGCACGCCTGTCTTCCACTGCCTCCCGCAGTTTAGTCAAACTCATGTTGGTAGCTTCGAGAACACTGTCCAACCATCTCGTCCTCTGTCATCCCCTTCTCCTTGTGCCCTCAATCTTTCCCCACATCAGGGTCTTTTCCAGGTAGTCTTCTCTTCTCATGAGGTAGCCAAAGTACTGGAGCCTCAGCTTCACGATCTGTCCTTCCAGTGAGTACTCAGGGCTGATTTCCTTAAATATGGATCGGTTTGATCTTCTTGCAGTCCATGGGACTCTCAAGAGTCTCCTCCAGCACCATAATTCAAAAGCATTAATGTGTAGGAGCAGCTACACATTGATAATGCAAGTTGTACCTATTTACAGCTGTCTGACTGGCAGTAATTCAATGGATGCAGCTTTCTTCACACCTGTAGGGCATGGCTATCTATACCTGTGGAGTTTCAGTGGTGAATGCAGGACACAGTCAGCAGGGTGTGTGTGGAGGTGGCAACGCTACTCCCAACTTGTAGGTCAGTTTTGCAGCATTCTGTGTTTCCAGCACCTTTTGCTAAGCTGCCTGTTTGAATGCTTCCACGTAGGTGTTAAGAGAACACATCACCCGTTACTCTTGCCATTACTGTACAGTCATTTCTCGTTTCCAGCAAAAGTTGCCTTGGGCTCTAGCCCAAGAGTTCTATACTAGACACAATACCCAGAAGAAGCTGTTGTAGAAAGTGCGCATGGCCATACTCATTTTCAGATTAAACCTTGTGACCTTCATAGTAGTAGGTGTAATTGAGTTGAAAGAAGGCCTTGATTGGGATTTTTTCTCCCCCTTGGGTGAAATGATGATTTCCCTCAAGTGCTGAGCTCAGCTTTCATATCTTTGGATGTGTGTTTTTTGAACCATTACAATTTTGGGAGCGAATCCATTTCGGGGAAGTTTTTTTAATCACCAGTCAATTATTGGTGCCATCTGGCAATTTCCTCCTGTTGCTGCAGCCTCAGGAAAGCGAGAGAAGGCACAGCAGGAATTAAATGTGGTTATACAAGTTAGTACCTGTAGCAGCGCAATTCCACTCTGAACAGTAAATAAGGGAGAATGATATTCTTGCTGTTGCTCTCTGCATTTCCTATGTATTCACTTCTTAATTTCACAGAGGACTCTAATATCTTGTGTCCAGAAGGCTAACATGCTGCCAGAGAAAGACCCTAAAAGGCAAGGGGAGAAAGACCCCCAAGAAGATCCATCAGTCACCCTCTTCCGGGAATATCTGAGAATCAAGACTGTCCAGCCAGAGCCTGATTATGGTACGGAGGGTGTTTTCTTTTTCCTCCTTCATTTTAAAAAGGCGAAGTTCTGCTGCTGTCTACTTGACTGGTGTCACTGCTGGAGCTTTGCAGAAACATTACATAATCAGCAACCAATGGGAGTCCATTCGGAGGCTGGTTACTTTAGCAGCTGGAGGTAATGTTCCTGCATCATTTGCCAGAGTGAACAAAACAAATTGATTTCTAGAGTTCATTTGAAATGGTTTTATCTCACCTGTTCTGGCTAAGATGCACTGAATGCATTTGCAACATACAGCATAATTTAAACAGGAAAAACCATCTAGTTGGAATTATGCATCCCTGGATATATTTACATAGACCTATGATTATCTGAAGGGACGTGGGTGGCGCTGTGGGTTAAAGCCTCAGCGCCTAGGGCTTGCCGATTGAAAGGTCGGCGGTTCGAATCCCCGCGGCGGGGTGCGCTCCCGTCGTTCGGTCCCAGCGCCTGCCAACCTAGCAGTTCGAAAGCACCCTCGGGTGCAAGTAGATAAATAGGGACCGCTTACTAGCGGGAAGGTAAACGGCGTTCCGTGTGCTGCGCTGGCTCGCCAGATGCAGCTTGTCACGCTGGCCACGTGACCCGGAAGTGTCTGCGGACAGCGCTGGCTCCCGGCCTATAGAGTGAGATGAGCGCACAACCCTAGAGTCTGGCAAGACTGGCCCGTACGGGCAGGGGTACCTTTACCTTTACCTTATGATTATCTGTGCTGTGATCATTCGGTCCATATGAATTATTCTGAGTACAGCTTGTAAGTATCTATCTATCACCACCACCCCATGTTTCATATGTATTATTTTCAATATTTAGCCTTTATAATCACATGGATAAGCCATTGCCCCTCTGCACTTAAACTGTGCTATAAAGAGTGAGGGAAAATATCTTTCCTCTCACTTTATAACATGCATTTCATTGTTTTCTTTTTTAAAACAACATCCTGTCAGAGTTTGCCAGGACCTGATTGGTCTGCTTCTATGCCACTGTTTCTCTGGGAAGCTCAGAACAACATTTTAGCCTTATCCCCCCCCCCCCCACTTGTGACCAAGGATATTTTTGGGACAATTTTTATTAAATTATTAATTAAAATATCCAGATAAGATATGTAAAATTGACAACAAAATTAACCGTTATAATACAGTCCAGTACATTTGCCATCTTTTCAATGCATCATTGCATTTTCTACTTCAGAGTCAGAACATTTCTCTAGCCTCCTTTTCCAACTCAATCAAATCATAACATAAAAATACTTTCAGACAGGGTATCTTGCAATAATGGTAACATGTCCCATGACGTTTTCCTGTGGTTTGGTTTGCTGCCCATAGAAGACTAGAATGTAAAGAAAGTGGTTATGCTAGAACCCTTTCCACTGACAAAAAGTTTTATATGTGCGAGCAACATTTTTATATGCTGAAATGTTCAGCCATGTTAGCCTGCCACCATCTTCAGTCTGAGTGATTCAGACCAGACACAAACTTACTATTTCTGAACTAGGCCAGTAAAATTTCCTGAGGACTATATGCACAAAATTCCTTACTACTCTGAAGAACCAGCATAACTTGGTTGGAGACATTCTCAACATTAGGAAAATAGGGAAGCCACAACTGATATGGAGTAGGCCGATGAAAACATAATTCAACACAGTTAAATAAGGCGACAGTCAGCCCTGTACTCACTTCTGTGAGAGTAAGTCCCACTGAGCCCAATGGAGCCTGTGTCAGAGTGGAAGGGTGCACATAGGATTGAACTATGAACCGCTTAACAGGTTTATGCATGAGTCTCTCTTTGTTGGATTATAGCCTTCTGCCAAAATCCAGAGAACAATTTTAGAAGAACACAAGGTCTTGAATGCACCCAGTCGGACTTGTGCCCTTTCCCCCTTTGAACAGCAAATCACCATACTGTAACACAAACAACTTTTGACACTTTCTTAAGTTTTGGAAATACTTGGCTGGAACTTTTGAAAGCTACTACTGGAGAAATGCACATCAAAAACCCCAGTGGTCCTCAGTAGGCAGAGGAGCAGAAGAAACTTGCTAGACCAGAATGGAATGTTTCATAAAATACAAGTCACATGGAAGCTCCAGTTTCAGGATGTGTCAGATAGGGATGTGATGTCCCTTTCTCTTCCTCCACCCCCACTCGTGCCTGGTGGACAAATCCCTACATACGGCTTTTTGAGTTGCCATTTGAAAGAAATAATGTGTTCCATAGGCTGTCAGATCAGAAAGTAATTTGGAGGGGTTTAATGGTGATATTTTGCACCCAAAGCTACTCAGAAGTGTGAAACAGCAGATGTTAATAGCTTATCTAAGAAACACTTTGCTGCTTTTCGAACTTTGGTGCTGAGTGAAGTCCACATTCCAGAGCTTACTTCAGACAAGTATTGCCCCTCTGTTATCCTGAAGTATTAATGAGTCACAAAGTGAGAGGATTTAAGCCTTGTTTTCATGGCAACAGGAGTAAATCTGTATGCACTGAGCACTCAAGTGAGTTAAGCTGGAAGAGAATTTTTTGTCTGTCGTATACATTGGCTCTCATCCACTTCGTTCAGGCAGACATTGAGTTGCAGTCATGTGAACCCTTGTTCTCAGTGTACTCAGCCTAAAGTTGGCAAAGTTAGCCTTTCTAAGTCACCTTGTAACTTAGGCTCCTGTTCCCATATCGCATAGTTTGAAGTAAGGCCACTGAAGCCAGCAGGACTACAGTGGTACCTCTGGTTACGAACTTAATTCGTTCCGGAGGTCCGTTCTTAACCTGAAACCGTTCTTAACCTGAGGTACCACTTTAGCTAATGGGGCCTGCCGTGCCGCCGCTGCACAATTTCTGTTCTCATCCTGAGGTAAAGTTCTTAACCTGAGGTACTACTTCTGGGTTAGCGGAGTCTGTAACCCGAAGTGTTTGTAACCCAAGGTGTTTGTAACCCGAGGAACTACTGTACTCTGGAATGAGTGGCTTAAAGGCTGCAGTCCTAGCCTGCCTGGTGCATATGAATTGCATTATATTGGCCTTTTTGAGCTAGGGTCAAAATTCATATGAGAAGTGAGATTGTGTATTTGAATTGAAAATACATTGTAAGGGGGGCACCTTTGCATGTCCACCTATTGCATGGCGGCCATTGGAAAGTTGTTGAAAAGAAAGCCTCTGTGTGGTAGCCCCCTTGCCACCCAAGAGCTGGCCTTATGTACCTGCCACATGCTTGTAGCGTGTGCTGGATATACCAGAGAGAGAAATGGCTCTTGTGTAATGCACACTGAAAATCAAATCCCAGGCATGGCAGAGGGTACACATGACAGGATTGCTATGGGCAACCTCATTCAGTCTTTTGTTCACACTGTCACCAACTGTGTGTCTGGCTGGTTCTGTGAATAGTCTAAAGAAAACTGGCCAAGTCATTTTGGGAAAAAACAAAACCAAAAAAATTATTTTATTATTACAAATCTGCAGTGGATTACTATTTGCATTTTACTTATGTCAACTTGCGTCAGTTCAAGCAAAGCAATAGCTTACTGCTCCACCGCTTTGCCAGAAAGAACACTTATAAGAACTTTTGTAACTAAGAATTATTGTCTTAGCATGCAATCCACCCCCCCCATCTGTTGCATGCGGTGATGGCGGGGGCGGGGTGGGGGGGTTGAATAGATCATTGTTCAAAACAGCTCCTTTGGCCTTTAGCCTGGCCTGGGATCCACTTGATCAAGCATAGGCAAACTCCGGCCCTCCAGATGTTTGGGACTACAATTCCCATCATCCCTGACCACCGGTCCTGTTAGCTAGGGAAGATGGGAATTGTAGTCCCAAACATCTGGAGGGCCGGAGTTTGCCTATGCCTGCACTAGATCCTGAGCTACCCACCCACCCACTGCCATCACTTGGTGGCATTAGACTTCTGCTGCTGCCTGGCTGGGGTTAGGATTGCTCTTGCAAGTTTGCCTTTTCCCTCCTCCTTAGCAATTCATTTTCCTTCCATTTTGTGTATTTTAATTTATAAACCTGAGGGTAGGGTCCATCTTATTACAGGCTGTTGTAAGCTGGTCTAGGAGCCTTTTTCGGGCAAAGAATATACTGAAAAATACTTTAGGTAAAATGTCACAATCCTATTTAGCTGTATAGGATATGCAGCCTGGGATACATCCCACTTTGTGAAAGTTAGTGGGAGAAAGAAAAGTGCAAGAGAGCCATAATTAGCTGTTGTGCGTTTTTCACTTACAGAAGCAGGAGAAGCCCATTTAAGTGTTGCTTGTGAAAAAGTCTCAGTGGAGAAAATCTTGGCTTGGGTCCATGAAGAGGGCATCACCTGATGAAACCATTAGGTTCTTACTGGACTATCATTGTTGCACACTTTTGAGCTAGGCAGAATGAAACTGTATGAATTGTTTCCTGTGTCCAAGGAGAGAAGGGCAATAGGAGGACTGCGCCAGAAAACTCCAGCACAAAGCGTTTGCAGGGAGAAAAGATTTGTTGTTGAAATCCCCCCCCCCCGCTCCCCTGTTTTGCTGGAGGGGCCCTGCAGGGAGAAGAATCCATCAAAGGGGACTTAATAAGGTCTGTTTCCTGTTTGCTTGGCCAAGTAAACTCCTGAGAGGAACCACAGAATGAAAGCAAAAGATTTTTACCCCCCTCCGTTTGTTTTGCCCTACTGGGTCAAGGAGGCCCACATAGAAGGTTCTGAAATAGAGAGGGGCTGCCAGAAGGAGAGGGCTAGCTTTGCAAAAAAAACAACACTTAACGCTCTCTGGACACAGTCAGTAGTATGCAGTTGACCCTGTAGTCCTTGCAGAAATTGTACTTTTGATTTAAT
Organism: Podarcis tiliguerta; assembly: GCF_965153285.1. Classification (NCBI taxonomy): domain Eukaryota; kingdom Metazoa; phylum Chordata; class Lepidosauria; order Squamata; family Lacertidae; genus Podarcis; species Podarcis tiliguerta. The sequence continues at coordinate 50,822,865 of NC_139535.1, read as the reverse complement.
CTACAAGGAAAATAAGGCAACGCTGCTCCATGCAGGCCTACCATCTTTAGAAAGCTTTAACTTCTTATCATGCCTTGGCTGGTCAAACTGGCTAGTCAATTTGGGGGGGGGGCAGGGAGAATGGATGGATATAAAGTGTGCAATGGGAAGCATTGGAAATTAGCAGCACTGACAAGACTTGAGAACCTTTCCTGATTAAATGACAAAATATGTCAAAATAATCCTCAGAGCAATAGTCAGGCAGAAGAATAGCGGAAGGGGAGGGCAAGACAGGCCTTTTCTTTACTTGACACACTGGGCTTCAGAATTTTTTTTTGAAAAGGTGCAGGTTGCTCTTGTTGCTTCCCCCTTGCCCAACCAACTGTGTCCATCTGCAAAAACCAGTGTGGAGTGAGAGATCAGCCTCTGTCCTTAAGCCTCAGCTTCTGCCAATTTCAGGGTTGCATTATTGCCACTGCAATACAAGAGAGCCTTCCATATAAGCAAATGCTGGAATGACACCCAAAAATTCTACACTTTTTTGGGAAATATTCCTTGCACATAGAAATATTAAAGACACCCCTTCCCAGTGATGGGAGAGCATTCCAGCGTTTTTATCCAAAGGCAAAACAGGGGTTCACAATTCTGGACAAGAAAAAGGAGAATAACTATGATTCAGCTGGCAGAGTGCTGGGTGGACTTCAGAGAACCAGTATGGCACCATATTTACCAGATGATTTTATGCTTTTGACTGTGTGTCCGAATACCTCTTTCTACATCTCTTTACCCTGCCTTTTGACATGAGGTGTATGTTTTTAGGACCACCCTTATGTCTGTAATTATAAGTTTTAATATTGTGCTATGCTGTGTTTTAATGTTGTAACCCACCTTGGGGTGAAGAGCAAGTAATAAATAAGAATATAATACAGTAATGCTTGCTATCATTCAAAACGTTCAGTGGAAAATACTTAAGACAAAGAACTGCTTTAGCTAATATGAAACAGAGGGCTCAAACAAGAGGCCTTTGTGACATTCTGCAAAGAAACATGTAAGAGCCAGGGTATGCAAACAAGATGTATTCCCAAAAATATTTTAAAACCTTATCCGATGCTTCAACTCCATATGCTGTCCACCTCTGGGGGAAAGCTCTACTGCTCATACTGCATTGGGCACAATGGACATGCAGCTTTTTGTAGAGGCTACACTGATAATTTGAGTAAGTTTTATTGATTTGCTTCATGTTGTATGCTGCCTTGGTAATTTATGGTTTTATGTATTTATTATTGCATTTCTATGTTGTCTTTCCTCCAAGGAGCTTGAGGTGGTGTGCATGTTTCCTCTTCCTCCCCATTTTATCCTTACAGCAACCCTGTGAGGTAGACCAGGCTGAGAGTGAGTGATTGGTGCCAGGTCACCCAGTGAGCTTCATGGCTAAGTGAGGATTTGAACCCTGCTCTCCCAATCTCGGTCCAATACTCTAACCACTACACCACACTGGCTGTCTCTTAAGGCCAATCCATAAATGCTTTTAGTAAATGCATAAGTAAAATAAATGTCATTGACTGAAAGGAGATTAAAGCGATGTATTTCATTGATATGTGGTTTTTACAGCTGCTTCTCCTCTTTCCTTCCAGACACAGCAGTGAAATTCCTGGAGAGAATAGGCTCCGAACTTGGCCTACAGTGTCAGAAAGTGGAGGTAATTAATGAGATGGCCATTGCCCCATCTCAGTTCTGTCAGGATGTCTGATCACCCATCTCCAATTTACTCAATTTACATAGTCTCTCAAAGCTTATGACTTGGGAAAGGAGGTGCCATTAATCTCCTGTCCTACAGGAAGCTTTGGGCTAAAGTAAATGGTTACTGGCTCTCAAGAACATTGTTCTGTTTGTTCATTTAAAGTACTTCTAGGCCTCCCTTGACCAAGACACATTTCAGAGCTTGGTACAATGAGCATGAATAAAACTATTCATACCAGATGCAAAAACAACAAAACATCAGTATTAATAACGAGCTAGCAAAATGAGAGGCATAAATAAAACTGTAAAACTATACTGCCTAAAGAATTATAACGCGGAGCTCTAGTTCCACCACCACAGACTCAAATTTGATATCCCAACGGTACATGTCTTTTAAATTCCTTCTCATCTGCTTATTCTCTTAACCTCTGCAAGAGGGAGATTTCTTAACATTCTTGGATTGTTGTCACTGTCAAACTTCCATCTGTTTTAAGTACCAGGAATAAGAAGATGGCGTTGGATTCACATGAGCAAAGTGTCCACAAAGCTCCTGTTAGTCATGGGTGAAATGTAGACCACAATTTTAGATTCCGTAGTTGGAATCACTGCATTAAGTTTACAACCCCTTATTATTTCCTTGTGGCCACAGAAATGTGCTCTTTAACACTTCTCCAGAGAAGACTTATTATTGACAGTTTGGGCCTGAGATACAGATAACACCGGGCAACAATTTTTTACTTTTTGAATGTTGTCTAGATTTCTACAACTGATTTAGGGTATTTTTGCAGTGCTGAATCAGGAAATGGCATCCGTTTCTCTCCATCAGGTCAGGTTTTCTGTAAACTGAATGGTGGGCATTGATAAAGGTAAGTACACGTAAATTGCATGTTGCTTCACCATTTTTCAAACTTCAGGGCTTGAACTTCCGTTTCTTGGAACCCCTGGAATGCTCAGCAGCACAGAGGTCTCTCTTCAGAGTCCAACAGTAGTCAGCGATCATGACTGCGTCCCAGCGACCCTGATACCTGGTCTCCATCTCTTTCATGTCCTGATGGAATCTCTCCCCCTGCTCGTCACTCATTGAACCCAGGTTCTCAGGAAACCGGTCCATATGTGAAAATAGGTAGTGCATCTTGACGCTCATGTTGCAGCTCAGGTTTCTGAAAGCAGTCAGCATGTTGTTCTCAAGTTCTGCGTAGTTTCTGGCCTTATTGTTGCCAAGAAAGTTCTTCACTACCAGAACAAATGCCTTCCACGCTTCCAGTTCCACTTCGTTCATTGAGTTTCTGAACTCTGGATCTCTGATGAGCTGACGGATCTGAGGACCGTCAAAGATGCCAGCTTTCAACTTCTCCATGGTCAATCCTGGAAAAGCCTGGCACAAGCAAATGAAGCAGTCACCATCCTTGTCCAGAGCCTTGGTGAACTGCTTGATTAAGCTGAGCTTGATGTGCAGTGGTGGGAAGAGTATTCTGTCTCTGTCCACCAGAGGGTCGTTGATGATGTTCCTTTCTTTGCAAGGCACCAGTTCCTCCCGCACAGGCCAGTCCTTCTTCGTGTAATGCTGAGCACGGTCCCTACTATCCCACATGCACAGAAAACATGGGTACTTGGTGAAGCCAGACTGTTGTCCCAACAAAAAGTTCACCATCTTCAGGTCAACACAAATAAACCACTTATGCTGATCATAACCAATTTTCTCCAGCACATACTTCACCGCTTCATAGTTCTCCTTCAGTGTACTCGAGTGAGCCAGGGGTATAGAGGCAAACTGGTTGCCATTGTGTAGCAGAACACATTTCAGTGATCGCTTGCTGCTGTCAATGAACAGTCTCCAATCTTTGGGTTCGTACTGTGGCACTCCAAGCTTCAGCAGAAGCTGCGCAATATCTGCACAGTACACCAAGTCCTTCTCTTCCGAGAAAAAACGGAGGTACTCTTGATGCCTGTTGCGCAAGAAGCTGATGTGAGCACTGTCGGAGAGGAGGTTTTTTTCCTTCAATCTGGATGCCAACAGTTCGGCAGAGTCCTTTGACAAGCTGAGGTCGTGAACTAGATCATTCAACTCCTTTTGGGAAAATGGATGTGGAGCATCATCTTCAAGAACCACTTCTTCATGTCCTTCAACACTGGAGGCATCTTCGTCACTAATGTCAGGAAGTTCTCCGAAGATAGGCACTGGAATTTCATCACAATGAGCTACAGGACGACGTGCTGATTGAAGATCAGGATACTTCGTGAGGCGGCTGCCCCATTAACTTAGTTTTGATCCCCCAACTTTATGCTTTGCTGGACCAATTTATGGAAGATTTTGAGGTTTTATGACTTCAAACTTATCCCTTTTCGACATAATCACCCAGAACTATCGGACCTGAATACTTCTTGTCATTAAAATAATCATTTCCAATCAAAACAATTATTTGACAAGGCATTTTACCCCCACCAACTTCTTCTAAAATGCTCCACACAAGCGTACATGTGAACAAAAACGTAAAAAAGACATGTGGCCATAGCTCAAAAACTTGACCTGATTGAGCAAAATCAATGTGATTTTTGGATTCAGCGCATCAGATTCATCCTAAATCAGCTGAAAAAACGCAGACAACAAATTTGTTGTTGACCAGTGTAATCAGTCAATCCTAGTGGTGAAATAATGTTGGCATTCCTTATTTGTTAATCGTGTAAATCCTCTCTGCTGCTGGTGATAATGTTTTACACAAATGATCACCGGTTCTATTACAATACTGGTGTCCAATACCAGCACCTAGTGCGGAGGCTGGAGTGAGAGCCACAAATTAATAACCCAAAATAGTGCCTAGCAGAGGTTCCAAAGAGACTGAGGGCCATATTCTCCTAATGAGTCCTGCCAATGCAAGAATTTCCACTTGCACAATGTGACTCCCCCCCTTTCCTTCCTTGTGTGTGCCCTGAATCTTTTCCAAAGGGTTGGAGGAACCCCTAGAACAGATTTAGGGGGTGTGCATAGGAAAAAACATTCTGTTGTACAAAGAGAAATCCAGAGTGTCCCCTCCTATCCGGAGTCAGAGGCACTAATGCTTCTGAATATCAGTTGCTGGAAACCATAGGAAGCTTTTGTGCTTGGGTCCTGCTTGCAGGTTTCTCACAGGCATCTGGTTGGCCACTGTGAGAGCAGGATGCTAGACTAGATGCTAGACAAGGAGGCCATGGGGAAGAAGAATTGAGGATCAAGGGAGGACTTGGGGTGGAGCCAAATGGGTTTTTTGGCGGGGAAGAGGGAGGAATTCCTGATATAGAGCTCTTCAGGACCACATGTCTTGGCCTGACTTGAAGGGTGGAATAGAAGCATAATAAATAAATGGTTTCATAGGCAGTCTTGAACAAGTTTTGATTAATTATGCCCCCTTGATTTGTGTGGTTCAAGGTAGTGGTGGTGAGGAAGGTCTTCAGATTTATTCTCAGGCAACCTTCTGATTAAGCCACGCTGCGGGAAGCATTCTGATAATGCTGGTGCTCATATTGGCTGTTTTATAATTTGTTGCAGCCCTCGTGCAGCCTATAATCTCTTCATGAGCTGGCTATCCCATTAATCTCTTATTACCATGTTCTCAGGCTATTCTTGAACAGATCCAGCCTGACCTTTCCTGCATTAGGGCCTGCATTTAGACTGATTATTGTTACAAATTAATGCCATGCAAAAACGAAAACTTTTTTTTTTTTTTAAAAAAAGGAGTGATTTGCGTTCTTTTCTCTATTCCTATGTATAGTTAAAGGCTAATTATCCCCCAAAATGTTAAAATTTAAATGGGTCAGTTTCAAATATTGGCGTTTGCCTCTACCCCAGTCTTTATCATGATAGTCAAGGGTACTTTAAAAGGACTAGCAACCATAAGCCTATATGAATTTCCCAGAGTCCTGTATCTGTTCTGGACTCCGTCCAGTGATCTCTGGAACTTCTCTGTGTTGGAAAGTACTGCATTTTATTATGCCATTGGAGGACTGCAGGTATGGACCTGGATCTGCAGAAGCAGATTGGGGCTGCATGATTTTGCCATAAGGAGACACTCTGTTTGCCTGTATTCCAAGGCTCATTTTGATTCAGCCTGTGGAACTGTATCTCACATCTGTTTCTTTAACTCACAATGAACAGGGTTGTATCCAATGCCGGTCCTACTTAGAGTAGATCCATTGACGTTAATGGACCCGAGTGACTCGGATTTATTAATTCCAGTAGGTCTACTCTGCGTAGAACTTGGTTGGAATACAACCCACACTGTGCTCTGCCTTGCAAACAAGTCTACAGAAACTACTCACCTATAATGCTTCCCTCGCTACCCATTTGCCCCACAAGTGGCAGTTTTAAAACGTTTTTCCTGCCTTGTCATCTCACAAGTGGCTGCTGCAGAAACCTGAATTGAGACAAAGCCACCTTAAGGCTCCAGTGCGCTTGTTGTCCGTTGTATTCTCCCTTAATTTAATGGAACAATTTGCAGAGAAGAAAATAAGACCCTATGGAAACTCCATAAAGTCCAAGCCACAATAAGGTAGAAGAGTGTGAGCCAGAACAGGGCTGCTTCTCTCCCATCATCATCATCCATCAGCCCCTCTTGCTGCCTCTCTGGATTGCACACAGAGAGGTTACTACCTTTAGAAAAACAATTTCCAAGTACTTGGGAACCATCTGCGGAGCTTTTTGTTCATACTGATCTAGTGACAGGACGAGCAACCCACAACTTGACTTGGTGTTCTGTTGCAGGTCTGCCCTGGCCGTGTGATCACCATCCTGACCTGGAAAGGCACAAACCCGCATCTCCGCTCCATACTGCTGAATTCCCATACAGACGTCGTGCCGGTGTTTGAGGTTAGAAGGGGATTCAGGTCTCTGCATCTTGCATGTGATGTTGCTGTTCAGAAAGGGTGTTGGTGGTACAAATGTGCCCCCTCCTTCAGAATGCTTTGAAAGACCCAGGGAAGCGTGATAATCCTTGCTTGCTTCTTGTATATAGAAGAATATAGAATATCTAGAGGACACAGGTTACGGTGCTCATATTGGTGTGATGCATTTTCATTCACATCAACACCTGTGTCATCCTGAGGGATTAGTAATACATACCGTAGAGTTCACACTTTCTAGGATGACAACAGTTGAGGGATGAGATGCAAGATACCTTTGAGTAAGCCCTATAATTTAAACTCAAGGAAACTCTGCCCTCTTCGTTATTCTAGTCCCCAGCTTTATACCAGCAGAGTGCCACCTACAGGGAGAAATAAAGAGCTGTAGGCATCTAGATGGTTTATTTAATAGAGTGGTACCTTGGTTCTCAAACTTAATCTGTTCCAGAAGTCTGTTCCAAAACGAAAGCGTTCCAAAACCAAGGTGCGCATTCCCATAGAAAGTAATGCAAAACAGATTAATCCGTTCCAGACTTTTAAAAACAACCCCTAAAACAGAAATTTAACATGAATTTTACTACCTTACGAGACCATTGATCCATAAAAGGAAAGCAATAAACAATGTACTGTACTATAAAATACAGTGGTACCTCAAGTTACAAACGCTTTGGGTTACAAACACTTCGGGTTACAAACTCCACTAAACCGGACGTAGTACCTCGGGTTGCGAACTTTGCCCCAGGATGAGAACAGAAATTGCACATCTGTGGCACGTCAGTAGCAGGAGGCCCCATTTGTGAAAGCGCTGCCCGTCTGCCTTTGCGCGTCCTGGGAGGCTTGCCGCCAGCGGCGCACCACCAGGACGCTTGCAGGCAGGCAGGGGAGAAGATGGGAAGGAGGCAGGCAAGTAAATAATGGAGGGGGGAGAGGAGAGGAAGAAAGGGGGATCAGTGGGTGCGAGCAATGCCCATTGAGGGTGCCAGCACAACCTGCCGGGGTACACGAGATGCCTAGCATGGGAGGAGCGCCACTGCGAAGACCCACACAGGGGGATTTTGTCACCCACTAGAGATGGCACCCGGGGTGGACCGCTCCCCCCCGCCCCCACCTTCGTCCGCCAATGGCAACATTACAGGTATCAGTTTGCTATCACAACTCAAGCTATCACAGTGGGGAAATACTCCTGTTTGCCTTTGTTATATGGAAGTGATTTGATCGAAAGATAGTACTTCAGTGTCTGACATAATATTTTAGAGTCTGTCCAGAAAGGAGTTGAGGAATCAAAGATCTCATATATTTGCTCCTAATATTCAAAATACATAGGATTTCCCCTGTGCTGTAATAGCCAGGATGTCACATTTTCAGTGCCTCATGTCCTCCCATCACTCCCATCTTCCTGAGGTGCTCTGTGCTGTTTTCCTTCCCACAGGAATATTGGCGCTATGATCCGTTTTCAGCCTTCAAGGATTCTGAGGGGAACATCTATGCACGTGGAGCCCAAGATATGAAATGTGTTTCTATCCAGTAAGTCCATCCATGGTGGGGGAGAAGACACATGACTGAGAAGATTATCTCATCCTAGGTGGCGCTGTGGGTTAAACCACAGAGCCTAGGACTTGCTGATCAGAAGGTCAGCGGTTCGAATCCCCGCAATGGGGTGAGCTCCCGTTGCTTAGTCCCAGCTTCTGCCAACCTAGCAGTTTGAAAGCACATCAAAGTGCAAGTAGATAAATAGGTACCGCTCCGGCGGGAAGGTAAATGGTGTTTCCGTGTGCTGCTCTGGTTCTCCAGAAGCGGCTTAATCATGCTGGCCACATGACCCGGAAGCTGTCTGTGAACAAACATCGGCTCCCATGGCCTATAGAGCGAGATGAGCGCTGCAACCCCAGAGTCGGTCACGACTGGACCTAATGGTCAGGGATCCCTTTACCTTTACCTTTATCGTAGTTTGTATAGAGTGATCATTTCAGTTAGTGCACTTTAGAGGATCCAGAAGTCAGTGGAAAACTTAATCCTGATTGGCCAGTGTGCCTTGGGTTAAATGTTAATGGGTTCAGTGCCCCAAAGGTAAACAGGAATAGATAGACTGCTAATACACACAAATGCTGCCTGAATAGTATGTGGGTGGTTAAATCCTGCAAGTAGCAAAGTTTTGTATAACTTTTGTAGCCATTTTGTTTTTATTTTATTACATTATGTGCTGCTTAATTACATAGTAAGCAGTATACAAGTATCTCAACACGATAAAAATAAAAATAATCTAAAACCATAAAATCAGAATTGAGTTAAAATACCTGCTTGAATTAAAAAAAGTCTTCAGTAGTCATCGGAAGTCCAACAGGGAGGGGAACCCCGTCTGATCTCAACTGGAAGGAAGTTCCATAAAATGAAGCTGACAGGACTGACGCATGGGCATAGCCAGGATATTTGCTGCGGGGGGAGGGGGCAGGACTGACATGATTGGTCAGTTAGTTAAGTATTTCTATTGTTTTACTTGATTGTGTGTGGGGGGGAGAAGCTGCCCCCCTGCCCCCTCCTTGGCTACGCCCATGTACTGAATTCACAGCTTCTGGTAGCTACAAACTGTGCATCCGAGCCATGGGGGATCCCTGATGGTGGCTCCCTCAAAGACATCGGTGGTCGGACACGAATCTATGGAACCAGGCAGTCCTTGAGGTATCCTGGATCCAAGTTGTAAAAGCCTTGTAAATTAATATAAGAACCTTGAACAGCATATAGCCAGTCAGTGCAAGCTTTTGAGCATTGGAGTTGTGTGTTGGGTGATAGTCCGTTTGCATCAACACTCTAGCTGCAGCATTTTGCACTAGCTGGAACTTCCAGACCAGGCTCAAGAGTAACCCCATGTAGAGCATATTACCAATGCATGAATTACTGGGGCCAAACTATGAGAATGGCCATATTTAGCGGACTAGCTGTAGCTGGTAAAAAGCATTCATAGCTACCAAGGCTACCTGAGCCTCTAGCAATAAAGGCAGAACCAGGAGCACCCCCAAATTCTTATTAATGTGTGGTTAATACAAATTACTTGTCTTGCTCTGCCCTGTATGGTATATCTTAGAAGTCAATGGATTCTGATCCAGGCTTCAGCTAGCTTCCAGTCACCCCCCCCCCAAAACCCACCCTCCTTTATCATTCCTGCACCTGTGCATGATCCTGACTGGGTGTAGGCCAAGCATCTCTTGGTTGTCCCAGGGGTATCATCAGCCACTAAATAAGGCTCCTTTCCTTCCAGGTACATAGAGGCCATCCGGAAACTGAAAGCCGAAGGGAGACAGTTCCCACGTACTGTTCATATGAGTTTCGTCCCAGGTGAGTTGACCATGGGCTTATTCTTTCCCATTTACTTGTATTTCTTGCCCCTAATAGTTTCTCCTCCTTCCATATTTCCCTCAACCCCTTTGAATGAGCTTTAAAAGGGCCAGCCCTCCTCTTTCCTTAGACTTCCCTCCCAAAAGACAGTTGAAGTAGTAGAAGTTTGTGTCCCTCCCCTCCCTTCTCAGCTTGCAAATTACACCAGGCAAGTCAACCCAACCTTTTAATCCCTGCCATACAAACCTTCACTGTATTGACTGCCCTCAATCCCCTCTCAATCCCTCTCTGGCGGGAAGGTAAACGGCGTTTCCATGCGCTGCTCTGGTTCACCAGAAGCGGCTTAGTCACGCTGGCCACATGACCTGGAAGCTGTACGCCGGCTCCCTCGGCCAATAAAGCGAGATGAGCGCCGCAACCCCAGAGACTGTCATGACTGGACCTAATGGTCAGGGGTCCCTTTACCTTTACTGGCGGCGGCTGTTCCTCCTCCGCTGCTGGAGACTGGATGCCTCTGAATAGCAGTTGCTGGGGATCACAAGTGGGGAGAGCGCTGTTGCACTCAAGTCTTGCTTGCAGACTTCCCAGAGGCATCTGGTTGGCCATTGTGGGGATAGGCTGTTGGACTAAGTAGTCCTGTAGTCCAGCTGGGCTTTTCTTTATGTGGTCTTTGTAGCTGTCCCAAACAAGGTTTTTGCTTCTAGATCCTTTAATTGACAGCCATTCTTGTTCCATCCTTGGAACACTAGAGGGCACCTGCAGAGGATGCATGTACCACAACCGAGGATTTTGGGCCTGACTGGATGTAAATGGAAAATCTGTGTTCTCTCCTTATGCCCTTTTTGTGGTTAAAAGCAATCATGGTGCCTCCCAATTTGGGTTGAGACCATGCCACTGGAGGGGTGGGTGTTTAACCCTTTCACTTCACACTACTTCCATGACTTAATCACTCCCCACATCCCCACAAACTGCTGCTATTAACTGCAGTATAGGTTCATGTCCACCTCCCTTCTCTGCAACATATAACCACATAGGTTTAATTCAATAAAAATACATCAGAGGAGATCCAAGCACCGTTCTCCAATGGCATGTTTCTTCTGGCCCTCTGTTGCAGCCCAGGTAACCAGATACTGATACCTGCTATTTCTGCAGTCTTTTCAGTATTAGTACAGTCTGCAGTTTCCTGGCTCTCCTGAGCAGACTGACTGGCTCCTGCTACACAGCAGGAAACAATTTGAACATCACAAATCTCTGTGTCATTGCTAAGGTGGATCATCACTGTGAGCTGAATCGCCACAAGTGAAATATCTCCAGGTTCCCATAGGGAACTGTGAGTTGCCATAAGCTCTTGGGCCCGTTTTGACTCTCAAGTGCAGAGAGAGATGTGGTTGGTCTCTGGAGAATGAAAGCAAAGGTGTTTATGTGGCGATTGGTGATTCACTTACCTAGTCTCTTTTCCCTCCCCTGCAGATGAAGAGATCGGGGGCCACAAGGGGATGGAAATGTTTGTGAAGCGTCCTGAGTTTGCAACGCTTAATGTTGGCTTTGCCTTGGATGAAGGTGAGGCTCCCGTCAGGGAAGCTATTTTGGACTTGAGTGTATGAGGGAACCAGCCCATACATTTTGCTTTACCCTTGCTTCAGTTTAACCTGGGCATACTTCCTCTCTCATTGCCAGAGAGAGGGAGAGAGAGAATGAGATTCTGTTAGGTCACAGGCTTACTGTCAAAAAGGGGCATACAGTGGTGAAGATTTTGTTTTACTGGTGCAAGGCTAATGATGAACTCACTTGCATGAGATTTATGAATTCTCAGCCACTTTGCTGACAGTCTGTTTCCTGGTCAAAAGGCGCTTCAGAAAGCCTACTGTGTTTTCTAGCTAAATGTGTTGTTTCCTAATTCCTTTCTCTCTCTTCCCCCAGGCCTGGCAAACCCGACAGACACATTCACTGTATTCTATGGCGAAAAATGTCCGTGGTGTGAGTACAATCCGGGATTCCTTCTATGTTTGTGTGTTTGGATTTTTGTCTCTGTTTGTGGTTCCCTCATGGCTACTTCTGGTCTTACATGATGTTTGCTTGCATTTTCAATACAGATCTTGGGAGAGATAATGTCTTTTGAAAGAAAGAATTGTTGAGCCTCTTTCACGGGGAAGTCACGAATTCTTCTGAGTAGTTTCTGGAGTTTTGCCATACCCATGTCTTCACCGTAAAATAGTCACACATGTAAAACCTTCCTAGAGCTTTCAGGGCTTTATGGAGGAGCCAGAGCAGATAATGAGACCAGCATCCTGTTGAAATTGGTTTGGGACTTCATAATTCTTAGCCACAGCTGTTTTTCACTTTCACAGTAGATTCGAATCTGTGGATTTTTAGTCACAGTTAACATCACTGGAATCAACTTGGAATTTTAAGCCTCCCTCCTTCCTTGAGTGGTTTTTTAAACCTTGGGATTTTCAGTAAGGGCTTGTAACTTGTGAATTTGGATAATTTTGCAGTGAATGTCTGAAAGTCGGCATTCACATGTGAGTGTTAACAGATCGTATAAGTGTGATTGCCAGCATTCCCTGCCTTATATCTGTAAAAGGGAGTGGGGATTCATAGCAAGGTAACAGTATATCCGCCATTTGTTGGATATACGAATGGTAACATTGCCATAAAGCTGATTTACTATAGTTTGCTGCTTTTATTCCCCTTCCTAGATGGCTTTGCCTCACATTTTCTCCCCGTCACCCATGCTTGCTTTCGGGCTCCCTCTCTTTGGGATACTGCCACAGTCCAATGTCTCATCTGCTGTCTTACTGCCATCTCCTTTGCTCTTCCTCAATTTATTCCTATGGTGCTCTAGCCCATCCCTGTTGCCCTCATAGTATGATGCCCACAAATGGAAAGAGTTTTATTGTTCACCCATTGATGTGGACAACTGCTAGAGAGATAATGGAAGAAAATCTTATAGGGTCTACTCCACGATAGTAAAAAAAATCCTACTTTCCCACCACCAAGCATATCCACTCAGTATTACGCAACAGAGCATTTCTGAATACTGAGGGGCTTTTTACAACTTGGAAACACTTTTTTTCTTGTACCTACTTTTGACATGGATTCAGGTTATATGGAAACTAGGACAGATGTATGAATCCCACCCTTCCTACTCCATTTGTAGGAATACCAGGGGTCAGCAAACTTTTTCAGCAGGGGGCCGGTCCACTGTCCCTCAGACATTGTGGGGGGCCGGACTATATTTTGGAAAAAAAATAATGAATGAATTCCCATGCCCCACAAATAATCCAGAGATGCATTTTAAATAAAAGGGCACATTCTACTTATGTAAAAACACGCTGATTCCCGGACCATCCGCAGGCTGGATTGAGAAGGTGATTGGGCCGGATCTGGCCCCCAGGCCTTTGTTTGCCTACCCATGGAACCTTTCTGTTTGTTCTTTGAAAATTCACTGTAATGCAAAACGTTGCACTACAGTTTGCATGCAGTTTTGTTTTCGTTTGTTTGGGCATGCTACGTTTTAAAAATGGGGCTCTTAAAGTATAAATTATGCCATTTCCCCATATAAGTTGAGAAACAGTGTATGCAATATGGATGCAAATGATGTGTGCAGCTAGGTTGCAGCGGCTTTTGCAGCAACAATTCCTGCCCACTAGTCAACTGCAGAAGCTGTTTTGCTCGTCAGCCATGGGGGTCTGTACAACACTCCAATACTATTCTCTCTTCTTTGTGCATGTTGATCCTTTGGATCATGGCACGCTTCCTCTAAAAGATTTGTTGAATGTGGTTCTCACTTACTGTAGGAGTTGGGCATCAAGGTGTTGCTTTGACTACCTTGCTTATCATTCACGTTTTGTGCTTCCTCTGAATACTTTGCAGGGATTAAAGTGAAGGTAGAAGGGAACCCAGGGCATGGATCCAGATTCATTGAGAACACAGCTGCTGAAAAGATGGTAAGAGATTAGGAATAGGGGCGAAGTGGCATGGGAGGTGAGGCTGCTTTTGTTTGGCAGGGGACAGAATTGTTTGCTTAGATCTAAAAGCAATGCCTTCAGCCATCCGAGCTGAGGTCTGTTTTCATAGACCTTTCTTTACACAAGCCTGGTGCCATCCAGCTGCTGGGCCACCTTGAAAAACATTTGCTCATTAGAATATGTATCTATGTTTCCATATTGCTGAATTGACTTTTCTGCTTTCTTGCCCATAGCACAGAGTGATTACTTCCTTCCTGGAGTTTAGAGAGCGTGAGAAACAAAGGTGAGGAGAAAAAGGAGCCCCTATGGGAAGCCTGACTGCGTTGGGAAGGGGACTTCTCCTGACCTTCTCTATGGCTCACTTTTGTTTGCTATTTATTTGGCGACCATTTCTAATGTGCAAAGGCCTTTCAGTCCTTAAGTTTGTCCTCGTAACTGAGATAGAACCCTCCCTTTGGACTGATGCTAGCATTATTGATTGGGCCACACTGATGTGTGACTCGTTGCCATCTGCGTGGGTTGAGCAACATTCAGGTTGTAATAGAGCCCATGAGCAACAGCCCTGCTGGGCAAAGGCAGAGAAGCTTTATTGCAGGGAGGGGACTGACCCATGGCCCTCCAGATGTTGTTGGACTACAACTTCCACCAGCTCCAGCCAGCATAGCCAGTGGTGAGGGATGATGGGAGTTGTAGGCCAACTACATCTGGAAGAGCTCTGGTCCCCTATCCCAGCATTAGTGGCACTCATTGTTCCTGAGACAAGAGGTTTGCAGTGGAACATGTCTATGTTTCCAAGACCACTTGTAAGCTGCTGTATGAGTCACCTGTCATTTGGACTCCGCTTCTTCTGGGCAGGAATGTTAGCTGCTCTGACGATTGAAAATGCCCACTGTTCCTGCCAATACTTGGAACAGTGATTTTAGCCTCCTGTTTCTTCACCCTTGGGACTTAGGGAGCAATTAAGTGCAGAGTTTCAAAGATGTGGGGTGAAAGTCTTTCTCCCTTGTTTATTGCAGGTTGAAATCAGAGAAGCACCTTACCTTGGGTGACGTCACTTCCCTCAACCTGACCATGCTTAATGGGGGCATCTCCTTCAATGTGGTCCCTTCTGAGATGTCTGCTGCCTTTGACATCCGCATCCCTCCCACAGTAGATTTAAAGGTACAGTATCTGGCTACTGACAGAAAGGAAAGAGGTAGGGGAATGGTGACTAATTTTCAGGCTGTGGGGTGTTGCCTGGAATATGCTTACTGGGAAATGGCTGGGGAGTGTATGTTTAGTCTTCCTGCATTGGACTGTGTCACCTAGAGCTCCCGTTCCTAAGCTTCTTACATTAAAATTGTTTGAGACATCCTATAAAATATTACGAAATGTTATAAATTTTTTTGTCTTGCATTGGTTATCATTGATCACATGAAAGCACCTTGCAACCCTTTCTGGTTATGATTAGGGGATTTGAAGGGGCTGATTTCTTTGTCTGTAAGGTACATCCAAGAGCCCTGCTGACTCTCCCATTCCACTTTCCCTCCTTGCCCTGAAGGATCATCTCCAGTTGCAGGACCCGCCTTCAGAGGCTGCAAGAGAGGAAGGAGCCAGTTGGGGAAGCAGTTGAGGAAAGCCTCTGAGGTCTGGCATGGTTCTAAGCCAGCATGGATCCTTGGATCAGTGGTTAAGCTTAAGGAGCATTTGATTTTTTATATTTGTGGGGGTAAGAATGGCAGGAAGGAGTGCAGAGGATTCTGGGATGAGTTAGGAGGACTGTGGGATAAATTGAAATCATAATCATTCTGAGATCAACCAACCCCTTTTACACCCAGCTGATCACTCTGCGGGAGAGAACCCTCTCCAGATACTGCTTCATCAGGAGGTCCTTTCTGTACAATGTACATTGCCTTTAGTGCGGCAGTATTTACCCCTTGGCCTCCTTTCTGCTACGTACAGATCAGAGAGATTCTATTTTTCCAGCACCTATTGAAGACTGTGCTTTCTTAAACAAGCCTTATAAGTTGGGTTTAAAAAAAAAAAAAAAAAAATCCGGTCTGTTATCTGTTATTACATCTGAAATGACTTTTATATGTTTTTGCTGATGATGTTTTTATTGTTAAACAGATTCAAGATGTTTCACAGGAAGCAATTCCTGGATGAAATAAATAACCATGTTGCTTTGTTTCTGCTCTGCAGGCATTTGAGGAGCAGCTCACAGCCTGGTGCCGGGCGGCTGGGGAAGGTGTTAGCTATGAGTTCCACCAGGTAACTGTGGAGACGAGGGAATATTCCAGCAGCCTGTTGCCACCCCCTTAGATCTAGACGCATAGCTCAGTTCCTGGCTTATGGCTACATGGCCGCCTGTGCTGCTGCGGCTGCTGCTGCCACCTCTCTCTCTCTCTCTCTCCCTCTCTCCTCCATCTCCCTCTTGGGCCTCTCCTCTCTCAATATGGCTGCCCTTCTGTTCTGCCTTGTCTCCCTCAACCTCTCGCACTCCTGCTGCCGCTTCTGCCGAGCCCTTGCCACAAGTCTCCTGCACTGTAGGTGCCCTGTTGCCTCCTCCAAGCTTCACCCTCTACCCTTTTCTTTGGGCTAGAAATACACGGATCAGTCGGTGACCTCCACAGAGGAATCTGACCCCTGGTGGAAGGCGTTCAGTGGCACCTGCAGGGACATGTGAGTAAGACGCCTCATTCCCCCCATTCTCACACTCACTCTTCTGAAGACTCCTGCGGAGGCTGGTGGCTGTTTTCACCTGCCGGATGCAGAAGGAACTGTAAACACGACATCATTTTGGAGGGAGGGATGTGTGAGGGGGGAAACCTAACATTCAAGGCATTCAGAAAAAGACTCCCCTAGGGATCAGTATGGAGAACAGGAGAGTGGCCCAGTTATCCTCACCCTTCCCAACGTCTCCCATTCTGTTCATCCGAGGTCCCCTGTGCTCCATTTTTAAAAATTCTCACCATCTGAATCCCGCCTTCAGACAGCTTGGAGCCTCCATGGCAGGAGAAAGAAAAGCCTAGCTTAGCAATGGGAGCTCCCCTGTCATAGTATCTCTGTCTTTGTCAGGAACATGAAGCTGCAATGCGAGATCTTCCCTGCTGCCACAGACAGCCGCTATATCAGAGCGGTGAGTGCAAGTGCATATCCTGTGTGCATTTATCTTGTCAGTTGATTTCTTCCAGTACTTTGGTTGAGCTTCTCCTGTCTCCTCCTCCCCCCACTGTGTTGCAGGCAGGACACCCGGCTATCGGCTTCTCCCCAATGAACCGCACCCCTGTGCTGTTGCATGACCACAACGAGTTCCTGAATGAGCAGGTCTTCCTTCGTGGGATTGAGATCTACGCCCATCTCATCTCTGCACTGGCCAGTGTCCTTCCTCTGCAAGCAGAGGCCTGAATAGGGGCAGGCAGAGCAGAAGGCAGCAGTCCAAGGGAGAGAGAAACCAAAGAACGAGAGAGAGAGAGAAGCTGAAAACCTGCATTGCTTCCTATTTTGAGACGGGACCCTGCTAGAGGGGACGTAGGCCTTAGATGTTTTGATTGAGGGCTAGGGCTTGCTGAGATCACACCCAAAGCAGACTGTTGCATTCCAGCATCCCTGAGTGGTACACAAGGGGGGCAAAGCATGTTGGAAGCAGAAATGTACACTTACACCAGTACATATAAAGTGGGGCTCTGTAGGCGTCGGCAACTGTTTCTCTGCTCCTTACCAAAGCACTTACAGTCAAGACCCTTGTTTGCACAGCTCCTGCATCAGGTCCCAGAGCTCCAGCTCTTTATCATCACCAGCTGCCCATGTTGCGTTTTAAAGGATAATCCTCACGCACCAGGTTTGTAGGACTGAGGTTCTCACCACTGAGGTTCCTTGGGTTTTGTGGCAGAACGTTATTGCCTTGTCACTGGCTCCTTTCACCGCCTTCTCCCCTTAACACCAATGCTGCACCCTTCTGCCATGTGATTCCCTTCTCCACATACCAAACCCAAGGCCAAAGCAACTGGAAAAGCAGGGTAAGTCCTAAGCTGCAGGATTAATCGAGCTCCCCCCCCCCCCGGTTCCTTCTTTCCTTTTGCGGGTTGATGCTCTTGACACCTAGTTGGTTTTCTCTGCTACAAGGCATGCCTAGTTCTCAAAGATCCAGCAATCTCATATTTTCAGTGGGAGTCCAGGCACCATGGAAAAGCCTCTGTTTTACCACCATTATATGCTGTATGGTGTTGGGCAAATCTACACACTCTGTGCCCCTCACTCGTAGCAGGGCGTGAAATGTTGCCACGGGCACTTTGCCACATGAGATCTTCCTACAGAACTTGGTGAAGATGAAGGAAAAGGCAGGTTTGCTGAGGGAGAGAGTAATTAATATTGCCTTACTTGGAACCTGCCTTCCCCACACACCAAAGGAGGATTGACGTGGGGATGGGTGTCTCTCTGGATATCCACTCTTTGGGACTTAACAGCAGAGGTGCTGGCTGCAGCATGGTGCCTTAATTTTCTGCTGAACTGTAACAAGTTACTGCTGACACTTGCCATTCCCATGCAGGTAAGGGCTGGGTGAACAAGATTCAGCCATAAAGGACAGCCATCTCCTCCCCGCCCCAGAACGCTCCAAGGGAGCAACACTACTTTATGATGCTTTTAGCAAAACTTGCCCTTGCTTGGAAAGATCGTTTTTCACATTATGCTACAATATAATTCCGCATCCTCAGGTTTACATGATATTTGATAACATCATCTGGA
The DNA here is from genome assembly GCF_965153285.1 of Podarcis tiliguerta. NCBI lineage: Eukaryota > Metazoa > Chordata > Lepidosauria > Squamata > Lacertidae > Podarcis > Podarcis tiliguerta. Next base: position 50,804,248 of record NC_139535.1, on the reverse strand, counting down.
ATTGCCAGCAAATTCCCTAGAAACTATTCTCACAGTCGCTGACATTGTAGATCAACATGTACTTAAGTAATGAGGAATACCTGCCCCTTCATCTCCCTGTTACCAGCATGCGGCTTGAGCAATAGATTGGATAACGGCATGATGCTTTAATCTGACATATGTCCTTGCTAGTATCAGTATAATATCATCCACTGGAGTATAATGAGGAAGAAAATGGGCTTCACTTTAAGTTTCATATCCCAAAATTCCCCGATGCCAGAGTAGGCCTATAAACCAGGATACTTTTACAAACCCTAAAGCAAAAAACCCGCAAGATGCTTGTTTTACAACCCAATCCTAAGCACGTTTGGCAATAACTCCCACTGTTTTCAGTGAGGCTTACTCTTTGGTACGTGTTCACAAGACTGCTGCCTTGGACAAAGAGTTGAATGGCTACCTTTATGAATGGCAATATGAGAAGTTAATGAATGACTACAAGGGAGAGGGATACATAATGTAAATATTGTGATACGATCCTCCTCTTGGCAAGTGGGAACTATGTGTACATTTGCATCAGTAAACCTATGTTTATAGAGCTGCCTTGATCTTCATCCCCATAACATCACCTCTTTATGGAGGTATATTGCCCCTCCTCTCAAATAAGTTTAGTGAAGAAGAAGCAAAAAACGGCAGGTGGTTGTTTGAATCCCAAAGGGGTGTTGCCTCTGGGATTCAAGGTGCCACATCCCATCCCATGTAAATTTATTTGACAATTTTAAGCGTGGCTTCCTTGTAGAGCGAAAAGCCTTAATAGTGGCACAGACTGCATAGTCAGCAATGCCTGCATTGCACAGGAGGAGGAGCCTTCCACACCTGCAATGTTTTTGCTCTCATTTGAGAAAAGTGCAGGGAGCATGGATCTCCCTGCATTGCACAAGCTGCTTCCTCTGGTGGGGAAAGGGAGGCGCTGCTTGCAAGATGGACCGTCCCTGCACTCCTCCCTCTCTTAGGTTAGCAAGTAAGGTATATGGAACCTGGCAGTACAGCATATATAGTATGTCACATTGAATAATGCTTAACTTGAAAGTGCGCAATCAACCAGTAAGTTCTCCTCTGCAAGTGCCATTAAACTTCCTGGTGGTTTGTGCTGATTGTGTCTACATCTCCCTATCACTTCGTAAGCACACCTTCGCACAGGTAGAAACCCTAAATGTGCATAGCTTCCACCATAAGATGCATATCTCGGCATATATATATTTTTATTCACATTGAGAAGATTAAGTACTGCAGGCCAACAAAAAATTGTAAAGGTGTGTAAGGTATGAATATGGAGATAATTAAAATGATCATTGAATGCTGAGAGTTCTACATTCCCCTGTGGATTATGTCTAAGGGCTTATTTGTTTGGGGTTTTGAGGATTTGACACCTGGCCCTCTGTAGTCTTAAATTATCTAATCTGCTTGCTGGCTAAATGAAAATAATAACAAGCTTGTTCCGATTTAGAAACGTTAGAAAACTTCAAATTTGCTTACAGTATTCCATGTCAAAAGACCAGAAATATACAAACATGATTTTAAAACAAAAATAGGACGAAGGTATTAAAATATATTCAGATTTCAAAAACTCAAAATGTGTTCAGTTTTGTTGATGTGATAAAATGTTCCTTGAGGAAGATGTGAGACCATAATTTATTTGTTTTCCACCAGATGGCGCCCTACACCTGACTATCCTCTGGCAAAGGCTGATTCCCGCTTTACAGGGCACTATCTGCATTGTAGTGTTTGCTGCAGTTTGGTGCAGAAAGGGGCAATGCAAATCCCTAAGTACTTGGCTGCTGGCTGCTGCTGTTTTATCCATTACTTTTTGGTTTCAGGAATCACGTTGGCAAATATGCTCAAAGAAGAGAGTTTTCAGAGTATGTCACAAGTTTCAAAGCACAGATAGCATTTATCCAGCAATTTTGAATGAATATGAAATGACTGAACTGATTAGTAGTGTGCTTACTAATTAAGGAGGAGGTTGAGGAAGAAAGGGATGCACCCATGGCAGTTATAAAGCCCTTCTCTGTGCTGCAAATATGTAAGGGGTGTGGGGGAAGGCCAGAGGATGATCTGTTACGCTTCCCACTTTTCTGCTGAGAAGCCCATGCAGGGACTATGCAGCCTGCTGGACTAGAGGATTGGTTTGATTATTCCCGTGTTTGCAAAACAAACAAGCAGAAAACCCTAACAGTGTGTCCTTGAATGGACATCAGTGGCCGACAAATGGATGGGGGGGGCAGAGAGGAAATACCTTTCATCTGAAATGTTCACATTGTGAGATAGTCGTGACGTAAAAGAGTGTGCTGAATTGGTAACAAAAATTGGTTCCAAAAAAATAAAAAAGCTGCCAGTGGCTGGTTTCAGTGTGAAATGTACACAGCAGAGTATGCCCTATGTTCTGCCGCATCTGTATTAAGAACCTGGAAAGGGATGTGAAGGTTGGCAGAAGCATTAAGCACTGGTCCCTCTAAAGCAAACTGGAAAGAACTTCGCAAGGCTGAAAGAAGCAGGCAGTGGACGTTTCACATTGGTCACTTTGGTAGCAGTGGAGAGACTCCAACTACGATTATATCAAGGGGGTGGAATACTTCTCGCTATACACGTACAATATTCTTGAGACCTGAATTAGTTGAAAACACTTGGAGGAAGGGGGAAAGATCCTGGAATAACTGTGGTCAGCTTGTGGGAAACATCCACTCAATTTGCTGCAGCTGTCAAAAAAGCAAAACCAAATGTTGGGAGACCACTAGGGAGGGCTTGGTGGAAAACCACAGTACTCTTGTGCTGTTGCTCTGCGCTGTGTTACAATTCCTCTGATCTACGCATCTGGTACTGGCTAAAGAAACAACTGTGTCTTAGGGAGACGGCTGGTTTGACTCGGTAATGGTGTTCTTGTATATTCATTTGAATCTGCTTCTCCATACACTGTACAGGTAGACAGGGCATGCTCAGAACCCAATAATATCTGGTGGGGGATGTTGTTCAAAGAATATGAAACACAGGTGTGATCAAAGCCTCCTGGAATAGACACAGCCCAGTCACATCTGGGATTTGACCTGGATCAAGTTGGGCCCCAAAGCTTGTATGTCACGCTGGACATTTTCTCCCGCCGGATAAATCAATCCAGGTGTGGAGTGGCATAATTCTGACTTGCGCTCCTTACGCCACAGTGCAAACATCCACATGGTGCAATGAGATGTTTGGGGAAGGGCATCACATGGGAACAGCATGGTTTCCCTCTTTGGAGGGAAAGTTGTTTCCACAACAGCCTGTTGAGGTTGCGTGCAAATATTTGCCGAAGCCCCCTTACTCTGCCGCCCTGCTGTCTCCTCTCCACTCAAAACACAACAGCAAGCGGAATAACTTAAAGGCAGCCGTCAAAATTGAAATCAGATGAAATGCAAAAATATTATGCTTTGGGTCTGAACTTTCCCTCTCCTCACAAATGAGATCCACGTCTCCCAAGGCAGGGGCTCTCTCTTGGGGGCCCCAAACCTGCTCAACCTGATAGAAAATGATGAGTGAGCAATTGCGATGACAGGCACAATGGGGTGAGATGGATTAGCAGTGGGGCAGGTCTCAATAGTTCAGTTTCTTGAAGTCAAGATCTTAACCCCTTAAGGAGATGGCACAGGGTCTATCTCCAGTCTGTTTCTTCCTATGCCAAAGATGCAGTTGGCCAATAACTAATCCCATTGCCTGCTTATTGCTGGGTCTTAGGAGGCAAAATGAGAGATTTCCAAGGGGAATTCGCCAGAACTCAATTCAGGCACCTTTCAGGTGGGAGCCATTGCCATTCTAAAAGAAGGAGGCATTCATGGTGAGTTCCGGTACCTCTTTCCCCCGAAAAATAGCACTGGAGATGAGGATTCTGGATTAGTCCTGTCTCAAAAGAAGCCTATCCTAGCTGAAAAGTTTAGTGTTTCAGCTTCCTTTTTTCACATTGGCAAATCTGTTATGGAATATCAATATAGAAGAATGCTATAATTTGAAGTTGAGCCAGTGGTGCAATTCTCAGGGACAAAAGCAACCATTAATTTGATTAATAGATTTATATTTTGTGACATTGTGGTATCCAGTGAATAGAGGGGTTTATTTCATTACAAAGCATCTATTAACATTTCTTAATCCAGGCAATGTGCTGAAGTTGGTTTCACAAAAAGAAATTATTTATCTGTATTACTGACAAAGGAAATTATTTTCATTCAGCAGTTTAAAAATGGCACCTGCGTCTGGAGTTACTGGGAACTGGATAAATAAAACTGGATACAACCATATTTACTAAGGAATAAGCTGCACCAACACTTTGGCACTGACTTTTGTGCAAACAACCATGGGATCATATTGCATATGATTAGTTAAAAGCAAGTCAGTTTACCAGCTTAAAACACCACCATTTTGTCTTTCTCAGATTAAAGATGTTCATTTATATTTGTTACATATACTGTATTAGTTCCAGGCATGGCAGAAGGAGGGTACCAGATGTACTTATGGAAGCATGCATGGGAGTGGGGACTGAATCCAGCTCAGTCTCTACAGCCCACTTTTGACATGTGAGTGAGGCTGCCTACCTGTCTATCACCTGGTGTCATACGAGGTCAGGTGATACCTCTGCAACCCTGGTTTGAATCCAAGCTGCGTCTGCGAAGATTCCTGCTGAACGTTGGGCTTGCATTTATTGATTGATTGATTTAGCACCAAATACAAGCTCCGCTTTCAAGAGGGATTGACTCCACTGGTGAACTTGGCTTGGGAGCCTCCAGCTGGAGCTGATCCCAGTAGGATTTGCAGTTGGAGTTGGATTTAAGTAGCACCAAATGAAGCCTCGTTGCCAAAGGAACAATCAATGCACCTGTGCAGTCACAGTGGTTCCTTGGCAGATGCAGCTTTACCTCTCCTGAACCTGATTAGTCAGATCATGTCAGGTAAGTGAGAGGTGGGTGTGACCAGCTGAAAATAGCTGCACGGCATGCATAGAGTGGCGGCTTACAAGCTTCAATTGCAATCCTGCTTCTCAACTAGTTGTTGGCTCTTCTCCAAGCATGACTGGCTAGCTGACTCCTAAGGAGCCCAGAGAAAAACGCAAATGTGTCTGTTTTTCAAGGGAACAGGGCAGTATTCAAGCCCTGTGGGTAGGGGGCAGACATTATCCCACTTGCCCTGAAATTAGTGAGGTTTTTTTAGCCATAAAAAGCCAGAGAAGTTTTTGAAAATACAGCATTAACTACAATGCCTCTAGCTTCTCCTGTTTCATTTGGTGACCAATAATAAACAACTTTTTGAACTGCAGCAAGTACATTAATTCCATGTAATTTATGGTGACTGCGTGGATGCTAAGGAAGTCAGGCCCTTACACCTTTAATAGTTTGTAAAAGTGGAAATTTCAGCTGGTGCAGTCTTTCTTCCCCCACCCCTTGCCTGATAAAATTCCCTCTTCTATGCAGTGATTAAAAGTACAAGGACCCTTTTCATCTGGTCTACCTAGCGGTGATTGCTGAGCCCTTTTTCATCCCCGCCTCGCTTCCAGAAGTGTGTGTGAAAATGGAAGGTCATCTCACATTACATTTAATACTAAATGCCTCATTGTTGCATATGAGGATTTGTTTGTTTATACTGCTGTTCTGTGCTCTCTTGCCTCATTATAGTGTTACGACTCATCCCTGTTCCTTCACCGTACTTAACCACAGACTGCTCTGTTTAAGCTTCCCTGTAGTGAATATAAGCCTCACTGATTGACCAGTTCAGACCTTATTTCTTCAGCCTATTGAAATAAGGCCTCTAGGCAATAATTCTGAATGCAAGAGCTTCTAGTGTGGCTTAGCCATCTCTTTGGTATATATTTTGCATATTAGCTTGTTTTTGGATCACAGCTGAGTATAAGGCTGATGATTGGGAGCAGGAAACATTTTGAAATATTTCATTGATTCAGCAGGGAAGAGAAACCTGAAGAAAGTTGGGGGTAGGAACCAGCTGGCTTAGAGCATTGGTGATTAGCTAGGCCTAGCATTGAGAAAGAGTTGTTGAGCAGTGAAAAGGGCATTCACCAAGAATAACAATTTACCAACTGGGAAGCTAACCTCTCCTAGCTAAAACTAACCGTGAGGGATTCCATGCTGTGAAGGTGGCAACTAGATTAAGCATGTAGATAATGGTTGTGTGTAGTTAAGCAACTGTAGCTCATCTCTGTGAACTGAATGAGTTTGCTCTCTCTATACATGGAAGATAAGCTATTGTGCCATTTGTAAACGATGATGCCTAATGTGGAAAAAGTACACACAATTCACAAAGATGTAGTAAGAAATTTAAGCAACCTCTGTCCGAGGCGTTAACATCCCAGTTACAGTGGTACCTCAGGTTAAGTACCTAATTTGTTCCGGAGGTCCGTTCTTAACCTGAAACTGTTCTTAACCTGAAGCACCACTTTAGCTAATGGGGCCTCCTGCTGCTGCTGCGCCGCCGGAACACAATTTCTGTTCTCATCCTGAAGCAAAGTTCTTAACCCAAGTTAATATTTCTGGGTTAGTGAAGTCTGTAACCTGAAGCGTATGTAACCCGAGGTACCACTGACTGCTCTCCAACAGTACCATCTAGCTGGTTCAAGAGGCCAGGGCCGGCCCAATACATTTTGGCACCTGAGGTGAACCACCAAATGGTGTGCCCCCCCCCCCGCAAGTGAATACGGGTTGAGTTAAGATCTACATCAGAAACAAGGACTGGGGAATAAAGATCTACATTGGGATGTGCTGCCCCTGTGGATCCTGCCCCCTGAGGCAGTTGCCTTACTTGGCCTCATGGGTGGGCTGGCCTGCAAGAGGCCATACCCTTCCTACTTGCTCCATGTCCCACTGCAGTACATTGCTGCTCCTTTCCACCACCTGAGTTCTGACTGATCTGGCTACTGGATTTGAATGAGGAGACTGACTGACTGATGAGAGTGTTGAAACGCTGAAAGGTAAGTGGTTGTTCTGGAAGTACTGTACAGAGATTATAGCCTATTAGAATCTCCCATGCTTTACATGGAGAGATTCCAAGTCCAGTTCTTTGACATCTTCAGTTGATCTTTAGTAGTAGGGACTCAGGGTGAATAGACACATGAGGTTCCACAATGGATTGTACCACTTTAACCTGCAAGTGGGAGATATGCAGTAGATGATCCCCTACATATGAAGGGATGGGAATACCTTCAAGTAGAAAATTAGCTCAGCAGGGAGAAGGTTGAGCTAAAGCTTTTTTCATTACTGTGCTAGTTTTCTACTTGCATTTAATTTCTGTACACAAGAGAGCATTCAGAAACTAATCCCCCTCCTTGCAGTCTGAAGTGGTAAAGTCCACTCTACCACTTCAGGATTTTAGCACCTCATTCTGTTGCATGTTAAGATCTAGACTACAACATAGCTGACCTTAAAGTTGCCTGCAAATCTATCAGTGCAAAACTTGAGGTGAAAACAAATGGGAAAGGAATTTCCAAAGATAGAGTAGATGAAAGAGCAGCTTTTAAAAAATGGGGTCAAACAGGCAGTGTTAAGTGTGAAACCTAACATAGTGATAGTCCCCATAGCTTGCTTCAAGTGGGGATGGTAGATTATCCACTTTGTGACCATAACATTCACTACTCTTTAAAGCATGATGTTCTAATGAAGAAACAAAGACCTTTTGTGTCAGCGTCCCCTACCTAAAGAGCTTTGTAAATACTATGTTAAGTTGCCATGTTAGTCAGGCCTGTTCCAAGCAAAACACCAACCAGTCTGCGTTTCAGTAAAACCCAGAGCTTAATGGGATCAGAGAGTATGGAACAAGGCCTTTGATGCTAAGGAGAGTCTTTGTGTTGACCTTTGCTTCTTGGCACAGAATGGAAGCATCTATCTTAAGTACCGCAGGCTTACAACTCCCATGTCTTGAACTTCCAAGAAATATAAGGCATTGCCATAGAGGTTACATAAAGAGTACTTGGGGAAGAGTTGACTAATCCTGGGATACTGTGGAAGAATGACTGAAAATGACAGCTTTCAATTCCAAGAGGGAAGCTGCCTTTTATTGAACTTAAGAATGGATCAGAGTGAAATGTATCTTGTCCATCCAGCATTCTGCTTTTGAGATAGTCAACAGCTTCTGGGAGTTCACAAGTAAGGCATTATCACAATGGCCTTCTGCATCATCTGGTATTCTGAGGTAAACTGCCTTTAGGTGGGCTACTATAGTGGACATCTAGTAAGACAGCTTGATGGATTAAGAGTTAAAAACCAATGGCTTGGCATGAAAGAGAAGATAGTACCTTCCCTCAGGACTAGATTTTTTTGCTGACAGATCTGTGGAATGAAATTCTACAGCTACTCAGAAAGAGACCGAGCAGTGGTATCTGAGGAGCAAGTTTCCTGATCTCCACACAAATATCCCAACTTTATTCTGGAGAAATGCTCAGTAGCATTCAGTTCCTTCATCCTTAGATAATGGGGGAAAGGTCAAGAGCCAGGGGCGGTGGGGAGAAGTGAGGAAATGAAGGTTATCTCGGGCGAGCATGACACTTTTGAACCACCAGCTATGTAGAGTTAATCTGGCTGCAACCATCCTAGGCTAGATTCCAGTCAGAAACAAACAAAAATAATTTAGCTCCCTGTATAATAACAAAGCCTGACTTGCGAATAGTGGGTTTTTATTATTCCCTGGCAAACTTCAGCTTTTGATTCAGTGACATTCCTATCACTAAACTACACCAGTCCTCTCTGACTGATGCCTAACTCCAAAACCCCTTTCCCTTTAAAAGCCTCAGCTCGAACCTTGGTCACTGGTTCTTAGTGGAGCAGAAAATTCTGCCCTGGCATCTGCTTCCCACTTTCATCTCCTTTCTCGAAGGAAGCCACTGAATGGGGAGCGAGTGGATGTGGGTGAGGGAGATCTGACCTGAGGCGTGTGTGGCGGCAAAGGCATTTTGGGCAAGCTCAACGTGCCTGGAACAATAAGGCCATTGGTAGTATTGCTTGGATTGGGGTGGGCTGTCTCTGGATCACTGAGTGGCAATTTTAGGCTTCGTTGGCGGGTGAGGAATGTTAATGGAAAGGGCGGGAGCCTCTGCACATGGTCAGTCGCCTTCCCTCCTCCAAAGAGCTGAAGCTCTCTCATTGTAACCAGAAACTGACCCTTTCTTTGCTTGTGCCTTCAGACAGTGAGAGGAAACGAGGCACCCCCTTGACAAACAAAGCTTTGCTTTCATAGCTGTGACCTCCCTTTCTCCCCCAGTTCAGTGCTGAGGTGTGACTGCTTGCCACACCATTCTGCCAACACAGTACAGACTTAAAACTGCAATTCCCTCCCTCCCTCCTTTCTAATCTACACAACTTTTCTGGGGCCTTTCAGTTATGATCAGCAACTGCTGCCCCTGCTCTCTCATCTGCTGGCTTGTCCAATCTGTAGTGTCTTCAGGATGTGGCCTTTCTTGCTGTGTAACTGGCTCTTGCTCGTCTCACTCTTTTCTTAATAGTTTGTGCAATGATGACAGATTTGTTAACACATGTGGACCCCAAGAGTTTACATATATATCCTGAGGGTTTGCACATCCTGAGAGTTTACACACACATATATATTCCTCCCACAAGAAGTGAAGACTTGGATTTGTGAAACAGACATCACACTTTAAAATGCCACAGACAGAGCTTTCGTATCACTTGGGTGACCTGAATCCAAGCCCAACACTTCTCAGCTGAGGCAGGTCACATGTTCAGTTGCAAGTCACAAGTCACGAAATAACAAGAGATATCCGTGCAGGTGCAAAGCTGCCCTTTATCTGCCTCAAAGTAACTTGCTCTGTCAATAGATGTGGCTGGTATGTATAAGCTCATAATTCCTTTGCCATTTTAAGGCGGTGAGATTTTTCATATTCAGTCCTGTAGGATTCATAGATGGTATCTAGGGCTATAGGTATGAACTTGAGGCTCAGGTTCTTGATGGATATTAGGACATTTTAAAAGTGAGCAAGACTAGTCGGAGTTTAAAATTTCATTTTGCACCCTGAGAGATAACAGTTGTACTTTCTTACAATGCATTAAGTGGAACATTGTTCACAGTGCTCTTTGCACAGGCATTGTGCTCTTTGCAATATGCACCTCAAAGACCTACCAGAAATAGAATCATGCACACACTGCTGAAGAGAATCTTATTAAGAATAGCCAAGCAGCAGCATAAGGAAGATGATAATGGTGGAACCTAAGCATCACTGTGTGTCGTCTCCCAACAACAAGGTACATGGCTACCTTTGGCTGGATTTGGTTGCACAGAAGCTGGTCAGAGTTTAGAATTCCACAACACTTTATTTGCAGTATTGCTCTTCTACCCTTGGGTATAAGGAGAGTGCAGAGTTTTCACTACCTCTAATAGCCATGAGGCTGAACGGACCACTTCTATGCCAAAGCACCAGTCAAGCATCACTAGGGAGTGACAACAACCCTTCCGTTTTATGTTTTTTTCAGCAGGGGGTTGGAAGCTGCCACCATACTTTTGCACAGCGTGGCCCTGGCACAGTGGCACCCATCTTTAGGGTCCTGGGTGACAGCATCCTTGGTCTGTACTGTAACAAATAGCATCTCTGCCGTTTGACTGACTCCTTGCCCCTGCAGAGCGCATCCCATTAAATCTAACAGTAGGGACCATGGTGCTCCCGCAGAGGAGATATGCGCTCAGACAATAGAGCCAATGTGTGCTGCTTAATGAAAGCATCTGACTCCAATTACAGCTCCCTTGGATTTGCATTTCTGCTTAATTGAGGAAGTGAGAGTGAAGCTGGCATGACTCCTTGCAAACTCCAGCAGCCTTTTATCTGACTATAATGTGTGTTTAATTAGCCGGCAATGAGTTGGCTACAGTTATCCCCAGAAGAACTTAATGAAGTCATCTCCCAAGATGCATTGCCACTCCGTAGGGTCTCTGGGAATAAGTCCCAGGGTAGGTGATGGAGCACACATGATGCCCATCCTTAGGTGCTGGGGACAAGAGTCTTGGGAAAGTATGGGTGGCTGGTGCATGAGTTTTGCACAGGAAAAGGATAAGGCCTGCACATTTGAAGTTCAGCTTCTAAAACAAAGAAATGTGAAAGTCTGGTTTGTTTCATGCTGCATATAGACTTACAACATATATAGTTACTTATCTTTATGCCTGGTAATGTGCTCATGATCAGTTAGCACTTTGTACTCTGTATGCACAAAAGCAGAAGGCAGGCCAAGACTCTCCTGGCTTTAACTGGTGTCTCACTTTCTTCCAACAGGCGGTATTCAACTAAAAAAAAAAGTGTGAGTGGAGTGACTTTATTTTGCACTATGGGTCTTTCTCCTCTCCCCTTTCCCCTGAGCCTGACCTCAGCAAAGTGCCACTTACTGGTAACGTTGAGTACAACCCCATATAACTCCTCATAATATAAACTACATAAATATATGAATGTAACTCAGATGTTACATTAGAAGCATAAAGAGGAAGTACAAATCACCAGCTCATCTTCTCTTTGCCTTTCATGATATTTTGCTGCCTGAGGCAGAGCATCAAATGGTGCTCCTTCCCAAGTCAAAGGAGCTTTGGACCCAAGTTATTTTGGCACCTGAGGCAGAAAATTCCATAAGCATCTTGATTGCGGGCTGTAAAAAAAGTCATCATAATTAATTAAGTAACTAGCAGTTTGCTGCATTTTCCTGACACCCCAAATCAGCTGCCTAAGGCAACTGCCTCCTTCTGCCTAATGGTAGAGCCCAACTTGTACTATTCATGTAATGTTTGCTGTGGGGTTTTTTTGTTGCTAGAATGGCTTCTAGCTAGAAATGCTCTGCTGCAGTAACTGTCTTTCTGAGATCTAAGACAGGTAGCCAAAGTGGAGCTGTAGTATAGCAAACGAGAAATTCTGTCTCCTGTTATTATGGGTTAGAGCTAAGATTCTACATGATAGCTGATTCTTTTAGTTGCTTTATGTCCCTATGCCTATTGTTATCTACTACTACAAAGTGAGTAATCTTGCCTTAAATAAGAACTTAACAGGTGCCCTCCAGATGTTTTGTATGATAACCTCATCAGTTCCCCTCAGCATGGCCAACAGAGACATTGGGAGTTGTATCCCAAAACATCTGGAGGGAACCACTTTGGCTACCCATGATTTAAGAAGTAGGAAATTAAATTGTTGTTGTTATTTCCTTGCTGGTGTGGGGTGACCTGTACTGATTATTCCTCCAGGCCTAATCCACTTGTCCCCTTGGGATCGGTCTGTTGCCAAGTAAACTGTTGCCCAATCTCAAGTCTAAAAAATGAATCGTTTCAGGTTGAGATAGTCATGCTTTGCTTATCTATAGCAGCACTCAGAAGGCCTGGCTCTGGGTCATGTCCAGACATTTTACACTCTAGTCTTCTGCCCCCGCTGCACTTATAGGGTCTTATCGCACTCTTCATAAATACCTTGAGGGGAACCATATCTCCAAAAGCAAGACCTGCTGCGCTTGATGGTTTCCTCCTGTGTGCTTATCTTTTGGTAGGCTCCTGTGATCCCAGCTCAAAGGGATACAAACCAGGGGAAAGACCAAAGGGCCTTCCTAAGAACCCCACTTCAAAGTCTCATCAGATTTGGGACTTTATGCTGCTGCAGGGATTATGATTATGAACTGCAGTTGTTCCTGATGCACTAGGCACATCTGACTCTTTTACCCTTGCCCCATGCCCAAAGTCATAAGAAGTGCCAAAGCATTTGGCCTGTGTGACCACCTTCTAGTGCACTAGACAGTCAAGGGGCATCTTACTTGCACTTTTCTGAGACGGCCTACTCTCTTCCAAAAGCATTCAATAATTGGAAAAGTGTTAGCAGCTGCTGCCAATAACTTTTCAGATTTGCCCCGAAAACATATTTTTGCTTATTGAAAACAACCCCTTGAAATTAACTAAACCAAGAACTTTCATTGTAATAACCCATTTTATTTTAAATTAATGTGTTGTTTGTCCTACAGACAAAGCTGACACGGAGGACGTTCTGAATTGTAGGGTCTCGGCTGGGGCTAGCCAATGTGGTGCTTTCCAGATATTGTTGAACTCCAACTTCCATTGACCTGAACCAGCATAGCTAACAGTCAGGGATGATAGCAACAACTTATGGGATGCACCGCATTGACAACCCCTGGGGTAGGCAAAATTAGGATCTTTTTCTTGGACTGGAACTGCTGCCTCAAATAATCCAAGTATGGTATGTGCCGGCTTCATCCATGTCTGGCACAGCACTGGATTGACACGTGACACTATTCCCCGCCCCCCCCCAGGCATAGGGGTCATGTGGGTGGCAGAGAAGAGATGTGTTTCCCCAAAAGATTTCTTATCCTTTCAGTGTCTGGCTTTAAAAGCAAATTCTTAGACTACAGACCAGAGTAAGTAGTAGTTGTTTAGTTGTTTAGTCGTGTCCGACTCTTCATGACCCCATGGACCAGAGCATGTCAGGCAGTACTTCAGTATAAAATATAAATCCAGGTAACGTTAGGATTTCCAGGCAGTACTTGCTATTACTGTGATAACCTTTGAACCCTCTTCTTACTCTCAAATGGAGGAGAAAACAATATCTTGTAGAGGATGCTAGACAACTAGGATGAGAAAAGGACTGCCTTTGTAAAAGAAGGTAGATGGGGTGTGTCACCATCTTGCACAATATTATAGAGGGACTGGCTGCAATAGGTTTGAGCTTCTTAACTTGCAATTAGGAGATGCTCCAGGTTTTGTGTTGCTAAGGAGTGGATCTTGTTGTATTACAAACTAGAGTTAGGCAACCACCTAGGAATCCTCCTTCCTAGCCTCTTGTCTGTTTCCCCCATGCTATCCCCACATAAATCAGAACACATGTTTTCTCTTAGGTTACCAGCAAATCCAATTGCTTCCAGACCCATTAATCTCTGTCAAAATATTAGTTTTCTGAAGCTAGAGGTCTCCCTCTTATTTAATCGTCAGAAATGTTCTCATTAGGAGGGGTAATGTCTTCATTCACACTCTTCCTGCATCCCAAGGTGACATCCCAGTCAGGGTCATTGCATGGGATAAATTTAGCTCTGTGCAACATTTAGGCTTCAACCCTATGCATGCTTACTTTGGGAGCAGGCTTCATTGGCATCAATGGGATTTTTATTCTTCATTCATAAAACACCTAATTTTTTGTAAGTACTGTACAGATAATCCCGCCTGCTGGCATGCAATTGAACATGCATAATGTAAAATGAAAAGGGAATGGGGAGTGAAGGGGAATGAAGGCAAAATAGGTGTGCAGCCTTAAAGCTTGATAACTGAACTTATAGCGTACAGATGAGGAGACAGTTCTGCAAGAGGAAAAGCCAAAATGGCAGTAGGTCCACTCCTAACAGAGTGAGCATGGCTGTCTGTCCAAACTAACACCCATAGGATTGTGCTGTACTTGGTGTCTGTTCTGCAGAGAGCATAGGCAACAGCAGACTTAGAAGCCAGTCATCTTAGCATACCAGAAAGTGCCTTTTCCTACTTGTTTATGATGTCACTAGTGGGGCTGTCCTACCATTAGACGGAGTGAGGCAGAGAGCAGAGAGCACAGCCCCCCCCCCCCGGATGCCCTGATTTAATCGGGGCAGTTGAGGGGGTATGATGTAATGCACAGCGTTCCACACTTTTCATGTTGGTGACACACTCTTAAGACATGCATCATTTTGCGGCACAGTAATTCAGTTTTACTAGCCAAACGGAGGTTAAGCTGACCCCTTTTCAGCCCCGGGAGGAGCTCAGGGAGCTTTCTTGTGACACACCTACACACTGCAGCTGACACACTAACGTGTCGCAACACAGAGTTTGGAAAGCTCTGATGTAATCAATATGGAACCTTTTTCTGTATCCCTTTTATAGGCTGGAAGCCATCGCATGTATGCCCAAAAGGACACGTATAAGAATTCTACTAACCCAGAGGACTTTACAGACCCAGCTAGGTTTTCAATAGGACTGCCTGTGTGCATGTATACTCAATATATGCCCAAAAGCTTCACTCAAGCTGCCTCTGTTTGGAGTTTCCCTTTTGGCGCCCCAGACAGTGAGCCCTGGGCTAAGTTTCTCGATCAAAGGTTATACCAGTGTTGGTTAGGAATCTGGTCCATTTCCCCCCCTCTAGATTTACAGAGATATTTTAGGTATTGCTGCCTGCAGGATAGTTTGATGGAGAAAGATGATGTCAGGAGTGTTGTGGACGAAACGAATAAGGATAAATCACGTGTCCTTGTTATAAACGAGGTAAGGGACATGTAATGAAATTAACGGGAAACAGGTTTGCAACTGGAGAAGTGCTTTTTCATACATCATCCAACAGATCTGAGAAACTTCAAAGAGTTATGTGATGCCTGTTAGGTTAACCAAGATCTCCAAATTATTGAATAAATATGTAGAGGATAGCTTCATTCATGGCTATTAGCCAAGCATACAACTCCATTCCTAAGGTATCAGTAAATCTCTGAAAGATTTTTGATTTTCTAGTTCCATGGTTCTCTTAATGGAATGCAGGCTCCTTTAAAAGCCCCAGAAAAGTCAGGGGCAACTGTTTCCCTCCTTTGAACACCTCCAGCCCAACTACCTCAAACTTGAATTTTCTGATTAAGAATTTCAGGG
Organism: Podarcis tiliguerta; assembly: GCF_965153285.1. Lineage (NCBI taxonomy): Eukaryota > Metazoa > Chordata > Lepidosauria > Squamata > Lacertidae > Podarcis > Podarcis tiliguerta. The sequence goes on along the minus strand of NC_139535.1, from coordinate 50,788,618 downwards.
TTACTAATTCACCCTCATTTTTGGAATAGAATATTTTGTTTTTGTTTTGTTTTTTTGCAAAGACTTCTGGATTTCAGTGACAATTTGCCCTTTTGGGGGAGCAGAATAAAGACTGCTTCCCCCTCTTATTTTAAGATTTGGGAAATGGAACAAGTACCAAAAAGGCAGGTCCTGAAATAACAGTTTAATTTTTCAAAATAATCATATTTAATATGTAAGAGGAACAAGATGGAAACAAAGTATTATTTGTTTATTATTTATATTATATTTTATTGTTTATATATATTTGTGTGTGCGCACACACATACAGTAGCATGTCATATGGTAGAATCTACATACATATAAAAAACGTTCTGAAAATGTTTTTTAAAGCGTTTTTAAAAATACATTGAATTTTCCATAAGGCTCATCATCACTATCTAGTGTATATTGCACTTGAAACACATTTAAAACATTTTATTTGCAGCTGCATAGCTGAGTCCTATGTCTTTGGGGATAATAAAGGCTGTGGACAGTATTCAACTACCGCATTCCATCAGTGCAAGGATTTCCGCTTGTGCAACGGGACTCTCCCACTGTGTGTCCTGTGTCCTCCCCAAATCTGCTCCAGAGGTTTGATGGGATAAAGCAGATTTAGGATGGACAGAGGGAGGAGAGATGGAGAAGCAGAAATTATTGCACTGATGGAACATTCACTTAGCGTTACGTTGGATACAATTCCATTGGATCTCATAAAGCCTCATTCCCCATACTGTAATCTTATGCCTTGATTTTCCCTACAGTTTGGTTTGGAGCATGTGAAGCAAGAGGAAGAAAGAGAAAGCCCTCAGCATTTACAGTGTGGCTTTTTCCTCACAGTTAAAGAAACACAACCAGTTGACAAAATTGTATAGGTCATTGGGTGATAGAATATTGAGCCTTTGCAAACATCTTCCCCCTGATATAGATGCTCTGTTTAAAATCTCACATTGATTATATGGTTTTGATTAAAATTTATAAAGTGACATTTCCGGGAGAATTTAAAAAAATGTTTTGCAAAATTGTAAACACATTTTATAAAACACCAGACTAACTGTTTTTATTTATTTATAAAAAACCCAAACAATTTTGGAATTTAAAGAGTGGGGGAATGTCCATTCTGTGTTAAAATACAAAGAGGGATTGTATTAACATTGCATCAGTCTGTTGAACTGAATGTTTGACAACCTGTTTGCTTTTGTCTAGAACTTCACAACCTCTCCTCAACCCCGTAAAGTATGAGTCATCCATAAACTGTAGCTGCATGTGTTAGAATTTCTTTAACACACCATTTCAGTGGCACCGTGCTCAGAAACCTTTTGGCAATTACCAGCATGGGATCAAATGCAACACATGTACCACTGTTTTCTTTTTGTTTTAAAGTACAGTATCTTGGCTTTATTTGAACTTGAGGGTTCAAATTTCTCCCAAGAAAATTGACCCACCTGATCCTATGCATGCTTACTCAGAAGTGAAGGCTATGGAGTTCAACAAAACTCACTCTCAAGGATTGCAGCAGGTCTGAAATATCAAATCTGTCTCTACTTTTAGCTTTTAAAATCTTGGCTCTTAAGTTACCCATATTTATGAAGCAGAAAAAGCCCAAACCTCACATATGCTAGAAAGGCAAGGAACAGAAAGTTTAAATTGATTCAACCTTGAAACGTTTATGGATGCAAATTAGATCAGGAAAAATGTAATCTTGTTACAATTATCTTGTTTGTTCCCAATTTCATTATTACATACAAAGGGGACCATAGCTAGTGAAATTTCTTTTGCTATGATAACCAATAAAAGAAAGCAAAAAAAAATCCCCGCAACATTAACTCCTTCAATGCTGTTTTTTGCTGTAATACCTGGGAAATATGGAGTTAAGACTTATGAAAGGTCATCGTAGCTGTGGAGAACTCCCCTCCCCCAAACAGGCAATGTGATGGGTGTTAAACAACCTCATAACACTCCTCACTATAATTTACTGTCTAGAGCAGAGGTTGTCAATCTTTTGGGGGCCCTATTTTGAATTTTGAGAAAGTTTTGTAGGTGTCTGCCACAAAATGTCTGCTGTGTGGGTGTGGCATAACAATGGCATGACCCCTATTGGTGACCCTGGGGGAGTTCCTAGTTGATGTGCATCAACAGGGCTCCCCCTACTGGTGGCTAACCCTTCTGAGACTTCCTGCAGGCAGGCAGGAGTCAGATATAGTCAGTTCAGTTCCAATGCCTAAGCCAATGGGCCTGCAAACTAAGGCCCGGGGGCCAGATCTGGCCCAATTGACTTCTAAATCCGGCCCGTGGACAGTCTGGGAATTAGCATGTTTTTACATGAGTAGAATGTGTCCTTTTATTTAAAATGCATCTCTGGGTTATTTGTGGGGCATAGGAATTCGTTCATTCCCCCCCCCCCCAATATAGTCTGGCCCCCCACAAGGTCTGAGGGACAGTGGACCGGCCCCCTGCTAAAAAGTTTGTTGACCCCTGGCCTAAGCCAATACTGTACCACTTACATTCTGTACCCAATAAAGTTATGGCCTTTTTTTAGCCCATTAACCTAAAATACTGGTGTCAAGTGCCTTTATTCCAACAAAGAGAAGGGTTCGGGGCCTTGCCTTGCAACTGCGCTTACTTTACGACCTCCAGATCCCATATATTGCACACAGCTGCACAGCTGTACCGAAACTTCCCCATGGGGGAATTCGGCCCTTGGACTGCAAAAAAATTCCTCACCCTTAGTGTACAGAATCAAGTACCTAGCGTCACATCTAAACTGGGCCACTGGTTCTTGCAGGTGCAATGTGAGCATGCCAGCTCAGGGCCGTACCTTGCTGAGCCAGGCATCCTTGCACAGTCACAGGTCAGACTAGATGCGGCACAAGTGCGTGGGATGCTGCTGCAGGGGCAAGCTTTTGACACATGGCTGGAATCATGTTCAAAGTGAGTCTTAGCTGTACAGGTTTGATGGGGTTGAGTACTAGTGGGCAGAGCCGAAGAGGGATGGGTAGGAGGGTCACATTCTTGCTGGAAGTGGGGAGAGCAGGGAGGCGTTTTGTCTCTGGGGCCCGGCTGGTACCGTCTGCGCAGCATTGGCAGTGCGTGAATGTTGCTCTAATGTTGCTCTCTCGCTGTGATTCATTTCCAGCTGGAGTTCAAGCCTAAGAAACACTAACCAGAGATAACTCTGTTAGTGTGTGATTTATGGGGCTCCATTCTCTTCAGTGACCTGCCTTTGAGCACCTAGATGGAGTTCAGTGTATTGGTTGGGAAGCTGCTGCGCTTAGAGGAATTCTGCATATGTTTGCACTGATAGGCTCGAGGGAAGGAGCCTAGGAGCAATGGACTCATTTCTTGGACTGCTGCAATTTGTTCTATGCCTGGAGGATGACAGCCAAGAAAGTTCCCCCTCTCCTCGACCTTAGCCAAGATGCAGATGAAAAGCTTGTGCACCTCCCAGCTGAGCCATGGAGTGGAAAAGCTTAGGAGGAAAAATGTGGACCCCCCCCCCCGGCAGCTTGCTCCAGTGTTCAGATGGGCACCCAAAGGCCTCTTGTTACTCATCCTACTAGTCCCTATACCTGCTGCAGTGAGAATGGGTTGACCTTTTGACAAGCTTCTGACTTGGGCCAGTGTGTAACAAAACCAACCAACCAAAACATTGCTATCAGTCCCAGATAGCCTAGCTACCAAACATCATCTGGAGGACATCAGGTTGCAGAAGACAGTGTGGTGCAATGGTTAGACTAGTACTTGAGAGACAAGGGTTCAAATCCCCACTCAGCCATGAAGCTTACTGGGTGACCTTGAGCCAACCCACAGTCTCTCAGTCTAACCTACTTCACGGGGTTGTTGCTGGGATTAAATGAGGAGGGGGAGAACTATCTTTGCCTCCTTGAACTCCTTAGAGAAAAATGGGGAGGGGTATGTAAGTGCCACAAACAAACACAACAAGCAATGCTGGGAATTCTTATTTTAGTGCTTATAATCTTTTGTTAGAAGAAATTAACCTGGGGTGAATTTATTTTGATTTTTTAATCCAGTTCTTTACATTTAAATGGTTGTTCACCTGGTCTACATTTGTTCTATAGATAGGCCTAGAGAATAGCACTTGGCTCTAAAATGTCATGTCTCCTTCTATATATAACCTGTGTGTCAGAATGAGGGTGCCACTCCTATTTACATTTGATAGTCATACTGAATTATAGCATGAACAAAACCAGCTTGGAGAAAAATACCTCATCAGGTTGACTTAAAACATATTCCTTTTTTTTGGCCATCCTTAAGCCATTAAACCCCTAAATTAAATATATTGAAAGCTATGGAAAATTTAATGCACTCTGGAAAAATTATAAAACTATAGCCAAATCAGGGCTCTGATCGTTTTAATGTTTCTGAAAGAGTAACCAGCACCAGGAAGAGACATACTTTATAATCTAGATACGTGCTTGGTCTGGGGTTGCTTGCTGAACAAAGGCATTTGAAGCATTCGACAACCTAAACAGGAATGGAAAACCAACTGCTAACAAGAAATCACACACACATATCCCTCATCCCCAACCATTTCTCTCTTTTAAGTTCTCTTCAAATCACAGTCCCCTGTCTCTTTTGAAACAGCCAGCCAGCCAGCAGGATCAGAGGCAGTTTTAGCTTGCTCTGTGCAGCTGTGAGAGCAGGATGGATTACAAAGGCAATATTAGAAAATTTGAGCGGAAGGTGGTGGCGTTAGGTGTGGAGAAAGGAGCCTCTTGGAAGGACGACTCAACTGGGGCATTGCTCCCTGCTTGGGAGGCTGACACACCATCACTCAGTGTCCATCCAAGATCTCACAAGCCAGACGTGAAGCTCATGCTTTTGGCTTCTATTTTAATTAGGAGTCTTGAAACCCTAGAGCGGGGAGCTTGGAAGGGGATCCTCTAGTATTAATGAGCCTTTCATGAAGTCAGTGGCCTGGAGAACTTGCCCCCAGAGAGAGGGAAAGGTCAGAGAAGCCTTGAGTGTTTTAGGGAAAGGGAAGCCTTTTGTTTTTCCCTTTGACCTTGCAGGCTGGAAGCTTTTAATTATGTCTCTGTTTCCCCTCCTGAGGCTCAGCCAGTTAGACATCTAGCTTGTCAAGCAAGCAACGCTGCCCAACTTCGATAACGGTACTGCCGTCTGATGGTTGGGCACAGCATCTGGGAGAAAGAAAATCCAATGCCGCGTGCAACTGGTAGCTTGACAGAGAGATTTGGTGGGAGGGCTGGAGAACCACAATCATGGTTTTGACCTGCCATGGCCTCTGATTAAACTAGGGTTGCCATATTTCAAGAAGTAAAAAATCGGGACACTAAAGAGTTGTTGAGCTTCAATAACCCGGACATTGTGCCAATTTTCCAAAATTTCCTCCAGACCTATGGCAACCCTTGCTAAACAAGTTTTGATGTTTTTTAGCTGAACTCTGCAAAAGGTGAAGCTGGCTCCCAGCAGTATCACTGCAAACATTTTGCTGCAAACAGCATCACTCCCTGAGTGACTGAAAAGTTTGCAGACTTTCTGTGGATAATGCATCAGTTCAGTCAGAGGTCTCCCTGCAACAAACACAGTATAGCAATTGCTACATTCACCCAATTTATACCAGTGGTGTGAAGTTCCAGGGACACAGTGCTTGCTTACTTACTAGGTTTAATTTCCTTTGGAAGGAGGTCACTGGATGTTTATTCTGTTTTGTAATATCTGAGTTTACTTACCCAGATGGGTAAGTACCCAGAGTTTACCCTTCGATAAGTTGGGGGAAAACCAGGCTCCAAACTGTTCCACTCAGGGTTGCAGATTATTTGTTCTAGTGTTTTTGGGTGAGTAGCTCAGTTGTCACTTTTTGCTACTCCCGTTTCCATGTCCACTACAGTGGTACCTCGGGTTAAGAACTTAATTTGTTCTGGAGGTCCGTTCTTAACCGCAAACTGTTCTTAACCTGAGGTACCACTTTAGCTAATGGGGCCTCCCGCTGCCGCTGCGCCGCCACCCGATTTCTGTTCTCATCCTGAAGCAAAGTTCTTAACCCAAGGTACTATTTCTGGGTTAGCAGAGTCTGTAACCTGAAGCATCTGTAACCCGAGGTACCACTGTGCTTTCTCAATGATTTAATCCCCACCCCCAGTGCTCATAACTATTTCCAGTGTGCTTCTGAAATACACACAAACATACAAACAAAAACATTTCTTTTGATCCATCAGATTTGCACAAAATCAGAAAACTGTACAAGCAAACCACATTGAAAATTTCTACATTTGCAGCAATCTGAAAAGTGAGAATTTACCATTACTTTCCTTTCTTTTCTGGCTCTGCTTGTAACTATTTCCAGCATGCTCCCAAAGGAAGCACTGTAGCCGTATATATTTTTGCCCTTTAAGCCCTCAGATATGCGCAAACCCAAAAACCCGCACAAGTAAATCTACAGCTGCCTGACTGTGTATTTTTGCACATTTCTTGGGTGGGGAAACCTATTTTTTTGAAACACACATGCCTTATTGGTACATAACAAATTGGAAGGCAGGAACAAACACAAAAGAGAATGCTGACTGGTATGAATGGGAAAGGCCAATGGTGCTCCTTGTATTGGTGCTTCTTGTATTCAAATTCAAAGACATGCAGGTGTGAACAGTTCAGTCTAAGTAAAATGCAAGGAATGGGAACGGATTAACAGCTAAATAATGCCCAATGTGGGAATGTGGGAAAGTCCTAGGCATGTAAAAATTGGGACCAGTGGGTCCCATTTTCCCCTCTTTACCCAGACATTTTCCAAAGTATCACTGTTTCCTGTGCCTGTCTTTAATAGCATTCTGTATATCTTTAGAAATCAAGCATGTTTATTTCTTCAAAGGTTTGTTGTTCAAACTGTGTTGGTTGTCTTGTACTCCCCGCTTGTTATATTCTAATTTGTTATGAATTTATGTAGCTGATATATCATACCAGCGTTGTTTTCCAACATTGCTAAATAATAGGTGACACATCAAGGGATTGAACAATGCTATTGATGGCACTATAATACCCATTTGGACATTCCAAATCATTTTGGTAAGTTGGTGGTCCAGCTTATGCACTTGTTTCTATTGCTTTCCATTCACAACCAGCTTGCCGCCCAACCCCACCAGCTCGTAAGAGTAACAGGGATGAATCATCTTCTCCAGATATCTCCTAGCCTTCTTGGGCCATTGACCTGTAGTTTTCCTAACAAAAGGTGTGCCAGCAATTTCAGCACTGACTATTAGGGAACCTCCAGACAAACTTCCTGGTCTCTTAGCCTTCTCTTGTCCAAACACCCATTTGTACAACCATCAGCAAATTATGTTTAGCTCTTTATTAGGTTGCCCTTAGAACAGGTCAACCTAGGAGACTAGCCAGGACTGTGTGTGCACAGGCAAGGCATGGACCTTGTCATTTATAAAGGTCTTGATGGTATGACTAAACTCCACTTGTATTTTAGTTTTGAGGTTGTTTGTAATGTTGCCATGATGGTGAGATTGAGGTACTTTTAAACAAGTTTGCTGCAGGAATTGTGATGAAATCTGCTAATATAAAAAGGCATGGAGAAACATGATATTCTATTTTTTTTTTCTTCCTTTACAGAACCCTAGCATTCTGTTTTCTGCTCTTCTGGGCCTTGTTGCCAGATAACTCACTGTGTCATCACCAGCCATGCATGGAAAAGTTAATCCAGCCCATTGGAAGGTTAAGCTCCAGAGCTATAGCTGTATTGGGGATAAAGATGTCAACATCAGTGACTTCACTTGATTCCCACCATTTGGCACCCATTCTCTTGGAGCGTTGCTCTTGGATTTGGCCAAGGCAGTAAAAAAAAACCTTCACTGACTCCTTCTCTCTGCCAACAGCTTCTAGAGAATAGGCCCCTGAGAAGACATTGGTAATGGAGTATGACACATGGCAGGGGGGACTAATAAACAGAATTTCCCACACTATTTATTTATTTGGATTTATAACTTTTGGGAAAGGTTTTTTTTTAAATAAATTTAAGGCTTGGGCAGGTAGCATCATTTAAAACGAAAACGATTCCATCATGCTGTGTTCTAACTATTGAAAAATAGCCAAGCAAGGCAGTCTTGAAGGGCCGGTGAAAATTCTCAGTCTCCAGAGGACAGGAATTCCATAGCTATGAGAGCAATCATAAATATGTCCCTACATGTCCTGGTATTTTGAATTGGTGCATGAATAGAATAGTCAAGGGGACACTCTCGGCTGATCCTGGAGGGTGGTGTTTTGTTTTGTTGCAGGGACAGTGGAGAATAAGGGGTATTTTAGATGTGGTTTGGTTTTTTAAATAGCATTGCCAGGGTCCAACCCTTCCCAAAGATCACATCTGCTTATCTGGAAACATATTATAGGGAACTGTACTTTGTGCATGTGGCTCAGTTCGTCAGATTGTGATGCTGATGATGCAGGGGGTTGCACTAGATAACCCTCTGGGACCCTGCCCAGCTCTACAATTCTATGATTCTATGAGAAAGGGGGCTAATCCACACTTTCACCTGACCCATATTTTTTATTGTACTGTGTACTGATGAATTCCCTTGAGTCGGAGAGCTTTTCAGCGGCTGTGCATTGCGAAAAGCAGATCTTACTCACTGAATCAGATATTTAACAGATGAGCAGAAAATCCAGAGAGAGCCTTTGCTTTCTGATCTTCTGATTCAGTGGGTAAGATAAGGTTTTTGCAAGGCACAGCCGCAGAAGAACGAGAAAAGCTCTCAAACCTGGGAGAATTAATCAGAACACAATACAATCAAGATACAGGTCAAGCAGAAGTGTGGATGAGCACATCGTCTCATCTTTATTGCTGCTTTATATATTTCAGGGCTGCGCTTTCAGGGCTCAGCTTTAAAGGGTTGGTTGCTAGGGTATGACCTGGTAATACAGGTGGACGTGAGCTGCCTGTAGCTTCTCCTACCCCAATCCCCTCTCAGTTTCTTCCTTGTCCCCTGCCAGCAGCAGGACAGACCCCTTGCTTCAGCAGGTGGGGAAGCAGGAGAGAGAAAAGGTGAGGAATGGTACAGCTGAAGCTACGCCTATATTGTTGCTCAGTTTTTCAGGACTTTTAAAAGTATATGCAGCATCTGTGGGTTGTGACTTGGCTGTCCTATTACAGTATTGTGTGTGATATAGGTTGACACTGGTACTGTGATAGCCTAGGATTTGGACTCAGAGGCTGAACCTGAGGAATCCCAGGCTGCACAGGATTCCCCGCCTCCAGAACCAGCTGAACTGGGGCTGGGGCTTGAGCCTGAAGGGTCCTCACCTGTGCTGGATCCTCAGGTGCAGGCACCAGCTGAGTCTGCTCTGGCTCCTGAGGTGATGGAGGACCCATTGCCTGCAGGTGCTCCACTCTCAGCCCCGTCAGAGAAAGCTGAGGTTGCCTCTGGGTCCGGTAACCCTCCAGCCTCTCCTGAGCTGCAGAGGCTCAGGGCAGAGAGGCGGAAGGAACTAAGTTCCTGCAGGAGGAGTGCTTGCCTCCAGGCCAGGAGAGGCAAGTCACCTGTGGACCGGGGCCGCCCTATGCCTCGGGGCAGATAAAAGCCAACCAGTCCCAAGTTGCGGGAGCAACATTGTTGGTCGCCTGTCCCTGCCTGCATCCTGTCCTGCCTCTCTGCCAGATCTCCTGACCTCACCTGACTCCCTGCCTTGGTCCCAGCTTCAGATTTGACGGACTGCCTCCCTACTGCACCCTTGACCTCGGACTGGACTCGGACCTTGCCTCACGGTTTACCCTCGGGACCAGTACAGGTACCTTGCCATTTGTTTGTAAAGTTACAGGGTGGTGCCCTGTAGCCCTGTACAAGAACAGATTAGATCAGTGTTCTACACCAGCTTCATTTTCTGAACTCAAACATCAAGAGCAACCCCAATGTAGAGTGTGTTACAGTAGTCTAGCTTTGAAACTAGGTCTTTTTTGTGTGTAAAAAATCAATGTCTGATACATTATGGTTACCAAATAATTCACCTTCAAAGGTTGTTTTTACATTTAATTAGGTGCTTAAAATTTTTCTGCCTGTCAGTAGTGGTATTCCAATGAAAAATTTTGTTTTAATTGGAAAGTGTGTTTGATCTGAAAATGGCCCTCTTCCACTTTCTCTTTCTACGGAGAATTAGTGATATTCCAAAGTGATACATTCCAGACTAAAAGGCATTCTTGTGTGATAAGCTTTCAGCTGGAGGGAGTTATCAGACTCTCCTGAGCCCAAAGAATGACTTCAGCTGATGAGTGGGCCATCGTGCTCTTAGCGCTTTGACAGTAACCACAAAAGTGGATTCAGCTTAGAGAGAGCTGTGGAAGCAGAACCCCAGTCCAGAAAGAAAAATAAGCAGGAACACCAGCTCTTCAGCAATGCCCTTCAAGCAGAGCCGTAGCTAGGTGATCTTGCGCCCCTGGCAGAACCACCCAGATTGTGCCCCCTAGCCATGGACAAATTAGCTCTTCTTTCTGCCTCTCCCCCAAAGCCCCTTCCACCCATTCAATTCACCCTCTATTAAAAACCATTTCTTATAAGGAAATAATATTTATATTTATGGACATATTTTTAGCTCCCCCCACCATCGTGTGTGCCCCTGGTGGGGGCCCACCTCCCCCTCATATTTATGCTCCCCCCACCATCGTGTGTGCCCCTGGTGGGGGCCTACCTCACCATCCTCTAGCTACGGCCCTATCTAGAAGTGGGGTTCACTCACTTGCTTTCTCAATTTCTATGTCAGCAAGAGAGAGGAGGAAATGGGAGAAGTGACCTGCTTACAATTTCTTTTATATGTTATTGGAATTGTCTTTTTTTTCTGGAAGGGTTCCTGTGTGGCAAGCAGATATCTAGCTTGTTGTTGTTGTTGCTCACATTATCTGTGCCTTTAACAGCTGTAAGGAAGGCTGCAGGTTTTTCCCACTCACTCCATCTTCATGCTGGAATGTCCTTTCTGCTGATTATATAGCACTGAAAGGCAGGTTTCCCGTAAGAAAGGATGATAGCACTAGTAGAGGAAGCACATTCCACTATTGTGGCATCTCCATTGAGAATGCCTCCTTGCATTCCCTCATAGCCCAAATTGTGCACAGTATACACAATGCGGAGGACCTTGGCTGCATACACACCATACATTTAAAACACATCTAATGCACACCGGACCCACCCCCCTGGATCCTGTGCACTGCACTTTACTCACAGTGCTACAATTCCCAGAACCTACGGTTCTCATGATTCTTAGGGGAGGAGTGCTTTAAAATTATGGTGTTTACACAGTTCTTCTCTGTTCATTCCAGAGATTGTAATGAAACACATCTTTCTTTTTTTATTAGTCCTTGCTTCTGTGTCATTGGGCGCAGTGTGATCTGCAAATTTAGTAGGTGTTGCTAATTTCCATGTTACTGACAGCTTCACTGCTGATAAAGGCTCCGGATCTGGCTGTCCTTGTTAGCTGGCAACTGCCAAAGCAGAGGTCAGCAAACATATTCAGCAGGGGGCCGGTCCACTGTCCCTCAGACCTTGTGGGGGACCGGACTATATTTTGGAAAAAAATAATGAAGGAATTCCTATGCTCCATAAATAACCCAGATATGCATTTTAAATAAAAGGACACACTACTACTACTACTACTAATTTATTATTTATATCCCACCCATCTGGCTAGGCTTCCCCAGCCACACTGGGTGGCTTCCAACAAAATATTAAAATACAGTAGTCCAAACATTAAAAGCTTCCTTAAACAGGGCTGTCTTCAGATGTCTTCTAAAAGTCTGGTAGTTATTGTTCTCTTTGACATCTGATGGGAGGGCATTCCACAGGGCGGGTGCCACTGCCGAGAAGGCCCTCTGCCTGGTTCCCTGTAACTTGGCTTCTCGCAGTGAGGGAACCGCCAGACGTCCCTCGGCGCTGGACCTCAGTGTCCAGGTAAAGGTAAAGGTAAAGGGACCCCTGACCATTAGGTCCAGTCTGACCGACTCTGGGGTTGCGGCGCTCATCTCGCTTTATTGGCCGAGGGAGCCGGAAACACGTAAAAATGTAAAAACATGGGGATTCTTGGACCATCCACAGGCTGGATTTAGAAGGCGATTGGGCCAGATCTGGCCCCCGGGCCTTAGTTTGCCTACCCATGTGCTAAACTGAACAACGAAAGTGGTCAGCCCTCGATGCTTCAACTTGCGCTCTTATCAAATGCTTATCCCGTGGACATCCCAGCGAAATCAGCCCAAGCTGCTGTTATAGATGCTAAAATGTTCTGGGGTTTTTTTTCTGGGTTTGGAAAAGACGAGAACCCCTGCTTCCAAGACAGCACCAAAGCATGCTGCCTGAGTGGGTGAGACACTTTGAATCCTGGTGGGGGGCAAAATGTGCAATTATATTTTATCAAAACTTGCAATTGCATGCAGTCCAGCACTTTGAAGGAAGCAAGTTGTTGGGAACTGCCTACCCTGTCTGTTTAAGCACTGAGTAGCCTCCCTGTGAACTCTGGGTAGATGTAACTAATGTCCAGAGAGAAGGAATCAAAGATGTTGGGATTGTTTAACTATCTTGGTTTTATCTCGATTCTTTCCTGTATTCTCTGGTCGAGGTCAGCATTCTAGTTAGCCTGCGTTTTGCAAATATGTTTTATTTCTAATTTTCTGCATCATTCTATGGCTATTAACTTTTTATAAACACATTTCCATTCTTCTCAGAATCCTTTCAGCCGGAGAAACTAATACTTTTGTTTTTGAAACAGCTGCATAGGTTAAGACCTCCCCCCCCCACTTCCTCTTAAATGTTATTTATTTAGACTACGGCCCTGTAAGCAACAGGGGATAAAAGGCTTACACTGGCATTTTGGATTCTCACCATTCATTGTCATGGATGGATCTGGACAACTTTGGTTGAGTGGGGGAGGGGAAGATAGGATGGCCTCCATCTTGGTAAAGAAGAGGACGAGGTAGGTCTTCTTCGCTGCCATGACTTTTGCGTGTGTACTTTCAAGCTCTCGCTGTGATGACACGCAGGCTGCTGAAGTAAAGCAAATGAAGCAAAACATGCCACTGTTTCATTCAAGAAGCCAAATGAAGCATGCCTTCGTTTAAAGAAAGCAAGTTCATGAGGGCCGCCAATGTTATTTCCTCACAAGGTGATGTCAGGGTTGGCATAAGATATTTTTTTGGGCAGAGCCACAGCAGTAAATTGTGCCTCCTCCCCAGGAAAATGTGCATAATACCTAAGGCTGGCTACTTGTTTTGTTTTGTTTTTTTTTAACACCTGAGCGGAGGACCCCATAAACACTTCTCTCCTTCCCGGGAGAGAAACATTCAATAATTTGCTGCCCTTTCCTGACACTCCAAATCAGCTGCCTGAGGTGGCCACTCAGTCTGTCTGCCTGTCTGTGTGTGTGGGTTTGAGTGAGAGTTATCCTGCAAGGTTGGAAGGACAAACACCCACCACCCACTCCTCAGCAGTCTGGAGAGCTCACCACCATTTCTGCCTTATGAGTACACGGCTTGTAGTTGCCAGCCTCAACTAGATTCCTCCTTGGATGTATGGTCTGCCTATATGAATCTATATGTTTAAATCTGGTTTGGTGGACTATTTTTTTATGTTAATGTCAACTGGCGAGTTCTTTCTTTTCTGTCTTCCTATCTTTTTGTTATATTTAAAAATAACAATTCTTTCAGAAATAAAAGAACCCAGTGTGTGAAAGCCCTTGCCACCAAAACGGTGAAGTGATAGGGAACGTTTCCAGTGCTGGATTTCTAGTAGTCACAAAGCGATTAAAAGCCCAGAAACCCTGCCATGAGAGAAGGAGAAAAATGCAACCCCCATGCTCTGGAATAGGCTTCTACTGGATTAGGGATATGAAGTGGAAGCATATGGGCCATTTCTCTGCCTCCTGTGTGGTATTACTGTAGCAAATGCCCTGCAGAGTTTTCTCACTGCAGAATTTCCATTCAAGATGCTGTTTTTGCCTCTTCTAGCAGTCCAGGCTTTGCCAACCTGGTGCTCTCCAGATGTTTTGGACTACGGTTCCCATCAGCCTCCCCTAGCATGGTTGTGCCGGCTGCGGCTGATGAAAGCTCTTGTCCAAAACATCTAGAGGGCACCAGGTTGACAAAGACTGGCCTAGCCATTCATAGAGGGGACTGTTAACTATACTTATAATGGGGGTGTTTAGTGATAATTAACCTGTCAACACAATGTCTGAGGAGAGAGTTGTTACAGGAAGCCACCTCTGCTCTTGTCGGAAGCAATAAAGACAGGCCCCATACATTCTGACAGTGCTCCCTTAGTTCAAGTTACTGAGACCTTAAATTGGTGGAGATGGGACTTGGTTTGAAAGAGTTGCCTGGCCCATAGAAACACAAAAGAGAGGGGCGAGGTTACTTGATACAGCGTCCTGCTAAGTCATTGCTAATATTAGTCTCTCCTACCCAGCTTCTACGCGGGTGGCGCTGTGGGTTAAAGCCTCAGTGCCTAGGGCTTGCCGATCGAAAGGTCGGCGGTTCGAATCCCCGCGGCGGGGTGCGCTCCCGTCGTTCGGTCCCAGCGCCTGCCAACCTAGCAGTTCGAAAGCACCCTTAAGTGCAAGTAGATAAATAGGGACCGCTTACTAGCGGGAAGGTAAACGGTGTTTCCGTGTGCTGCACTGGCTCGCCAGAGCAGCGATGTCACGCTGGCCACGTGACCCGGAAGTGTCTCCGGACAGCGCTGGCCCCCGGCCTCTTGAGTGAGATGGGCGCACAACCCTAGAGTCTGTCAAGACTGGCCCGTACGGGCAGGGGTACCTTTACCTTACCTTTACCCAGCTTCCCTCACCCCTCGCTTCCCAGGATAGAGATGACCAATGCAGTCAAACTGTTTTTAATTCATTTCGAAGCCTAACACATAAACGTACCCAATGGATGCTGCCTGCCAACTGATCCTAAAGGAGAGCACACAACCAAGAATCAGTGGCAAATACAAGTACAAAATAGTATGCCTGTACATCACTTGGACCTTGGACCCTTTAGTCCACTAAGTCTCTCCAAAGGTTTCCGTGCGTTTTAGGTGGTCTTCATGGCACATATAGGAAATGAATGGAGTAAAGAAAGTGGGCTCACCTTGAAGGTGGCACCAGATTCTGTACTTTCTTCTTCTACTGCCTGCCTGTAGCTTTTAGATTGCCATTGGTTTAGTTCTGAACCAGTTTTGCCTTTTAAAAAAAAAGTTTCATTAGCCACTAGCCCAGGGAAAATTCACCATAAAAGATACTGATTTGGGCTTTTTGCATAATTTGTAAGAATTTGCTCATTCTTATGTCTAGTAGCCACTTCTTCCTCCTTCCGCTTCTGCACCCAGGTATGGAGAACATTTGCCTTCCAGGTATCGCTGAACTACAACTCCCATCACCTCTGGCTATTGGCTCTGCTTCCTGGGGCTGATGGGAGTTATAGTTCAGCAACATCTGACTTGCCAAAGGTTCCCCACAACTGTTCTACACTATAGTACAGCTGATGCAGTTAGCTGGAACTGGAATTTGTGGGATGTGAAACACAAGAGCAGTCAAGTACAACATCCCTAGAGTGTACATAAAAGGGGATATCTGGACCAGCCAGTCGGAATTTCCTGTTTCTCTTGTCTGGGACAGACTTCCTCTGCATGTGACTAGAGGTGGGCGTGGCCTTACCTGTGCAGGTAACAAAAGCATAGGACTGGTCAGCCACCTCTCTCTCTCTGACTACATTCATCGAAGAAGTAACATCTGCTTAGCCAAAGATGCTCTTTTGGCTTCCCGCCAAGAGAGGACAAAGGGACTGTCTCCTTTTCAGTTTCCAGGTGTATGTTACTTTTCTAAGCTAAGTCTGCCTTCTGGGATCCAATTGTGAACAGAATGTGAGTGAATAAACTCTTTTTATACTTTTATAGAAGACTGTGTCGTGTCTTATCTTTAATGAGGGAATAAGGGGGAAATACCAGGACAGTTAGAGGCTTTAGCGAGCCTGAGCAAACGCATCTGCTGTGTCAGTTTAAAAAGGGGAACATTACTCTGCTAAATTGTGGAACAAGGTAACACAAGTTGGAAAGGCTATAATCAAACAATATATCCTCTCCTGCATCCCTGAACATTCCCACAGAATTAAAATAGTTTCTGCTTAAGCCACTTCCATCTGATTAAGAAAAGGAAGCCATGGTTAAGCTGAGGTGCGTATGTTTCAAGAAACGGTTGTGCTTGCTCAGATGACAGCTTTAATGAATTGGAGTTAAACAATGTCAATGTTGGTTTCTGTTCCCACAGTGGGGGCAGGAAAACTCGAATTGCTGGTCCCTAGTCATTTATTATTATTATTGGCAACCATCACCATTGTTGAACCTTGCAGCACTCATCATTTTCAAAATTATTATTTAAGTACCAGCCTCCAGAAACTGGAGAGAGGATGGCAATCAGTGAAAATATGCACTTGGGGGGTGGAATTGTTATTTAAAACCAATTTCATCAGGTTTGGGCTTCACGCTTTCATGATAGTTTAATGCAGGTAAAGTGATCTCTTTTACTAGACCGACATGGTTTGATTAGATTTTGCCAGCTTTATTCCGCCAAAGCTGGTCTAATAAAAGGCATCATCTTTCCTATTTTATGCTGAACCAGCACCATCTTCCAATGAATCACTCACAGGACGAAAGCTGAACTAGACATTACATGCAAATACGTATTATTTACTCCCAACAGCCCTCTTCCATCCACTCCTGGAAAGCAGCTTGAGAAGGGGATAGTTTGAAAAATGGGACAGGTTAAGAGTAGAAGAGGAAGCTTAACCTTTCCCCTGCCTACCAGTTGTGTTCTCCAAATATTCCCTTCCAGCTTTTCCCTGAATGGGCAAAATAACTGGGGTCAAGTATGTGTTGTTTATTTTTTTATAATACATGGAAGATGGATCTCCCTCGGGAGGCTGTGGGCTCTCCTTCCTTGGAGGTTTCTAAGCAGAGGTTGGATGGCCTTGTGTCATGGATGCTTTAGCTGAGTTTTCTACATTGCAGGGGGTTGGGCTAGATGACCCTTGGGTCCCTTCCAGCCCTATGATTCTATGTTTTTCTGCTTCAACAATATTTTATTATGCTCCTATCATTTTACGTAATTGTATTTGCATAAATTATAAAAATGTGTTTTATTTACAAATATGTTCTATTTACAAACAAAACATTTAAATAGCTACCTTTCTGCCGGTAGGATGGGGTGGGGGCCACAGGAAGGAAACAAGGTTGGAAGGGGGCCACAGTAGGAAGAAGGTTGGGAAACATTGCTGTACTGGACCAATCATAGCTATATTATAAAAGTTGGAGGAGGGAGTGGATAAGGGGCTTAGAAAAGACCTTTGTTTAGCATATCACCTTAAATGGATGCATGAAAAATGTAAAAGAAAGCAGCTTGTGAACCAGGCCTCCTTTGAAGAGACAAGGCAAAAAGACAGGGATTAGAAGGGATTGCCTCTCGTCAGGAGATCAGTCATAGTAAAATCAGCTCTAGTCGCTGGTCTGTATGGATGACCTCTGACTTACAGTGCCCTTGAGGTCAAAGTCTGGCAAATTAAGTGCTTTTTAATTCATAGAGTTATAGGATTTGGTAAAATCCCTTTCCAGTACTTATGCACTTGAAGAGGTTCACACAACACACACTCAACTGGGGCACTTGGCCAAATCTTCTCTTCCCTTTCTATGCCAGCACAGGAATGTGGGGATACAGCAGTCACACAGAAGGTGGAGGCACAGGTGGGAAGAACCACAGCTGGCTTCTGATGTTGACATGGTTCTTTGTGCACAATCTGCCTTTCTCTCATGGTTTCTGCATTACCAAAGAGCAGCATAGAATGGAGCCACTCTGAAATGGCAGCCAGGGTACTCTTGTAACAAGAGCTGGTCCTAAGAGAGTGTCTTAAGTGGAGAGTGATTTATATTCCTACTGTGTGATTTTGCTTTGGACAAACACCATGGCTAAGCGTAGGTTCCTTAACATTGAGATGTGGCTTAGTAGGGCTAAGCCTGAGTTTAGAGTTTAGAGTGATGTGACCTAGAAGAAAAGCAGCAGAGAGAGAGAGAGAGAGAGAGAGCTTCATGCTGGATCTCTGATCCAAGACTGTGGCTATGGGAGAAACAAGATCCTTTTGGGGCGTTAATGCTGTGAAGCCCTCCATCATAGGCTCAGGTTGTATGTATGTGCAAATAAGCCACATATCATAAAGACACCACAGCCTCCACTGTGCCACATTTCTAAAAGGAAACACGAACCTCGGGTAAGTACCAGGAATCCCTGTCAGGAACTGTATGAAAGTTGGTTTCCTTTTATTTATTTCTAATTCTATTTATTAACAGATATAAATGTTAGTTGTAGCATGCAAGATTTTCAAATAGGTGACTCAGGATGTCTTGAATTGGCAGTCTCTGAGATTGGCTTTTTCTTTTTTTTAGCAAGAGATTAAAAACAGATTAAAAAGTTATTGTCTAGAAAACAAACTTCATTGTGAGTTCCTCAGTGCAATCAACAATTGACCTCATGTTGCCTGTTAACAGCTGTATAGTAAACGGAAAACAAGATATGATTTTGTGTAAGAGCATCAAGCCTCACTTTGCTATAAATGAACTGGCTTGGTCTAGCATTGGGTAGTTATGAAGTAATTCCACTGCAGGGAGTTTGTGAAGGCTGACCTGGTGTGGCTGCTCCACTGCTACAGCCAATTATTGTGCCAGCTGCTTACCCAAGTCTTTCCTGGCTTGTTTCTCTGACCATATTCTCCTCCACTTGGCAATCAACTGAGGTCTGCTTAGGAAAAATCTGTGTTCGGGGAAGGCTGGATAAGCATCTCTCTAGAACAGCAGTGGGGAACCTCTAACGTATAGGCTTAATACGACCCTCCATTTGGCCCAGGAGGCCAAGCCACACCGACTTCTCTCACACTGACATCATATATGACACTAGATGTGGGCCAGGTAAAAGGCCTCCGTGCACAAGTTTGGTGTGAATAAGATGGGGCAGTGCTAGTGGATGTAATACCACTCTCCCACCTAGAGTTGTTGGAGAATTCAGATGCAAACAGAAATGGGAGCGGAAACTGCCCATGCTTGCTTATTTGTCCCATGTCCAGAATGGAAATAATCCAGCAAATATGACCAGTATTCACTGTTGTTGCTTTCAGTCCACAAATGATTATGTTCAACCCACCCTGCCTTTGCTTCTTTTGCCTTGTGCTTCTTTTGCATTGAAATAAATGCAAAATGGGGTGGAAGAACATAGTTAATAATGCAAATTACGTAAGTTACATTGTTTTGCCTGAGCAGACAGCAAGGGGAATAACATAGGTTTTAGTGTAAGGCAGAGGTGAAGTGTAGGTGGGTTCCCACAAGGCAAGACACAGTGATAACAGCAAGAACCTTTATTGAACTAACAGAACTGGACAACAGGGGCAAAGCAACTGCTTATATACATTCCTAAAGGCCTGGGCCACTCCCAATGTGATTGGCTGTCCAAAATTCCAAGATGCGAATCATGACTCAGATTTTAAGGGCCAATGGCAGAGGCTCAAATACTTAAATGTTCTGTGATTGGATATCATGTATTGAATCAGAACACAGGGGCTCAGAATCCTTAGTCCAGACTCAAGCTCAGGCAAACACAGACCACTGAATACATAACACCAGACGTTTTCAACCTTTTTCAGTCCATGGCTTCCTTGACAAATGACATTCTTTCTACAGCACTCCCATGGGGCTCAGGAGCCCAGTCATCCCTTGCCTGCAGAACTGGCAGTCTCGCACCCTTTTTCAAAAACCCTCCCTTCTGGAGTGTTCCCTCAGTCTCCTCTCCCCTCCCCTAATTTTGGGAGTCCTCTGGGCAGCCGCAGCTGCCACCTCTGCTCTCTGAGCTGCCCCCCTGCCCCAAAGAGAGATGCTTCCTCACACTGCCCCACAGGGGCCTGAGAAGCACCTCGTGGCCAGCGCCAGAGGCACCATTCGCCTGGGGAGCTTGTAGCCAGGGCTGCTGCAACAAACAGCTGTGCAGAAATACAAGAGGGCATCAGAGGAGGGAGGGAAGGAAAAGGGGACAGAGGCCAATGTTGCCCGCGACACCCCTGACCATCGATTAAGTCACCCTAGGGTGCCACGGCACACTGGTTGAAAACCACTGGTGTAAGGTGAACTGCAGGAGAATAGACACATTGCTGCATGTGACAAATGCAGAGTGGAACAGAAAACATCTTATATCCCTTCTACCGCCACCAATCTTTTCACTGTTTCTACAGTTTCCTCAGAGCTACTGTTGTCCTGCAGCATTCAGCACAATTTTTTGTAGAGTAGAATAATTGGATACAGGCAAAGTTGATGTCTGAAATCAGAGGCACCAGGACCTCTGTCTTTCTAGAAGCCAGACTCTCTGAGCTGGAAATTCAAATGTCTTGAATTAAAGACCAGGGAATCAGTCTGTGGTTATTTGGTGGTGAGAGTAACCAGATTTTGGCAGGCACACCAGCTTTTTAAGAAGACATTCCAAGCACGATACTGCATTCCTGCTAGAGCACTTTGGTTAATTACTAGTGTTTTCCTCTCCCACTTCCTCAAGCTCTTAGAATTTAGACCTTTCTAAGGCCAGTTTCCTTGGGAGGAAAGAGCAGTGAAGGCTTACAACATACTTGAGAAAATCTGCTTATGCACATTGTGCAGACTGAAAAGGAATGGTTGGATGCAGGCCCCAACATTCAACAAATTCAGAGCACACCAGACTCCTCCTGACAAATATTTTACTATCTGCACTCCAGAGAACTTGTTCAGAATGACTTCCCCAGACCAGGATCGTATTATCAGTGCTTGTGCTTTCCAAGAAACCCATCCATTCAATACAGTAACTGACAAATGAGCTTGGAGGGAAATTTTTACCTTCCTGTGAAGGCAAGAAACTTAAGTGGATGCTTTTAGTCCAGTGGAAAGAATCACACTGACATTCCTGGCCATAATTCAACGAATTATGCATTCTTACTTGGAAGTGTACCTCCAGACCAGCCTTTCTCAACCTTGGGTCCTCAGATGTTGTTGGACTACAACACCCATCACCCACTGGTTCTGCTAGCTAGGGATGATGGGTGTTGTAGTCCAACAACATCTGGGGACCCAAGGTTGAGAAGGCCGCTCCAGACTGCCACTGTTTTGTGGGAGGGGTTCAAGTGCATACCTGAACTTTAGGTTTGATATTAAAGCAGATTAAAGTGATCTGTGGCCCTAGCACGTGTCCACTTAAAAAAAGGTGGAAAGGTGATGGGCAAATGCATAGAGAAATGTGAGGTGAACAGGTGATGAATGGATAAAACACCCTGCAAGCAAATCAGGATGAATGCTCGTTGTCATAAAGCCACCCCCTACACAAATCAGAATGAATGCTCAATAATACACTATACCTTTAAAGCAAAGCACATTTTCCATCAAAGAATTTGGAGCACTGCAGTTTCCCCTTCACAGAGTTACAATTCCCAGAAACCCCAAACAAACTATAGTGCCCAGAATTATTCAAGGGAAAGAATGTGCTTCAGATCTATATTGAAGGTATAGTGTGTGCACAGCTGAAGTCTAACTACCACATAAACAACGTGCAAGCAAATTCCATTATGTTCAACTGGATTTTCTCCTACATAAAGGAACACAGGATTGTAGCCCTAGTCACACAGTCA
The DNA here is from genome assembly GCF_965153285.1 of Podarcis tiliguerta. NCBI lineage: Eukaryota > Metazoa > Chordata > Lepidosauria > Squamata > Lacertidae > Podarcis > Podarcis tiliguerta. The sequence continues at coordinate 50,766,939 of NC_139535.1, read as the reverse complement.
CACAGATAACTGAAGCTTGACTGATTTTCTCCATGGGACTTAGTGGTGAATAGATATTGCTGGATTGTGCTCTCTTTGTGAAGGTTTTTTTTAGGAGAATCCTGCTGGAGAGGGATACATATTCCTGTCCCACCCACGTAAAGGGGGCAGGCGGGTTTTGAGTTTCTGCTCATCATTTGTTGCAGCACCATCAGACTGATATTTGCCTAGAATGAAGTGGCTTGAGATCTCTCCCAATGCCACACTCACACATTTAATTTTTCTTTCTTTGCTTCTGTGAAGAGGAGCTTGGTTGCTTGAGCAACTCCTATCCCCCCTCTGTCCCAGAAGTGCTTTAGAAGAGAAAATTAGTTTGAAAGAATGATGGCACAGGGTGCTGATGACAGGAGCCTGGTTAATTAAGGGAACCCATCAAATGCCCCAAAGGGGAGAGGGACAAAGGTCATATATTTTCTATATCCCAGGAGAAATATGATCCTCCTTGGTGATGTTGTGGCATGGGTCTGGGCAACCTGGATGAGGTCATATACAGCTTTATGTGAGCAGTGAAGTTTGGTGCTCAAAGCAAATGTAGGGAGGGAGGAGGATTATATGGGATTCGCAGAGCTTGGCAGGGATTCAGATTCAGCTGGTTATTGCTAACTAATGCTGCCTTTATTAAAAGGATTTGTGGGATGAGGGTTAAGAGCTTGGCCAAGAATATGCACATAAGCTAGAATGGAAAATAAACAATTCATGGAGAGCCCAAGTTAGGGGGAAAAGTGTGAAAAAAAGGAGGTGAATGGCAGGATGTAAGAAGAGCCAGCTGAGAGTAGAATGGGAGCCAGGATATCAGGGCTGTCTCTGTGTTAGTGATACTATGTGATTGATTAAAGGGGAGACTGATCTCTTTAGGCCTGTCGGTGGCCAGTTCTGCGATCATCAGAGTCCCACAGGATGGCACGAAATGAACAGAGGGAGAATGTGAGGAAGAAGCTTGAGGTGAGGGGACAGCATTGTTTAGATTAATTTAGGGCTGATAGGGGAGTTCTGAGGCTCCAATACTTTGGCCACCTCATGAGAAGAGAAGACTCCTTGGAAAAGACCCTGATATTGGGAAAGATGGAGGGCACAAGGAGAAGGGGACGACAGAGGACGAGATGGTTGGATAGTGTTCTCGAAGCTACCAGCATGAGTTTGACCAACCTGCGGGAGGCAGTGGAAGACAGGAGTGCCTGGCGTGCTCTGGTCCATGGGGTCATGAAGAGTCGGACACGACTAAACAACTAAACAACAACAACAGGGGAGTTCTGAATGAGGATCATTTTTAGTATGCAAAACATCTTAAATTTGTGACCCTAAAATTCTCACTATGCGTTAGCATTCACTTAGCACCAATGGTGTGCTAGATACCACACAAAACTTGGGGCCCCTTCCGTCGTAATTTTTATTGCGCATTCATGATGATTTCTGCACATGATGATACTGGAGTTGCCAAACACGGTCCCACTTTCAATATTGTTTGAACTTCCAGAAGTTCTGGGGTGGTCACACTACTTCATTTCCAATCGGTTCATATCCCGTAATTCCCTGCTGAAAACCTGTAATTGTTTATATCACAGATCTATCGGTTTATTATTATTATTTTGTTTTCTCTGGACAGCAGCAATCTAGTAGCATTAGGAAGCAGAGCAAACCAAAGCTGAACAAATCCACCACTAATGCGCAGTTATTGTGTCAAGAACATGTTGCAGAAGACACCCGCAACCAAACACCAGACTGGAGTGACCTATAGTGTCATGTACCCTATAAGGTAAAGGACACCATGGCGGTTAAGTCCAGTCAAAGGCAACTATGGGGTGCTCATTTTGCTTTCAGGCTGAGGGAGCCAGCGTTTGTCCACAGACAGCTTTCTGGGTCATGTGGCCAGCATTACTAAACTGCTTCTGGTGCAATGGAACAGTGTGGCAGAAACTAGAGCGCACGGAAACATGTCAATAGCTTAACACAAAAGAAAAATGGAAGCAGAAGAGGATGGTACTTGACAACAGTCCTGGGAATACTGGTTTAGGTTTGGATCAATATCACCAGTTAGCACAAAATACAGAAAAATAGGCAAGACTGTGGTGGACAAAGGAACCAAACACTGGAAGAGAGAGAGAGAGAGAGAGAGATTGGAAAGGATAGTCAAGTGCCTGGGAGTGAGGGGTTAAGGGATGGGGTGTGTTCCAGGCATAGGGTATGTCTGTAGCATCTGTCAATCAGCAGGGGATGTAGCATCTTGGGGTGTAGACGTGACACTGCTTGCTACAGTAGAGATTTTAATGGCCTAGGATCATATAGTTGGAGGTGGTCTTGTATGACATCTAGTCCAAAAGCAGGAAGAGCCTGTTACAAAATGTTCCATGTCAGAGGTTCCCAAACTTTGTTCAGCAAGCTTTGTTCTGGTGGCCTGCAAAATGACCATAGATTTGTGGCTGAAGAGAGGAGGTGGGACATCCATTCCATTGATTTGAATTGTAATTGTATTGCTGCTTTTATTTTTTATATGGTATTTTAATACAATACAGTATGTAAGAAATAAAAGAAGAAATCAAAATAGAATTAAAAAATGTACAACATATAGCACAGCAAATTACAGTTGCTACAGCAGGCAGAAAAATAATTAAACACTTTTCAAGAAGTCTATGGTAGAGGAAAAAGTTTGGGCTCCACAGTTCCATGTGATTCTGAGGGTTCAGATTCAAAGGAGTTGGCCCTTTATGTCATTTGCACATAATCATCTGCTGCAACACACTGCCCCTTAGCTATGTAAATTGGTATTGACTTGAGCAAAGGCAACTGGTGTTAAAAACAACATTCTCTTCTTTTGAAAGAAGTACTTGGGTATCCCTTTGGACTGTGAAAACTCTTTTAGGTTTTAGGGTCTTTGTTTTTTATTTATTTTGTTAGCCTGGTCTTTTATTGTTGTCGTTGTTTATTAAATTAAATTTATATACCACCCTTCATCCAAAGAGCTCAAGCCAGTTCACAATATTTTTTAAAAAAAGAGTATTCTTCTCTGAGAAGTATCGGCATCGATGCCACTGCATCTTTATGTGCATTTGAGACAAAATAAATAGTTTCTCTTGCCCCAAGGAAGTGCCAGTAGTGCATTATTTCCATTTGGCTGTTGCTGCATAATGCACCAACCTGAGAGCTTCCACAACCATAGAGGTGTTTTTTATTCTCCTCTCCTCCTTCCAATATGAATGGTGGAGCTGTGGATTTTGCAATGGCCTCACTGCCCCATCGAGCTCCACTGCTGTTGGACAGGGGTTTAGATTGTACTCTTAAACCCCACCCCACCTTACTCCATTGACTTGAGTAGAACTTACCACTGAGTAAATGTGCTTGAGGCAGAGACAGAAGGAACAGAATTAAGGATAAACATCAGAGTCACACGGCACAAACTTTTGTGAACTAGGGTCCACTTCATCAGATGCATGATGTGTTATCCTAAGCTGACAGGTATGTGTGTGTGTGGTTGGGGAGTCAGAGGGAAATGAAATGCCAAAATTACAGACCTGGACAATTATGTTAAAGTTTAAATTTATGCAGAATTGTTACAGTGGACTATTCACAAAGCAGTGTTGGAGGTAATGCAAACATTCTGGCTTTGGTAAGCTGACCTCGCTGCTTACAATTTGCCCCCAACCCCTTACAACCCTATGGATATATATACCTGTCAACTTAGGTCCTAAGTCTTAGAACAACACTTCATCCATCTTAAGAAGTCGACTCTAATCCATGAAACTTTATGCTATAATAAATGTGCTGGCTATTAAGGTGCCACAAGATTCTTTGTTGCTTTTGCTGCAGGAGACTAACACAGCTGCCCAACAACAACAACAACAACCCAACTTGTATTTTATTGGCTGTATGCACCATGAGGGCCAGCGAACAGTAGAAAAGCAGCATACAGATGTTGTAGATGTATAAAATTAAACATCAAGATTTATCCCACCAGATCTTGGTTAAGTACCAGCAAGATCACACAGTTGTTTTCCTCATTCACTTACTGTTTAATCTTGGCCAGGGAATATAAAGTAAAAGTTATCTGCCAGAGCCTTTACTGGGAACATTTACTAGCTATATTGGCAGACAGGAAGTTTCCTCTTTCGACTCATTTTCATACACTTACTCCAGGACAGCCTGTTTGTGTCTATTTGACAAGTACAAATATGTTAATTATCGGACTGTTCACTGCAAAAGCATACAGCTTGCTCCTTTTCTAGAAGGCCAAGGGCTACTGGCACACACTGAAGTTGTGCAGTTGTTAACATGGCTAAGGTCTCCCTCTTTCCACAAGCTTTGATGCCTCTCTATTGCTCCTCCTGTCTGGAATACAAATCCTTTACCTCTCTCTCCTTCCTAAACTCTTCCTTGGGGATCCTGGGGCAAGCCCCGAACTAATTGAATTCAATTAGCACTCCCTCCTCTATGACATGCTGTAATTGATTGCATGCTGGACCTCCAGTATTCCCTCGCCTGGTCCTGACATCTGTTTAAAGCCTTTTCCTTCCTTTAAAGCATCTATGTCTCCTAACATCTATGTAACGCAGAACAGAGAATTTATGCTTGGCTCCTAGTGCTTGCATGAACATCTCAAGTTATCATTTGAGACACAGGCCAACCCTTCTTTCATTTTAAAAATTACACACACACACACACACACACACACACACACACAGTTGCAGTTAAAATCTGAGCCTTCTTGCAGGGAGTTCAGGTTGATGTAGATGGATCTTCCTTGCCCATTTCATCTCACAGGTACTCTGTAAGGTGGCTAACCCCTTTCAGCCTATGGGCCATATTTGCTCTTGGCCAATCCCTCAGGAGGCGCAAGCCATCAGAGGATGGGGCCAAGACAAAAGTGGGTGTGGCCAAAGTGGGCCAACGTTCCAATGCATGTGTGCGTGCACACGCGCACACACTCAAAGACAGAGCAAGCATTGTCTGTCCCACTGCTCATCAGATGATTAATGAGATGAACAGGGACAAGGGCAGTCCATATTCCCACCTGGTGGAGGATTATGTGGTGAGATGTCAGCCTCTGTGCCCAGCCTAGTACCACAACATGAGCATTGGCTCTTCCCCACTCATCAGAGGTTTAACTGGATCTACATACTTTTGTTTTGTTTTGTTAGGTAGGGCACTAAATTGTCTTGGTGGACTAGTGAGCTACCAGGGAAGACTTAGTGAGCTGGATGACGATGACAATGATAATAAACAAACAAACAACAATAATAATTTATTATTTCTACCCCACCCATCTGGCTGGGTTTCTCCAGCCACTCTGGAGAATATTAAAAATACAATAAAATATCAAACATTAAAAGCTTCACTAAACAGGGCTGCTTTCAGATGTCTTCTAAAAGTCAGATAGTTGTTTATTGCCTTGACATCTGATGGGAGGCATTCCACAAGGCGGGCATCTCTACTGAGAAGGCCCTCTGCCTGGTTCCCTGTAACCTCACTTCTCGCAGTGAGGGAACCGCCAGAAGGCCCTCAGAGCCTAGTTCTCAGTGTCCAGGCTGAATGATGGGAGTGGTAATGCTCCTTCAGGTATACTGGGCTCCTTCAGGTATACTGGATCAGGCTGGAGGGCGTAGGAACCAACTCTTAGGGGTGGAGGTCCCTTTGCCCCCCCATAAAGTATATGATTATGTGGGGCAGGGCTTAACTGCTTCACCCTCACTATTTTATTCAAGTTAGCACCCCTGCTGGAGGGTCAGTGGCTCCCCACTCCTGCCATATGGGAAGTTTAAAGGTAAAGGGACCCCTGACCATTAGGTCCAGTCATGACCGACTCTGGGGTTGTGGCGCTCATTTCGCTTTATTGGCCGAGGGAGCTGGTGTATGTGGTCATGTGGCCAGCATGACTAAACCACTTCTGGCGAACCAGAGCAGTGCACGGAAATGCCGTTTACCAGCAACGGGAGCTCACCCCATCACAGGGATTCGAACCGCTGACCTTCTGATCGGCAAGTCCTAGGCTCTGTGATTTAACCCACATCGCCACCTGCGTCCCTATATGGTAAGTTAGCTGAGAGCTAATGACTGCTTCAGGACACCCAGTGAGCTCTGGACTTGAGTGGGGTTATGGACCTGGATCTCCCCAGTCTTACTAATATTCTTAACCACCGCATCACACTGGTTCTCCGTATTCTTGCTGAAACTGAACTAGGGTCAAAGAGAAAATATGTCTTGGCAAAAAAAGTTTTTAATATATTCCACAATTATAAAGCGATGACCTGAACTTTTCCAACAGTTCCGAAGTCTTATTTAAAACTTTTCTTCCCTTGTCCATTCCCCCGTCCCACCAGAATAGAAAGTGCAATGGATTTCCTCAGGCAACTTTAAAACTGGCTGGCCTTTTTTCTCAACATTGTTCTGGTGTAGCCCTTCTAATTTCATTCTTATTTGGAGCCTGGCAGTGCAGATGTTGGACCCATGAATGTTAACATGGGGCCCAAGTCCAAATTTTATCTTAGTACCACATGGTGTCTAATGATATTTATAGTAACTTGAAACAATGGTAAGTATTGTCTCTTTTCTCCCTCCCCCAAATGGCAGCAAAGGGCTTTGTAGATTGCAATAAATTAACCAGTCCCACTGCTATATCAGATTGGCATGTTTACTCAGAAGTAAGTCCCACTGTATTAAACAGGGTTTGCCCCTAGGAAAGTGTGCATAGGATTGCAGCCATGTTCTCTGACAGATGGAATAAAAGAACCGGGTGGGCAGGGAGTTTTGTTCTGGGGTGACCAGATTCAATAGGGGGTCAAGGTTTTTTTTGGCTATAGCAGTTATGCGACACGGACAATCTCTGGGGGTGTAGTTTCTTATGTCATTGCAGCATTAAGGCACATACCTTCCAAAATTCTTCCTTCTAAAAGAAAAACACACACACACACAAACCAAAACATTTCTAACAGCACAAAAGACCTATTCTATACTAACCCAGGCAGTTGCAGATATCCCTCAAGCTGTATGATGAATATACAGGAAACTAAGAAGTACAATGCAAGAATCCTTAGACAATTTGCACAAGTGAACCCTGAACTTTCCTTGCTATTAATGTGAATGTGTGACTACCGGTAATGCAGAGCGGAGAATGCTTTAATCTGAGTGGGCATTCTGGCCAGTTAAAGTTTAATGCCAGCAAAAGTATTAGAAGCATATTCAATCAAACTTTCTTAAAGCCACATAGTTGAAAATGCTCTTTGTTATAACTAGATGAATAATTTCAAAGATGCACTGTGGCTCAAAAACATTTTGTATAACTCCCTGTGCTCACAGAACCAAAATGTCTCAAGACCATAAGAAGAGCCCATCTTGGTCCAGTATCCTGTTCTCATAGCAGCCAATCAGCTGCCTATGAGAAGTCCGTAAGTTAGTAGCCATTGACAGACTTATCGTCCATGAACTTATTTAAACTGCTTTCAAAGCCATCCAAGTTGATGGCCATTGGCACATCTTGTGTTAGTGATTTCCATAGTTTAAATATGCGCTGTGTGAATAAGTACTTCCTTTTGTCTGTCCTGACTCTTCCAACTTTCAGCTTCACTGAATGACGCCAGGTTCTATCATTATGAAAGCAGGGTGGGAAAAGTCTCTGTTCACTTACTCTGCCACCATGAACAATTTTATACACATCTATCATTTTCCAGTTACCAGTACTTGGAACCAGTTACCAGTGTTCAAGGTAGTTTACACCATGCAGTTTCATCCTATGCAAAGTGGCGACTGGTGCCCATTGGGGCTGATGGGGAAGAAGGCAGTTTTGCCCCCATCCTCCTCCTTGATGCTACACACATGTAAATTGCAGGCAGGTGGGGCCCGTCTGAGATGGTGGGGCAGTGCCCCATCTGCTCAGATGGACCAGCCTTCATTGGCCGATGCATATTTACTTGGAAATAAGGCCAACTTGTGGTCAACGTATGAGTCAGGCAGCCTTGGTAGTGGCTCCATGTTCTTCCATTCTGTTGCTGTGCTGTGGTGACCAGGCCAGTCAGGCTCAAAAATGGGTATCAATATGTTTTTTAAAGAGCAAGCCACTCTTAGGCATCCCATTTCTCTGCTCCGTTTTATCTGGAACAGGCGCCAGCGCCAGCTCAGGATGTGAGTAAAATGAGATCAGTGCGAGAAACAAAAAGGAGCAGGTAACGGGGGCAGTTCAAATGGACACATCTGGCAGCAAGGAGAACCTGAGACACACTGCTGGACTGTGTCCATTTGGCTAGAGTGGGGAATCAATATATTTATTTTTCAGATGGGGGAACGGGTGTGGGGAGTGCATTCTTTGGGATGGAAAAACCGTTGCAGGCATGGAGAGGAGGGTGTAGTAGGGAAATATTACAGGAGATTAGATCCCCAAACCCAATTCCAGGGATCAACTCCATCCCCCTTTCGTGAGAATGGACAGTCAGTCAGCGTGGAGCTACAGCAGGGAGTCATTTAACTTGGCAGTTGCTTCCCCGTCTCAGCGGAAGGAGAGAGTGGGCAGCACTGAGGAGAAATGTAACACATGCACAAATACATCCACACCCTGAGGGGTGGCTCGCTCGGTGGGGCAGCTTAGTCGCCTCAGGCGCGTGCGGCTGGCGGGAAGTCCTTGAAGGCGGGCCGCGCCTCCCTCCCGCGTCCTTTCCCCGCCTCAGCTCTCTGGGTCTCTGGCGATCGCCTTGCTGAGAAGCTGGGTGGAGCCCTGCCTGTATAAAACTTTAGCTGGAGACGCGCGGCCGGCTCGAACTCCTGAGGGCGCGTCGCGCTCGTTTAGTGTGTAGAGGGAGAAAGCGCGCGCTGCGGGAGCCGCCACTTCTAGCAGGCCGGCGGCGGCGCACTGAGGGGCGTCCCTGTGGCGACGGGAGAAGCTGGGTCAGGGTGGCAATCCCTCTGAACTGACGGGAAGAAGCGGCTGCCTCCCTGCGAGAGGCAAAGCGAGGGACCATGAAAGGTGGATACATGTTGGCTGGCCTGGCGACTTGGTGGTGGCTCATCTGCAACCCCTTTGCCAGCTGCGGTGCCACGAAGGGCAGCGTGCCTCGACTCCGCCTCTCATCTAAAGGTAAGCTTATGATTACCACCTCACTCAGTAGAAAGCATCCCCCCTCCCTTTGAAAAAAAATCATATTTGATGCCCGCCTTCTTTTCTTATTTAGCCTCCAAATAATCTTTGGAGGTGGGACTTTAATGTTCCCATTTTACAGATGAGCGATGGAGGCTGAGAAACTGCGGCTCGAGCGAGTCGCATCCATGGGCCAGGCAGTCGAGGGAAGAGTTAGGCTTTGAACCCTGTTTTTCCAAAGAAAGCCAAGTCTGCCTCCACACCTGAAGCTTCTGTGTATATGGGCGCTTTCAGAAGACCTGTTTCATTCATAGTGATTTGTTTGCAGGGAAATCGGGCAACAGGGGTGGTTTTAAGGAGCATTCATTCTGAAATGTTTGTGGGGAGCTTAGAAGATGTTGTATCATACCTGAAAATAATGGCAGTCTGGAAGCGCTGTGTGTATGTGTGTGTATACGTGTTTCCAGCTTAAGTTGGTTAACAATGAGAATGTGAACACACAACCTTGGCCAGTATCTTTCTGCTGTGTGTTGGTCCTTCACCTGTACCACAATAAGTACAGGAGAGGCTTAGAAGTACTTCTTTGTTTTCATACATGACACCAACCCAACATTTTATCCTCTAGAACATGCTAACAGCTCTCTCTGTGTGTCTCAGTAGTTCAGGCTGGGATGGTCCCATGTGCACTTTTTTGTTTGCTGGGTACTTTATTGGCTCCCAGTTGCCACATGGAGATTCTTTGGACTGAGTTCCACATTCTTCAGAGAGGTGGCAGATGATAGAATCCATTGAAGAGCTTTGATCATGACTTATTTCCTGAGTTGAGTAAGAAAAGGTGTAAGAACAGGGATGGCAGGTGAGGGTTCTTGGCATTGGGTGGGAAGCAATGCCTGGCTGGGTTGTCAAAGTGTGTAAGTGTCCTAGGGATCAAGAACAGGAAGCTTGTGAGAATGAAGTAATATAGGTGGTCGTGGAGAAATGGGGGCAAAGTTGCATACATGTCAGCATCCGTATTTTCTCCTCTGTGTGCTATCTCTTGCTATGTATGTAGCACAAATTTGAACAGATCATTTCCAGGAACACTCATTTATGAAATGCAGCACATATAACGCATGCCAAATGTACATGAAAATCCAGCAGAACTGCCAACTGAATAGGAAGGAAAAACCAGCCAGCTTTGGTCTTGCGCCCTTAACAGCAGCTGCTTGTGCAGAAATCAGCAGGTGAAGCTTTTTACAGCATGACAGTGAACATTATCTCTTGATAATAACTGCATAAAGTAGTTATTGCTAAAGCACAGCTGCAGGGATCAGCTAAACAATTGGAAACTCCACTGAATTCACCTGAGCAAGCCTAGGTGTAAAATTTGCTGTTGATTTTTATTTGGCCTCTCTGCCCCTTTTCGCTATCAAAGGCTACTATAATCACTTCCAGTATTGAAGGCAATATGGTGAATACGAACTGCAGGAGCAGAGAGTGCTGTTGTTCTCATGTCCAGCTTGTGGGGTTCCCATAAGCACCAGGTAGGCCACTGTGGGCGCAGAATGCTGGCTGAGATCGGGCTTTAGTCTGATCCAGCAGGGATTTTCTTATGTTCACTTTGCCAAAGCACATTAAGCAGTTGACTATGTACTAGTGTATCTATTAGAAGTTTGCAACATTTTCGGATGTCATTGTGTGGCTTGCTTTTCTCTCTCCCCCATTCATTTTGTTCTTTTTTCTTCTGTGTGATTTTTAAAAGAACTTTTTAGGTGTGTTGTTTATGTTGTTTTATTGCTTTTACTGATTGAGATGTTTTGCTTTTAAATGTTGTAATGTTGAAGGGAGCTCTCTTAAAAGACTGGGTATATATATTTTTTAAATGAAATGAGATGAAAATAATAATATATGGTCCCCCCAAGTAGCAACCTACCACTCTTACAGAACATTAAATGCAGCTCATGGCAGGTTAAAAACTATGGGTTGTAGCCAGCTTAGTTGTTCTGTTAGTGCAATGTCTTCTGTTTGCACAGCAGGACATTTTCTCTCTCTCTCTCTCTCTCTCTCTCTCTCTCTCTCTCCTCCCTCCTCCCTCTTTTGCCTCCTCCAAATCCTGTTCTGGGGGTTCCCTCAATCCCCCAAAGCATATTTGGAGGGGGGAGCAGGAAGATGAGAATGAGAAGAAGTCCTATTGCTCAGGTAGAATTCTTTTTGCTTATGCAGCAGTGGGGAACCTATGGGCCAACTTTGACAGGGAATGGGGCAACCCTCCCATCAATCACATGATGCCATTATAATGCAGGCTGCTTTGACAGGTGGGCCAAACTGGATCCCTTGGTGGCCAAGGTTGGCCCATGTGGCTAAGGTTTCTTACCCTGTGCTAATGGGATGGCACTGCTGGATACAGCCTGATGGTTCTGTTACTCCATCTAGCCAGTGCCTGCACCAACTTGCAGTGCCTCTTCAAGGTCTCAGCCAGGAAACAGCCCTGCTCTCTGAGAGCCTTCTGAACTGGAGGTGCCAGGGTCCTTGTTATGCAAGACTCTGCTGCTGAGCTATGAGCCCCCACCACCCACCCTCTCTGTGTTCCCAGGAGAAAGTTGTAACAACCATAGCCTGCTTTGTTTCAGCTGTCAAGGCTCTGTTTTCTTTAGCCAGCTTGGGGGCAGAATGATCATATCTCAGAGCAGGTAGCATGAATGAGAGCAAGGGAAGATGCCCCAGGTGTTCCATGTGCTTGTAAAGTTGCCCGAACTGTCTCAACCAGGGCTAGCACTTCCAAGATACAGATTGAGTTGTTTCCTGTTGCTCTCACTCTCAACTGGGTTGATTCCGGTTGAATCTGTCAGGTCTGCAGAGCTTGAACTAGTAAGCTTAGGAGTGGCTAAAGCACATACATATTTGGAATGCCTGCTCTGCAAATGTCAATTCTGTTTCCTCAGCAGTGCAACGCTGTAATGCTATATGGACTAGGGTCGATTGCATGTTAGAAATACACTCCCCACCTAGCCATTCACTTGCCATCTCTAATCCCCCAAAAGGTTGGTTACTGTCAGATCCACAGTGAACTACTGGATCCAATTCAAGTGTAAGCACACACAGCCATAAAAGTACCTAAAATAGTGTCCCATTCTGTGTTAATCATCTTGCACGCTACAACCAATGTGGGATGCCCTGTAGGTGCTGCCACTGCTAGATGCCTCTCAGTTGGCAATTGATCTATGTCAAGTCCTCCTCTGTAGTGGTTACTCATTTGTGGAATGCATTGCCCTCCCCGATGAGGTGAATCTGTCTGCATCTTTACTAACATTCAAGAGAACTTAAAAAACCTACTTGCTTACTGAGGCATTTGATGGCTGAAATACACCGTTCCTTGAGACCCTGAGATTATTAGCTGGGAGGATATGTGATTGTTCTCAGATGTTTTAAATGTCTTTAATTTGTAAACAATTGTATTGGAGCCCTGCTGATGTGTTTTGTTGCATTACAAAGATGTGTACAAATGTGACATGAAGGCTGGCAACGTTACCACTGTCGTGTGGGAATCCCATTCAGAAGAACACAGTGCCTGAAGACAGGTTGTGCATCCATAGCAGTGGCCAGAGGAGGAATGACTGCTGGGAGGAACGCAGAGAGAAGGAGCACCATGGTGCATGTGCAGCAACACAACCAGATGCCTTAATCTGCCCCAGCTACAACAAAACATGTCTCTCACATACCAGTCTCTACAGCCACAGTAGGTGCTGTAACCTTCCAACAGTTGGATTTCACCTCCAAAGATGCACTCCTCCATTACCTCCCAAGACAGACGGTTGCTAACTTTGCAGCTCCTGGACAGGAATTCCTAGTGTTTTCTGACACCAGAAGCTTAGCAATTTTTTCACAAGAAAGAGGAAAACCCAAAGACTTGAGAACTGTAGTTTGGACAGCCCATATCACAAAGTCACTCAGTGTCAATATTATGGTTGGGAACCAAATGAGTCTTTCTTGAGAATGGAGACCTTTGTGTAAGAAGATGGGTAGGAAGAAAGTACACAATGCAAGAATCAGAGACATACATTGGACTTGCGTCTTAGCCAGAAGGTTTCTTTCTTTCTGCATTTATTTTGTTGGCTGGCTCCTATGGAAGCCAGGGGTCAGATCCACATTTGATTCTCATTGGAATATTCATAGAGGCCCATGCTTGTGGGTAGTTTTGGAGTATAGTATCTCATTGAGGTATTGATAAAATGGCAGCTGCACATACTTAGACGTGCAATTTCTCTTTCTGACTGGATATTCATTGCTTCAAGATCCAACTGCATGCAATATGAGAGACTGTGGTCAGCAGGCAAAGTCTCCTTAGCCTCAAATAGGCTGAAGGAAATGGAGGAAAGTCTGCCTTTAGGAGCAGCTGGGGGAATGCAGGAAACACAAAACAGAAGAGTTGGGCTTGTGCTGCCTTAGATTGAATACTCATGCAGATTTTCACCAGAGGCAGATGCGGTACTGGCTGAAGCCCAGACTGATGTATCTAATGATCTGAGAGCCTCAGGACTGGAAATGGTAAAGACTCTGAATCCTCAGTTGAGTTATTCTCTAAGTACTTTGTTGTCATGGACGTTTGCCTCATCATAGAAGGGAAGTAAAATGAATCATGCTAAAAAATAATGCAAGCTTTCAATTTTTGGTTTTCTAAACTCGCTTGTCAGGCAGCATCCATCTACCATAGGGGGTGTTGTAAAACAAGGAAAATATAAATCTGAAAGTGTTCAAGCAGCTCCAAGCTAGGAGAGATTGTTTGAGAACAGTCCGCATCTTGAACTGCTTGAAAAAATAAACCAACCTAAATTTGATGTTTAAATATAGCTCCTCTTTCAACACCTCTCCAACAGTTGTCATAGCTGAATACCTATAATTTACATTGCAGCTTATGAATGCTTGCAGAAACAATAATAGGTGCTATTACTGAAAACTGGACCGCAAATTATTTCAGCGATAATCAAGGCACTTGGATCAGTGCCTAAAAATGTGAATGAGTAGCTCAAGATAACAATGGGCACAGAATTCCAGAGGGGCAGCCATGTTTACCTGTTAACAGCAAACACACATCACACACACAAGTCTTTTGTTTAAGGTGCCACCAAGCTTATTAATGGGTAAGCAACACAACTGCTGGCTTGTACCAAAAAACTAGGCTGTTAGGGCCTGTGAGAATTCCAAGGAGGGGAGATTCCACAGCAAATAACAGAACCCACAAATATCCTGGTCTTGATTCTTGGCCTGCATTTGTTAAAAACTGGATAAAATTAAAAGCGTTGCTTTTTAGGGTATGAATAGGCCATGTCTGCACCTCCCTTAGCTTCTGGAATAGGAAACAGAGAGGAGGCAGCCGCAAGATACACATCAGAATGCAGGAATGGTGTGGCATAGGGAGAATCCCTCCCCCCCCCCTTCATTCCACTGTGGACCCCATGTCCAAATGGCATTGTGCCCATCTGATATCTAGATCTGTGCAGATCTTTAAAAAGGAAATGTACCACTTTGGAGAGAGCAAAATTGTTCCAGCCCTTCCAAATATCCTGCGTTTGTTTTTTGTTTTTTCAAGCCAAGTATTCAACTAAAGACTAATTCAAACATTACTTCAGTGGTATAGTTGGCAGCTGCCATTGTGGATCTTTCAGTGTGGCTACAGTAGATTCAAAAGTTACCATAATTCATGGAGCCCAAACCAAAATATTTTCATGTTGACATCTAGCATGATTTCCCTCTATATTCAGTCTTCTGTTTCAGGGAGAGGAACAGTAATAACCATTAGAGATATTTTATAGAATAGCATGTGGCCTGTTCTAACCAACTGCTTTTCTCTAAAATGCAAGGCTTGGCTCACTAAAGGACCAAAAGTGTATGTTTTAAGGCTTCTCTTCAAAATCCATTCTCATTAAAATAACTTATATTTATTAGGAAAACACCATAGAGATACAGCTAAATGAAAATATTCAACATATTAACATATGCCTGTGTAACTATTCAGCACTTTCACTGATTGTTAACAATAATCACTGTGGCAAACTCTGGAGATAAGCCATTTTTGGCTTACGACAATGGGAGCGAGGTAATGTGACTGGCTGCTTTAAAACTTAGATGCTCCCTGTCAGTAACACTTAAGAGGTCTATGTTGTAGTGTTTTCTAATATCCAGCAGCAAGGTTTCTTAATAACGTGAAAGGAAAAACTTTGACCACTTATCCCTTAACCAGAGGATCAAAGTAAGGCTGAGGCATGTTGTAAACAAAACTGGATTTTTATTTATGCACACTCAATGAGGGTTAAAGCTTTGTGGTTACTCTTCTAAGGCACAGCACTTTGTTTCAGTCAAAATCACTTTACAGAAGAAATTAAGAACCTTACTTAAAATGCCTACTTTAAACTTGTGCCTCCTAGAATCATTTGATCTACGAAGGTGGTCAAACGCCCCCAGCCCCTTCTAGAATCTTTTCCTACCATTGAGGGAAATCATTTGGTTTGTCCTGCCCAGCAAGCCCCCATCCACCAAGGTAATTCCCTAGCCCAAACACCTTACAAGCCTTGCCCATGTTCTGTCATATAACTCTCTACCCCTTCCTGTTTGACTGACGTTCTACCCATTTTGGACTACAATGCCCATCAGCCCCAGCCAGCATGGACAATGATCAAAGGTGATGGGAGGTGAAGAGGCAAAGAAATGCAAGCTATGAGCATAGGTGAACACGCTGCTTACTGGTGGTGGTGGTGGTGGTGGAAGGTGTCACATGAATAAGAAGCAAACCTGTATGTGAAGGACATGTTAAAGCTCTGGGTTTTGGTGGCATCTTCTTGAAATGTATCTGAGCACTTCTGATCTTTTTAAGGTGCAAACATACGTGCTTAATTTCAAATATAACAGCTACCAATTTGAGTTAGACCCAAGGCTGAGACAAGAATTCTGAAGCCATGGTAATTCACCATGGAGAAAGGGACATGTGGAGGGGGCAAGATGTACAAAGTGGGAAGCATATCTCTGTAGGTCATTTCTTTTCATTTCAAGTGCGGGACTGGTGTTGAGCAAGGTTAAAATGGTGCATGCACAAATCTCTCTGGAACCACAACAGGTTTTAGATCAGTCCTCTGCAAGGGTTACATGTATATCTGTTTCATTGCAAAGGCTACTGTCTTCTAGAGTTTTGATAAAGCATGTCTGTGTATTAAAAGAGAAACCTGTGTAGCTTATTTCCTTTATCACACCCTCATTGACTGATTGCTGGATGGCCCTCTGGTTTCTGGAAGTAAGTCTAATGTTTCATGGAACCATAAACATCAAGAATATCCAGTCAAGCTGTGCATGAATTGGAGGGTGTTAGGCTTCTAGCACCTGAGTGCTCAGCATTGTCTCCAGTACCACACATACTGTCCCTCATGCACACTCAGAATCTCCCCTGTGGTCTCCCCCAACCCCCTGGAGCAGATTTTGAGGGTGCGCAGGAGACTGCTGGGGGAAGGGGAGGAATGGAAAGTTCCAATGCAGAAGTCTGTTGCACAAGTGGAACAGCAGCACTGAGTACTGTCTTGAATCTCTCCAGTGCTATGCTGTGGGGAGGCCTGTGCCAGACCCCACACTGAGCAGGAGGATGTTGAGTGGCTGTGTTTGGAGATGGTGTTGCGTGGACCACTGTTTATCACATCTCACATTCAAGAAGACCTTTCCATTTTTCCTTGTTGCAAAGGAGCAGGACCAAAACATCCTTGTCATCCTCCTTTGACACAGCGAGGTGTCTTGCTCACCCCTCACCCTCTCAGTTTCCTTTCCCTTGTAGTTTATTTTTAAACAGGTCATCCTTTCATGCTTTAGTTTATTTGTTGAGTAAAAGACTCTCACGGTCAGGCTTGCAGCTCACTCCCAGCCCTGAAAGTGACACAGCAGATCTTGTGGAAGAGTGACCAGGGTTTGCAAATGTAATCAGTGCCCAGATTTCTTTTAGCTAAGCAACATGAGCCCTCTCCATAGCATATATATGTTCTTGAGATAGCTTTAGAAATAACCTTTCCTCTATTCTGATTGTATGGCTTGAAAGTTTCTTTCACTATTCGAGGTTGTTCTAGTGTGAAGTAAAATGTGATGTGTTCTTTGGGAAAGGGCACAGAGAAAGTTGAACAAATGATTTCTTTTTAAAGGCTTACGGTTTACAAATAGATTGTTTCATCTAAGGAGCTGACTCATTTTTGTCACACATTTGAGGTGGCCCATCCCCACTGCAAAATACAATTCCATGTTTACATTTTACTCTTGTCTTTGGGAGCACACAGTGCACAAAAGTTGTGATCACGCAGCAGTGATAGAGGGAGAGAATCAGGTATGTGCCTTGGGAATAATGCAAGAGAGCCACCAGCTGCAATGCAGGAGGCAGCCTGAGAGTAAGAGAAGCGGCAGAAAGTAGAGAGTTGGCTTAGGAGTTCCGTATTGGAAGGCTGAGCTTGGATGGTGTAAGGAGGGATAATAAAATCCTCAAAGAGCAAGAGCTGGCTGTGTGACAATCCAGAGAGGTGCCAAGTGAGGCAAGTGTGTCAACAGCCAGGATTAACTGGAAAGAGGCAGAATCCTGTCCCGCCCTTTGGAGGTTTTTTTTTTTTAGTATTTCTGGATGTTATTTTCCACTTCCTGAGACCAGCTGCATCACATAGTTTCC
Organism: Podarcis tiliguerta; assembly: GCF_965153285.1. Classification (NCBI taxonomy): domain Eukaryota; kingdom Metazoa; phylum Chordata; class Lepidosauria; order Squamata; family Lacertidae; genus Podarcis; species Podarcis tiliguerta. The sequence goes on along the minus strand of NC_139535.1, from coordinate 50,749,189 downwards.
TTCACAGTGTGTAGGTACACACAAGGAAGTAGTAAGCTTACTCTGATAAGAACAGTTACCTTTGCGGGGTGGGAACTCCTTGATGTTTGTTTTGCACATGAGAGACACTAAGGCTACATGCTTGTTTGGGAAAACTCTGCCATTTGAGGGGGTTCCTGCTTTAAGCGAAAACCAGCTAAGCAGTCCTTGCTGTATATGCAATAGAAGGTTGAGTCTTTTCAAAAGCAAATTTCACAAGTTGGATATGGACCAAAACCTTAGGAAGCCACCAAAGAGAAAGTGTTGTTGTGTATCTCATAATTGCTAGAGTGGGACTCTGCTAATAAAATATGCACATTATTACATGCTTATCTTGCCTTTCTGCCAAGGAGCTGAGATGCACATTTAGCTAAGTCACCCCAGGTGATGTGATTTGCACCTGTGTGTAGCACCTCCTGGTCAGCTATCACTTCAGTCACTGCTTTCCTTGTGCAGTTTTCCCAGAGGCATTTTTATTTTTATTTATTTCACATTTAAAGTTGATGCCAGAGCATCCATTGCTGAATTGCTTACTAAGGACATGCTGAGTGCTTAGGAGGTGCTGAGATAGACATTGCTATCTTCACTGACTGTTTTCAGGATAGCTTTCCCCAACTTTGCGCCTTCCAGTTCTTTGAACTGCAACTCACAACAGCCTCTGACAGTGTGGCCAATGCAATTTGGAGCCGTAGTTAAAGCATCTGGAGGACAGCAGGATGGAGAAAGTTGCTCTTGGGTTCTGTTCTGTAAAGCCACTCGCTGCCAGTTGCTGTCCAGAGCCAATTTTCTCTTGTTTGAAAAGTTCCCAGGCCATGTAGATTCCAGGCTTTGCAACATTTTAAGCATTTAATGAGGAGGGCAATCTAGGATTATGCTTCGAGTGCCTACAATTCCACACTATTCTTTTCTTGAACTTTTACCCTGCAAGAATTTCTGGGGTGGGTGGGGGTGGGTGCAGGCCGGTGCAATCCTTCCAGTGCTGGCAAGGCAATCAAAATGGCTATTCCCCCCTCCCCAAATGGGGACTGAAATATGTTTCACGGCTGGTTGTGAATGGTCTTCTGATAAAGAATCTTAAGGCCCATTGACACTTATCTAGTGCGCAGGGAAACAGCTGTTTGGGGCAGGCGCTGCTGAGGCTTTTGCAGTGGAAAAGGAGAGGTGAATAGGATATTCATTTGCTTTTGCCAGACATGGAAATTTTAAAAAAGGGATTTTGAAAATTTCACCCAGACTCTGGAAGTAACAATTTTTCTTCTCTATGTAGGATTTATTCATTTTAAATGGTTTTTATTGATATATTAAACAGGTGACAGTCTATTAGTTAACTCAATTCTGTTAGTTAACTCTGGACCACGCAGGAGTCAAGCAGGAGTAAAGCCCTTATATTCATGACATGAGAAGCTGCTGCCAGCTTGTCTTCAAGTCCAGTTTCATTCATTGTTGCTGGTGCTGCTGCTGGTATGTGTCTGTCTCAAGAAACAATGGAGTGTGCCTCCGAGTGTGAAGTCAAATTGCAGTGTTAGCAGCACCGAAGTGGCTTCCCCTGGTGCGCAAACCTGGATTGTGTGTATGGAGGTTCTGGGCTGCCCAGATGACAAGACTCCCCTCTTAGCCTTGCTGATGTAGTTCAAAAGAAAGCAGAGCAATTTGAAAGCACCTTGCAACCAATTTAGGGATAAATTGCCTAATTTACTGCAAAAAATGTCCCTGCTTTATAAGTTCCTTTCAATGTTTCTGTTTCATGAGTTCTCTGCATGGCCAATAGACAAATGTTTTTTACAGTATAAGTCCAAGTTTAGGCCTTGCAGGGACTTTCATGTTTGAACATTCAATAGCCTTGCTGCCACCAGCATGGATGCCAAGTGAGGTGTGAAATCCATTGATTCATGCATTATTTTAGGTATTCCTTAATGTACTACTACCCAGAATATCTGGGTATCTGGGCAGACCCACAAAAGATGGTGATCGGTCTCTTTGTGTCCACATCCCTTCCAACATAATGGAGCAATCCCAGATGTCATATGGGAAAGCTGAACCAGTGTCTTATACTAAGGTTACCAGATTTTTTTCAAAGAATCCGGGGGAACTTCTTTAAAAAAAAAAAATAGAGAGAGAGAGAGAGAGAGAGAGAAAGTTATTTTTAAAAAAGTTTTTGTTTTTTTAAAAGAAGTAATATCTTCGCTTCTATGGTCTCCTCCTCTCCCCCTCAGCAATGGCAGTGGCAGTCTCAGCAGCCAGCCTGGTAGCATAGTTGGCTCTGTCTGGCTTCAGGAGCTGCCTGCTGCCGTGGTGCCCGCCATTTTGCCTCACCGGAAGTCCCCATATGATGTGTCTTGTGCCGTTGAACCAATCATGCAACATTCATTCCCTACTAATAAATCTACAACACTTAAAATATAAATCCGGGGACGTTAAATGAAATCCAGGGACACTCTGGGGATGGATTTTGTCCGGGGACAGATTTGTAAATCCGGGGACTGTCCCCGGAAAACGGGGACCTCTGGTAACCATATCCTATACCAGCTGTGTATAACTTTAATTGTATTTCCCCTAATATAGGAAGGTATAAATTAGGCTGGTTTAGTTGACCCAGTCTTCTTCCATTGCAATTCACCAATATTTTGGCCCAAATCTGATTCCCAAACTCATTTCAGTCCACACAGAGTACCTATCAATTTGCCAACTAACTCATTATACATTTTTTACTTTTACAGATAGGGATAGGTTATAATATTAGCTTTTCAAATTATATAAGCATCCTGCAAGGATGCAGTTTTATGTTGGGAATCTAGTAGCAAATGGTAAAACTGGTGAACTTGTACCCATTCACATCCCAGGTCCCTTTGTCTATTATAAGTTGTTCTTCTGGTCCCGTTTTTCCATTCTTGAAAAAGCCTTTTCAAGCCAAAAATAGCTGTTAGCTTTCCACAATACTATACCCTTTCTTAGATTCTCACATTTCACTACAGGGTGATATATCAAAGGGAGCAGCAGTGAACGCACCAGAGAGGAGGCTTTCTGCCAACCCCTCCACACTTGGAAGGCGCTTCTAGTAAAAGGGTTCTGCATGTGTTTTATTGAGAAAACCATGAATCTAAAGAAGCGTTGCACCCAGATTATCTTCCCACCCAACATGGTTGCTTCCAAACTGATTCAATATTTGTTGGCTTTGGGGAATTGATTTAATTTAGAATAATATGTAAAAAAGGTATAATTAATTGCTCCTGGTCATAGGTAAGGCTACTTTCCCCCTGTTGTGTACAGATTTATTTATTTTTTGTGCTTGTCCTGTTTGTTCCATAGCACATTAGCCAAAAGCTTTGAATTTCAATTTCCTGCCTCATAAAATATCTGGTTAAGGGCTATTAATGATTCAGCCATTTTATGTGCCTTTGGAGCCACAAGTTTCTTTCTCTTGGATGCCAATATTTTATTGGACTCCCATGTTTTTGTATTAGTGGTTGGATTTATACATTTTAAAGCTCTTTCACTGGAAAAAGTGCTGTGTAGTTTGCACTTGGAAGTTTCGACTCAGGGTGCTCTTTCTGTAGACTCAGCTGAAAAGGACAGGGCAAGCAGGGCAAACTCCAAATGCTCTCTTTGTTCGATGGGACGTGACAGTGTACATCATGGGTTAATAGCAGCACCTGCACATCACAATCAAGAACTTGACTCAGAACTTCAAGGGCTGCAAGTACTCTGCTTTTCTGGTTGTTGGTTTTAATTTTGTGCCACCAAGGATGATGCTCTCATTTCCCTAAGAGGCACAACTGTATACCTGGACAGCATATTTTTATCTATTTAAAAGATTCCTGTACTGCTCTTCAGCGGAGCTACCAAGCCCTCTGACAGATGGGGAAGAATTCAAACCTTTGACATGTGCAGAAGGAAAACTTTTAGGACATGTACAGTTGAGAGGCTGTGTGTGTGTGTGTGTGTGTGTATTTGGGGATAGAACAGTGACTCCAAGGAACTTGAGGAGGAAATGGTAATATTCCTACTGATCTCTTTCCCAGAAGATAGGCTTATAGTACACCAAGATAGAAACCCAGGAAGCTGCTAGTCAGCTGAGTCCATCTATTGGACTAAGCTGACTGGCATCAGATCTCTAGGCTAGGGTTTCAAACAGGGTTCTTCTTACCAAAAGGCAAGGCAGTGTAGGTACAGTTTGGGTACAGCATTGGAAGCAATGGATTGGCTCCACTGCAAGCCAACACTGCACTGAGCTCCCAGTGCCTTGCCCCTGCCTTCTAGATAAGCAGCCATGGCCCAATGCATTTGATTAGAGTTACTGATTCCCATGAGTTTTCATGCTTAGGCCATGGTTTCCCAGACTGTAGGAGGCCCTTGCTCTGGCAATCACCCATCTGTCAGGCCAGCAGCAGATCAGGCTATATGTTCATGTTATTAGGTGAAAAGGGAGGCACTTTAATCAGAGCTGGGTTCTTGTCTTTTCCCAAAGTGCCGTGGTGACACAATAATGCAGCAGGGAGAAGTGGGTAGCATGAAACCTGCTCAAAAGCTTAGAAGATATTTTGCAGAAGGGATGTGTCAGCAGCACCACGAAACTAGAAGAAGTGGCTCTTTGCTTAGTTGCTCAGGTCTGTTGAGACCTGGCAGCAACAGGCCTGGATAAATGCGAGTGTAAGTCTGTGCTGCCTATATGTGGAGCAACTCTGGGCAGAAAGCCCAGGCTTTCCTTCCTTGCTGGTAAATGGAGTGATGAAGAGAGAGACCATTCCTCTGATTGTCGTAGAACAGTGTTGATTTTTTTTTAAATAATATTTTTATTGGTTTTTATTATAACAAACATAACAATAAATATTAAGAAATAAAAAAATAAAAATTTGAACAACTGTATCATTTTGCATAATGTTTGTACAGGACCGAAATACGGGATTTCTCCAATCCCCCAACTTCCCTCTATCCCCTCCGTGGTTCCATTATTTGTAGAACAGTGTTGAAACTTCAGGCTCCACGCTGAAGCAAAAGAGTTGTGGGCCTCTTACAGCTCAGTCATCAAACACTGCTTTATAGTCCAGCCTTTAAACATCTTTGATGTTGCTTTTGGTTCAGTAAGTCACCCAGACGAGGCCCTGTTGATAACCAGCAGGGAAACACAAGTGATAATTGCTTCACAGTCTTTTATTTATTTTTAAAAACACTTATAGACTACCTTTCATCGTAAATAGCAATGCAGATTACAAGAGAAAATGAATACAATAAAACAATCCATTTTTTTTAAAAGGAAAAAAAACAGAACCACTACTGATATCTAGGAATTCCAGTACTAAACATGCATGTTTTTGCCAATTGGAGGAAGGCAATCACAACAGCTGCCTTGCAACAACATCTTTACAGTCACCCAATCAATATAACTTTCCCCCAACTGCCTAGCACTTCTAGTAAGGGTAATGTTTTACTAGCTGTGGCCATGGCTGTAGTGAACGTGCCTGGGCCTTGACGTACATCCTCATAATATTATATACTAATAGTAAGCTAATTCTCTGTGTGCAGACTTCATGTCACCTGAAACAGCATAACTCATGTCCAAGAGAGAGACTGCAGCAGGCTTGGGAGAGTCCCAAGGTTTGCTGAAGTACCAGCAATATTCAGTGGGGAAGCCCAACCCAATGAAGACTTATCATGGTCAGTGGTCATAACGTTGAGTGATGGGAGAGGATAGGGTGGAAAACTGGTGTGAGAGAATAGAATACAGTCAAACCTTGGATCCTGAACGCCTTGTGAGTCAAACGTCTTGGCTCCCAAACGCCGGTTTGTGAACATTCTTTGGAAGTCAAACGTCTAAGGCGGCTTCCATGGCTTCCGATTGAGTGCAGGAAGCTCCTGCAGCCAATCAGAAGCTGCACCTTGGTTGTCGAATGTTTTTGGAAGTCAAACGGACTTCCAGAACAGATTCCATTTGACAACCAAGGTACGACTGTATCCTGAAGCAAGACATGACTGGCTGAGTAGGGCATTAAACAGAAGCACTCCACATTGCAACATTTTGTTACAGGTCCCACTTGTATCTCCTTTTGTCCTTAGTTAATGTGGCACAACCGGATTGTGCTTGATGCACCCTGAACTTGAATTTCTACAGACGGATTCATCCATATTGGTAGAAAAATGTAACTTCTAATGAACAGCAGATATTAAAGCTACTGATAGATGAATCTGTGCACTAAAATGTTTGGCTAGGGTGCTGGATCGCATGAGCCTTTAAGCCTGCTCCATTCAGGCTCTTCTTATGTTCTTGGTAGACCGACCATACTGCTCCAGAAGCTGTAGGATTTGGTAGTAAGGAATTTGTACAACAAACCCTTTCTGAATGTGACCTAGGTAATCAAGTTCAAGAAGCTCTCCAGACTCAAAATTCTGGTGTATGGTGGCTGCAGTGAAGTCTTTGGCTATAAATGTACCTTTTATCAGAAGATTATGTATTAGATGTGTTATGGCACTCCATGATGCCATCATTCTTTTCCCCGAGAGAATGAATTTTTGAGTGTTATTGCACTCTGGAGAGGGATTGGGCATAATCCCTGAACCTCACTGTTGCAGCTGACCCTCATCCATTCTTCTACTGCATTAATCTCTTTCTATATGAAAACACTTGAGCAGGAGGAAAGTCTTGCCAGATTAACACAAACCTCCCTATTCAAGGAGAGGAAGTTTTCTGAAACAACAAAAGCATGAGAGCCTGTGCCAGTGCTATTCTGAGACAGGAAAGTATTATTTCTGTTTAATAATAGAAAAATATATGTCTTCTTTTGAAGTGGCCTCTTCTGGTGCTTATTATTGCTGAGAGTCCTATTAGTCTATAGGAGTAGAAAGACAGCCAGCTGCACAGTGGAGAGCAGACAAGACACATGTGTTTGCCCAACTCTTGTATTTTAGCCCTATTCTTGTACATCTAAGGGCCTTCCCCAACAATGGATACTTATGATGTGGATTCAATACAGATATCGTTCTCCCTTGTCTAATGCCGTTATACAAATCTGTGTTGGAACTGCATATGAAATACTGTGTACAGTTCTGGTTGCCTCACCTAAAAAAAGATATTGAAGAGTTGGAAAAGGTCCAGAAAAGGGCAACCAAAATTATCATGGGGCTGGAACACAACTCCCCTATGGGGAAAGGTTGTAGCACTTGGGGTTTGCTAGTTTAGAGAAAAGGTGAATGAAAGGGGACACCATAGAAGTTTATAAAATTATACATGGCATGCATAATTTCCCTCTCTCATAACACTACAACTTGCGGGCATTTATCTGATGAAGCTGAATGCTGGAAGATTCAGGACAGATGAAGGAAAGTATTTCTTAAAGTGTATTACCCTACAAAGGGGGTCTGGAAATACACCGGTCCTCTTTAGCCAAACAAAGACAGCAGCGTTGTGGAAAGAGTTCAGATTTATTGTAGACTGCAGTAAGAATAATTGATCCAGAGGAATGCTCCAAATTCTGGACCCCGAATACAAAATTTGAGATGCTTTTATAAGATTCTTTTTACATGGTTAGCTCGTGAACGATCCCTTTCACCAACATGTTTGGATAATAGAATGCGTGGACAGCTTGTGGACTCCACATGCTCACTTCTAATTGGTTTACAAAAAAGTATGCTCTACTAGCTGTATCATGGCAACAGATAGTTCTAGACAAAGTTTATGAATTCAGTATTTTTCTGTCTCATGCAAAATGTTGCATTTTTGGTAGTTTGTTACATGAAGTGGTCAGTTTGGAGCTTCTAGTCTTTTCAAGGCCACTTCACCTTTCTGGTATGTGAAGCTGATAAGCGAGGCTCTGCTTGTTAGCAAAAAGACAGGTTGAGTTGCATGAAAAATCTCTGCTTAGCTAGGTATGTACTTTTATGCAGGACAATTGCACAGATACATTGTGGTTGTGACTGAGAACATGTATATGCAGGCTCAGCACTTAGGCTGAGATCAATTGTGTATCAGAAGCATGTTCTGTGACAAAGAGGGCGAGAGCAGGTCAGTACAGTGGTATCTCGGGTACTTATTTCTTTCCGGAGGTCCGTTCTTAACCTGAAACTGTTCTTAACCTGAAGCCCCACTTTAGCTAATGGGGCCTCCTGCTGCCACCGCAGCACAATTTCTGTTCTCATCCTGAAGCAAAGTTCTTAACCTGAGGTAATATTTCTGGGTTAGCGGAGTCTGTAACCTGAAGCGTATGTAACCTGAATCGTATGTAACCCGAGGTACCAGTGTATAGGGGTACTCTGTATTTCATTTTCCAGCTAGCCTGAAGGGACTTGGCAGATCTCCTGCGTTTCTAATCGGCACCACCTCTCCTTGGTGTCCTGCTAGCTGCTGATAGCGGATTGTAAGCTATTGTTCAGTAGAAACTGATTCAAAGCAGAAATAATAGACATGTGAGAGCAGTGTATGAGAGCAATGTATGCTCAGAAATGCCTGCCTGCCGTGTTGACCCCAGCGGATCATGACATTCACCTGAGTCCCAGGTAATGACACTCAGGTATCAGAACTTGCTGCCACGGGAGACAGTGATGGCCACTAACATAAAATAGGTTTAGACAAATTTATGGAGTGTGTCAAATGGCTGCTAGCCAAATTGGTTATTTTTCTACCTTCACTGTAAGAGGCAGAATACCTCTGAATGTCAGTTGTTGAGGAGTGTGCTTTTGCCCCATAGGCAACTGGGTTGGCCACTGTGAGAACAGGATGCTGGGCTAGATTGGCTTTTGCCCTGATCCAGCAGGATTTTCTTATGTTCAGATTTCTCTTAAAACAAGAGCAAGCTTTAGTAGCTTTAACATTCATCACAGTGCTGTGCACTGTTTAAAAAAATCACAGTTCTTGGAACAATTAGATAATTGTATTCATAAGGGTTTTGGTTGCATTGGATAGAAATCCAGGTCCCAGGCTGGTTTATGTTTCTTATTTTTTGCCCTTCATTTGTGCATGTGTGTGTTCTGTGTTAATCCATGGGAATGAGGAAGGAGGGAAGTGTCTGCCACACTTGGAAAACAGCTGCAAGATATGTTTTGTGTGTGTGTGTGTGTGTGTGTGTGCGCGCGCGCACACACACACACACACACACACACACATTCACACACAAACACACACAGTGCTGGTCCACTGCCCTTCAGTAATAACCCTCCAAACGCTGAGACTGGATGCCATATGCACAGCAGGAGAAAGGGGCCTTGCCAGGCTGGCAGCTGCTATCTAAGAAGTTTTGCTGGGAATGACTGGAATCAGTCCCTAGCATATTAAGAAGGGTTACACTTGTTTTCCTGGCTCCTGTCCCTGCCAGTGGGAACTGAAATTTTCAGAGAGGGGGATAGGCTGCTTGTTTGTAGGGCGTGACTGGCTAATTTGCTTAATTTCATGTTAAAGTGCCCAAATGAACAGGGCTTTTGGTCTCTTCTGTGTAGAGGACATTTATTGATTCTCGAGCTGTGCTTAAGTGCCTGGTGGGTGCCTTAGTATGCTGTTTGTATTATTTTGCGTTTGTTTTATTCTATGGATTTGGGGAAGTAGAACGTAAGCCTAGGTGTGTTTGTATAATGTGATTTTTCTGCCTGAAGTGATTTGTTTATTTTGATTGGGTGTTTGATGCTTCTTGCTCTCAAAAATATAGCCAATTTAAGAATATTTGCTCTTTGCCATACACACAGTGCATTTTATCATGCTGCTACAAATGTTTCACATGGCCTCTTTTTGATGGCTAACGCCTTCTACCCCTGTCATCTCAGTTTTAGTTTTTTCCATTTAGAGCTGAGCTTCTCAATTCCAGCCCTCTGTATTCTGACATGGGGAGGTTCCATGTGGTGTAGGGCTGCAAGGTGATGACCAGCTTTAGAAGTTATGGTAGGAGGGGCTAGTGACTAGGGATGATGGGAGTTGTAGTCCAAAACATCTGAGGACACCTGGTTGGCGAAAGCTGGTGCAGAGACAATCTCTTATGATAAATAACAAGCAGAGCCATTTTGAGCCCTTGGGAGTGAGGCAGAACTAAATAATATACAAAAGAGCACAAGACCATGTTATAAACCACTTGAAAGGAATATTCTGGCAATGAAATTCATTTCAGTACTATAAAGTTCTCCTGAGACAGAAAGGCAGTGGCCATGACGGCAAAGGACAGACTGTTCTGCCCAGTGAGCTTCCAGCTATACCACATCTGGAAATAAGAACAATTGCCATGCATTTAAATTTGCTGATGTCCACCCCCAGGGCCTTCTAACAAAATACCATACAACAGTGTTGTAAAAATAGGGGCAGCAAGCCCAAATGCTCTCCCTGGAGGACAGAAGTCAGGCAGAAAGTGTAATGCAGGAGTCTAGCGCCTGTCTGTAGGTAATGAAATGGGTAGGGAATGCCAGATTTCGAACATGACCCCAAAGCCAAGGGTACAGCTATGGGTGAGAGGATGAGAGGGATCTATCTTCCCCCAAGCCACATGCTTCTCAGCATGTATGGAGTTCCATTTCTTTGTGAGGAGCACTCCCTCGTCTGTATGGAGGCTCTTTGCACATCATCCTGAGAGTGTTGCATGGTGTTCTCTGTAACTTTTCCATTTCTGACGACTTCTTTTTTTAAACCACCTTGAACCTAAGATCTAAAGGGCTGCAATCAGGAGAAGCGTAATGGTGGGAAGAGACAGATGTGTTTTAATACTGGCCTCATTGGCCCTCTCAGAATTAACTCTCTTCCAGCTGCTTTTCTCCCAGCAAGGAAAAATAAATGAGTCCCCATCTTCTTAGGGGTGCAACAGTCCCATGACCACTGGGATGAGGCTTACTGATGTTGTTATATTCTTCCACACAGGGGAATAGTCCTCCTCCTCAGCTGATATGGTGAAGTCTAATGATGTTATGGCTGCTGACTGACTGACTGTTCCACTTGGTTCTATTGTTTCCTTTCCCACGTTTCCTTCTGTACGTTTGTAAATTGCCCAGTTCCTGTAGCTCAGGTGGTGCCACAGAAGTAAAATACACCACATTACAACTGTAGCTACCCCATTTTTGCGTGAGGGAGCTGTTGACTCATTTTAAGACTGAGGAAGCGGGCAGCTTTTCACTTCAAGCAATCTGTGCCACATTTATTTCTTTTCTTCCTTGATGTCAACACACGCTTTACTTTATTTATAACCCCTTAAGAGTCCTCTCTCATCATCCCATCTCTGGGAATTGTTGTTTTCGCTGCTTTTGCTTCTCCTTCACACGTCGCTTGTTTGCGTTCCCCCTCCCCACTTGCAATCCCATTCTGTTGACAGGATACTTGTTGTGATCCCCAACTGGGTTATAAATGGTTTTCTGTGTCTCTGGTCTCTCACAGGATCAGGTGACTTCGGCTCTGTCAGAGCCCAGCCAGATTCTCTTGAGAAATAATTACAGCGCCTAATGCAAATAAGCAAAGAGTCAACTGGAAATAAATGACACAGCTAAAGAAAACAAAAGTGGGATGTGGGGTGGGGTGGGGGGGATATTGGGCTTTTAAAATAAACTCTATCAAAAGCAAAGGAGAGGGATTTTAAGGGAAGGATTTGGGAGGAGATTAAGGACTTCGATAGCTAAGAAAACTTATGGGGCAGTAGAAAGAAGCTGCTAATGTTGGGGGTTCGGCCTTTTGCTGACTTAACTCACAAGATTGTTGTGAGCATAAAACTGGGAGGGGGAGAACCACTTGGAGGTCTGGGGAGGAAAGGTGGGATATAAATGCAGTTGTCAGTATTAATAATGACAAGATGAAGGTCTACCAGGCTTGCATGTTGAGCACACTGCTTTATGGAAGTGAGTTGTAGGCAACTTAACAACCATCAGGAACGATGCTCCATGGCTTCTGCAACCACTGTGTCAGGAAGATTTTGGACATCACATGGCAAGAGAGAGTGTCAAATATGGATGTGCTCTACGAAGCCCATGTTTCCAACATGTTCGCACTCAGGATCATGGGTTTGAGCTCCATGTTGGGCAAACGATTCCTATATTGCAGGGAGTTGGACTAGATAACCCTTGTGGTCCCTTCCAGCTCTACAATTCTATGATTCCTGTCTCAACAATGTCTGCGCCATCTTGGTCATGTCTACAGAATGGAAGATGGCAGAATCCCCAAGGATGTGCTCTACAGGGAGCACCAGGCCTGTTGGCAGACCAACTCTGCATTACAAAGATGTTTGCATATGGGACATGAAAGCTGGCAGCATCAGCCCCGCCATGTGGGAATCATGTAGGAATCCCTTGCAGCACCTGGAGACAGTCAGGTCGTGTATCCACAGCAGTGACTAGTAGAGGAATAAGTGCTAGAAGGAGTGCAGACAAGGAACACCGTGGTGCATCCGCAGCAGCACAACCAGACACCGTCATCTGCCCAAGCTGCAACAAAGCATTTCTGTATTGAATTCTACAGCCACAGCAGGCACTGTAACTCTCCAATGGTTTGACTTCACGCCCTTAAGGTGCGTTCCCCCACTGTCTCCCAAGATGCCAGCAAATATGAATATAATGTGTGAAGGAGATTTGCAGCATGCAACACACCTACTGATATCTAATCCACAATAGCATGTTGTGGTTTTTTGGCAGGGGGGAATGATTATTTGGGTTTTAATAGTTGGGTTGGCAGAGACCCCCACTGAGTTGTGACCCATCTGCTTTTTCCTTTGCTGCTTTAATAGCCTGCTCTCCTGTTATATCCTAATCTTGGTTTGACAGACATGGAGAGGATGGGAGCAGTGTGTCTTACAAGTCTTGGCAGTGAAGCATGAAATAACTTCCCATTTATTGGAAATTATAATGTGGAGTCTATCAAACCCATTCCAGATGTGTGGCGAAGAGGGGCTGTTTACTGTGAGGAGACTACACAACTGGGAGTTTAGGGAGAGGGGCCCACATGCAGGCACGTTAGTGAGGGGGGAAATTCCTGTGGATTGGAGGTTGGGGAGGAGCAGAATGGCCTATTCTTGCTTGCTGCCCTAGTCTGAACAATCGTGTTCAGTAAAAACACAACCTATGCAGGAAGGCAGCCAAACCAAGAAGCAGGAGCAGCTGTTGCAGTTGTAGGCTCTGCCTTGGCATCTATGGAGACCAGTACAGGAGGGCTGTGTTCCAGCCAATCTATGGAATGACATCTCCATTTCTTCTTCCGCTCAGTTGCAAGTCCCATTTGACTGTGGGAAAGCAAGTGGTCGCCACTACAGATGGCGTTCACAGTTTCAGCTCCGCAAATGGCTTCCGTTCTGAGCCCACTATCTGCATGCCTTCACATTACGATGGGGATTACAGCCAGGGCGAAACACCCAAAGTGTTTGTTTTATTGTTTACAGCTGCAGCTAAGCAGAGAAGGGTCTAGTATCTGGCATGCTTTATAGGAACTCCCTCTCTGTGTAAAGCAGGGTTTTTAGCTAGCGCATGGCCTTCAGTTGAAACGGCTATAGAATTCAGCCCCAGCAGAAGTTGCTGGCCCATAAACTTTAATGGCTAAATAAATGGCCAGCCTCAAATTTAGACATCTGATGTAGTAGTGGAGGCTCTCAGATATTAAACCCGTGAGGATGCATGCACAGGTGCATTTGTTGACAGACACTTTGATCAAACACAGGAGAGGTGTGTGGAAATGATTAGTGAGCTGTAGTAAGAATGGTAGGTACTCTTTGCATGCTTTGCATGGTGCCAAACATTATAATTGTTAGGGCCAGTGTGGTTTACTAGTAGACAGAATGTTCAGCCTGGACCCACATATTGGGCTATTTAAACTTGAGTTTATATCATATGCTGGTCATGGACTAGTGAAGGAGGATTATATTGAAGAGGTTTTCAAGTGTTGGATGTGCTAAGGACTGTAATGCTTCCTATCTACTACAAGCATCGTAGAAATATTTGCTAATCATCATCTAATCTCTTTTAAATCCATTTGTGTCAATAAATAGCCTCTTCCTTTCTCTGGAGTAAATGATCAATGTCCATGCTTTCCGATATATGTGGCATTTTTCCTTCTCATGGCATCATGTCACCTTACAAATGCCCATTGAATGGTTGCTGAAAGGCTTCTTGATAATGAACCATTTCAAACCACACTGTGAGTCACCTTGGGTCGTTTATGCATTTTATCTCCCTTGTCCCTCCCCCAAATGCCCAGAGGTTCCCTTTTGGCCTTACATTTTTCACCAGTGGGGTACAAATCACTCCTGAAATGTTGCCTGTGAATGATGAGCCACTTTGGTCATTAACTCTTCATACTCTGGGCAAACATCCTCTGGAGGCTGGCTTTAGATTTGATTAGTTGCTGCTTTGCCTTTGCTGAAATTTCTTGCAGACTGGACAAGGAGGTGTGCAGAATTACTAAGAGCTGAGCCAAGAAGATGAGGGAGAAATTAACTCATCCACAAATGATTCTGGAATGTGGGGAATATAGTCAGGTCAGGATTTATTGGTAGGGTTTTTTTTTATAAAAAAAAATAATTCCTGGCCATCCAGCATATAATTGTTCAGCAGCATCTCCCACACGCTATTCCCTTTCCCTCCCTTTCTCTGCTGCTCTGATTTATATTTCTGCTTCGTTCAGAAGCCTTGCAGTAAAAGGGCATTTTTAAAATTTTTTGCTGAGAAATATTAGTCTTAGAAGATGGATAGAGATAGCAAAGAACAGCTACTTACTAAATTAGAGAAAGCAGCTGTGTATGCAAAACAGGTGTGCCCTAGCAAATGCAGACTAATGAAAAGTATTTTGTTGTGTCTGGGAAATCCAATGGACACAGAAAATTTGGCAGCTTGAACAAGCAATGCCTAATACCATAGGTAACATTCTAACACTATTTCATGCACAGATTTTGCCCGTCAGTGCTAATTTGACCTGTCAGAGGTATTCATGTATCTGGTTTTGCTTCATGTGAAGTAGGCTGCTGCTACTTCTTATAGCTTCAGCCTAGACAGAACTACAAAGGAACAGTGGGTGGAAGTCTCGGGAGCAAAGTGGAATGCAGAATCACCAAGGATCCTTTCTGTATTGACATGTATGTTAACATCTGGGGAATGATTCAAAATCACAACCACCTGATGCCACCCTTGGATTTGGGAGTTTTGCTATCTTTATGGGTGAAAGATAGACTCCTGCACGTGTGCCAGGCAACCAATCTCTCTGGAGATTTACCTTCCCAAGGTTCGTATTTTATCATGTTGTACAGCGGAACAAATCAGTTACAGGAATGACACAGACCATCTGACCTGCTGGGGGCCCCTCCTGTCTGTGTGGAAGACCATGTGGCTTTCCGAACCTTCCTCCCACACACACTGGCCTCTTTCCGCTTGAGGGTGTGTCTATTCCTAACTTTAAAAAAACCCACCCCAAATAATTTCTTCCCCTATTACAACAGGCAAGAACATGAGGGAGTGCTAATGCAGTGAGGTCACTATTGTTTTGTTATAGGTCAGATTTAGAAAACGCAGCGCTTAAACCACTAGCAATGAACCCAGGGAACAATTAATAATTTGGGTTGAATTCTCATTCAAGTTTTTTTACCTCTCCAGTTTGGTTCTAGTACACACAAATTTTCCTTTAATTGGTTTTTTAAAATAGTATATTTAACAAGGAAAGAAAAAAATCAGTGAGAAAAAAGAAACAAAAAACATAATCTGCTTACATTAAAAATACAATAACTGCCAATACATTCATCTTAATTTAAACATGTAAATCAATATATGCCATCCAAATGTCCAAATAGGTTTCTACATGAAGTTGAGATGAGATGCAGCTTTACTTAAATTATCAATCACACGGATGCCCAGAGAGTGCCTAATCACTCTGTCTGAGACAAATTTGCTGGGATTGCTGTTGGCTGTGGAATTTTATTCCGTATCATTGTCTTTTTTATGTTCTGAGACACTTCAACCTCAAGCTCCATCTTGATTTCTGTTTGCCTGTTTATACTTTCAGCTGAAGTTGTTGCTTGTTGGTGACAAATGTAGCTTGTTGTTTATGGAGGCAGCTCTGAGGTCACAGCCTGAGACAGCAGATTTTTCCCATGAAATTTCATGTCCTGGCCCTGCATTAAACAGCACCTACATATGAAACTATAGTAGTAAACAGTGTGACCCTATGCATGCATATACTCAGAAGTAAGTCACGCTTTGTTCAATGGGATTTACTCCTGAGTGTAAATTGGCAGCCTAATTTGGCAACTGCATTATTTCACTTTGTACTACATTTGCAAGGACTTTACCTTTGCTATTTTAACTACTATTTTTCCATCAAGAGAATCCATTTTTGTAAGCTCAACAGATGAACTTTGCTTGGCCAAATCTTGCCTGCGTTGTTGGTGCTATGCTTAGGCAGACTGAGGTTGTCGCTTCTGACAATTGTTGTTGGGTGTAATGAAAGGAAAGCAGTTTGTTAGTTAACTTTCACTGTGGTTTATTTGTTGCTAGTCATGAAAGGTGCTTGTGATATGTCTTGAGCTGGATGAGTGGGTGGGATTCATTTGCTGCTCTGCAGTAGGCAACAAAATGACTTGGTCTAGTTTTGACCCTCCCTGCACATATCCCAGGTGAATGAAAAAGGAAGTGGTGATTGCAAGTCTTTGTACGCCCACCCACAACTTCACTGGATGGGTGTGGATACACCCTTTCATCGCTGGGACTGCCTTTGTCTCTTTTCATCTGTTTTCAAATTGATTCTGCATCTATCTACAATGAGCTTTAATTTTTGGAATGAAACCAGTTTCTTGAGAAGTGTTTTTCAGGGCCAAAAAATGTGTAGTTGTTCCAGAATGTGTGTGGATTTTGTAGAAAAAGCAAGCACTCGGGCTCCATTGATTCCAGAATAAAATGTCATGTGTACACAACCTGTATGTCTGTGATTTTAAGTTCTGCAAGTTCCCTAAACTGCCAGTATCAAAATACGTGTTTCCCAGAAACTCAATACATACATTATGGCATTGAGATAGCAAAAAACCTAGCATATAGGAGCTGCAGAAACAGTGTTCTATAAGCAATTGTTTAAGCATGTTATTTAAACTGGGCAATTGGTCTCTACATTTCCTCTTTCCACAAGACCCCAAGTAGTAGTAGCAATAATAATAATAATAATAATAATAATAATACATTTATTGTCGTTCTACCACCTGTGCACAATGAAATTAAACAAGCCTCCCACCCCAAACACTCAGTCTCGTTGCACTCTGTGTGCTTATTGAACAACACACCACCTCACAAGTCAATTTTGCTGTGTTATTTTCTGTTCAACAGCATAACAGCCCATGGATAGAAACAATTCTTTAGTCTGTTGGTATGGCTGACCATACTTTTATATCTCCTCCCCAAGGGTAGAAGATTTCTCGCTCTCCTAAGGCAACGATCCCTTGCGATGTCATCCATCGGACTCAAGGGACAGCCCATGATATCATGTGCTGTATTTACCACTCTCTGTAGAAACTTTCTGCCCATGGCTGTCAAGCCAGCATACCACTCTGTAATATAATATGAAAGGACACTTTCTATTGTGGACCGGTAAAAGGAGTTCATCAATTGTTGTTTAACATTATTCTTTCGCAAGACCCTGAGGAAATGGGGTCTCTGTTGGGCCTTTCTGGCCACCTGAGTTGTGTTGATTTTCCAAGTGAGGTCCTCACTAAGGTGAACTCCCAGGAATTTAAAGGAGGAGACTGTCTCCACACAGCCCCCCCATATACAATGGGGCAAGTTCCCCTCTCTTCCTTCAGAAGTCCAACACCATCTTCTTTGTCTTACTAATAGTTAGGTGCAAGTTATTCTCTGAGCACCATGTAGATACTTTTTGAACCTCTCCCCTGTATGCTGTTTCATCTCCACCTGCAATTAGGCCCATTATGGTAGTATCATCTGCAAATGTAATAATTACTGTGGATGGATCAGATACAATGAGTACAGGTAGGGACTTAGCACACATCCCTGTGGGGTGCCAGTGCTAAGCTTCAGGGAGGTAGATCTAATAGTCCCAATCCTCACTGTGTCCGATCCCTCAAAAAGTCTTTAATCCAGTCACAAATGGTAGAAGGAAGGTCTACCACTTTGATAAACTGATGTTTATCAAAGTCCGGTGGGAAGCTTGACCTAAGATGTTGAAGAACCAATCTCTCAAAGCATTTCATCACTACAGATGTCAATGCAATAGTTCTGTAGTCATTTAGGCAGTTAGTTGCTGTTTTCTTGGAGACTGGGACAATGGTAGCTGCTTTCAAGCATGATGGAACACAAGCCGTTTGCAGAGAGATGTTAAAAATCCTTTTCAGAACCCCTGCTAGTTGATCGGCACAGTTTTTTTACTACAATCCCCAGCACCCCATCTCTTCCCCTTCTATTCCCCCATTGCATGGCTTTCCTACCTTTCCCCCACAGTGTTTCTTGCACTGAGACCTCAAATCCACCCCAGCTTTCAGCAGCCGCTGATAAAAACTCCATTCTGCAACTGTCAGGGAGTTATCCCTGTCACACTGATGGACTGTTTTATAAGGCATTTATCTTTTAGCCTTTTATCAGCAGTAAAGAGACCTCCTGTCTTCACTCCCAGCTAATGACAGCCTCCTTCAGCATTCTGGATGGAGCATCCGGTGTTCCTAGCTGCAGAAATTGCTTGGTGACCTGGGACTCCACGTCCGGGTATAAGAAAAGAAATGGCCCTCACAGAGTGATGAGATTAATTTCCAATAGTCCAGAGGATTCATGCGCAGACCACTAGTGCCTCGGTGCCACAGAAAGCTTGGTCAATGTGCCAAAAGGTTGCCTTTGTCTTAAGAGCTCCCCTGCCCCAAGCCAAATTACATTGCTGTGATTCAGGGTAAGGCAGCAATTTGAGCTGAGGTTCAAATCTCTTTCTCCTGCATCCAATTTCATGGACCTCTCTTTTTAAATAAGGAAAACAAAGCAATTCAACTCTAGAAGAACCCAGTGTAGGTCAACAGCAGAAACTATGCTGGTAATGAGAGAGGGATTTAGATATATCTTTGCTCAAAACCCCTCTTCATTGGCTCATGGTTTGGGGAGTTCATGGAACTGAAATGGACATCTAGTTATGGCATTTGGTGCAACTAATGTGCTGGTCATTTGCTGCAATCTTAAGCAGGTTTACTCAGGTGTAAGTCCCATTTAATAGGAGGCACTGCTGATCTTCCACCCTATTTTCAAAGTATATTTTTATCGCCCCTCCCTCCTTGTTCCTGATATAGATATTCACTCACCCTTTCTTCCCTGTTGGGGTGGGAAGGGGCGGGCAGGTGCCATTTTGTGGTTTGCCTCAGGTGCCAAAATGTCTTGAGCTGGCCCTGGTGAGGGTGGTAGACTCTGAGGCGAAATGAATAGCCTGTTAATTCCCTCCCCTCTGTGATATGAGCTGGGTGCTTGTAATGAACCTGTAAGGATGGAAGCCTATTGTGCTACTTAGTAATAGCTGGCTGGGTTAAAACTTTTTAGGTGATGCATCACATCAATGTGTTCAATCTGCTTGCTTGTTTGATTTTCCTTTTAGAGCATTTTGATGTAGTTATATATTTTTTGTATATGTTTAAAATCAAAAAAATACTAATATAACAAAATGATAGGGCATTGCTGCAAAAGGAAGGGATCGTTTTGCAATGTTTTTATCGAGCTGTTTTTTTAAAAAAAGTGTCATGTGAGCTTTAGGCATTTTTCAACCTCAGGAAGTTTTCTAAAAACTAATTTTGAGATGATTTCATTTTATTTAACAAAACTTATATACCACTTCAGTGTATATACCACTATGTATATACCACTTATATACCACTTCAGTGTAGAGTGGTTTGTGAAGAATATAAAATATACAATGCAAATCAGGTTTTTAAAAAAGTTTTCTATAAGGAATCAAAATAAACAAAAATACTGTGTTTCTAATTGCAGTATTATCCAAATCCTACACTTGCAGAAATGCAGAACACAGTGGATAAAATAAAGCGAAAATCAGCCATGATTAAGCGACATTGAAAGCAACGGGATTTGTATGTTACACAAAAACACAAGCACCAAGAGGGCATTGAGTGCACTTTAAAATGTCATGTGTTTACAACCTTAATCCTTAACTATCTTTTGCTGAATTTGCACCTCATGCTTAAGTAATGGCTTGCTCAAGTGAAGTAGGCACACAGAGTACATGTTCAGTTAACATGGACCCTCTTCTTTCAGTTTCCTTTGCCTCACCTTCAGTTTTCCTTTATCATTTATTCCCTGCCTTTTAGATCTTTTGGCCACTAACCGCTCAGTCCTGTTCCTTGGGCACCGAGGAATTTTAGATTTCCGCTCCTTGTACCTCGATGAATACCGTGACCGCCTGTTCATTGGAGGAAAGGACACACTTTATTCTCTTCGGCTGGATCAAACCAACATGGATGCTAAGGAGGTAATGTTCTCGATATATAATGCAAATTTAATGTTTACTACAATCATGCATGTTGAATCAGAGTTTATAGGGCACTTTTCCAAAGCGCTCAAAGTGGTTTATGTACGTATATCTTTACAATACAGTGGTACCTTGGTTTAAGAACAGCTTAGTTTATGAACAACTTGGATTAAGAATGCTGCAAACCCAGAAGTAGGTGTTTTGGTTTGTGAACTTTGCCTTGGAAACAGAACATGTTCCGCTTCCTGTTGAATTTGTTCCATTTGTAAATTGAGAAAGCACACCTTAGTTTAAGAACGCTTTGGTTTAAGAACGGACCTCTGGAAAGGATTAAGTTCGTAAACCAAGGTACTACTGTACTGAACATTCTTATCCCCATGGGATGAGAGATGCCATACTTTATCTGAAGCTTCCTGAGCAAGTTCAAGGTGTAGTGGAAGGCCATCAGCTCATGCACTGTACTACTTTATGTATGTTAGGTGCATGCTTGTTATACACGAGATAGGAGGGTCTTCTTAGTAGGGGATACTAGTACTCCAAGGACCTGAGTGATGGGAAGCAAGCCTTGGGAAGTAAGTAAGTGAATTGATTCAAATAGGGATCATGCTCTTTGAATAAGGTTGGGATAGTTTATGAAAGGTGTTATACAAATTTAATTCATCATCACCATCATCATTCACACGCTTTAGTCAAGACAAGTGAGCAAAGCCCACACTTTGGGAGGAATTCAGCATAGCTGCTTGGCTGATGGAACAATCTGCCCTCTTCTCTTCCAGTGTGCTGCTCCGTGGGTTCTCCTGCCAATTGGAGGGGGGAGCAGGAGGCCCCCAGAAGTCCTTGCGTAGGCTTCTGCTGGTGGGACTGGTTAGTTGACTCTGCCCGTTGATATTGGCTGGCTTTTGGTGGCACTACCTGCGATAGTTCAGTTGGTAGAGCATATGAGACTCTTAATCTTAGGCCATGGGTTCAAGCCCCATGTTGGGTGAAAGACCCCTGCATTGCAGGGGGTTGGACCCTCATGGTCCCTCCCTTCCAACTCTACAATTCTATGATTTTACCTCTGATTTGGCTGCGCTGTATACAATCCAGAAATGGGATAACTGACAGCAATCAAGTACTGACTAACTGATTTGGCTGTGTTTTCTTGTGGTCCCAGAACTCTGCCCACTTGCCTAAGCCTCTGCTTAAAATCTTTAGTTGTACATTTCCACCTTGGAGTCAGTTTAAACACCACAGAAGTCTCACATTGTATATCCCCGGCAGTTGCGCTGGTGGAGTAGATTCTGCATGCATATGCAGAGGTGCAGTTAAATGGCTTTAAAATGTTCTTCCCATCAAGTGGAGCGCCTTCATGGGTAATCAATTTCCAGTGGCCTCCATAAGGATACTTAAAGGATCCCTCAGAGGAGCCGTTTTTCCATAGAAGCTGAAACTTGAGATGAACAGAAGGCATTCAGTAAAGCCCAGGCCTTAAGCAGACTTATTGCCCAGGGCAGAGAACTTCATTAAATAGAAGCCAGAAATGTGACACCAGCCAAAGGTTGGGGGTGGATGGGAGCCTGTGTAAGGAATGTTCCAGTCCAAAAGAGATCATATTGCGATTATATGTAATTGGAAGTGTGAGAAGTCTAGACATATGATCAGGTTATGAGCAATTAATATAAGTCTGCAGAAGGATCCGACTGTCATATATAGTAAATGATTAAATTAACTGCTGAGTCAAAACCCAGCAAAACTGTGACAGGAAATGAGATGCTTGACACGATGGATGTCTCTTGTACCTTTTCGTGTGTGCGAATTGCTATATGGGAATCACTCTATTCCTCCTTCCAATAATTCTGTGAAGCAAGTCACTTTAATACTATCATTTTACAGGTTCAAAACTAGGGCTGGAAGCGTTGCGTTGTAAATTTAAGCAGGGAAAACAGGTAGAGAAAAACGGGACTCAACATCACCAACTGGTGGCACAATGTTCTATCGCACATACACTGCATATAAATCACTTTTTCTTTACCAGTCTAGCTGGGTCCTAAGACTATAGGGTCCTAAGAGAGCGCAACATTCCAAACATTAAACAATCAAGAAGAAACTTACGAGGTCAGATAAAGTTTTCTATTTTTGTACAACTGAAAGGCGTGCAGCCACTTATTTTTAAAAAATCAGTACTTTGCGAGGGTGGGTGGGTTTTGTCATTATTATCTCCCTCAAATAGCAGTTTTCAGTGGCTACTAGCCATGATGGCTCTGTACTGTCTCCATTGTCAATGGCAACATGCTGCTGAGGAACACAAGTTGGAAGAGTGCTGTTGTACTCCTGTCCACCTTGTGGGGTTCCTAGGGGCATTTGGGTTGGTTGCTGTGAGAACACGAAGCAGAACTAGATGGGCCTTTGGGATGACCCCAAAGGAACCTTTTAATGCTCTTATATTCAAAAGCAGGCCCCAAACATCATTGGCACTACTATCACCAGTGCCAAAATATACAAAACATAGTCGTCCCCCCACTCTTTTTTTTTTGGTCATTAAAGTATATTTCCACTAACCACATGTTACATCCAGTACTTGTTCTGAGATTAACTCATGCAAGCTCCAAACAGTTATTTCCCTTTTTGTACTGCCATCTTATCTTGGGTGGGTTGAGCTGAAGTACTGAAATGGCAGACCCCAGGATTTTGTAGCTGAGTGTTGCTGATTGTATGTGCAGATAGCATGCCTGCTCCCTCCTATCTTTAATTTTGGAAAATTAAGATTGGCATTTGGCGTTCTAGAGCAGCTACAGGCTATGTTGCCCTATTGCTTAATGATTTTCCTCCTTCTCAACTTTTTCCAGTAAGGTAGCGTCAAGGAAGTTGCTACTGGGAGGTGTATATAATTGATTCTCATTTCCTTCTCTTCCCAAGGTCAGGGAGGAACTGATTCACACACACACGCTTAGTTCTTTAGGAAGTGTTGGCGTTTGACATTGGAAAACATGATACATGTTTATTCTACCATTTAATTTAAAAAAAATACCAGCTACTTTATTACTTCAACTCCCATTGTGCTAATGCTCTAGAGACTTTTCACATGCCCTGATTGATTTTTAGGTGACTAGTGGCTGTACCTCCTGCTAATCAGCATAAGATCATGATGTTGATTAAGCCACACCATTGCTCCCTGCCACCCTCCAGCTCTCTTCCCTCCCCCTCCTTAGCACAATCTTTTTCACTACATTATGTACCAAGACTGATAGGTTCAGCTGAAATGCCACTTGAAAGAAGATGGTGTAATATGGCAGAACTTCCCATTGAGCCTATCTGTGAAGGCCCTTTTATGAACATTTGGTTTTCACAAAGCATTCTGTCTTCTTGGCACCACTTGGGGTAACTAAACAATACTGTGCCCGTCATCTGTAACTATTGGCCATGGATGATGGAGCTGATGTTATGATCCAACAACATCCAAGGGGCACCGGCTACCCTTACATTCTTGCCACAGCAGGGCTATATGTACTGTAGCAAGAGCACTCCCCAATCTATTTAATGCATTGTCACGAATGAGGACCAGTCTCCCCAAATAAAACAGAATTGCATTACTTTTGATATGCCAAGTGTATATGCAATATTATTAAAAAAATTACTGTAATGTAAATAGAAATACAATGCATTTCATCGTAGTGGGGAAGACTGTATCTGCATGACTTCAGTCTGCTCAGTCTGCTGTCCATATGCTAACTGTTGATGGACAACTTCAAAGGTCCTGTTGCCCCTACTTACAGTTATTTGCCTTGGAACTGCGCTTGGACCAGACAGTCCTTCAAATAGAGGACTTACTCAAATCAGAGGACTGTCCTAAGGAACGAGAGTTTGACTTTTGTTTGAGTGCCTAAATAGAGTTAACTTTTTATAAATATTTTTTAAAAGAATGCTGACCATTGTAGTTTTTAAATATGGCAGCTGGAAGACAACACTTTGGTTCTTTTCTTAGATGTTTTGTAGACTTTTGTTTCATTAATCCTCCTGCTCTGTGATACCCCACCCACTCCAGTCTCTAGTTGGTAAAGCATGTAGGGGCAGGCCCATGAAACGTTCCATAGGATAAGAGTGCATTTATTATAATAAATCACACAGTTTGGCTTCTTGATGCCATTTTGGAAAGGAGATTTTAAGTACCACTGTGTTCAGCTGACATCTTAGCCAGCTGCAAGTTTTAGCTTTTACTTAGAAAGAGCAAGAAGATCAAACTTTTGTTTGTGTGTCGCTGTGTCCTTGAGGGTGTGAGACCACACAAAAGGGAAATGGAAGGTCAAAGGAGACCCTTCTCCTCTACATCTTACAGAAAATGAATGTCTCTCCAGAATTCTCTGCCAGCACATTAGTCTGTAAAACAAACTTTATAAATCAGTCCATGGCTTGCATAAACAGTTGCTAGGCTTATGGTTAAAGAGCCAAGTTGTAAGGCCAGGTTAGGGTTAACCAGATGTCCTTTATTTGAAAAGATCTCGCTAAATTCTCTCCTAATTCATGAAACTGCAACTCTTTGTAGGATAATGGATGCCTTTTGCTTGAGATAAAAATGACTCCAGAGGCTCCTTTATTTTTGAAATATTAATCTGGCATCTTATATTCTTTATTACCATATTAAATGGAGTGAAGCATCCATTACAGGCAAAAGAATAAGATTTAGCTTCCTTCTCTAAGGAAGCACTTTATTTTGTTTCTTTCTTTTATGTTTTCTTCTAGTTACTATCTTGGGTGATTTTAACATTTCGCCCCTTCTCTTGTTAGGACATTTTCTTTTGATGAGTATGAACCAATAAATATGGATTTCTTGTCTTCTCATGTTGCTCTTCTCTAAGCCCCCATTCTGTCTTGTTTTTGTCCTGATTCTGCAGCTTTTCATTTCCCCCCAACTTTTTATATCATTGCTTCAAACTTGTTACTCTGTTCTACAGTCTTGTAGGTCTTCCCTTCCTCCACCCTTCTTCATATACCATCTTTGCTCCTATTCTTGTGCTTCTGAGCATACATAGACATGGCATGCCGTAAATAATATTGTGGAGATAATTTAATAATAATAATAATAATAATAATAATAATAATAATAATACCATGTGATCTTAAGGCACTTTCGAACAATGTTCATCCTGATTGGTTTGTAGGGAGATTAGGCAACAATGGCTGTTTAAGGAGCATTCATTCTGATTTGCTTGCTAGGGAAGTTAGTGGAGTCAAAGCAAGCGTTATCCCACATTTTCCAATGCATTTCTCTGCCGTTTCCCTTAGCACAAAAGTTCTGATATTTTGGGGGAGCAGATTTGTTGCACGATGCCTTCTTCCAACTGTGCAACTTACATTTGCCAGTATGTGATTGAATCTCACCTGAAAATAGCCACGGTCTGGAAGTGAACATTCATTTTAGGTTTTTGTTTGTTTGTTTGCTCTGTCTCCTGCAAAGGAAGCTTATTTTAACTGCTTGATACTGGGGGGAGTATTTGTTGAGTACAACAGAGGTGAAAATGAGCACTGCAGCTTCCTGCCTGTGGTAGTGACTTGTATTGGTTCCAAATATCTGTGATAATCAAAGCTTCTTGAAAATGAATTGGTTATTATTATTATTATTATTATTTACATTTGTATCCCACTTTTTCCTCCTCCCCATTTTATCCTCACAACAATTCTGAGAGGTACGTTAGGCTGAGAGTAAGGGCTCATCCTGCTTGCCTCATCACTTTCGCCCAGGGAAAACTGATATTTACTACTGATTCAGAGCAAAAACCAATTGGGTTTTCTCCCAATTGATGTTTGCTCTGATTTAGCACTAAAGCGAGAGTTTTCTGGGGGAAAGGAGTAGGCCAAACAGAAAACCACTTGGACCTGTGCCTAAAGAGTGTGGGATAAGCAGAAAACTGATTGGAGCCGAGCTTTCTGAGCATGGGACAAGAAGAAGTGTTGACGAGCCCTAAGTGACAGACCGAAAGAGCTTCATGGCCAAGGGGGATTTGAACTCTGGTCTCCCAGTTCCTAGTCTGAAATTCTAACCACTATGCCACAATGGTTCTCAGAGGTTAACATTCCTTCAGGGAAAGTTTAAGTACAGGACAATTTTATTCCTGGCAAAAAGTACAAGCATAACAAGGAATTTAGTTGTTTGTCAAAGAAGAAGACCCCGCAGCAAGGATTTTCTTCTCGGCCTGAGGAAACTTCACTCCCTAGTTCCATGTTGTTGGAATGTCTTGCACTTACGTTTTTGCCTTATGTTGCAGATCTACTGGCCGCCACTGCCTGGACAGAAAGAAGAATGCTTTCGGAAAGGAAAAGACCCAGTGGTAAGTCACCCTGTAAAGCATCCTGATTAATTTCCTATGAGTTTGGGCACTACTCTGATGACATGTTTGAAATGAACCTGCGGCGTCTGGGAAAAGGCAGGCTGCATCCCTTGCTGACATCATCTTAATCAGTCCTACTTCCATTTGGGGCAACTCCTCTATCCCTCTTCTAGCTTGTTCATGCTAGAAACAGGTTTGATGATAATCCGCTCTTCTCAAGGGATCCAGGGAATTGCAGTTCTGCTGAGTCAGTCTAGGGATAGCTGACTAAGATTTCTTAATACCCCATCAAATGCCAGTTCCCAAGATTCTTACTAAGTCACCTTGGCAATTATTATATAACACTAATAAAAGTTTGGAGAACAGAAGGCTAGAGGCATAATACATATTCATGACTGTAATAGAATGGGACGCTGGTGATTAGTATTCATAACCTTGAAAGAAAAGTTAAGAATTAGGTTGTTTTAAGCTCACTAAGTATGTGACATTTTATGAAGGCTTTATCACATTTTAATTGTAAGAAAACTTGCCAGTTTTAATGAATATAGATTGGGAACCAGTCCTCCAGGCATTGCGTTCTTGATGCGTCCATACATAAGCATCACATCTTTACAGATTTACTTGTTCGGGCTGTTAGAAAAGAAAGCTCATCACATGGGAAGGTGAGTAGCTTGAGGGACAGTTCAATGTTCAGCTCCCGCCGGTTGGATTTTGGAAGCATTCCCATGGATAAGTGCACATGAATATGTTTTGTTGGAATGAGTCATCCATGCAGCTTGTAAATTGCTTTCGAATATATGGGGTGGGGTGGGGGGTGGGGTTATAGAAAGGTGAGTGGCTACATGTATAAAGGAATGAACTTGCTTCAAGGCTCTTTGCTACATTGTTTTGTGAACTGAAATCGTTTTTATGTGTGAAAGCGCAATTCTAATTTGAGAATAACTGCCCAGGCATCTCTCTCCACCCCCAGCCCCGTCTTGATACCATATATCTGAAAACTGGTCCCCACCTGCACTTCAATATTCATCTATCAAGTCAAAAAGGGAAAAAAAAGTTTTTTTTATGATACTAGGACATACATATATTGTTTGGTCCAGTCTTCCCCAGCTAAAGCCAAGTTCACATATCCGCTCACTTCTAGATGCATCAGTTAGCTTACATTTTAGACACAATTGTTTTCGCAGGCATGGGAAAGTGGAAGACCTTAGGGAAAGGAGAATCTTAAACAAGCAGCAGGAAACTTCCTGCAGTGTTGGGGTACCAGTTATAAGTGGGGTCACCTGAGATGCACCAAGGGGTATCACACACTGAACTATCCAAGGTGAAAGAGACTGACAGTCTTTTTTAAAAAAATATTATCAAATTTTCAAGCACTAAACATAATCATATCAAGAAAAATACAAGTGCATTAGAAAATTCAGAGAACACAATATTTGTAAAGCATGTCTAATGTAACCCCATATCACAGATTTTGTCACTGATGCATATTACAAAAGGATATCTCACTCAAATATCTCACTCATAATATGACAAGTTTCCCATCTCCAAAGTTAACAAACTACAGGAAAGGCTGATTGGAATAACGGTTCTTATTAAAAGCAGAAGAAAGAAAACGTCAACCTGCTGATATCATCATTACCAGAATGATGGGTTAAACAGGCTTCCAAAATCCTCAGGGGTGGGGGGTGGGGGTGGGAAGGAAAGTTCATATTGATGTACCAGATGTATATGAACTTGGGTAAAAATGACCAATGTGTTGTTGGGCTAAGTTTGCTTCCCCCTCAAGAGACATTACATAAGGAAAACTCTGCAGAATCAGACCAAATGCTCACCTGGTCCAGCATCTTACTTCAGCATCGCTCTAGGCTGATCTGTCGGCAGAAGCTTTCCAGATGGAACAATCTCCCTTGTCTTCCCCCATGCCTTGTTCTGGGTGTTCTCCCACCCCACAGCCCAGCTTCAGGGATTAAAGGGGGTTCGTGGGGGGAGGAGAGGGGGACAGAGACCCAGAATCCCACGAGGGAAAGAATCTGCTTTGAATGTGCTTTAAAGGTGTAGCGTGTATGGTGACTACACTACCTGAAAGACCACAATTTCCTGCATGAAGATGCCCACATATTATAGTCATCAGGGGATGCCAGGACATCTCCTTCTGCCCTCATTGGATACATTCAGATGCCAGGTTAAACAACCCCACTTGAAGGTGTGTGTATGTGTGTTTTAAAAAACCATATATTGTGGTACTGTTCGTTGTTCTTGCTTTTTTTGTTTTATTTTCTTACTGCTGGATTGTGTTTCTTTTGTTTTAAGATATTTTGACTGCAATCCACCCCGAATACCTTATTTGAGTAAACATGGGATATAAATGTTTTATACATAAACAAATACATATGTGGTATATTTATATTACTTTTCTCATAGCTGCAGTGTTTTCCATTCCCTTACATTGCGGGTGAGAAATCTTTTGGTTCTCCAGATATCATTGGACTACAACTCCCATCAACCCCAGCCAACACAGGTCCAGGTGAGGGATGCTGGACATTGTAGTCCAGCAGTATCTGGAAAGCCACAGGCTCCCCCACCTTTCCCTTGCATAGCTTACCCTCACCACTGCTCTGTGAGGATTACTGGGAGGGAACTGACAGTGGATGGCCCACAACAACCCACTGAGCTCACAGTTCAGGATTTCCACCCAGTCCTCTAAGTCTGACTAGGCAGCCACTTGTGTGGACAGAGCCCGGGAAAAATGTTAATGGGAGCTTTTCCCGCAGGGCTCCTTGCACATTTTACTTTCTAGCTTTGCCTATTCTTTACATATCACTTCACAGTCACGCAAGTAGTTACTTAGAAAACATGCTCGGAGACAATGGGGACCTTGAGGGGCCTAAGAGGGGATCTGAACCCCTTGCTGACAGTCCATCCCAAAGTAATTGCTCCCAAGAGTGGCCATCACTCACTTTGGTTTCCACATGTTTATTTTGCAATCTGTCACCAATGGCTGCAGCCTTTCGGGTAGCTAGCCTTTTAAAATTCCAGCTCCTTGCTATTTTAGTGGGTAACTTTTGCAGAAACAAAGCAGGGAATCCTCTGAAATGAAGCATTTAGCTACACTGAAGGGCACTACAGTATTCTTAATATGGGAACCTGACCCATGCCACACTGCAGGGAACAGAGGAATGGAAGTAGTCCTTAATTATAATGCCTTTTGGGAATACACTTACTGCCAGAGATCCAATTATCTTACGGAAGTGAAATGCCTTTGTTGGCGCCGTCCCGCAAAGGCACCCAACTAGAAGGTAAGCGTCATTGCCGTCAGCCATTCTGCCTGATGGTTATACTGAATTTTCATAATTCATCCTCATCACTGCACTGTGAAGTTTCCTAGGAGGGAACTGAGGCAGACAGACAGTGGCTTCCACAAAGCAATCCCCCAAGTTTTGTAAACTGTAGATTTCTGTACTGTACCTTTCTTTGATTCTTCTATCGATAACACTTTGTGACTTTGTTGACAACACTGCCCGTTCCTTTTCTTTTCATTATTTATTGCCTCTGTGAGCTGGTACATGATACCCAGACATTATGCCCTCATTTATAACCACTGGTTGGCTCTTCTCCCTCAGTGCTCCATTGAACACTGAGAGGATCTGGAAACTAAACATTATGAGGAACAGTTGAGGAAGTTGAACATTTTTAGCCTGGAAAAGAGGAGAGTGAGAGGAGATATGATAGACATCTTCAGATATCTAAAGGGCTGAGCAAGCTTGGTTTCTTCTACTCTGGAGGGTAGGACCCAAACCAATGGATTCAAGTTACAAGAAAGCAGATTCTGACTAAACATCAGGAAGAACTTTCTGGCACTAAGAGCTGTTCAGCAGTGGAACGGACTTCCTTACAAGGGGGTGGACTCTCTTTCATTGGAGGTTTTTAAGCAGAGGTTGGATGGTCTTCTGTCATGGATACTTTAGTTGAGATTCCTTTTTTTCAGGGATTTGGACTAAATGACCCTTGGGATCCCTTACAACTCTATGATTCTTTGATTCTAGGATTGTAGAATACAGTGGTACCTCGGGTTACAGAAATGGTGCTTCAGGTTAAGAACTTTGCTTCAGGATGAGAACAGAAATCGTGCTCTGGCGGTGCGGCAGCAGCAGGAGGCCCCATTAGCTAAAGTGGTGCTTCAGGTTAATAACAGTTTCAGGTTAAGAACGGACCTCCAGAATGAATTAAGTACTTAACCTGAGGTACCACTGTAGAGAAATCAAGCCAACCAACTGAGTGAATTCTAGTTACCACAAGTGGCTGCATCATGAGCATAACATTTTGCATGTCTGTTGACTGATAAGGAGAGGGACAACAAGTATTCCTTGTTTTCAGGTGCTACTTTTAACTCTGGTTCCCTCTTGCCTGAGAAAAACCAGTTGCTCCTGTAGTATGTTTGTGAGACTAGGAGTGTCAGAAGGCTTCTCTAAGCCCCGTAATTCAGCTAAATGGAAACAGAGATTAATCATGGTTGACAGAATTAAATAGACTCATTAGAACTCCTCATGCCACTAGAAAAACAGTAGTAGTAAATGCTAAAAGAAATGGAAACAAGGGCTTCAGAGCCAACATTCTTATTATAAGGGGAGGAGAAATGGGTGTATGAAAGCAATTAGATTATCGGCAGTGAACTCTGGTTGTTTATCTGGACTAAGGACCTTGGTAATTTGATGCTAAACTCCTCTATTTTGGTTTAGCTTAACATGGCAAAAGGTATATTAGGACTCCATTGGAATATAGTGTTTCCAACCCTAAGCTTAAAAATTTGAACTCTTTTAAAATCACTTATTCTTTCATGTCACAAGTTATTAAAATTTACAACATGGGGGCTCTTATCCTGCCCCATTTCCAGTATTTTCTTGTTCCTATTTCCCTCCAATATGTTAGAAAAGATGGCAATCCAAGAAAGAAGTCAGGATGTGAGAGGTTAATTTGTGACTCTCATTTTTGTACAAAAGGTGCATTATCTGAATACGTTAATGTTGTTAAACCTGCCAGCTTTTTAATAAATCACAGTTTATGAAACATTGGGAAGGATCATCTTGACATTGCAAAATTTCACAATGTGAGGAAGAATGTATGAAAAACATGAACACCTTATGGAGGTTGTTTTGAGAAATAATAAATTTCTTTTGAACACATTCAGACCTCAACCTTTTTCCCTTGATTGTGATTCTGACTTTTGTGAATGAGACACTTCCCTGCCATGAATTAGACTTGTGCTTCACTTGCTATTAATCCCTGTATAGTCTTAACTGGGTACCAACTTTGGCCTGGCTTTGAACCCGTGTACTAAAAGCAGAGGGTTATGCAACCCATTATTTCGTTCCCTTGAGGTTTGTAATTTATTACCTAAAAAAAAAATAAAAAAAAAAATTGGTGGAGCTAAGATGGATAATCAGAGATAGGATATAGCATGTTCTATTTGATGGGGTGATGCGGAGTAAGAAGGCCAGGATAGGAGTGGGAGTGACTAAGCATCTGTTTTTCTACAGCAATAGATGTAGTTCCTTCTGTGTGTTGTGAGATGGATAGATCTTTAGAGGCCATCGGAATCTGGAGGTGCCTTCAGCAGTCTCCCTGACTTCTCTGTGCTTATCTGCCAATGCTAGCTGCTCCGGAAAAGGGAGCAATTAATCCAGGTCAGACTTGTGAATGGTCATTTGTCATCCTGCTGTGTAACTAACTAAACTTCCTTTTAAAATGACTACTTTGTCCAGATCAAGGTTGTATGTCTCCTTCATTTCCTGCCATTGTCCCTCCCACCACCACTATTACATTTTGCCCTATATCTCTGTCCGAATTTGAGAGCAGCTGGAATTAGGTTCCTTGCTGATGTTCCGTCTTGGGGACAGAACATAAGGAGAGCCTTGCTGGTTCTGGTCCAGCATTCTGTTTCCCAGAGGGTCCAGCCAGATGCCTATGGGTGCTCCTAAGCAGGGCCCAAGGGCAATAGTCCTCTCCTGCTATTGTTTCCCAATATCTGGTATTCAAAAGCATGGTGGTTCTGACTCTGGATATACCAGTATACATCCATCATGAGTAGGTAGCTATTTAACATTCTGTTATGAAAAGTTTTGGGATATTTTCAGGAAGCTATGGGCCACACATGGATTGCTGCTTATGCCATGTGGCTGTCCTGATGGTTTTGAGGAAGCAAGTTTTGAGACAAGACTTATTTTTGCAAAAGCCATGTTGATTGTTTTCCAGCTAGATTTATCCTTCTGAATGCCTGATAATTGTATATTTAGTTATGCTTTCTACCAATTTATCTAGAGCAGTTGTAAATATCTGACCTGGACACCCCCCTTTTTTAAAAACGATGTGTTACTTTGACCACTTTCCAGTCTTCAAGTACAGAGGTCAGTCTTCGGTACAAGTTATATATTTTTGTAGGTGATAAGCAATTTCATATTTGAGTTCTTTTGAGAACTCTCAGATGAATAACATCTTGATTCAGTGATTTGTTAGTTTGTGAGACAGGCCTAAAACATCATCTCTTGTCACTACTATTAGCCTCAGTTTTTCAGACTCCCTTTCTGAAAATGTCACTTTAGGTGTGGGTATCTGCCCCATGTTCTCTACAGTGAAGATGGATGCTAATAATTCAGTTTCACTGCAATCTCCTTATCCTTCTTTAGCACACTCTTTGACTTTTTTTATGTTGTTGCCAAACAGCTTCCCTAACCACTTTCCTGTTTGTAATATATTTGATTATTTTTATTGTTGGTGTTAATGTTTTAGTAATACGCACCTCCAATACCTCTCTCTCTATCTCTGCATTCCTTATGGCATTTCTTTTGCCGATGTTTGTGTTCCTTTTTGTTCTCATTTGGGTAAGACGTCCATTACCTAACCATGCTTCCTTGTTGCCTCAAGAGCAAAGTGGAGGTGGATTTCCTGGGTGAGAGGCAGTCTGGAAGACTTGGTGGAGTGATGAAGGGCAGTGAGAGCCGTTACATTTCTGTGTTAAGTGTGAAACGCCATATAATGTTAGTTTATAATTTAAGAAATTATTTTTAGAAAATTGGCTAACCCTTTCATACTAAGTTGTGGACAATGGCCCACATTCCCATGGAGTTGTTGGAGCAGAGGAATGACCAAGACTGTTGTACAAACTGATGACTGAATTTGCAGGTTAAATTACAGTTTGTGCCAGTCTTCATTCTGTGTTTTATCCTCATTGACACAAAATTATTACATACCAAACTTTAAAATCACATACAGACACAGAGACATGGCCAAATAGCTATCTAGCAAAGCGAGTGTAAACTGGCAATGCTTGGTTGGGGTTCTGTTCTGCATCTTGGTTTCTGATCAATGGTCTGGAGGCAGCTAGTGGCCTCCTGGAACGAACCCAGTACCTTGGCTCACGATCTAAGCTCCCATATTTCATGGAATTGGAAGGAGTCTCAATGTTTGTGCATGCCAACAACCTGTAGCACTGAAGTGGTATTTGTCATTCCCAAACTGTTTGTTCTAGGGCCCATTAATTAATACAGAATCTGCTTTCCTTTAAACTGCCTCTTAGTGTTATTGTCTTTGCAGGCAGAGGGCAATTATTCCCTGTCCTTTTTGAGGAACTCTTTTGCATCGTGTTGCCCTTTGGAGGACATCTGACTCTCAGCAACTTTATTATAACTCTTGGGATTTTAATTGTAATTTTATGATTTAATCCATAAATCATGTATATAGCATTCTTAAACGTAAATAGCTATTAAAGTGACTTACAGTGACTTTGATACAGATCAACAGCAAAGGAGTTCAGAATCAAACTGGGGGGAGAAGCCTCGTGGATTTCTTTTAAAGATCAATTCTTCGACAATTTCGTGGTTTGAAGTAGGGGTAAAGAGGTTCTGCGTGGTTGTTGTTTTTTTATAAAAAAAGTTGAAGTATTGTCAAGCCTACTTCTTGGAATTTCTAAATAAAGATGCTGTTTCTAGCCCTATTGTGACAGTTTCTTCCTGTTTTCTGCTAACCTAACAACACTGTTACGTAGCATATATCTTGGCTCATACAGGAAATCAGGGCACAAGGCAATATGAAGACCTCACTTCCTGGCCTGAGTTGACCATACAATGGGATGGAGGCAGAGGGGTCACACGTGTAGTCTGATGAGGGAAAGGGCTTGCATTAGCTAGAGTGGAGTGGCAGGGAGTGTGGGATACGTGCCAAACGTATTTTTAAATTTAAAAAGCAGGAATTTACTGCCCATTTCCACAATAACAAGGAAGGCCTGATGCCTAGCTAGACATAATACAATGGGGATTGGTCACGTGAGCTTGGAGAGAGGAATGGACCGTGTGACTGTAAAGGTATTTGGCATTGTTCTGTGCACTTGCATGTGGAACCAGATTTTTTGCATCATTGTGGTCCTTAGGGGATTGGAAAACGCTGTAGGGTTTACATCTGCATGTATCCCTTCCTGCTATTTGGACCCTAGGCGTAGGGTGGGGAAAGAGCTGGCGTATCCCAGGGCTCAGCATTGTTGCTGACTTTGACCCAGAGGACAATGCTGGCAAGTCCAATATGACACCTGCTTTCATTCTGAATTGTTTTGGCTATACTGCCTCCTTTTCTGCCATAGTCACTTTTATTTAATTAGTTAATTAATTAAACTTTTTTTAAAATTCCACTCCAGCCAAAAAAGCACCCAGAACAGCTTACAAATCACAAAAACACACAGAAGAAGTCTGCTGGATCAGGCCAATAGCCCATCTAGTCTAGTTTTCACAGTGTCTGACTAGATGCTTGTGGGAAACCAGCAAGCAGGAAGAGAGTCCTACTCTCAGACTTACCATCTAAAAAAGACATGGGGAAAAAGGGAGAAAGCAATAAATAAGCTCAGGTTAAAGCTCAGGTTGCTCTAAGAACCAACTGGTCTCTCAACTGCGTTGATGGAGAGACCTTGTATCTCTTCTCTTCCCTCTCCTGCTGATTAAGCTCTGATCTCAATGTCCATCCTGTCATCACACCCACCCACCTTTAACCAACTTTGATCATTGCTAAAAGTCGATTTCTGTGATGCCCGTGAAGCATCATGAATCCCAATCGTTGTTTCTTTTCCAGACAGAATGTGCCAACTACATCAGAGTGCTTTACCCTTTGAACCGGACACACTTATTGGCCTGTGGAACAGGGGCTTTCCACCCAATCTGCGCTCTTATCTACGTGGGACACCGAGGAGAGGTAAAGAAGGATGTCCTTTCCCCCCTCTGCGATACTGTTAGCCCTGTGACACTATAAATATATGATGTGGGAAGATCCGGCATGTAGAGGAATGCAAAGACATGTGGTTCCCATCACCAAAGACTTAAGAGCAGGGCAGGTAGATCAGGATCTGCTGGTAGATGGGCAGAAGCAACTCTCAGTAGTCTAACAACAGTAAGTAAAAGTTTTAAGTGAAATATCTGCCGTAGCCAGTCTTGAGCTATTTGCTTATCTCTTAACCTTTGACTATATCTTTGTTCCAGTGTGCTGGCCACTATGAGAGTTCTGTGTTAGAACCCCTGGTATACTGTAACTCAGATGTAGATTTGTGTCTGTAATACAGCGTACGTTTTATGAGGTGCTACAGGTAATTGACTCTGTCACTGAGCCCATATCTTATGGGATGACTTAACTCTTCCGTAGGTAGACTGTTGCAGAAGAATATAAGAAGAGCTCTGTGGAATCAGGATCTAGCTCACCATTTGGTTCCCCAAGTGTCAAACTAGGTCTTATGGGAAAATACATGCTGGACTAGGTAGATCAGGAGTTGAGGGATGGGGGAAGTTTTTACAGCCAAGATCTTTACGTAGCCACCCACCCTGCGGGACATTTTTGACAGTCACCTAATGCCATTATGACGTCAGGTGACACCCTCAGAGGGACTCGCTGATTAGCGCTGAAAGTGACCCTATGATCAGCTGATTGCCTCTGGCAGGACAACTTCAAAGGGCTCACTACAGGCCCCAGTTTATGTAATTGCATTCAATTTGGATTCAAACCATGCCTGAAAATGACAATTATTTTCTTTGCAGAGGAAAAAATACTTGAATCCAAACTGTGCTTGGAAATGGACTTTAAAGCAGCTTGCAGTGAGCCCCTTTGAAGATGCACTGTCAATGAAAGCATACCTTCAAACGGGTTTTCTGACAGCCCTTTGAACACAGGAACCCACACACAACCTGCCCCAAATGCACTAGGGAGTTCCCCAATGGAAACTGCTTAGTGCAATCCTACCCATAACATAGAGAGCAATGAAATTGTTGGGAGGGGGATGAGGACAGGGCCATGGGATAATCCTCTCTTTCTCCCTCAGTGCATGAGGTTTGAATGACTGAAGTGTGCTCTAGGCTCAGGAACTTTCTAGCTTTGCATTTCCTCAACAATCTTTCCCAACCATACATTTATATTGCCCTATTAAACAGAAAGGCTGATTTAAGTGCTTGTATTTCTTTAAACGGGGGGGGGGGGGGGGGACCTTGTTGCCCAATAAACTGGACTGTAATATCAGATGCACTTAAGTCTTCTTGTTGTTATGGGTTAATGTGGCTGGACTTGTGGAATTTATCCAACCATGTAAGCATCCAGGAAAGAAATGGATTTTGGGTCTATTAATCTGTCAGGCTGATTGATGCTCTACTGTGTATCTGACCCCATCTCATACGACCTCTCCTTTCTGGTTGTTTTTTTAAAGAGAAATCCACGCCCCCTTTATTTTTTGGACGCTCACTCCAAGCACATTCTGTTAGCTATTTGAAGGGAAGAAGGAACAAGAAAGATGGCTGTGTAAAAAAAAGAGAGAGAGAGAGAGAGCGCCTAAAATGGGGAACAGAGCCAAGAACCAGGGAAGAGGCAGGTGAAATTGAGATCTCAACGACTGTGCTCAGAAGAGAAGCAGCATGTTCTTAATAATTTGCATTAAACCACCTGTCTCTTGGGGTGGGCAGACAGACATGAACACCAGCTATTTCTCTCCCTGTGCAACAATGCTTGGCTGCCTCATGTGAGAACTACAAGTATGGCTGGCTGATGTCATGACTGGGAGAGTCCAGAACACCAGTTTTGGACTGCGGTTTTATTTGTCTGGTGTTGGGAGCTACTAACCATATTGCTAAACTTCCTACTCCAAGAAAGGAAGGCCATTCTGCATTAGACATGGATTTCATTTACTAGCTCAATCCCTGTGGTTCTTTTCTGGACTGATTCCTGAAGTTGTACAGTCTTTACGGATTTAGACAGTGCTTGCTTCCTGCTGGGATTTTTATATATATATATATATATATATATATATATATATATATATATATATAATTTTATACACACACACACATATATATTAATTATAAAATATGTGGGTGGCATTTCCCTCCCTCCAAGCTTTTGATTTCCCTCTGAGCCGTTGCTCATAAATCAAGCTGGCCTTAGCAGGAAGGTCATTCAGCTTCACCCTGTAACCCCTCTCGCTTGGGAGGATTTGACTCGCAGAAGCTTTTATTGAGTGCATGAGAGAAAGGACCCTTTCAGCACAGCTGTTCATCGTGAGCAAAAGGGATGATAGGACTGTCCCTCTGACATCTCACCCCATAACCATATCCGGCAGTGCCTCCCCCCTTGCTAAACGCTCACGCTGATTTAGCCACGTTATTGAGAGGCGTACCAAAATACAATTGGGGTCCTGTGCTGCTGCTGCTGCTGCAGCATGTCAGAAATTTAACAAGGCCTAGGCTTGGCCTTATATTGGCCTGCAAACTGCACTGGAGAACAACCCTATGCTTGGGTGTGGGTGGACAGTTGCATGATGAAGACATTTAATTAGGCAGCTTGAAGAGGCTGCTTTGTCTGGCCAAGTGGATAACTGGCAGGAAGGCAGGAAAGCACAAGCTGTTCCAGGCATTGCAAAGCAGGAGCGTGAATAATACAGATTCCCAGCGTCCTTAGGCCCACTGTCTCATATATGCCACTTTTTAATTCTTTTATTCTTATGATGATCTGTGGTGCAGGATCAAAAGTGTCATAACTTCTTACCATCTGAAAGTCAATACAGAGCAAAAGCCTTTCACCAAAATCTTTTAGACAACCCAGCAGGTTGGTTTGGGAAGGAACTCTTTGTTCATCTGGGATCCGGGGTAAGAATGTTCTAGACTAGAGTCTTCACTCTCTCCCTGCCCCTCTGTTCCCATCAGGGGTTACATAACTGTAGTCTGGATTGTAAAATCATTTCCTGGCATACTGGAGAAATGGGGAGATGGTCTTCTGAGCTCTTCTGAAAGTCTTACTGACTCAAAAGGTTCCTCTTGTTCTGGCAGTTTTCTCTGTTGCTGTCTCTCCAAGTCCCAGCTGTTAACATCATGGGCTTGCCTCTCAGTTTCCTGAAACTATGACTGATTAAACTTATCAGAAGAAGACAGGAAAGATGAATAGTGCTCAGGCCTCTGTTAATAATTTTCTGAGTAACCAAATCTGAAATAAGTACAATTCCTTATTGTAAAAACACACCAGAGCCAAAATGATTTCAATAATAAACAAATTAAAGGGCTATCAGTACTGAGAAATATACAGATTTAACATGTTCACACTGAGAACATAACTACATGTGGTGTTGATTGTATTGCTTACAGTCATGCTGCCATGATCTAATTATTTACTTAGAGGTGCACCCCTGGTTTTTTAATTGAAATGGGTGTATGGGAAAGGAAAAAATAATCGCTTCGCCCTTCAATGTCAAAGAAAATGGCCCAATGGGGGCTTTTGACTAGTGTGTGTGTTGCTGCTGCTGCTGTTGAGATTGCAGTGGAGAGGGAAGAATTAAACTCCTCCTTTCTGCACATGGGGGCTCTAATTAAAAAATCCAAAACAGGGTCAATGTAATTGCAAGTGACCAGCTGGAGTCATGTGAAGTTAAGGCCCTAATTTTCGCTGAATAATGTCAGCATCCATTTTTCTTATGGTTAGATAGAAAACTTCATCCTGGTCACTCTATGCTAGCATCCCATGCTCGTCCTAAGATGTTTTCTGATGCATCTGTCCAGGCTCTCTTCATTCCTTCCACATGAGCACTCTCTCATCACCTCTGAATTTCAGACTACCCACTCAGAGAGCTGCGGTTCTTTTAAGCTGTCTTGATGCCTTATTTGTCATTTGTGCTCTTCTCTCCCCAGCATGTGTTCAGCTTGGATCCTTCCAGTGTAGAAAGTGGCCGGGGCAGATGTCCTCATGAGCCCAACAGGGCATTTGCAAGTGCTTTCATTGGTAGGTGCCAAACTAGATCAGTGTGAGTTTTGTACCCTAGCAGCAGGGTTGGATGTCCTTATTTTTATGTTTATATATTGCTTTCTGCCAAGGCATTCAAGGCAGTTTAAAACACTAAACAAGGTTACAAAATATTAAAAAGCAGATTTGCCTTCAGCATTTGGTGGTTTCCCAGGAAGCTAGTAGTGTGAGCTCCTTGCCTGGTCTTTGCCTCTTCTGTTCTTTCCCTGAGAGATCATGGGTCTAAGTCGGCCCAGGGAAGTTCGTGGAGGGGTGGCCCAACCATTCTCTCAGGCCCTTACATGGCCACCTCAAGAGCTGGGGACATGGTCTTTAACCACTATTTTAGGATGGGGAAGCCTCTTTGATCATGTGATTTTACTGCTTGTCAGTTCTGACAGAAAAGAAAAGGCTACAAGCAAGCTACTGTACCTTCATAAACCCACACTGCAGCCAGCTGCTCTCCGAAGTGAAAACTGGAGGTAGCTCAGGTTGTCCAAACCAGTTTTAAAAGTGGCCAATAAATTGCACCTACAACCTAAAGTTAATATGAAATTCAGTAGTGAATTCTTTATAGGAAAGCCTTTATAGAACCCCCTCCCCAAAGATAGGTTTGGGGGGTTGAATGTTCATTGGAGGCATCCATACTTCTCCTCAGTTCAGTGTATGGTTTGTAAATTATTATTATTTCAGTCTCTTACCTGCTTTCACCATAAAGTGCCAGGGTGGGATACAGCAGTTGATATGTGGTCCCTTTCATAGGTGAGAGACTATGCCCCCCCCCCATAAAAAGTGTGCCTGCTTCTCAACTATATTTCATGCGATGAACTTGCAGTATACCCCAATCATGTGTGTTACATACCAACATTTCAACTAGGAAACTTGGCATGTGAAAGGAGGGTAATCTGTCAGTGTCCGTACTTGCATGCTTGTGTAAGGCATTTTCTGAACTCTTTCAAGATCTCTGTGCTGATGTGTATATAACTCAAAGCTGTGGTCTATTAAACTGTGGTTTATTAAACCATAGTTTGGTGTTATGTTTGTACTTTCACTAATGGCTTCATTA
The DNA here is from genome assembly GCF_965153285.1 of Podarcis tiliguerta. Lineage (NCBI taxonomy): Eukaryota > Metazoa > Chordata > Lepidosauria > Squamata > Lacertidae > Podarcis > Podarcis tiliguerta. The sequence continues at coordinate 50,708,160 of NC_139535.1, read as the reverse complement.
TTGTTTGTTTATTGCCAGTGAACAATGATCTGAAGTCTGTTGTTTAACTATGGCTTAGCATTATGTGTGAACTCAGCATCCTTCCACACCATACCATAGTTTGTTTGGACACCTCAGACGCTCACCAAGAAAAAGGACACAAGGCACAAGTAGCTGGAAAACTGACCAAATTTTGAAGAAACAAGCCATGGTTCCTTTGTCTGTCTGGGGAACAACTCGTGGTTGACTCATGACTTTTTCAACCATGGCTTAGTGTTATAATGTGTGAATCAGGCCGAAATCTCCTCTTTTTGATGTAGTTGTATAAAACAGGTTTATGTGACTTTTCAGCCAAGCAATTCCTGTGCTGTGAAGATTGGTATAAGGGACTTGCCAAGACTATGACCTTTGAAAGAACCAGTGCCCAAATCAACACTCACCATTAATTCATTAGGAGATTTTAGGCAAGGCTAGCCTCTCTCTGCCTCCCATCTACAAATACTGATGCACTTTATATGATGGTTATAATATATTATATATAATATAATATATTTTTGAATATTCTAGTGTGCTTTATAATGCTACGTATTGTTTTTCCTGTTAGTGCATAACAATGCAAGGATTGATTGTTTCTGTGGGGCTTCTTTCCCAGGTGGAGACTTGTATACAGGACTAACAGCAGATTTCTTGGGCAGGGACTCTGTGATCTTCCGAACTATGGGACACCGCTCCCCTCTGCGCACTGAAATGGACCAGCGGCTGCTTAATGGTAGGAGAACAGGATGAGAGGTGGAGTGGAGGCCAAAGGCTACAATAAAATTGTACTTAGAAAATAAGAACAGGGAGTTGTCTGTATAACTAAGCCTCTTTGGAATATATGCCCATTAATAAGAGGACACCTTGTGTGCTGCTTCTTTTGGTAACCACTTGTTATTAAAGTGAGCTTATTAGTATTTAATTAGGAATGTTTTATATGGTTTTATGTAAACTGCTCACAGGTTTTTCCTATTGAGTTGTACACAGTATAAATCTCGTTAAGTACAACTAAACAAACTATGCCAAGAGGAAGCCTAAAAAGGTTTAAAAATAATATCAAATAAAATAAAGGTCTGTGCCATGCTTCACATGGTTTCTGGTGATTTCTTTCTAACGTGCCCGTACAATATTTTTCTTACAGCCCCCAAGTTTGTTGCTGCTTATCTGATCCCAGACAATGATGACCGGGAAAATGACAAAGTCTACTTTTTCTTCACTGAGAAAGCAGCAGAGTCAGACAGCAAAGGCCGGGCCATCTTCAGCCGTGTGGGGAGGGTGTGTGTGGTGAGTTCATGGGGGTCTATTTTGTCTGTAGAGTGTGAGGAACATTGCACGAGGAACTGAATGTATGGAGACCAACAGCTTGGTGCATTACTGACTCCAAAGCTATATTATTGGACATATGTGCTTACATGTATGTGTGTGCCTGCATGTCAGGTCCTCCCACCATTGTCACTTGAAATGTACTGCATGTCACAGGACAAGGCTAGTCTACTGTTCATCCTAGGTGGACTAGCCTGGAGCAGCCCTCATAGTGTACGATCAAAATAAAGGGTGACCATACACTGGTAACACCAGAGAAGCTCCCTGATTCTTTTGCCACAACATAAAGCTGCATTTGAGTTTGGCTCAACTCTCCTGTTCAGAATCTCAGGTTTTTATATGTCCCAGTGGCTTGATTGTAGCTAAATCCCATTACCAATCCCTTGTGGCCCTTCAATTTCAGAACCAGCACACTCCCTGGAAATAACAGGCTATTACTGTACTAGCCATAGGATGCTAATGTAAAGCCAGTGGAAGGGGTTGCATAAGCCTTGGATGGGCTTAAATACAGAGAGAGACAGATCTTCTTGGACAAATTTAGGTACCTAAAATGAGGGCTTTCAGGGGACCCAACACCTTCCCTGATTCATGCACACCTCGACAATATTATTTATGCTTTCAGCTTCAGCTGACTGTAGGTTCATCACCATTTTTTGTATCATAATCATGATGTCAGATCAACTAGTCAGATTTGGTGACATGACAATGCCCCTAGTACTAGAAGGGCCACTCTGAACTAAGAAGGACACTGAAGTGCAGCCATTTGGGGCTGCAAGGTGTTCATAATGGATTGGAGCCCACTTCCTTCTATGTGCAGAATCTCCCTGCAGCAACAACAACAATAATAATAATAGCCCCCTGCCTGCAAAGCTCTGGGCCCAATATTACAAGTTTTCAAATCTATTAACGAGGGCTGAGCCCGTTTGGGCTGAGCCCTGGAATCAGATCTGCTTCCGTACTGCCTTTGGCTCCTGATCAACAGCTACAGTATAGGAAGTCTGTTTGGCACGCACAGCATTTTTAAGCACTTCAGTCAAGACAGTGCCTGGCTTGAGAGGGCTGCATAAATCTCTTGTGGCTGCAAATGTTTCTTTTCAAGCCAAGGTTGGGAACATGGATTTTTTTCTTTTTGGTAATTCTGTATAATGTTGTGGGGGGGAGGAAAAAGCATGGTGGGGGGATTCCTTCAAAGCCTTTGAATTCTTCAGCCTTTCATCCACATGGAAACTCCCCCGTTTTCTGTACATGTCACTTCCAATTCCAACCTTCCTTTTGCACCACAGCTGCTTTGTGCTCACTTGCTTTTTCCTCCAAAGGATTCCATCAAAGGGTCTGATGGACCATCCTGTGTGTATCTTAATTTAGCTGAAGACTTGCATAGCAAGGAAATGGACTGAGAGCAGAAATAATTTCTCTGTGCCCATTGCCATCTGTTTTATAGAAGAGTTGTTGCATTCATTTCTTGGAGATTTCCATAAAGGCACTTTCTTGTAGGGTGAAGCAGAGACTTCTGCTGAGCATGTGTCAGAAGAGAGAGCCTGTGCCCTTTCCTGAAGGTATCTTTCTCTCTCTGCCCTCATTTTTAAAGGCTTGAAGTTAAATAATTTATACTTGAGAGCCATTATGGAGCTGGAACTCTGAGGTTTTAAAGACTGAGTTATGCTGCTTTGAAAATCTTCAGCTGATTTTTTTTATTTATCCCTGCTGCTTAACTTTGTGCTGTGTTTATATATTATTATGGTGTGGAGGGATTATATTTTAGTTCTTCTATTGTAAAGCTGCCCAGAGAACTCTGGCTACGGAGTGGCGTATAAATGCCATTAATAAGAAAGAAATAATTGCTTTGAAACTGTTTTAATTGTCATATCTTGCCCAAATGGGTATAGAAACATTTTTGTTGGTTGGGCTGAAACTGGAGTGCTTAACACTAAGTATCCTTTTGAATTATGCTAACTTTATTTAACTTAATGTTTTCAGAAAGGACAGAGGCTTGAAGGAGCTCTTCATTTCATTTCATTTTGTCTTAACATTTCAACCTATAAAATTGACTTAAGTTCCGTAGCAGCTCCTTGCTAAAGCAGCCTTGGTTTTTAAGGTGCTAAACTAGAATCAGCAGCAGATTTCCTTGCAGGACTGAACTACGCAAGATGTTAAAGATGTGGTTTAATAGCATGTTTTGTTTCATTTTGTTGTCAAGCAACAACCCTGCAAATAACATTAGGCTCCTGTTAGTATTGCTTAGGGCTTTTCATGAGGTCTTTATTATGTACCACATTTTAAGGCCAGCGTTGTTATCCCAGTATTGAAAATTGAGGGTGGGGCAGAAGAAACAGAAAGACTGAAAAAGAAAAAGACTCAAGGCCACCTATTGAGATCATGCCTAGAGGGAGAGTTGTACTGGAAATTTCCCAGTTCAAAATATAAGCAGAACCCATGGTTCCCAGTGTGTTTGGAGATAATCTATTTGCAAAGGGATTTACACACACACACACACACACACACACACACACACTTTCTGGAAAAAAACCCTGCTTGGGACTGTTTCTCTTGCAGCTCACTTAAGGGGCTGTTCTTTGTTTGTTTGTTTGTTTGTTTTGGTCCTCCTGAGGTTGTTTTTGGCCTTTTTATTGCGTGGACTTCCAAGTTCACAGCAGGGGTGGGAAGACTTTAGGTTTGTAGGGTGAAAACATAAGAAGAGCCCTGCTGAGTCAGGCCAATGGCCCATTAGTCCAGCATCCAATGGCCAACCAGATGCCTGTGGGAAAACCACAAGCAGGACCTGGGCACAAGAGCACGCTATCCTCCTATGGCTTCCATCAACTGGTATTCAGAAGCACTATTGCCTCCATGCCTCTTCTTTGTCTTTTACTAGAACCCTGAGATCCACCAAATAGAGGCAGGGGGAAATTAAAGAATTCTGATGCCTTGCATTGCTCCCCAAACCCCTGATGAAATAATGAGATGCACATTTGTCAGATATCGCTAGAGAAGCTAGCTCCAGAGGCATGATGCTGCAACCAAGAAGGCCCTGCTTCATTCCGGGTAGGCTTGTCTAAACAAGAATGTTTTTAGCAGGTGCCATGGCAGTAGAATTAGGAGCAGAATGCGTCTCTCTGAGTCATGGCAGAAAGGGGGAAAGTTGTTTTATGAGATAAGAAGAGAAGAAGAACCCTGTTGCACCAGACCAAAGACTTACAGGAAGCCACAGGCAGGAGTCAGCACAGTAGCCTTTTCCCACTCGTGATCCCCAGCAACCCCTATCTAGAGGCAGAATAGCCAACATGACAAGTAGCCTATTTTAACCTTATCCTCCACGACCCAGATAATTGGTAATTGACCATTGACCCAGGCTGTTTACTCAAGGCTGTTTCACATTCTGCTATACTGAATGTGAACAGCTTGAAAACGTTTTCTTTTTTAAATCCAAGGGAAAATATAAAGTGAAAGATAGACTTTCCAATTTCATTTGTGTTATGGAGAACTGTTCTTAATTGGATCTATTTTGGCAGTGGGGGTGGAGATAAAAGAGGGGAAAGCTGGCTTGCAGGAAAGAACTGGGGAATAAACAACAGGTAATCACGGAGGGAAGAATCCATAGGAAGTGGGGAGGTTATGGATGCATCTTGCTTGTTGAGAGAGGCCCCCTGTCCCTGATCGTGCATTGGATATGCATCATAACAGCATCATACCCTAGGAATGTTGATGAGAACTACACCATATGGAACAGAGAAGGTCTACCCCCTGCTTTGCTTGCCTTCTCTCAGAGTGCCATTTGGTTGGGATTGCTCCAGTACTTTTGGATGAGGACTCCGTCAATATGCTCATTTGCTCTTACCCCTCCTTTTGTCTTGTGGGATTCCACAGCTGCTGCATTCACTGTTGGGAGGACACTGCCAGATTAACATCTAGATGAATCGACTGCACTGTGCCACATCATCAAGCCTCATGGCTATTGATTCTCCATTGCAATACTGATGGGTAAAAACATTGTTGGTAGCCACCTAGAGCTGACCTCCGCATGGATATGTTAGCCAGATGTAACATTCCAAAAGGTTACAATTATTTCAATTGCAGTTATTTCAACCTTGAGCCTTTGGCTTCTGGGAAGCCTGAGAGTTACCCTGTCAGGGACTGGTTGGATGCGGAGGAATGGTGGGAGGGACCAGTTGGGGTCTTTCAGTCTCGGCAACTGATCCATGAGGAATCTCTACTAGGGATGAATTGCTGTGCTCATTAGGCCGGACACTCTGCCAAGTCTGTGCAGATTGTGTTCTTGCTAATAAAGAGTTAACTCCAACTTGAACAGTGTGATTTACTGCCGGCTCACTCCTGACACACCCTAATGGAATGAAGGGCCTAAGAGCTGGATTCAGTTCCTGCTTCTGCCACTGAAAAGTAAACTCTCCTCTGCTGCAAAGACATAGGGGAGAAAAAAATAATCAGCTGGAAATTATCGTGGAGGCACCAGCCTGTAATAACTCAAATTCTTTGGAACTAGTACGAAACAGTACGCTGAGGATAGAGAGGGGAGCTGGCAGCTTTCCATGCAAACAGAAACGTTCTGTTGGCTGTGAATTCCTTGCTCTCCTCCTAATCCTAGAAATAAACATTTAAGACACAGCGATGAAGCAGTTATTTATTGGATTAATCAATCCCTACACAGAGAGGGACTCTTTGTTTGTTTGAGACGCAGAAACGTGGATATAGTCTGACTTCCAGAGCTGGCGGCTTGCCATATGAGTCAAAGGAGATGCACTACTTTGTTGTCTTATCTTCTTTGGTGTCTGTTGCAGTCACAAAATACGCACAATGAAAACTACTTAAGCTGCACCACCGGTTGGATCTCTCAAGAGCATTAACACTTTGTGCCCATGGGATTCAGGGCTCAATTAGCAGCTGTGTTTAGCTTGCGGGGCTTTGGGTAAGGAAAATGAATGTCTTTCTGGGATTTTTTTCTTATAATCCTAAGATTAGCGAGTTCTGGCCCAACTGCACTAACCGCTGCTTAGTTTCCAGGCTCAACCTTTTAAGCTCTATACAGCTCAGAACCCCAGTCCCTAAAGGACTGCCTCTTCCCATATGTACCTGCCTGGAGACCACAATTCCAAAATCAGTGGGGAGGGTAGGTAGTGATCCGAGAATGGGCCTTTCCTGTCATTTGGAACACTCTCCCCCCGCCCACCTGGAGGCACACCTGGCTCTGACTTTACTATCATTTCAGCACTGGATTAAAAAGTTTTCATTCTCTTGGGCATGTGGGCAGCTTTAATAATATGATTCTTACAGTTATTCAATCAAGCTTTAGTGTGTGCATTTTTACAATTGTTGCACTGATAATTGTGCATTTTTTAAAATATGTTTGCATTGGGTGGGGTTCCCTGAATGAGTCCCAGCAGCAGCAGCCCTATGTAAGGTTTTCTATGTGAAATGGGGCTTTCTCCCCTTCTATGCCCCTTGCACCCCCCAGAATTGGCTTGGGAGAACCCCCAGAACTGGGGAAGGGGGAGAGGTGAAGTTGAATTGCAATTTTGGCGCTCTTTTCAAGACTGTAAAGAAAGGATTGCAAGTGGAGATAAAAAGATTGCTCAAGCAGCAGGGCATATTGAAAGGAATGCAATAAGACACTGCATACTAAAATACTTACTCTGTGTGAAAAGTATAGGAGTTGGAATGACAGCAGATAACTGTGAAATAAAGGAGCACCAAAAATAGATGGGAACGCAGTATCCTTCAGCATGAGAGTCAAGAGTGTAAAAGCCAAAAAAAGCTTCTTTTGGTATGTGTCTGAAATTGTAGTTGCAGGAAGTAGGGCTACAGAAATGTTTATTGATGGGTACATGGACTGAACTGGACATTTCTGCAACATGGTTAAATCGCTGCTACCAAAAGCTGATGACGTGAGGCTGCAGTCACAGAATTTATTCCAGGCGTCTTAGAATGCAACCTGAGGTGCAGTTCCTAAAATCAGCCTCATCATCAAGAGCAATGCAAATCCTAGCAGTCCCCTTCAGAAAGAAAAGAGAGAGGGGAATTTTCCATTCAATTCTCTGCTTGTGTGGTACCCACATTCTTGAGGGGCAGGGAGAGATATAAAACATATGTCTTGGGATAATGAACAAAAAACTGTTCAGCTTCCAGACATAAATGTTTCAGAAACAAAAGCTGAAAATTAAAATGCAAAAAAGCCTCGTGCACTTTAGAAAAGAAAGAAAAGAAAACATAGTTGATGAACCATGTGATTTAATATTAGAAATGTGTGCTTGAATAAAAGTTCAGATTTCGTTCAAAAAGCTGATAACACAGGACTGCCTGTGTGTATCTTTGAAGATGGTATTTCACAATTGGGGATTTACTACTGAAACAGTCCTCCTTTCTGCTGTGTACCTGCAGAGCCCATCTCAGCAGGCTCATTCTATATGAAACAGGACTTCTCCCAAACTTAAAGCATGCAAAAAGCTACAATACTGAATAAAAAATAACTGCTGATCACTGCATGTTTTGCGGTAAGGGAACTGAAGTGTAGGTTTGACTTTCCCTTGCCCAGAATTTTTGTTTGCTAGTCCTAGTCCACTTATCCATGCAAGAGTGGTTTCATAGCACATCCTAAAATATGCCCCAGAATTCTCTGCAGTACACAATAATTTCATGGTCTGCATGGCCTCTGCAGGCAGTAACACAGTCTTTTCAGGCAGTAGCTGCTGGAGGGAAGTCAGTGCTGAGTGATGAGGTGCTGTAGGACAGAGCTGGGTGTCCCAGATAGTCTGTTCTATGCCCTCTAAGCTAGCCTGCCTGTTGCCCCATCACCACTGATGTTGAAGTCCAATTTGTTTCTGTTTGTGGAAAGTAGGGGCAGAATCAGGTTCTTTGCTTCAGGGAGCAAAATGTCTTGGACCAGTCCCGTCTCTTGGAAGCCAAGGCTGTGTACCTGTTTACTCTGTGTTCAGTGTGCTCTCACTGCTGGTTTGGGAAGCGGTGTACACACGACGTTAGCCATCATCCATATCCGTTCTGTATCTGTCCTGCCATTTCTTATGGAATACTATATTTTCATGTGTTTTTGCCCAAACCACGTTTGATCTGAATTGAGAGAAAGAATGGCCAGCTGTATTTTGAGCTGCTTATGTATGTGTGGGCCCAGGCCAGGTCTGTATGGAAAAAGGGTTTCCCTTGTGTTAGAATGCTTGAAAATGACAGATCTACAGAGCAGAAATGAGAGCAATCTGAATAGAAGCCAATATCTGTCCTTCTGTTGGTTCTGAGTTTTTAGTTTTGCTTTTGATGCCTCTGGAAGGATTCCTAAAGCACAGCTTCAGCATGTCTTGTTTGTTTATTTGCAAAGAGACCTCATATCAGAAGCATCAGCTGCCTCCACTTCTGAGGATCCTTGTTTACTCTTCTCCTTTCAGAATGATGCTGGAGGACAGCGAGTGCTAGTCCATAAGTGGAGCACCTTCAACAAGGCCCGGCTGGTGTGCTCTGTCCCAGGACCAGATGGCATTGACACATACTTTGATGAACTGGGTAAGAGAAACGAGCTCAGGATTGGTTGCCTTTCATAGGATTAGCTCCTCAGTTTGTCAGCTGGAAGCCAAGCCTTGAAAAGTGGGGTTTAGTTTGGCAATATGAGGAGAATGGGGGAGGGGTCCGTCTCAGTGAACAGTCAGGGGGCACCTCATGGCTACAGCAGTGCTCAAGCTAAGGAAATATGAAAGTGAGCAATGCTTTGGGTGGGAGACCACCAGAAGCCCCATCTCCCAAGACATGGGCCACGTTGTCTGGAGCTAATGAGAGTTGGAGTCTAACAACGTCTGGAGAGCCACAGGTTCCCCACCCTATGAATAGGCGATGAAGGTAACATACTTTTGCGTTAGGAAATCACTAAGATCAGGACTGGCCCAAGACGTTTTGTTGCCTGAGGCAGGGCAGCAAATGGCACCCTCCCCAACCTAGTCAAGGTGGACAGTACCTAAAGCTTGCCAGGATTGCCAAAATATTACACAAGCACTTTTCCTTCTCTCTAGCACTAACAATATAACAACAAAATGAACAGTAAACACTTTGCTGCCTTTTTGTAATGCCCCAAATCTGCTGCCTGAGCTGCCTGCCTCATTCTGTCTAGTGGTAGGGCCAGCCCTGTCAATTGTATGTGGGGGACTACAAGTGTGTTACAGCCGGATCACACATACACACACTGATCTTTTCAGCTGTCTCTTTGGTACCAACATCCATCAGCCCCCAGCTGCTTGCATACCTTAAGCAAGCCAATTGACTAAAACAGGATTTTAGTTTCTTGGCATGTGTATGTTGGTAAGCCGGTGAACAAAGTTAGGTGCATGAGAGAGCCCTTTAAATGCTGTGAATCAAACATCTCTTAAACAGAGGATGTCTTTCTCCTGAGGACCAAAGATGGGAAGAGCCCTGAAATCTATGCACTCTTTAGCACCATCAGGTGAGATTATTTTGCTTCTGCTGTTTGTTTGTTTTTTGCTTCTGAGGGGAACCTTGAGATGTCTAGCACTATATACCTTGTCTGAACAACTCTCATCCATACAAATCTTCTCTGAGGGCCTCTCCAGTTTGGTGTTATTTCTGTGAGCCTATTCTCCCAACATGTTGTTGATGCAATAATAGTGCATTAGTAGTGGATTTATGACGGACTGTGTACATATCATTCCTCTTTGTTAGTTGTTCTCTGATGCTTTGCCAGTGTTCTTTGCATTATTGCCATCTGGAGGGGCACTCTGATACTATTGGGGGGCAAAAAAAGAAACTTTTGTGGTATGAAAAGTTACAGGATTTTACCAGGAAGTTACGGGACATGCACTGATCAGAAATGAAGCAGGTGCACACAGTGTTGAAACCTGGATTGCATATAACTTCCCCTATATCATCAGTAGCACAAATTGTCTTGTGTTTCTCCAATGAAGGACTACCGTATTTTTCGCTCTATAAGACGCACCAGACCATAAGACACACCTAGTTTTTGGAGGAGGAAAACAAGAAAAAAATATTCTGAATCTCAGAAGCCAGAACAACAAGAGGGATAGCAGCTGCAGCTGTTCTGGCTTCTGGGATAGCTGCGCAGCCTGCATTCGCTCCATAAGACGCACACACATTTCCACTTACTTTTTAGGAGGGAAAAAGTGAGTCTTATAGAGCAAAAAATACGGTAGTTATAGCTTGCCAGTTTTTCAGTACTTAAACTGTTAATTTGAAGAATGGAGGCCATGCGCTCTGATATGGAATTCCTAATATCTGATTATATATAATCCTCTTGGATGATTTTGAAGCATTTACAACTGGAAATGTAAGACTGTATTTTACCTCACTCCCTAATATACCCAAGCATTGAATACACACAATACTAAATATTAAGACAGTGTTTGGAAAAAATGTTCTTTCCCCAAATAGGTTCTTACTATGGCTAAATGTCTCTCATTGCAGCAATGTCTTCCAAGGCTTTGCCATCTGCGTATATCGTATGGCAGACATCTGGGAGGTTTTTAATGGACCATTTGCTCATAAAGATGGCCCAGACCATCAGTGGGCAGCTTATGAGGGCAAGGTGCCTTACCCGAGGCCAGGAGTTGTAAGTAATTCATACCTGAACTATGAAAACAATCTTAAACACTTGTTTAGAAAAAGAACTTCCTAACCATAGTTTTTTTTTACTTAATAATTAATTCTGATTTCGGATATTATCTGGCAGTGCCATTAAGACCCTGGCTGTTTGTGTCTAGCAGTATTTTATGGGGCAGGAGATGTTAGGGTGAACTGGCAACTCCATGCAAAACAAACAAATGGCCTTTCAGGAAAAGTCCCCTGTTGACATGCGTGGAATATGGCATTTGGTTGGGGTTTTTTAAAAAAACAAAGACTATCAACTTCTTTTTGTGGAACAGTGTTAGGGCATTAATCCAAGTTGAAAAGTTGCAAGTGGGTGACGTTCTGATTGGGAAGCAGACATTTCTGTGGGGTAGCACAAATACTTTGTCGTAAGTGACTGAAGTGTCCTCTGCATCAGAGAGACATCACAGAAAATAAGCACATAGTCCAGGTAGAGCAAGTTCCGAGAGCAGCCAAGGACCAGTATCCCAGTGGTTAGAGCACATGCTTTGTGTGCAGAAGGTCCCACATTCAATCCCTGGCATCTCCAATAGTGCTGGGAAATTCCCTTCTCTGAAACCTGGAGATCTTCTGCCAGTCAGTGTGGCATTTCATCCGCTTTATCCAGTCGGAACCATTGTGTCTCGTGTTAGATATATTTCTAGTACTGAAGACAGAAGCAAACAGTGGACTCTTCCTAACGAGGTCAACTGAGACGTGTGCTGATTTATAAATGAATTTCCCAGGTGCTTCTGTCTGGTACTGGATGCTGAACTAAATGAACTTTTAGGGATAGTATTCACTTAAGCAGTCAAAAACTCTCTAGAGAACCTTTCTCAGCCTGAGGGCCGTGTTTCCTTCTTGGCAACCTTCTGAGGGCCACATGCCAGTGGTGAGTGGGACAAGAGTCAAACGTGGACAGAGCAGTGAGTGACCTTTATTCAGTAAGCTAGTTCCTACAACCCCCCCACCCCAACTTCCATACAGGCAAGCTAGAGTCGTTTTCCGAGTTCAAAGACACAGTCCAGCCAGGCAAAAACACTCGAGGCAAGTGAAAGGTGTGGCTAGAGAGGAAGTGTGGCCTGGGCCAAGGGCCAGATAGAGGGGTATGTCCTGAGGTTCCCCACCCCTGCCCTAGTCAGAATCATTCCTATAATTCAAGAATCATAGGAGACTTTTCATTGTGATCAGTGCTCTGTGGTGAAGCAGCAGGAACAGAGTCCCATTTGGCTGAAATGCTGTTCTTTTCCCTCCATTCCAGTGCCCCAGCAAAACCACCAATCAGCCAAGCCGGCAGTACTCCTCCACCAAGGACTACCCTGATGAGGTCCTGCACTTTGCCCGTGCCCACCCACTGATGAGCAGATCCGTGTACCCTCTGCATCGCCGGCCTGTGCTGGTGAAGACCAACCTGCAGCACCGCCTGCGGCAGATAGTGGTAGACCGTGTGGAAGCTGAGGATGGGCAGTATGATGTCATGTTCATTGGCACAGGTGCAATTGCGTGGAGCGTTAGGGCTTGGTGATGTTGGGGGTGGGCATCTGTCAATGTGGAAGTGAATATTAGAGGCAATCCCTTGAAATTTTGCATGCTCTGAGGCTGAGCTTGGGTATGGAAAACCAGGTTTGGGACCAACTAAGTACTTGTGATCCCTGGATCAAATTAAACCTTTTTGTATATGAACTGAAACCCCGGGGGCCTCAGCAAAGTTTCCTGCTGTCTTACAGAATGACTCTTGAAGCTTGCCAGCTTCTCTCTTTCCTCAGTCCCCACCCACATTTACTCTTTGTAGGTGATTGCTGTTTTGGAACTTGCGTTTATCATTTATCCATTATTGTTCTGTCCTAGGCCACTGTATCCATAAGCATTCTTTCTGTATCCATGTTGTGATACACTCCATTCTTAGGTGAGATAAAGTACCTAGTTGACTAGATGCAAGAAGTTGAAAAGTTCCTTGAAAGACCAAGGCGGGGGAATAAGAGGGCAAAATACTTTTGAAGGGGCTCTCCTCTTTCATCTTGTCCCAGTGAGCCAATGAGGCTACCCCTCTATCAGCTGAGAAACAATTTCCCTTAAACTAGCATAGGCTTCCCACAAAATAGCTCATAAGCAAAATGGATTCAAGGACAGGAGAAGTGAAGAAGACATCCATGATCACACATGCAGTCAGTGGTGTAAACTGGAGTCAAATCCCAGCTCTCTCTCGATTTCCAATAGCAGCTTCCTTTGTATCTTTTATAAGTGCTTTCTGTGGGAATAACATGGTCCCCAAGGACAAGCTGTCTTTCTTTGCAAGTTTCTGTCCAGGGTAGAGATCAGTGGTCAAAGAGGAGCACGCTTTTGCCTCTGACAGAATGCCTGGTGGCCACAGAGGTAGTTGCCTTTGTTTCACAGTTCTCCCTTTCCTGCTTCCTAGATGCTGGCTCTGTACTGAAGGTTATAGCCCTTCAGAGAGGCAACTTTGCAGCAGCTGAAGAAGTCATTTTGGAGGAGCTTCAAGTATTTAAGGTGAGGTTTTAAAAAAAAAAAGGGCAACGTGTACAACCTGATCCCGGAACAGATATGCTAATCATGACTGTATTACACAGACATGTAATTAGCTAAGTATTCTTCTTTGTTCACGTGTAGATTGGATGTATCCAGGGCTTTTTTTAGTGGGAACTCACAGAAACTCAGTTTCAGCACCTCTCAGGTGGGCCCCATTGTCATTCTAAGAGAACAAGGGAGGTGTTCATGGTGAGTTCTGGCACCTCTTTTGCTAAGAAAAATAGCACTGGATATACCTCTCTTGCACATTCTTGCAGCATGGATGCATATTTGTGTGCTAGCAGATATTACTTGTCTAATTCTGTGCTCATGTCACAGAAGTATATTTGTAATAACCCAGTTTCCACACATACTGTCCTTTTTATCTTACGCCATATGTCATACATAGGACATGGCATTTCAACATTACTAAAGCTCTAATCCTGAACAATTTCTTTGTCTCTCTGTTTGTGTGTGTCCATGTGCCTTTATTTATGTGTGAGAATAGTGGGGAACTGAATGACCCTATATCTCTGTAGGAAATGCAGGACAGAAATGTGCAGTTGTGGGGGATTGGGGCAGGGATCACTTCTGCGGCATGTTTTACCTGAGAAGCCATTTATTTTTCTCCCTTCAGGCACCAGTCCCTATTACTGAGATGGAAATATCTGTCAAGCGAGTGAGTAATGAATTACTTCTTTAAAGTACAGGTGTGGTGGTGGAGAAGCCACTGTGCAGGAATGCTTTAGAAATGCCAGTCAAGCCATTGGCTACTGCAGGCTCTGGTGGTGGCAATCCAGCACTGTTACCAAAATAAAACCCTATCTATTAAAGACCAAAGACCCCTGCAGCAGCTTTATAATAAAGGTTTGTTTGTTTTAATCCCAGGAGATCCAATCACAGATCCCCCATCTGATGTCTGTTTTGACCCTCAATTCACACCTAGGTGCAAGGTTCATTCACAGCCATACATTATGTGTGTAGGAGGCATCATGTGTTGGCAGGTGAGGTGGGTGGGACACTTCTGGAGATGCTCATAGGGTTCTCATTAACAAGGCTGAACAGAAATAAGCACATTTCACTACAAAGATGGACCTCGGTTTTAGACTCTGCTATACCAGGACAGCAACCCAAGGGTCAATGCAAAATCATTCCGCTCTGTTAAACACTTGAATCATTCATAAACTGCAAGGTCCTTATTTTAGTACAATCCTGCCATGCAGAACCTCAGTCATGTACATTTTGCTTGCTCTTTGACCTTCTTCACCACCTGAACTTTTTTTGTTTTGTCCAAATAGATAAAATTCCTCTACTTCTGTAATGTTTGTTTAGATCTGTAAATAGACCCACCCCCTGGACTCTAATCTTCATCTATTATTTAGTTCCCAGGAAAGCTAGCAGAACTGGTGAGAGCATTCCTACCCTTCGCCATTTCCCATAAATCACGCTGCATTAGAGTCCAAGCATGCAACACACTCGTCCCTCTTTACTCCTTGTAACCTGAAAGGCTGCCTTTCACTCCCTGTATACCTGACAGCGTACTTCTGTTGTGACCTGCAACATTCCTTGTATTGCTCTCCCACCTGGATATTATATCTAGAACTGTCAGCCTGTTTTGCAATCCCCTGGTTGCTTTAGATTTACCGGTAGTTCAGGCAAATCTTAACCTAATTATTCTCTAGTGTCCCAGCAGCAAATTTGAAAAGAGTAGCTTTTATGGAGAATTGTCTTCGGGCAATATTGTCTTCAGGCAATTGCCTCCAATTGCAGCCCAAGTTTCTGTTTGCCAACCTGCAGTCCAAAATATCTGGAGGGTACCAGGTTGGCAAAGGCTGTTCTACTGGGTACAGGAGATGAGTTTATTCTGGAGAGAAAGGAGTGCATCAAAGCTACACTGCAAGGCTTCGCTCCTTTAGCTCTCATAGGAATGCTGTTGAAAATGTTGGTTGGAGAGTACGGACTCTGCAGTTTAGTACAATTCCAACTCACCTAGCCTCCTTTGTTTTGACAGCAAATGTTGTATGTAGGCTCCCGAGTGGGAGTTGCCCAAGTGAAACTGCATGAGTGTGAGACGTACGGGACAGCCTGTGCGGAGTGCTGCCTAGCACGGGACCCTTACTGTGCCTGGGACGGCCTCACCTGCACCAGGTACCAGGCATCAGGCAAGCGTCGTTTTCGTCGGCAGGACATCCGGAATGGGAACCCCATGCACCAGTGCCTGGATCAAAACTTGACAGGTGAGGAAACATGTGAGGTACATACCCAGACCAGTAGCTGTGGGTTATGAAGAGAACGGGGCAGCTGTGTACGCAATACACTCTGTTGCAGTGCAAGCTCAGTAGGGTAGCCCAGCGACAATATGTTTGCTGTTGTGTTGCTCTCTTTTTTGCCACAGCGTGCTCATTAGATCAGAGGCCATGAGAGTCTCACAAAGTTACCGTCTATTTATTTGGGAGGAGGTATACTTACTCATTTCATTTCATTTCATTTATTTTGCATTTCTATCCCACCTTTTTCTCCAGGGAGCTCAAGGTGGCATACATGGTTCACCTTCTCCTCATTTAATCCCAGCAAAAACCATGTTAGGCTGAGAGCAAGTGGTTGGCCCAAGGTCACCTAGTGAATTTCATGGCTGAGTGGGATTTAAGCCCTGGGGTCTCCCAGGTATTAGTCCAAAACTCTAACCACTACAGCACACTGCCTCTCTTCCAGCCAATCTCCCAGTCCCCTACTTCAGGTAGCTTCAGCCCCAACCCCCGCCCAATCTCCCATGGCCTAGAATCTAATAATGTAGGCAGGTGTTCTAAGCAAGCTGGTGGGGGCGGAGGCAAGCATTGCTTGAGTGTTACAAGAAAGCAGTACAGCCCAGGAATTCAGTTAAGAGAAGTGTAAAAAGGTGAGGCTGTGGGGGTGTGTAGGTGAGGCTGTGGGGGTGTGTAGGACATGGCTGGCAGAGCATCCTGATATGATGTCTGCTATTCCAGACACTTACAGGGAAGTTTTAAAACACCAGGCTTGCCAGTCTCAAGGATTCTTAACGAGGGCATTGTCATAAGCCATATCTACAGCCCTTGAAAACACAGGGTGGTGGTGAAAACAGCAACAGTTTGGGCAGCTAGCATTAGCTGAGGCTTTCATTATGTTATCGCAGATGTGCCTCAGAGGAGGCTTCATGCGCATAGAAAAAAATAATTCTTTTAGTGTCCCCAGGTGTACAGGTCAAGCTTTTGCTTGCATGTGACAGACCTCTCTGTGCCAAACATCCACAGAACAAGTCCCTGGATCAGCAAGGCTTTAGCCCCCAGCCCCCAGCCCCTCCCCATGTTCAGCTGCAGTATTCTGCCCTGTCACGCAGGCCGTGGCCCTCTGCAAGGAGATGGGCTCTTTCTGCTCAGCTAGCAGTCTCTGATATGGGCACCCTCCTGTTTCCATAGTGGATGATTTCGACAGCACGGAGGAGAAGGTGGTCTATGGGACGGAACACAACAGCACCTTCTTGGAGTGCATCCCAAAGTCACCCCAGGCTGCGGTGCAATGGTTTGTACACCGGTCTCCAGAAGAGTTAAGAGACGAGGTGAGGCCAGTCCCGTTCTCCACTTTCTCAATACTTTTGCTTCCTTTTCAATAGGATTTAAGAAAAAATATATATCGCTAAATGCATTCAAATTCTAACCTTGTTCTTCCTGCTTTTTGGGGGTGGGGGTGTTCACCACCACTGTGAATTCAACGGTTAAAACTTTTTTCTGCCATGAAAATGTGGTAATAAATATAAACAATTTAAACAAGTAAATACCTAAGCCCGTTCTACCCCCATTACACAGAATGAGCTGGGAGACTGAGGTGGAAGAATTTTGCATAGGTACCACTTCAGGCTGCAGGTAGGGCATGTATCTCCCCGCCCCCCACTTAAATGCTTCCCCCACAAACGGTTCCTTCTATGTGCAAACTAGTCCATCAGGCAGAGGGATATACAAAACTTCTGCCTGTGGTGTTTGCAGCCTGTGGGTGGTTTTTTTGTTTTGTTTTTGTTTTAATGGAAGAAAGCATTCAAAGATACGCTCCCTCACTGCAGTCTGTAGTGGTGCAGTTCAGAATTCCACCCTCTCTCCAGCCATTCTGGGTAACGTGTAGAAAGGCTTTGTCTATGCCTAAGTTGGATCTTGTCCACATTTGAGCTGGATCTCCCTTAGAAGCCACACATTCTCTATTCAGATTTGATCTCAGTTACACACACAAAGGCTGGGAGGAGCAGAAAGGAAGTACACCTGGTTAGTTCCACAGAGTACAGATGACCACGGATATTCATTTGGAGTGCCACCAATGAGGAGCTGGCTTGTGTCACATCCTGTATTAACATCCAGTTAATACAGACACCTCCTGCTCAGATAGCAACAGATTCTTTAGGGCCTTTTCTTTGTACTTCCATCTGGCCCCTGTCATCTCACGTGCTTTCCCCCCTCTAGACCCTCGCCCCACTTCTTTAACCTTTCCTCATTTGGTTTCTTAGCCTTGCCTGCTGCATGGATCTCCGCTAGGAATTCTTGAATTAAACTGAAAATAGAGAAGCCCACGCTCCTACTGTGTGAGGTCTCGCCTCTCTCTCCCCAGAGTTAGCAGGCTAGTCTAATTCCCAGGAAGCTGGGTTGAGAAAGATGTGATAATAGTGTGAGGTTTCTGAAGGGGAACTCTCTGGAGCAAAAGGGGCAGTTGAAGGCTGGGCTGGCCAGTAAACACAGCTGGTAAGTTCCAGTCCAAGACTGGCAATTGCTAATAAGGCCAGCTCTGGTGTCATAAAGAGAGCGAAGTGGTGTCAAGACTCTCTCCTACCTCCCTCCAAACCCCATAGCTTTGTTAAAGGACCACACAGAGCATTGGAATGCGTCGTTCCTGCTTGGTTCCTTGTTCTGTATGTAAGACAAATAAATACAAATCATTCCATCGTAAGGGGGGGGGGGGAGGAAAACATTAAATGGATTCTTATGTGCCTCCACCCTCTTTTTTCAGTGTAGACTTTGAATGCAGAAGCATTCGGAGGCAACGCTTGTGTCATAGGGCCTGCCCGGAATGGTTTTACAGGTGAAGGATGTTCAGAGGAGAACAAAGGCTACATCAAGACTGAGCCTGTTATGTCATTCTTCATGCACTTAAAAAAAAAAAAAAAAGCAAATGAAGCTTATCCATCCAGTAGTTTAGGTGGTCCTCCTGGGTGGAGGAATTAGCTCCGGCAAGTGCTGCTTCCCTAGAAAGGGTGTTGGTTGCTTATAGCATAGGAATGAGACCCCCAGAGACAGTTACAGCTTAATTGCCAAGAAGGGATAGGCAGAGACAGGGAGGCTGTATGGATGGGGAAAGTGATAAGATGAGAAGAGTTGGTTTCTTTACAGAAAACGGTTGGACGTCCAATCTCGGCCCGTGTTGAGGGAATCTGACAAGTGCAATGCTGTGCAAGCTTGAGACACTGGCAGGAGAACAGCTGGGACTTGTATTCCTTAGCAGGAGGCAGGACTCCAGGCAGGGACAATCCTGCCTGCTCCATATGAAAGGAGGCTTGCAGCTTGATAGGCTGTTTCAAGAGATAATAATACAGAAGTAAATGAACTTTAGCTCAAAGAGCAATGGAAGCAAACATTGGAATTGTACTGACTCTCCTCCTCTGGGTTTCACAGCAACTCCCCCAACTGCCACCAACCCTTGTCTCATTCTTCAGCACTGTATCAGTATCTGGGATTGTGTGTACGCATTTTAAAAAAAATCTGCATCAAGAAACCCTGAATTCATTGTCCTGAATAAATCATGTGAATGAGACAACTACCCTGCACAATCTATTCCATCTCTTCTAGTTAAGAGGAAGAGGCATGATGTATTTCTGACCACTGGAAATTCCTCACACACTTACCTCCTCTGAATCTTCACCAGGGATTGGTTATATAATTTCAAACATGTCTCCACAGCATCTCTGTGAATCATGGAATTTTTGGGGAGCTGTAATTTTGCACCCATTGCTGCAGGGATCTACTTGATGACAGCAGTGCCACTACGAACTTCAGAAAAATACTGGCAACTCTTTCTCTTGATTCCCTGAAATGCCTTGAATGCAGAGGTGCAGATCTGTAATTTTAGACTCCTTTCCATAGTGTTGTTTATTACTTCAAAATGTGCCCTCCTGCTCATTCTACTGAGGAAACCCTGAAGTCCTGCCATGATGGCACCTCTGCTTTAGTAAGCTACAGGGCACCACCACCCAGAATCTAACCTCCTGCTCCCATTTCTTTCCCCTTAACCCTTTTTCTCCAGGTGAAAACAGATGATAGGATCATGAGGACAGAGCAAGGACTGCTCTTCCGGAAGCTCTTCCGCCAGGATGCGGGAACATATTACTGCAAGGCTCAGGAGCATGGCTTCACTCAGACCGTCACCAAAATCATGTTGGAGGTGATCGAGAGCGAGCAGCTGGAGCAGGTCTTTCAGCGGGAGCAGGAGGAGGAGCCGCCTCGCCCGCTGTGCCGGGTGCCTGATCCCCGCATGCTGCATGGGCAAAGGATGTGGTTCAAAGACATCATGCACCTCATCGGCTATTCCAACTTGCACCGGGTAGAGGAGTACTGTGAGCGCGTGTGGTGCGGAGACCGCCAGCTGCGGCACAAAGGCAGGCCCCCCAAGAGCAAGAACATGCTGGATGGTGGCAAAAAGGGGAGGGGCAAGCAGCACGGAGAGAGGAACCGGGTCCCTAGGCAAGCGGCTGCCACATAAGTGGAAAGGGAGCCAACACATGGCAGGAGGAGAACATGAGAGGAGGAAAGTCGGCATGGGCCAACCTTCCTCCTCGAGAATGAAAATCAGCCCCTCTGGGAACTGTCCTTATGATAGGAACTTGGCCTTTTGGAAGGGGCCGCCTTGCTGATCAGCTGAGCCTGGAGACATTCCTTGCTGGAAGCACATCACTTCCCTCTATCACTTGCATTGGAGACAAGGACTCAAACACCAGAGCCATTTCCTGCCTGTCCTGTCTTGATGTATTTCACTCGCACCTTGGGGGGTTGGTTGGTTGGTATCAGGCCTGGGAAGGTGTGGGTCGGCCTGAAGACATTACTCTCTCCATGCAGTTGTTGTGTATATTCAGTTGCTGCCCCCAATGTTCAATATGACTGAGCCACAAAATGCAGAGACATAAGGGCTGAGGATCCAACTACGTGGCAAAGGAAAACCATCAGCAGAAGTACCAGAAGACAAGCCAACAGCACTCTGCTTAGAAGTCTGGGTGGGAATAGTGGTGAGTTCCTGCTGGGAATGGGCAGGATGGAGGCAGGCAGGTCTCTCCTGCAGGTGACAAGTGACAGGCACATTCAGCTGCACGCAACATGTGACAAAAATCGCCTCTCTGAAGAGAGCGAATGTGGATTCCAGTGGGATCCCACCTACCCCCAGCAAAAATGGATAAGGAATGAATGTGATCAATGAGATATTGATTGTAATTGTTCTTTGGTGGTAGTGAGGCAAATTCTGTTTGTCAATCTTAGGGACTTCATCTGTCCGGAGGCAGGAAGCAGTCTAAAACTTTTGGGGAATTTTAACTGATGCGGCTTAATGTGATCATTTGTGAATGCAAAGCCTACATTGACCAGAATGCTAATTCACCTTGCCAGTGGCTCTCTTCTGCTTGACCAGCAATCTTGATGTTAACACTAATAGTGCAAAAAAAGGCTCGATGGGAATTTATAGGCCAAAGAAAACGTTATGTTGCAGCTGCACTACAACATTAGCCTGCTACTACTCATTTACAAGGCTGGGGCTGTCAGGGCGGGAAGTGAGTGGCAGGAGAGGAGTTAAGCACATCCTTCCACCTGCCTCCTTCCTGCCACTATGTGTCCCCTTCCAGGAGTGTGTTGGAGCTGAGGAGAAGCCACCAGGCTAATATTTATATGTGGCTGCAGCCATGAAACACATAGCTTGGCCCTCAGTTGTACATATGTGAATTTTGCAGGCTGCCTCATACCACCCAGAGCAGACTTACATCTTTCCCACCTGTGTCTTTTGAGCATTCTTAGCTGCATTCGCTGGGCCACGCAACATCTCTTCAAGCTCGTGTCAGAACTTTGGCTTTAAGTGCTCTCCGTCTTTCATTCCTGTATCTCTGAGGCTGTGTTGATCCCCTAGATGAAACTGATTAAGCGCCAACAGCTGAATGAAAACCACCAGTTTGTTCAACAAATAAATTAAACCCTTATGCAGCAAGCTCAGGCTTGGGGGCAAGTCTTTTCTCTTTTGTTTTCGGTGATTCAGTGTTCAGCTGCACAATGAATGGGTCTCATAGCAAGCTGTGCCCAGGACTGAAGTTTATTACTAAAACTTCTTCCTACAATGTCACTCATTGTACAGTCAAAAGTTGATTGTTTTCTCCAAACACATCGAACAATGCATGTGTCGAGGGGCCAGAAAATAAAGCTCAACTATCTATGGTTTTGTGAAGAGATTAGAAAGGTTAGCAGTGCACAGACGCCTCCTGAAATAAGATGTCCTCTCAGTGACCAGTTTCTGGAGAAAGCACTATTGACACAGTCAGTTTGGTAATAAATGGGCAGATAAAGACCATTGGGTGGTATTCAGTAAAACTTGGTTGAATACCACCCAATGTCATCTGTCCCCGCTCCCCCTCTGGCTGTCTCCAGACAGTGTGCAGTTGTAACACTGGACTGCATGAACTTTCCTAGGAAGCAGTACCCACCTCTTGCCCTGAAGAGGTGTAAGTCAGGGTTTGTGCAGTGGTCTCTGGGCAAACATTCAGAGTTACTGTGTTATCTCTGCCCACCTGGACTCGTAATAGATCAGCTCAGGGACTGGCACACTCTCCTTGTGACTTGCTGGTGTCATGATGTTTCAGCATACAAAACTTGGATAAACACACGCTTCTCAAAAACAATAAAAATGGCAAAACACCAATTGGTATATACTATGCACATTAACATCCTGGTGTAGACACAGTCTCAGTTTGAAATCCACTTCCATCAGTCTCCGGTACAGCAAATGAATATTTGGTATAGTGCATGCTGATTTTAAAAGATGTCATTTACATGAAAGGGATCCACCAGAATTTGGCAGGTAGAACAATTGCATCAACCTTTCATGCCAAAAGATGCCCATCAAGGCAGGGAGAAGCAAGAAGTTCTGTCTACCAAGCCCAAGTTCTACCTCTCCTTTGCGACTGGAGTTTAAAAGTCCTCAGAGCTGCAGTACCCTTGTCCACATTGAAGGCTGTTAAATTCAGATAGGTCAAGTTAGGGATCAAGCGATGGGATGATAATACAACAAGTAGCAAATAAGACATGGGAAGCATTATTAGGAAGGATTAGGGAGCAGTTGCTGATGAATAAAAAAGAGAAAACATCTGTGATAAAGGCAAAGTTAATGGTAAGTATACTTCAACGTAATACAAATATTTCCTAATGCAGCTTGTACTGTTACGGTGCAGCAGCTGAGTTCTCTCTCTTAATAATGTTTGGTTTTGAAGTCAGTGGAATTGGCACTGATGTGTCTTACGTGTCCCAGGATTTATGGTGGGATGAAGAAGGATGGGATAACAGAATGGCATTGAGTTCCTCCTCGAATGTCCTCTAATTGCCCATTGCAAATTGAGTGTGTGCTTTGTTCTGTGTTTAAAACACTTCATGCATCACCAGAGTCCCATTCAAAAGATGTCTCTCAACTTTCTGTGCAGCAAAGACTTCTTGGTGAAAGGGTGGCTTTGGTATTCCTAGCTTGGACACAGGAAGAGAAAAATCTTCCTTCCAGGAATGTCATTGTATCTGTGCATGTCATGAGGCAAAGCTCATACTTCCTTGAGCCCCATCTTTTGTGTCAGGACACGAGGAAAGGCCTGTTTTCTAAGCCTGGTTTAGGGATAAATATTAGGGTCAAATAGTCCTTTCACTCCATGTGACCCATTCAGGGCAGTGTGGAAATGGCATGCAGTGCAGTGTATCTGCTGGGATCCCAATTAAATGGAGGGAAGTAACTGTGGTTCATCTTTGGAAATACAGCATTTGGTCTCAGGAGGAGGTGCGGTTCACTGAGGACAAGTACGGACCCTGTGAATGCCACAGGAGGGGGTGTGTCAGCAAACTAGTTCTAAGTGCATACAAAGCAGGGTGGGCTATTGGTTGGAGTAAACAAAACAACACTGGCAGCTGTCTCTCCATGGCCGAGGGTCTACTCTGGGTAAAAGATGAATACAACCCGGTGGTGTGAAAAGTGATTGGGGATAAGAACTTTAACAAATGCATCTTGCTTTCTGCAAGCACTTTAAATACACCTTTCCTGTGTCTGAGGATTAATAATATGTATGAAGGTGGAACTTTTGCAGGCCAATTTCCGGGTTTATATTTGATTTGCTGCTGCTGTGACTCTTGTAAGGTAGCTGTCAAGGGAGGGAGATAATAATGCACTACTTTTCAGACATTATTAGTAATTAGAGTGTATTGGACTATATGTGCTTCATATTTTGGCTTCCAAACTGTTCTGGACAATTTAACAATTTCCATTACCCCTTCATATGAGTTCTGTCCATTTATTCACCCGTCTATTCATGATTGCTGTAGTTACTAACAATTACACACTCAAGTGGATGGTTTAATAATATTTTGCCTCACTTTTAATATGAATGGGACCCTATGTCTTGCACAACTATGGATTTGTTGTGAGACGTTAGGAAAAAAACAATTCCCCCCACCCTTTTGCCTCAGAGAAATTTAAGGCAAATTATCTTTTGATTGGAGCATATTGAGGGGATATGGAAAGCTAAACTATTAAGCATGTAAAGATTCCCAAGACATTAAAGTGACTTATAGGCAATACTATTATTATTGGGGGGGGGGGGAGAGAGATGGGAGTTTTTAAGCCTTGTGTGTGGAGCATATACTTGACATCTGATACATCCTCTGTCAAGAAAACTCTCTCAGAAAGCAGACAGCCTTTATGATCTTTGCCTTCTCCAGCTACAGTCCCATGAGCTAATGTGCCAGCAGGTCTTTGAAGCCGGGTGTGTGAAGGGAGAAGACCGGCAGACAATGAACTTCTTCCCTGCATCTGCTGGAATATAATTACATGGAGTTTATTTTTGCAAAAGGCCTACAAAGTGGAAAGTGAGCATGACATGAGGTAAAATAACAAATAGTGGGAGATCGCAGAGAGTGGATTTCACAGCCTGTGTATGAACATGATTTAGACCTTTCCTGTGCACTAGACTCGGGTCTCTCCATTTGCCGTGACTTCTCAAACTTGTGTGCGGTCATTCACCTCAGTGAACAAAGCAGGATAAAATCCCATCATTCAGATGCTTCACACAAGAGTACTGAATCCTACCACACCTTTTTGCCAGACTAAATTATTGCTCAGTGCTTCTAAGTGTTAAAGGGCACCAAGTTTTTCCAGAAACCTAATCCTAAGCTATTTGGTGTCAAATTCTATTGATTTCACTGGAATGTCTAAGTGGGTACATTTAGGATCTGCTGCCTGAAGCTTGCTTTCCCCCAAAGTAAGCCCCATTAAACTTAGTGAGACTTTCGGGGAAACAGGCTTAGGGCCAGGTTGCCAGAAATAACTTCTTTTTAGTCCACTATGTGTTACTAGATGCACCATCTTTTCAGATAATAGATTTCCAGGGTGGGTTCCATCAAATTTTAAAACCCACTGAGATAAATTACAGTTAATATACCAAATAAAACAACCACCAAAGGATTAAGAGCAGCAGTAACAAGGATTTAAAACCAGCCGCTAGGATCAGCTTGGGTATCAGAAACTGGCTGAGAGGTCAAATTGAATAACAAGAAGATCCTTGTGCCATAAAGGCGTTCAATTTGGTGCCAGGCAAGCATCCGGGAGGAGGGCAGTCTGCATGGCCATTCTCAGGGTAGTCACAGGTTCCCCACCTCTGATGTAGACAACACTTGAGCTAGATAGACCAAAGATCTGAGTCAATATAAGGCAAGTTCCTTGAGGGCTACACTAAATGATAGGATTACTCTCTGTTCGCACTAAACACTCCAATATCAGTTTCTTTTTCTTTGTAAGTTGGAAGGCAATTGCCAGAAGCCAGGTTGCGGTTAGAATGAAGCTGTGTTCAATATTCAATTAGCACTATGCAAAACCACAAAGACGGCAAAATGTCATTAGGAGATTCCTTAACAGGGACCTGGTGGAGACAGGAAGAGATGTTGGAACCCTTTCAGACATGGATTCCAAGAGGGTGGAATGATTTTCATCATTCATCTCCATTTCCTTTTCCTCACTCAATATTTCAACTCATTTTGTGGGTCTCATTGTCTCTACTTTCAAGGGCTCTTCCAGGTGGAAGATTTTTCAAATGCTAGCTCCTAGAAGTCATACATGATTAAGTGCACTGAACAAGATTAGTCCAAAAAGGAGGGGCATCTAGCAAGATAAGTGTGGTAGAGCAGGGATGGTTAGAGGATAAGACTAGCCCACCACTGAACCCTGATCTCTCGTAGGCCATCCATCTGGCTGTTGGATTTTATTTTACAAAGAAAACTGGACTAGATGAATCTTTGTTTTAAATGGATAAATATTCAGCATATTCAGTAACATGTGCCTCAGATTACTTATACCTTAAGAGGACATTAGCATCCTTGCTTTGTACATTTAAGCACATCACTGCATCCTGAGGGGTGGTGAGGATGATGATACTGAAGTCATTCATGAGCCAACTCTTGTGATGAAGATGCAATAGTAGGGCATGTGCAGTATCTTCGTAGGATTCAAAGCCTCCGTGAAAAACTGTGTTTGGTTTCAGTAGTCTACAGCCAATTATATTTGGGCAAGCTTTGGTCATATGTAGGGCCACAGCATGTATTGGAAATCCTCCTCTCCCTTTTGGTAAACAATACTCCCTGCCCCAGTACAGGTGGCAGAGAACAGAGTGGGCTGCATAGGATCAGTGTTTGATTTACAGGGAGCTCAAAAGAGACCCAGGCCCCTTCACGTTTTGCGACAAGACTCTCTCGGCCACTGTTCTTTGAAGGCGTTGGATGAAACCATGCTTTGACTAAAATTGGGAGCAGGGGGAGAGGGTCAGGAGGTGGGCCTTGCAGATTTTATTCCAAGGCCACTCACCTCTCAGACCCCCAACTGACCTCTCTGTGAAGCTCAAAGAAGAGAGGAGAAGGGGGCCACACCACAATTCAGTAGGGTGTTGCAAGTTGCTAATCCTCACGCACGAAGCTTGTTGGGTGACCTTAGATCAGTCACACACTCTCAGAATAATGTACCTCACAGAATGGCTGTGAGGATAAATTGTGGAGGGACAATGAGCTCCTTGGGGTAGAAATGTCTGTATGCACAGACATGACCTTTCAGCCTCATGTGTGGCAGATTGGAGCAGAGATGTATAAGGGATTTCTGCGGCACAGCCTGGAGAAGGAACCAAATCCTCCTGCAGCCGGCAGCAGTTTTGGCTGGAAAAGGCAACTGTGTTTTTATGGGGACAGCATGATCTCACTTGCTCAGTAAACTCCCTCAGGCTGATAAGGATCTTGCTTCTTCCTGCAGCCGATCAGGCCTCACACAATAGTGTGAACCACCAGTCCTGCTGGGAAGAGCATTGTTGCCGAATGTGAAACACACATACAAAAGCCACTGCCTGCCTTGGACTAAATAAGACCAGGGGGTGTTTATAGACCTTAGCACTTCCGAGTGGGCGTTCTTTAACATACCAAGACAAAGGATGGCACAATAAGAAATTGTTCCATGTTTACTGGTGTCTGTTCCCTCCAGGATGTGAGGATCTCATTAACAGCATCAAACAATCCCACACATTTGGCTGCTGTGCTGGAAGAGAGGGATGCTGCTGCCTCAGTTATCAGTCATCCTTTCATGTGTGCAGGCAAGAGGGAGGAAATGACAGCTGTTCAGAGATACACAACTTGGAATGGAGGCTCCGATTCAATTATCTCCATGATGGAGATAAACAGGAGGGCTTTTTGTTTTGTTTTTGTTTTACTACGCAGACCCACATTTTCAAAATGTATGTGGCTGTTGCTGTTGTTAGTCGTACTCGGAGTAGAGAATTCATTTCAGTGGGTCTATTCTGAGTATAATTTAGTAGAATATAACCCACACAATGAAGAAGTGAGGTTGCATGATAAAGCAGGTTATCTAGGGAATTAGAAAAGACAGTAATAATGAATGAGCAAATGGCATTCAGTAAATTTAGTTATATAGTCTTCATGCAGGAAGGTTGGTTTAAAAACAGGTGAATCTCCTTTACAATTCTAGGATGGTAGGTGCATCAAATGAGCTGGGTGTTTCATTTTGTTTTTGCTACCTACTCCCCATCCCCCTTTTTTAAGGAGGTAAATCAATGTTAATACAGGAAATATTGTGTATTTTTTAAAAGAAAGTAAATTAACTTGGTTAGTAGAGCATGAGAATTTCTGGGTCGTGGGTTCGAGCCCCATGTTGGGCAAAAGATTCCTGTGTTGCAGGGGGTTAGACTAAATGACCCTCGTGGTCCCTTCCAGCTCTGTGATTCTGACACACATATGAAAAGAGCTCTTTCTAGGGACTAGGAAAAGTGGAAAACTGACTTTGGAATCCATCAACACTTTTGAAATTTCGACTGCAAATGAAGATCATCAAACTCTGCTGGCTCCAGAATCTGTGGATCCTTGGATAGGCTTCCTCCTCCAGTCTGCTCCTCTGGGAGATTTCTCAGCCCTTCAACTATGTGTCAGATTTTTGGATGTTAATGTAGGCTGCGTTCAACAGCATAAAGTTTTTCTTTAATGAGGCCCGGGTCAGGATGGAACAGTGCAGTGCCCAAACGGAATGAGAAAAGGCTCCATCAGACACATTGCTCCAGCCTACTGAAATCAACAGACTGCACATACCAGAGGGATGATTCATTTCTGGTCTTAGAGCTCAGAGGCACCATTTTGCTTGGTACAAATACACCTGTTACACAGTTTTCACTTACTTGTAAACATTGTACTCTGTCATTTCCTCCAAAGAGCTCAGCGCTGTATTTCAACTTCAGAACACAACTCTGTGAGATGGAAAGACTTGCGCAAGGCTACATGGTGAACTTCGTGGCAGTTTGAACCTGGGTTTGCCACATACTAACCCAGCACTCTAGCCACTTGCCACACTGGTGCCAACGCTGGGGAAGGAGCTCCACAATCTGATGAGAAGATAGGTACAAAAACAGATAAAGATAATTTTGTGACTCTATGCAGAGGTAAGGTAAGGGCCAGAGCTCAGTGGTAGAACCCATGATTTTTGTGCTCTAAAATTTAACAGCTGGCATTTGAAAGACCAGGGAGCCTCCACACAAGACTTCAGAGAGCCATTTCCAGTGAGAGTAGACCGTAATGGGCTGAATGAGCTGTGGAACGTAAGAGCCCTGCTGGATTGGCCCAAGGCCCTTCTAGTTCAACTGTCTGCTTTCAGAGACGCGAACCCGGTTCACCAGATTACGAGTCTACTGCTCTTAACCACTACACCACACTGCAACAGTGCTCTTTTCAGCAGTCTCCTCTTCTCCTAATATCACAGTCTTCCCCCAGGCTGCCCTCCTGAGTCCATGTTCCCATAATAGGAACAGCACAAAAGAAGTGGGGCATTTGAAGCTGGCAGTTGCTGCCAAGATGGAACATGTAAACAGTGCCCAGTGCATTCAGCAGAAAATGGAGCAAACAGTTTACAAGAGAAAGATAAATGCCCTAGGAAGTACGTGGCCACTTAATGACAACTGCAATTACCTAGAATAAACTGTGGCATTCTTAATTTTAAGGGTCCTGATCCATCTTCCCTTTGAAGTCAATACCAGCCTCTCTACTCAATCTGCAATGAGAGGCTAAAGTGTGCCTTTTGTCAACACAATAAAATCCTTTGCCAGGAATTATTTCCATGGGGTAAAGAGCTAATGCAGCCAAGCAACTTGGTGGAATCTCTCAGCTGATTAGAGTGGGCAAATACAGTGAAAATGCCACCAAGACGCTTGCTTGCATTCTGTTTAATTAAATGGAGTTAAGCTAATGTTTACCGTGGGAAAAGGCACAAGGGAAAACACGATGTGTTTCTTTCTTTCTTCTTCTTTTTAAAAAAACATTTTAGTTGCTTCTTTACAAAATGTCCGAAATGATACATAAAAATTAGAACAGTCCTCTTTGAAAAAGATAGCATAAACAACATGGTAAACCAGCAGAAGCAAAATCCAATTAAAAATAAGCTCAGGCTGCCAATGTTTTGTTTTGTTTTTTAAAAGCAGATTTCCCAAAGGGAGATTCCTGAGTCTGATGGGGCTGGCTCTGCTTCTTGGGGGAGAAAATTCCTCAGGGTGGGTGACAAGCCCCCATGAAAGCCCTCCCCATGGTGCCCTCATAGTTCTAATCTTGGTGAATAAGGGAATGCAGAGTGCAGCCTCTCTCATGAACCTAATGTGCATCTGATGGCACAGATGTAGAATGACTGCCCCCAAACCAGCCATCTCAGGCCCTATAAGCAGCAGGGAAGGCCCTGTTGGTGGTGCTGCCTCTGGCATTGATCTGTGAAAGCGAAGCCAGCAGGGGTACAACTACTATTAAACACAATATAAAACTAAAAGAATATAATCTAGAGTCTCATCTCCCATCCCACCAAAATGTTAAGGAAAGTGGGGGAAAGTGTCATGGGTCAGCAGCCTGAAGGGGGAGAAGGCAGATTGACTCCACCTGCAGCTGATCAGCCTTCAAGGACTCAGAGGTGAAGGTGCTGCTGAGAACTATCTGGCTTCAGCCTTCTTAAGCAGAGCTTCCAGCAGCAGTCAGATGCTGGTAACAATGCTTGTAGTTCCTGGCCTGATCTTGTTTCCTGCTTGTCTTGACCCCTGACCCCAAGATCATCAGATTCTCTGACCCCTGGACTATCTGACCACATGGATTGCTGTTCGCCCACCCTAGGACTGGACCTGGCTCTGGATGCCAACTCTGCCTCCAGGCAAGTACACCTCAGAGACTCTTCTGGTTGGCTGGCCTCCCACTCCACTGAGCTCTGCACAATGTTGCTCAGCAATGAGACTACAACAAAAGGGTTAATTCCACATGTGTCAGCATAAATGATTCCCCCCTCCCTGTGCAGCTGCAGGCATCTTTTAACACTCTTATCTGAGTTGCTGGTCAAACTAGCATGTAGCACTTAAAGGGCTCAGCTTATTGTATTAATTGCTGGGGAGTGTTGGACCCTTGTGAAGACTGTTGGAGAAATCTCTGGAAACATGGAAAACTTTGAGAAAAGCTCATCTGAGGGAAGTTGAACATCTTACAAGATTTCTGGACTTGAAGAACTCTGACAGTTGCAGGACTAAGTACTTGCCTAGTGGACTTTGGCATAGCAAGGACTTTGAAAGCAAAGAACCCTCTCTGGGCTCAGAGAGTAAAGACTTCTTATAGCAACTGTTAAGGGACGCGGGTGGCGCTGTGGGTTAAAGCCTCAGCCCCTAGGACTTGCCGATCGAAAGGTCGTGGTTTGAATCCCCGCGGCGGGGTGCACTCCCGGCGTTCTGTCCCAGCACCTGCCAACCTAGTAGTTCGAAAGCACCCTCGGGTGCAAGTAGATAAATAGGGACCGCTTACCAGCGGGAAGGTAAACGGCGTTCCGTGTGCTGTGTTGGCTCGCCAGATGCAGCTTGTCTCGCTGGCCACGTGAGCCGGAAGTGTCTTCGGACAGCGCTGGCTCCCGGCCTTTAGAGTGAGATGAGCACACAACCCTAGAGTCTGGCAAGACTGGCCCGTACAGGCAGGGGTACCTTTACCCTTACCTTTAGCAACTGTTAGTAGTGTTAGGGGTGTGTGTATTGTGTATGTTTGTTTTGCCAAGTAAAAGCTATCTGCGGTGAGCTTAACCTCTTGACTGAACTTCTGTGGCACATACACAACACCCAACACTGGGCAAAGAGGTATGTCCTCACATGCCATGAAAACTATGCTATGATGAGACACACTTAACCAGGGAAAGTCAGTCTGTAGGCATAGAGCCAATCTAGACCCCTGCAATACAAATCTCATTGGATCATGGAACCACCAAAAGAGCCTCTTCTGCAGATCTGGGGCAGATTGGTCTGGGAAGAGGCATTCTGTTCAATAGCTGTCATAACCTGCCTATACAAGTACAAATCTATATACAATGGTACCTTGGGTTAAGAACTTAATTCGTTCTGGAGGTCCATTCTTAACCTGAAACTGTTCTTAACCTGAGGTACTACTTTAGCTAATGGGACCGCCCGCTGCTGTTGCTGCGCGATTTCTGTTCTCATCCTGAGGCAAAGTTCTTAACCCGAGGTACTTTTTCTGGGTTAGTGGAGTCTGTAACCTAAAGCGTCTGTAACCCGAGGTACCACTGTACTACAGCTCAGGAATTCTGACACAAATGTTCACAACTGGTCACCATCAGAGCTGCACAAAAACCTAGTCTGAGGCAATCAGATAATACTAATATATCCTAAATGAGGAATTTTGAGGCTAAGACAACTGATTAGCACAAAGTCAACTTTTTTAAAAACCAACAACAACAACTTGCCATTTTACTTGCTAATCTATCATCAGCAACAAATCCTTGCTGATATACTACAAATTACCTTGAGATGTACTAGTCAATTCCTCCTTCATTCTCTATGCAGGCTTCCCTGTCCACCTCCTTTTTTGACTGTCAAGTTTTTCTCTTTAAATGTTTTATTGTTAGCATTGGTCCAGCCCCATCATCATGGAGTCAAGATGAGTCAGATAAATAAAAAAAGCTTTTAAATCACACAATGCATGTGTAGATCATATTTTTGAAACTTTCGTGGTCAGATGGAATTCTCTGTAAGCTGCTTTTATTGTTATAATCAATCAAATTATTAATAGTAAAAGAATAGCAACTTGGGAATAGTTAGATGCATGTCTCAGACATAGGGCTGTCGGTCCAGCTTCTGTGAGGTTTGCCAAACACATGTTTGAGATGCATGGCTGACAATTCCCCAGTTTCCAAAGGCGCACATCTTCTGGTAGGGAAATGATGTGTGGCAGAACCCAGCATATATGGGGAAAGAAGGGAGCTAAAGAATGTAAGATTTATTAATATTTATCATCTGTCCTGTGTTAAAGAACTGTTGCTTATTCTAGAATACTCTGGATTGTATAATACAAAAAACCCTGTTAAACCCAAAAAGCTCTATAGTCAGATTTTTTTATTGCAGTTTTGGATTCAGTGATTTTTGTTTGGTCAGCACGTGAAACTTTTCTTGGAAGACGAGGGCAGTATGGACTGAAGATTGGGCCTGCTTTCAGAGTTGCTACAAGATTTGAAGCAGCATTAGGCAGAGTAAGGTGGCCACCTCAAGAACAGACAGCTGGGGCAGAGCAACAGCAGATCACACAGCCTACCCTGCACCCCTAAACAAGGGGCAGCTAACCTGTGGTCCTCCAGATGTTGGTTGACTACAACTCCCTTCATCCCTGATCATTGACCAGTGGGAATCCAACAACTTATGGAGGGCTTGGCTACCATTGCCCCAAGACAGGCACCGCCAAACTTGGCCCTCCAGCTATTTTGGGACTACAATTCCCATCATCCCTGACCACTGGTCCTGTTAGCTAGGGATGATGGGAGTTGTAGTCCCAAAACAGCTGGAGGACCAAGTTTGTCCATCACTGCCTAAGGTATCCTGCTACCCCTAGGTGTGGTAGAGGATGTTACTCCATCACCAGCTTTGTATCACGATTCAGCTGCTTATCTAGTCAGAGCACACGACTTTCCCCAAAGAATCCTGGGAGCTGTGCTTTGCTCACCACAGCACTACAACTCTCAGCACTGTTAACAAATTACAATTCCCAGAATTTTGAGGGAGAGCCATCTGCTTTAAATATATGGTACGTACATAAGGCAGTGTGTATGCCCGTGGTTCCCAAAGTGAGGCACACTCCCCACAGGGGGGCAATTTGATTTTTAAGGGGGGCAATTTGAGAATGAGCTATTAACAGTGAATGGCCTTTTAGGCTTCCTTTACATGAATAGTTCACTTTTTGAAGAATAAGAATTATATGTCACAGGGGGGTGGGCATCAGGATTTTAGAGATGCTTAGGTGAGGCATGGCCAAAAAAAGGTTGGAAACCACTGGTGTATGTGGAAGCAGAGAGGGACAAATGTTGTTCTTTAACCACAGGCAGCAAACTGTCTTGAAGCAGTCCTGATTTAAAGATTCAAAGGCTATGATACTGAGTCATTTGGCACTTTTTTTCTTACTCCTCATCCTCTCCGCATTGCAGGGCAACTTGTTCCCCCTGGTAAAATAATGGTTGGACACAATATGCCACTGGAAACCACAAGAGGGAAGAGCGCTCTTGTGCTTGAGGGTTTCCCACAAAAATCTAGTTGGCCACTATGAAAGCAGGAACCTGGATTAGATGGCTTACAGTCTGGTGTTTTTATGTGGCTTACAGTATAAAAGAGAAATGCAAGTAAACTCAGCATGTGCTCATTTGAAATAGGCGCGTATATTCTGGAAGAAGCTTCTGGAACGAGAAGTTGTGCAGTTGCCAGCTTCAGGAAACAGGGTTGTCATATTTTTAACTGTCCACTGTCAGCAAGCCAGGCCATGCTCCCTCCTGGTCAACTGGCAACCCCTTCTGTTGAAAACACAAAGTATGGTACTGTTTTGATGAGCTATCACCCGGGGGAGCGGGGAGGCTCGTCTCTTCCAACTGTGCAAGATATTTGGCCACTCAGAATGCCTGTGGATGATCTAGAGCTGGCCCCTTCCAGGCCA
Organism: Podarcis tiliguerta; assembly: GCF_965153285.1. Classification (NCBI taxonomy): domain Eukaryota; kingdom Metazoa; phylum Chordata; class Lepidosauria; order Squamata; family Lacertidae; genus Podarcis; species Podarcis tiliguerta. The sequence goes on along the minus strand of NC_139535.1, from coordinate 50,673,901 downwards.
TAGGAGCAGAATGGGGAGTGGGCAGCCCTTCCCATAAGCTAAATAAACATATATTTAATTATGGTGACAGCTCCTGTCCTAATCTGCCCCCTTCAGTTGCTGAACTAAGATTTGAATTGGACAGCAATTGCAGCAATGTGGTGTGTGGAGAGAGGAGTGAAGTTCCTGCAGTGCAGAAAATAATTGTTCAAAGGATTTTCAGCATGACACTCTGGGTTGATCTAATGGTCCACCTAGTGGTCTGCTCTGGTTGCAGCAGAGAATGTAATTCTCAAAGGAAATGAAAGACTGGTACCTTTGACTGATCAGCCTTTGCCCTGCTTCCTCAAGCTCAAACTCAGGAGTCAGTGGAAGGGATGGTCCTTAGCCAAGACACCGTGAGGCACTATCTCGCACCTCTGCATCAAGGAGGAGTTTCCTGGCTTGTTTCCCTGTGAGATGGAGGAATTTATGTAACCTCTTCCAGGTGGATCCTCAGCACATGTAGAACTATATAAAACTGTAGGTATTCATTAAGTCCAGTATACTGTCTTGGAAAGCATCCTGTTCTATAAGCTGAAGCGTGCAAAACAAAATAGTAGAGAATGCCTCCATTCTCTGCAGATCTTGACACGCTCCATTTTGGGACACTGATACATTCTCAAGATGCGTATACCCTGAAAAATCTGGTGCATAAGATCATTTTATTTAATTTCTTTTAATATTTTTTTTTATTAGTTTTCAATTACAGTCCAATCATAGCCTCATTATAACAATATCAATTTATAATACAATTAATACTGATTGTTCAAATACTGAATTATATAATTTAGATAAAGTGGCCCCCCGCGTACCAGATTTGATGATTTTCTTTATTTCTGCGTTCCAAAATCTTATTGATTTCAATTACCTTCTGGTCATAACAATAGTCCCTCATACAACAACTGCAATATTAATAACTTCTATTTGTGTTGGCACATTAAATGATTTATAAAACTACAAGTGAGGAACTCAGATTATATCCTTGTTCTTCTTGTGTGTGGCAATTATTCTGTCCCTTGTGTTTCTTCCTGTCCTTGTAAGATGTTATGTCTTTCTTTCCCCCGGTTGTTGCTGTTATCCGTCATGCCTTGGGCGGAGGTGATATCCCATTGTTGATCCAGAAATTTCTCAGTCGCTCCGTCCCATGCTTCGTTGTTTTGCAACTTTAACAACAGCTGCCAAAGTCACTGCCTCAGTAAATACTACCTGTTGTCACAATTTTTCCTCTCAGCCTGGGAAGAAGAGCTGTCTGTGGAACTGCAGATGACTCAACAAAGAACCCTATCTGTTCCTTGGCAGTTCACGGACTCCTTTCATCCTTCCTTCCAACTGCAGATATATAAGCAATTACACTTCCAATTAAATTAAATCCCAAGTTCCCTCAGCGTAATTCAGTTCACTTTGTAAATAATAAAGGATGGGAAAGAGTCAGCTCCAAGTTTCCATCAAAAACCTTTTACAAAATAGAGCTTCTCTCCCTTTTTCCTTTCTTTACATACAGTTCTGTTTAATGTTATATTCCATATTTATAATCCAGTTTCTTCCATCCTTGCTTGTACAAATGTATTTTGAACTAACATTCAGAATGGGACATCCCTATTTTTATTGGAGAAATCATGGAGGGTATGAGACAGAAGTAGAATGATGGCATGAGAAGATGGCGTGCTACTTGGGGGAGAAAATGGGAGGAGAAAGATATCTAGTGAGGAAATACCTGAAAGGCTGCCTCTTTCTCTACAGACCTCCTTCAGTGTTAAGATCGGCAGAGGAAGCCCTCTTGGTTCTTTCCCTGCCTTCAGAAGCTTGGGGGTAATGGTGGATAAGAAGAGGGCATTCTCTGTGGCAACCCATAAGTTGCAGCACTGCCTCCTCACAGAGGTGCATCCGGCATCTTCATTATATACTGTAGCTTCATTATACATGGGGGCCAGTGTGATGTAGTGGTTAAGAACAGTGGACTCATAATCTGGTGAACCAGGTTCGCTTCCCTGCTCCTCCACATGCAGCTGCTGGGTGACCTTGGGCTAGTCACACTTCTCTGAAGTCTCTCAGCCCCACTCACCTCACAGAGTGTTTGTTGTGGGGGAGGAAGGGAAAGGAGATTGTTAGCCACTTTGAGACTCCTTAAAGGTAAAGGGACCCCTGATCGTTAGGTCCAGTCGTGACCGACTCTGGGGTTGCGGCGCTCATCTCGCTTTATTGGCCGAGGGAGCCAGCATACAGCTTCCGGGTCATGTGGCCAGCATGACTAAGCCGCTTCTGGCGAACCAGAGCAGTGCACGGAAATGCCATTTACCTTCCCGCCAGAGTGCTACCTATTTATCTACTTGCAATTTGACGTGCAATTTGGCAGGAGCAGGGACCGAGCAACGGGAGCTCACCCCGTCGCAGGGATTCGAACTGCTGACCTTCTGATCGGCAAGTCCTAGGCTCTGTGATTTAACCCACAGTGCCACCCGCATCCCTTGAGACTCCTTAGGGTAGTGATAAAGCAGGATATCAAATCCAAACTCCTCCTCTTCTTCTTTTGGCAGATGCTGAAGGAACACCTCTTTACTTGGGCTTTTAACACCTGAGGTATATAGAAGGCCTTCCTTCTCCTGTCATAACACCAAACTTTTGCAGAAATGGAGCAATCTTGTGGATATGCCTGATCTCATCAAATAATCTTTGTACGCTGTATGCACTGTGTACTATGGTGGCTTCCATGTTGTTGTGCAACACATCCACAAACACATTACTTGTAAGGGCCTGATCACTTATGGCTTTTCAGGCAACCCAAATAACTCCTCTGGGATTTTCTTAAGCAGCTGCATCTTTGAGAAGACTTGGTTCAGCACGGCCCTGGCAGCTGTTAGCTCCAATGGGGATTCTGCTTGCTTGGCAAGAGAGACCCCTCACGTTGCCAGTGCCAAGACGTGATGATTAAGGCTGCGTTTTCTCCCCGTCTCATGCTATGCAACTGCTGATTTATTTCACAATGCTGTGTGTGTAATTCCTAGCACGCCGTCCAAATCGTTGCGCAAATAATATTTACTTGTGTGGGAACATGCGCTTGTGGCATCAGGAAGTTTTCACAGAAATCTGCAATGAATATCGGGGGTGGGGAGTAGAAAGACAATTGTGATGTAACTGCAATCACAGTCTGCTGTCAAGACTCGATGACTCAATAGCAGATACAAGGCACCCTTAATATAGATGGATTGTCTGTGCTTAATGGTTACCAAATGTTCCTCGCTTAAATTTATTTATTGTTTATTTTGTTTAAAGGGATACTTTTATTTGGAGATGCAGTCCTTTATTTGAGATCAGAGATGTTGCTTCATGCACAGTAACTATGTCATGGCAATTTATTTGCTATGCAGACTTCCCTGAGTTTACAAAGCTGGATGGATAACAATATGGAAGCACAGGATTGTACCTTATGCTGATCCTACTTAGTTTGATGCAACCCATAGGCTCCTGTCTGCCATAACTAACACTTCTCTCATCTCTGTTGAGTCCTGGTAAGATCCAGCATAGCCTAGTGGCTAGAGCACTAGACTATGACCTGGGGAATCCCATGTTCAAAACCCTTCTCAGCCATGAAACTCACTGCATGCTTGTGGGGCAGTCACCATCCCTCAGCCTAAGTTGCATCAAAGGATTGGAGGGGGGGGGGAGAGTGTTCCATGTATGGTACCCTGTTGTCGGTGGACTTGGGCTTGACTTGCATATGTTGTGGAGAAGAAACCATTTGTCAGGTGCAGCTGCCATGGCACAAAAGTAACCACTATATGTAAGATAGTTGATTATGTGGTTATAAGAATATGGGCGGACCAGCATAAAGTATGTAGGTGCCCTTTTCACCAACCTATGCTCCCTGCAAATTCTGTTTATGATCCATCTCTTATGAAACTAATGTATGTAGCTCAGGTCACTTGAAAGTCAACTGGAGCTATTTGCTCTTCTCTTAGGATTTGTGGGATTCTAAAAATGCACAGATTTTCACATAAAGTGCGATAGATTGTTCCAGGCAGGTGGACTGGATTAGTCACTAAGGGTATATACACATTAGTGGCTTAAAACGCAGCGAGATTATTTCCCCCCACTGCAGTTCAAGTCACATTTGCACGTGCAGTACATGCCACGCAGGGGACAAAGGTGTCTTCACTTGATGCACATTACCTGCTTTATTTTCCTACACCTGCAACTCCCCCAAACTCCTATTCAAGGAAGCTGACATCTATGCACGTGGCTGTCATCTGCCCATGAGCAACAGCTGTTTGACCTGCACAAACTTCAGATTAATCATGGCTTGTTTTCAAATTGAATGGAAGCTGTCTTGAGGGGGAATGCATCAAACAGAAGTAAATCTGAAGAAACTATGGATTACATGTAGATCGTAGCTAACTTCATGTGCACCCAGCTTTGAATACCAGTGGTGGGAGCACAATGAAGATGGAGTAAATGGTAATGTGTGGCTTTTGGCTTTCTGCTATGATTTTATAACTCCCCCTTCCATTTTTTTAAAAAGTACCGTATTTTTTGCTCTATAAGACTCACTTTTTCCCTCCTAAAAAGTAAAGGGAAATGTGTGTGCGTCTTATGGAGCGAATGCAGGCTGCGCAGCTATCCCAGAAGCCAGAACAGCAAGAGGGATTGCTGCTTTCACTGTGCAGTGATCCCTCTTGCTGTTCTGGCTTCTGAAATTCAGAATATTTTTTTTCTTGTTTTCCTGCTCCAAAAACTAGGTGCGTCTTGTGGTCTGGTGCGTCTTATAGAGCGAAAAATACGGTAAATTCTTCCCTGGTATATGATTACAGTGGTACCTCGGGTTACATACGCTCAGGTTCAGACTCCGCTAACCCAGAAATAGTGCTTCAGGTTAAGAACTTTGCTTCAGGATGAGAACAGAAACCGTACAGCAGCAGGAGGCCCCATTAGCTAAAGTGGTGCTTCAGGTTAAGAACAGTTTCAGGTTAAGAACGGACCTCCAGAACGAATTAAGTACTTACCCTGAGGTACCAGTGTACAAAGGAACGGCTGATACCTTTCCAGACTGATGGACAGGTAACCACAAATACACACCAAAGTAAAACAAAATAAAAACAGTTTAAGGGCTGAAAAAAGGCCCTTGGTTATTTGACATAATATGTTTGGGGATACTGCCATCATGTGGCTTACTGATGCTCAGTTTCTTGCCATATTTTTTCATCATCTTGGTGCCCTCCAGTTCAAAAATCTTCTTGGTTGTCTTCCTGGATAAATGGGACAGAGGGTGGGGAAGCAAATACAAATAAACTTGCACAATCTTTAGTACCACAGGGCTGACTAAATATTTTAAATGGTTAGATGTGCAGCAGGCCCATGAGTTCTGCAGTCTGTGAGGGCCCTGATCCAGAGAAAAGGATAACCATAAGGGTGGAGGGGGCTTTGTAGACCACGCCCCTGCTTGATGCATGCAGGCAATCCTGCGCTAGAAATGGTCCCATCACTAGTTTTTATTTTTTTTAAAAAAAGTAGCCTTTTCAAAATCAAATTCTTTCCCATTGCCCAAGGATAAGAAAAAAAATATATTACTGTATTCACGGATTCTTGAAAATAAAATAGTTTATTCTTGGGAAATCCCCCAGCCTCTCCTTGAAGCAAGAATCCACCACTTCTCTAGGTAATTGGTTCAACTGTCAAACTGCTGTTTCCATCAAAACTAATCTCGTGCCCCTTTAAGCTTAGTAGATCTGGCCTTTGAGGGCAGCAGAGAATAAGTCTTTTGCCCTCTAGTTCTATAACGACAGCCATTCAGGTAACGAGAAGAGTGCTATCATTATCATATACTCCACCTGTGCCTTCCCTTCTACAGGGTAAATATAATCAGTCAGTTCAACCTTTCCTCATAGGATTTGTGTTCTGTATTGGTGACTGTCTTCATTACCCCCCCCCCCATGAACCTGTTCTTTTTTGTCTATATTCCAACGAGGACACATTACTCCAGTTGAGACGTGACTTGGTTTGCGCACACTTCCATCAGTTTAATTTCGCCATCCTATGCACGCTTACAGGGACGCGGGTGGCGCTGTGGGTTAAACTTGCTGATCAGAAGGTTGGCAGTTCGAATCCCCATGACGGGGTGAGCTCCTGTTCCTCGGTCCCTGCTCCTGCCAACCTAGCAGTTCGAAAGCATGTCAAAGTGCAAGTAGATAAATAGGTACCACTCCGGCTGGAAGGTAAACGGCGTTTCCGTGCGCTGCTCTGGTTCGCCAGAAGCGGCTTAGTCCTGCTGGTCACATGACCTGGAAGCTGTATGCTGGCTCCCTCGGCCAATAAAACGAGACGAGCGCCACAACCCCAGAGTTGGCCACGACTGGACCTAATGGTCAGGGGTCCCTTTACCTTTTTATGCACATTTACACAGGGCGGGGCTTCCTTCTTGGCACGTCTGCAACCTAAACCCCCATTACCTGGGTGCAATTCCTACTGGGTGCAGAGCTTCCGAATAGCCATGGCGAGGATTAGTACAGTGGTACCTTGGGTTAAGTACTTAATTCGTTCCGGAGGTCCGTTTTTAACCTGAAATTGTTCTTAACCTGAGGTACCACTTTAGCTAATGGGGCCTCCCGCTGCCGCCGCCATAGCACAATTTCTGTTCTCACCTGAAGCAAAGTTCTTAACCCGAGGTACTATTTCTGGGTTTGCGGAGTCTGTAACCTGCAGCGTATGTAACCCGATGTACCACTGTACTCTCAAACCTCATGGAGGCTTGCTTCTGGCTAGGCATGCAGAGGACTTCCGCTGCAAACTGAACCGATTCCCCGCTTAAGGTTGCGACTGCTAGGGAGAAATGCAGACACAGAAATATGCAAAGTAGTGGCGGGCTGCTTCGCAGAGTCGTATCCTCACCGCTTCAGGGCAGCTTAAAGTTTATTTGTTTTTTATCTATTGCTAGATTTGTATCTCACCCTTCGCCCGAAGGTCACAGCACAGAACAACTTCACAAATACAAATATAGAAATACAAAACGAGAACACAAAATATATAATAAAACAAAATCAAACCAGTAGCAACGGTCCCCCCCCCGCCCCCACTCAATTATTTATCTAATTCGCCAGCACATCTGCAGGCTCAAAGCTCTTGAAACTCCGCCCAAACCGGAAACTCCCAACCCTTTCCGCCCGGGACTTTTCTTACTGCGTCGCGACTTATCTTTCGCCGCGCTCCATTTGCCTCTTCCTACGTCGGGGCGGACGCTGTGCGTCTCGAGTCGCGCCGAGATGACGTGTTCAAGAGGCGGCGCCGTGAGCGTGGGGGGTCCTGTTGTTGTAGGTGGCGGCGGAGTGAAATTGGAGCCTCTCAAACGGCGGGCGGTGGCGGGTGGCCGAAGCTGGAGGTGGGCGGGCAGGTGGGTCTGTGAAGGGCCTGGGGCCGGTCATGGCGCTGGGGCCTGACCCAGGGGGAAGATGAATAAGGGCTGGCTGGAGCTGGAGAGCGACCCTGGTGAGTGAATATGGGAGCCCCCCACCCCGCGGTCGCCGGGGGGTCGTGAGGGGGAGGCCTCGGGGAGGAGAGGGGGGAGGTTGGGGCAATGAAGAGGTGGGGGGCGGGCGGTGGGTGGACCCGGAGAAGGGGGAGGGAGATGTGCTGCTTCTCTCTCCCCCCCCCCTCCACTTGGGAATCGGGAGGGTGGTGGGCTAGGATACCTGGCTAAGGCGGGTGGTGGCTAAAAGCTTGTTCTTGTGGAGTGCATTGATAGCGAGAGAGAGGTTGGCGGTAAAATTGGGCTGTCCCTATGTGTGGCAGTGCACAGAGGGCGGCTATAACTTTTAAGGGGATTCATCAGGAGGAGTTGGGGCATGCAATGTCTATGCTGTGCCACCCAATGGCAGGCGACTTTATATCCTGATGATATGTTGCCTTGTGGTTGCCCAAGATAAGTGGGCAGCAAGGCAAGTTAGGTCCCATAACATTGGATGTGAAATGGTGGCATATTTGGAGATGTCCAAAACCAGGTTCATATTGGTCTGCGTATGTGTATGCCCTTCAGCTGAATGGAGCCCTTTTATGATCATTTTGACAGGGCACGTTTTTGTGCCCTTGTACTGCCCCTGTAATGTGGAATGCCCTTCCCTCTGCCACACATGAAGCAGCAGCCATCATGTGGTTCACATGTCCTATGAAGGCTTATCCTTTTGGCCAGGCTTTCCTTGACCCATAAGTTTGGACCCTGTTTTACAAGCTTGAACTCTTTGGATTTCTGTTTTATTTGATTTTATGCGCTTTTCCGTTACTGTTTTGTAGGTTTTGTTCTTTTTAAATTATATATTTGGTACCTTTAAGCCAGCTGTACTCAACCTTGGGTCACTAGATGGCGTTGGACTACAACTCCCATCAACTCTGACCACTGGTCCTGCTAGCTATGGATGATGAGAGTTACAGTCCAACAATATATGGGGGCCCAAGGTTGAGAAAGGCTGATTGATGGTACACGACTTAGATTTTTAAAATATTAAGTGCTTTATAAACATTTCTAAATAAAAAAACTCATGTCTTTGTCTTTCTACAAATCCAACTCTACTTGTCAGATTCATGTGAAAGAAGTCTAAATACTTAATAACAAACAGTGAGAGTAAGGCTTGAAATGTACCTTATTCCAACCAATTAGAAGGATGCACCATGTAAGGTTGAAGCATATTTTTTCTGGAAATGTGGAATGCTAGAATACAACAGCCAACACTGTTGTAACAATAGATACTTTCTATAGAAAACAGCTGAGGCCTTCTGCAGGGGAAAGACTTATTATTAACATGTATATGCTGTCTGTTTTTCAAGCTAGTGTATACTTCACCACAGCTGAAAAAAATTAAGTATGTGTCCCAATTATTGCACTGTTTAGCTTGTGTTAGATTGGCTCAAAAATTAACCAGAGTTACTTTAAAAAACAAACCAACAAGAAATAGATTGGCTCAGAATATAATCCAATCTGACTTTGGAAATTGTCCCCCAGCTAGCCAGCCCTCTGGCCCTCAGCCCCTGTGCTTTACCCGTGCTGTGCTGATGAGAAGTGGGTTTGCACCCTTACTCAGGCTGCAAAGCTCTGCAAGTGACCTTGCACCAGTTACCCACCAACCTTCACAGGTTTGTTCTCTCATCCATCCACATCAATGTGAACGCTTTGGTGAAAAGGTGGGATATAAAAGTGAAAAATAATATTACACATCTGAATTCTTTATGAAGGTGCCCAGTAGTATGACTAAATAATTTCTAGTCATGATTTTGCGTTTAACATTCATAGTGAAATAAATGCTAAAAGTTTCTTTCTGAAGAATACATGAATTGGTCAGTAAGTAATTTTCTGTCTTGTATTCTTTTGTAGGGCTCTTCACTCTATTAGTAGAGGATTTTGGTGAGTATGGCAACTGGTAGTCTATGAATGATACTGAATGTTAGTCATATTCAGAGTAGCCTCACTGAAATAGGTGAATTGAGTTAATTCCTTTTATTTCATTTGGACTACTCTATGACTAACATTGGATATCACCTTGCTAATATTCCTTGACTGCTCCTTCCCACATGGTGACTCCTGCTATATCTTCTTGTAGGTGTTAAGGGGGTGCAGGTTGAAGAAATCTATGATTTACAGAGCAAATGCCAAGGGTAAGTTAGTAATCATTATATTGATTTGAGAAAGGCAAAATATCCTTCTGATGTTTGTGAATAATCACATTGTGTAAAGATCTGGCTCAGCCATAAGTGCTTAGCAAAGGGCTTGGCAATCAGTGGATAAACAGTGCTTTGTGGCTGTGCTTTTGCTCTCACACCTCTCAAACGTGGTCTGTGGGGGAGATAAAGATTTGCCCCACCAAATTGATCTAGTTTCCCACCCCTGCCAAACCTTCTGTAATGCAGCACAACCATGTAAATAAGCACATACAAGTTACTAGCCTTCTTAGAAGATAGCAGCATTCCTGATCAGCTATGGCTACCAGGTTAGTGTTTAAATACAAGACTGCTGTAGCAGTACAAGTAGTACAAAAATAGTGAGTAAAGCATAGACAATTAAATGTAGATAACTAACTTTCATTCAGAGTAAACCTACTCAAATTAATGACCATTACTAACTTAGGTCCAGTTATTCAAATGGGTCTACTTGGAGTAAAAGTTAGCTGAATACAACCCAAGGTCTATGTTAGATTCTAGCTATTTCAATTGGTCGCTATCGCTATTTGGGAGTATCAGGAATGATGCAATAATGGGGATTTGTAATGTGGTATGGTTGACTTTGTCTACTACCCCCACTGCTTTTACCAGCTATAGTTATTGTTTAAATGACTGAAGCTCTTAGGCTGACATGTGTGAATGACTAGAGAACTGTTGAAAGAAATGCTTCAAAAGTGATGCAGCTTCATTGGTGCCCTGCTGTCTCCATTCTTTTCTTCAGGCCAGTCTATGGGTTCATCTTCCTTTTCAAATGGATTGAAGAGCGCCGATCGCGACGGAAGGTCTCAACTCTGGTAGATGAGACATCAGTGATTGATGATGACATTGTCAATAATATGTTCTTTGCTCATCAGGTGAGCTGACATGGATGAAGAAAGAAGGATCTCCCCAGTTGGGTAGAGATAGGGTTTAATGTGAGCCAGTCTAATACTTGGCACTGAAAGCAAATCCCCAGGATCCAATCTGCAATATGTGAATTACTGTTCCAGAAGATTGCTTTTGAGTATGTCCAGAATGTCAACTCCTCATCACTGAGTGACCACAGTTGACCACAGCCAATTTGAGATCAGGGCTATGGTCTTCCATGGTGGAAGGCTCCAAGTCTTATTTCATAACTTGGTTACAGAATAGAGCATCCTCATATTCAGAGTAGGGAATTTCACCTTCCAGCCCTTGTGTTGGTATTCATTCATTAATTCCCAGAGCCTGCCATAATCACAATTTCTTACTTACCTTCAGTTACTTAACTTATTACTTTATTTAGTCTGTCCATTTCCATAAAACTGCCCTTCACTGTGGCCTGGTTCAGACAATACATCCCCATGGTTTATCAACTAAGGTTGTGATAACAGAACCAGGCCAGTAGGTTTCCCTCCTTGTGTATCTGCTGGTTTCTTAGCTAGATACCTAAAGTATTCACTGAAATCCGAAACTTGCAGACAAAAACACACACCAAATCGTATAATTGAATTGATAGCGTAAGTCAAATTTCTATAACTTCTTCAAGTTTTCCTTTATAAAGCTCACATTCTTTCTCTGCTTAGCATGTTCAGATTTGCTTGTAATATATACTTTCAGCATGATTTATGCTGAAGATGGAAATGATTCAGAAGAATATACTGAAAATGAAACATCTTTTACTAGGCTCCTATTTTCTGGTGGGTTGAACTATTCCAAAGGTATTGCAGCTTTCTGATTTAGCTGTCTTGCACACTCCTCACTCACCATCTAACACAACTGGGGACAAACAAGTCAATACAGTTGGTGTTATCTGGTAGCACCTTGGTGTGCTTACTTCAGTAACTTTCTCTGTCAAAACTTCTCTTGAATAAGGGTGTCATTGTAACTAATGTGGTCTGATTTGTGTAGGTTGATCTTTTGAGGTGTGTGGGCCTTGCATCAGGGAGTTGAATTCTATGGCGTTTTGATTCCTTCCAGTTTTGACTGCAACCTTTAACCATTACCATTCATTAAAAACCATATGTTTAGCTTGTAAGCATCAGTAGCTACAGTGGTAGATTTATGCATAGTGTTGATGACTGTTTCATTGCTTTGGTTTTCAAAATGTTTGTAACTATTATGTTTTATAGCTGATCCCCAATTCTTGTGCCACACACGCGTTGTTGAGTGTCCTCCTGAACTGCAGCAGTGTAGACTTGGGGCCAACTCTGAGCCGAATGAAGGAGTTCACAAAAGGGTTTAGTCCAGAGGTATGATGCAGCAGGGTGCATTTAGGGTGGGATAATCTGAAATTGGGATGTGGGTGGTGCTGTGGTCTAAACCACTGAGCCTAGGGCTTGCCAATCGGAAGGTCGGCTGTTCAAATCCCTGCAATGGGGTGAGCTCTCGTTGCTCAGTCCCAGCACCTGCCAAGCTAGCAGTTTGAAAGCACGTCAAAGTGCAAGTAGGTACCGCTCCGGCGGGAAGGTAAACGGCGTTTCTGTGCGCTGCTCTGGTTTCGCCAGAAGCTGCTTAGTCATGCTGGCCTCGTGACCTGGAAAAACTGTCTGCGGACAAATGTTAGCTCCCTCGGCCAGTAAAGCGAGATGAGCGCCGCAAACCCAGAGTCGTTTGCGACTGGACTTAACTGTCAGGGGTCCTCTACCTTTTAAAATCTGAAATCACTGTAAGCTTCTCATCTCCCCAAGTGCTTTTATAAAACATCCTTTCTTTGTAGTGTCGTCTTTCCCAGCCAGTATGACTTATCTCCATATTGTCTGATCAAACAGTGGTTGTAGTCGTCTTGCAAAACTCATGCAGATTATTTCTAAGTAAATTTTACTTAGAGAGTAGTCCTCCTGGCTAGCTGGAGTGGTGCCCAAGCTATGCCATTCTGAATTCAATCAGGAAGGGCGGTGGTTATTGGCATTTCAGGGGCCTTCCTTGCCTGTTAAAGGGCCCTAGTGAAAATAAAGCTATCTTATCTTTTTGCTCTGTTTCCTCCCCACAGAGCAAAGGCTATGCCATTGGAAATGCCCCAGAACTGGCCAAGGCCCACAACAGTCATGCTAGGTAAGTGGGGTCACAACGCAAAAGTGCTTGCTGCAAAATAGACCACATCTATTCTGACTTCTTGTCTGTTGGTTTTTTGGTAGGCCAGAGCCCCGGCATTTGCCAGAGAAACAGAATGGGATCAGTGCAGTGCGAACCATGGAGGCTTTTCACTTTGTCAGCTACGTTCCCATTAAGGGGAGGCTCTTTGAGCTGGATGGCCTGAAGGTTTATCCCATTGACCATGGTAAGGGACTCCAACTACTGTGCCTTAGCTTATCTGAAAAACTAAAAATGTTCTGGCTGCAAGATATTTGGAGCCATCAAAAATGTTGTTGGCACCCATCTATCTCGAGAGACAATAGGGTGCATCTCTGAGCTGTATGCCTGGGAAGTGTGTATATGGAAGCCCTGGGCTGCCCAGAGGACAAGAACACCCCTCTCGGCCTTGCTGATGTGGTCCAAAGGAAAACAGAGCAATACATTCGGCACCAGCTTGGCTGCAGGAATTGCAGGAGGGAGGCTGTGTTTGCAGTTTTAGTCCTACTGTTCATTTGCTTGCAGTTGCTCTTTTCAGATGTTTTTGGTATATTTTGTATTTGTTGTATTCTTCTGCAAATTCTTCTGGTGAGGCAGGAAAGAAATACATAAAATTGTTGCAGTAAGTAAAATAAACGATAGCAGAACTGTCTGCAAACTTATCTACGTAGACGGGCACATGTGGAAAAAGAAAAGAAAGTGGGCAAGGGAAGAGGTCGGAGGAAAAGTAAAATCTATGAATTAGCAAAGGTCTAGGAAATAGATGTACCTTGAGGAACTCATTAAAGAGTGGGACTGAATCATGACTGGAAGCAACATCATATCTAAGGATTTCTGGGTTACATCTTGTGGGTGTGAGGAGAGAGAATGGGCAGAAATGCCTTATTCTGGTAACCTCTGCAAATGGTTGAGTAAGAGAACAGCATTAAAAAGCACCTGGATACAATGGGAAGGAGCGGTTTGTTTTTTAATCTGAATGTGTTTCTGGGTTTTTATTTTCTTTAGATTTGATAACCTGTTCTGGGTCTCAGGGTTAGGCTGAAATAAACATCTTAAAGGGGGGCAGTTTACATTTATTTTATAAGTTGACTTTGCAGGTAGCATGGATGGATCAGAATCTAGCCAGCCACATGGGAAGCTCAGGTGAGCTCGTTCCCAAGGGTTGTTGTACGTGATAGGTCTTGTGGTGGATTTTTTTTACCTTAACTGAACCACCTTTACACTCCCTGTTGCATATGCAGTTCAAGCTCATTTAATCTGTTAGCAGGGACTTTTCTTTCTTTGTTTCTACATTTACCTTTTTATTGCTTTTTCAGGGCCATGGGCAGAAGAGGAGGAATGGACAGACAAAGCTCGAAGAGTGATCATGGAGAGAATTGGACTTGCCACAGCAGGGTAAATGATCAAATTGCCATAGCAAAGGAAGACCTTGTTCTTATGGTGGCCTATGAGAAGCCCACGAGCATGACATGTGTGCATTAGCAGTCTCCTGCTCATGAGTCTAAGTGACAGTCACTCAGAGGCATAGTGCCTGTCTTACTTGGGATGTTGCATAGCTGTCATGTTTAGTTAGGATCCTGTGATAACTTAGGAGGGTGTGCTTCAGAAGAGACAAGTCTTTCTCCTGGGATCTCATGTTCTGTAGATCCTGCTTTGGTTCAGCTTTTTCCAGAAGGCTGTCTTCTGGTCCTAAGACATGTTGCACCTGCACTCCAATAGTTTTGTCCGTTCAGTGCCATACACTGTGATGTTAGCATTGTGGTGACAGAGGGAAATATACTGCTGCAAATACAGGGCGAGTCCTTTAAAAGAGGCCCTGTGGATAGAGAATACACATGTTCCACGTGGCCTCTTTTAAAAGACTCACCCTGTACTTTGAATTGGGGCGCTTAGCACTTGATGCTGTCTTCCTGCAGGGAGCCATATCATGACATCCGCTTTAACTTGATGGCAGTTGTGCCTGACAGAAGGATGAAGTATGAATCCAAGCTGCATATCTTGAAGATGAACCGGCAAACTGTATTAGAGGCTTTGCAGCAGGTAAGTTTGGGATGAGCCTAGTAATTGAATCTCTTCTCTTGACTGCATCTGGCTATCTGTATGTCTGTGTACAAGACTGGTGTCTTTGAACCATTGCTGGGCTGCAGATTGTATACATTTTTCACCCACTTTCCCTCAATTTAGAAACACTGGAAGATGACTTCTGTATGTATAGAATTCAGGGAAGGCCCTCTGTGGGCTGGCCTCTGAGCCTGGCATGGGAACCAAAATGAATCGTTTCTAAATCATTGCTTGAACCAAAGTCTTTCTGTACTATGTGTTTGTAAGTGTCACACTGTATTATGGCTTGTATTATGTACAAGAGTGCAGCAGGCAGCTGAGCAAGTAAGTTGCTACACAGCCCAGGTGAGCTGCTAAGGAAGGAGTAATGTTTAATGTGGGGAAGGCTCAGAGAGCTGTTTCTCTCACTGTTTCCCTCCCCCTTTGCCAAAGTGGTGTTTAAAGGAGGTTGGGAAGCACTTCAGAGAGTGGTTTGGCAAATCACTTTCTGAAGCGCCCTTCCCTCCATTAAACGTTTATTGAGCTGTGAGGGAAGGGGGGCTGTGGAGAGGGAGTGGGGTGTTTCGTCAGGTGGGGGAGAAAGGGTGGTGGTTGAGGGGTTGGTGATCAGAGCGAGCAGTGGCAGCAGCCCCATATAATTCAGTAATAGCAGAAATAAATAGTGCAAGAGGTTACATGGTTATCCTCCTCCTCCCCACTCCTGGCTGGCCTTTTCATTAAGGAAGCATGTTAATTAGGAACTGACATGTTGGTGGGAACTTCATTGCTTTCCTTCTATGTCTGTGGGTTTTTCCTTTTTGTGAACTGCTTTGTTCTATCTATATTTTTTCCTCACCAGCTAATCCGTGTGACGCAACCAGAGCTGGTCCACACCCAGAAATTCCTGGATGCCCAGGCTTCTGAAGAGCCAAAGTCAGCAAACAGCAAACCCCCCACCGCCTTGCCACTGGGGCGAGCGCAGCTGGTCCCCGAGAGCTCACAAGCAGGTATGGGGAAATGTAGAAGGGGGCTGTGGAGTGCGGAGAACAAAGAACCATGCTCAGAGTGGGATATGTTTTAGATATTTTTAACTGTGTGTGTGTGTGTGTTTTATCATTCTGATGTTTGCCACCCTGGGCTCCTTTGGGAGGAAGGGTGGGGTAGAAATGTAATACAATAAACTTGGCTTATTAAGAATCCCTTTACTAAGTGAAAGCCACTGAGAGCCTGATTTTACTACTTAAACAAAATAAATAAATAATACTTTCGCCCAGTGATGGGCAAACCTGGCCGTCCAACTGTTTTGGGACTACAATTCCCATCATCCCTGACCACTGGTCCTGTTAGCTAGGGGTGATGGGAGTTGTAGTCCCAAAACATCTGGAGGACCAAGTTTGGCCGTGCCTGCTTTAGCCCGTCCCTTAGTGCAAAAGCAGGGTTGCAAATTGTAGGCATTTGTTATCAGATTTAAGTGTCTCTGTTTGCCTTTGTTGGATTTGGGGTAAGCGTGTGGTGTTCTGGAAAGGAGTGCTTGCTCAGTGCATCTGAAAATGTCTCGTTGGAGGTGTATGCATTTACTCAGTAAGCAAGTGTAAATGCCCTCAAATGGGAAAATAAAAGAGAGGTGTTCTTTCCAGAGAGCACTGAGGAGCCTGGAGGCCAGGATCAGCCTTCATCAACCCAGAGCCCTCCAAGCAAATCCAAACTGGGCAATAAGCTACCTGTGAGCAGCATCAATGGGGCACTGGCCAACCCTAGCCCTATCGTGCAGAGACTGCCAGCTTTCCTGGATAACCACAACTATGCCAAGTCACCCATGCAAGTAAGTATAGGGGAGCTATGCTGAACACAAGTATCTCATTCAAGTTTCTGATTTACGAATCTCCAGTCGACAGTGACTGTTGTCAAGCTTTCTTTCACATGCCAAATAGAAACAAATCTTTAACATGAGAATTTGCCTTTGTTTTTTCGTTTTTTAAAGCTTTCCTACATAGGTGGCTGCCGTTGCTTTGTAGGTTGTTCCACTGAAGTTCCATTGATGTTCTTAGCTTGTCCATTAGTGGGTATGAAGTAGGGACATTCCTATGTTGATCAGTGGCTACAAAGCACCGTGACTGTGTTCTGTCGGAATAGCCGTCTCTGTCTCTGAATATCAGTTGCTGGGAAGTGCAAGTGGGACACGATAGCTCATATCCTGCTTTCCATGAGCATCTAGTTGGTCACTGTGAGAACAGGATGGGCCATTGACCTGATCTAGGGTTCCCATATTTCAAACAGTGAAAACCCAGACAGAAAGGTTGTTAAGCTTTTTCTGTTGTTCAGCTTTTTTGGCAAGATCACATTTCTTTTTTGCCATTTTTGAGCTATTTTAATGAGAAATTTGGCACTAAAGACATAGGCTTAGAAAGCTGGTTTCTCAGGGGTCGGATGATGCCTGGGATATTTCTTTGCGAAGGACTGTTGTTTAAATGAGGGGCTTTTGAGGGCAGTAGATCTCTCAGATTGCATTCCTTAGGTGTGTTCTGATACGCAATGCAGGAGGAAGAGGACCTTGCAGCAGGAGTGGGCCGGAGCCGGGTCCCAGTACGGCAGCACCAGCAGTACTCGGACGAGGAGGATGACTACGATGAGGAGGAGGAGGAGGAGGAAGTTTGCAATGCCAATCCTGCCATGAGGTAATGGTGATTCATTCTCCCTTTGCTCCTCTATAGGCATAGAACAGAGGGTGGGAGCTTTTCAATGCAAGTCAGTGATTATTTTTCAAAACCAGCATTTTCAGTTGCTATATTTGACTTTGATTTGAAGCCTTACTCCCTTGTGAAAGGAGATTTTAAATTTCAGAGGTTTGTTTTAAATTTTGCATATTCTATTGTTGTATGTAAGCTGATTTGAGACCTACCTGGTGAAAAGTGGGATACAAACTGTATAAACTAGGGTTTCCCAAACTTGGGTCTCTAGCTGTTTTTGGACTACAACTCCCATCATCTCTAGCTAGTAGGACCAGTGAGCAAGGATGACAGGAATTGTAGTCCAAAAACAGCTGGAGACACAAGTTTGGGAAACACTGGTTTAAACAAACAAACAGACAAATCCTTTACAGTATTGGTGTTCTGCATTTTTTTATTGTATATTACTGAATGTGAGTATGGAATACTGTGATGTTTTGATTGTTTCCACCAGAAACTGTTATGGCTGAAATGTGCTGCTATTGCCCTTCGATCATTCTCAATTGATCTTTAATTGATCTTCCTCTCTTGTTCCCCAATCTTGAACAGATTCAAGCGGAAGGGCCCAGTGAAGCAGGAGCCCCTGGTGGGGAGTGCAGATGGCCAGCTCTCCATGCTGCAGCCCAACACTATTAATGTCCTAACTGAGAAGCTCAAGGAAACACAGAAGGATCTCTCCATCCCCCTGTCAATCAAGACCAGCAGTGGAGGCACTGCTGTTGCTGCTGTTGCCCATTCCCAACCATCTCCTACACCCAGCAATGAGAGTACGGACACTGCCTCAGAGATTGGGAGTGCCTTCAATTCCCCACTCCGCTCCCCCATCCGCTCAGCCAACCCCACTCGTCCCTCCAGCCCTGTCACCTCTCACATCTCCAAGGTGCTGTTTGGGGAGGAGGATAGCCTTCTACGTGTGGACTGTATACGCTACAATCGAGCTGTGAGGGATTTGGGGCCTATTATCAGCACAGGCTTACTGCATCTCACAGAGGATGGGGTTTTCTGCCCACTTACTATAACAGGTAAGGTTCAGGGGAAGAGCTGTAGCCCCTGTACTCCTGTAACTACTCCTGGAGCAGACGGTTCTGACTCTATGATGAGCAGTGAGAGAATGACCAGTGGTTTCCAGTTAGATACCGAAGCCATAAAAATAGAACAAAAAGCTGTTTAGTAGGGGTGTGCTGATCCAGATTCAGTTCAGAAACCAGTTCAGTCGAGAGTGATTTGGAGGCTATCCATTTCAGTTCTGGGTTCAAATCCTGGTTTGGAAGTTTTCCATCTTATAGAAACATAGGACAATGAATTTTCATGCTAGGCACATTTAAAGTTTAAACCCACCCACCCCCCGCCCCAAGAGGAACCATCTATGTATGTGTTAATTTTGGGCAGAATTGGATGAAATTTGCAGGCATGATAGACTCTTCTAAGGAGATGAATCCTGCCAAACTTCAGAAGGAGAAACTGCAAGGACAGGTTTTGTTTAGAAAAGTTAAAAGGCTCACTTAATTTTTCCTGTTTTTTAAAGGGATGATGTTTATGAAAACAGCATATAAAGGTACTCTTAGGTTCGAAACCTGCCAGGTTACAGAGAAAAAGGCCCAGGTGTGGTGGGGGGTTTTTTGTGTTTTTTTCCCTAGGTGTCTTTAAAAGGTTTTTTGTGTGCAGGGATGAACCTGCGGTTTGGTGGGCAATGATTATGAATATGGCATATATTGTGGAGGTTCCCCTAACTTCTGCAGTTTGTTGGTGAGAGCATTACAGCAAAGGTCTGCTCTTCCTTTTTCCAGAGTTCCTTTTTCCATCACTAAGAGTCTGGCTCATTGCTGATTCTGGAAGTAGAGCCAAAATACTATCAGATAATCTTCACAACTTCTCTCCTCCCAAAGCATGTGTGAACTGTGTCGAAGCAAGGCATATGCTTATGAGTAATCCCTATAGAAGGACCCAGTGTTGACTTGATGTGACTACAGCCTTGGACTACTAAAAGTAGGAGTCTGGCCTAGGACTATGGATGGGATAGTTATGGAAGGAGGAATACGAGTATGACCTGTGCTCAAAACATGTATTTAAACACTACAGAAGTACTTAAACAATTTGTGCATTTTCCTGAATGTTAATATCACTTCCTGGCATTTCTGGCTACTTTGTTTGATGCTGATGTTTTATTGTTATGTTGTGCTTATATGCAGCTATGTTTTATTTTGTAAACTACTTTGGTATTTCTTTGAAATGAAAAGTGGTATACAATGGTTTTAATAAGATGAATCCACCCTGTGTGTTAGAACTGTAGCGTTGGAAGGGACACCAAGGGTCACCTAGTCCAACTCTCCTGCAGCATTCCTCCTTTTTGCTCTCTTCTCCACTGATACCAGATGGTGGGAAAAACTCCTCATCTTCTAGCAAATCCAGTGAAGAGCTTCAGTCCACTGTCAAACTAGAAGAGAGAGACTCAAGTGAAGCAAATGACAGCAAGGAGAAGGCTGGACTTGGTCGGTCTGGTGATATCCCTTGTGGGGAAAAGTATTCTCCTAAAGTAAGCATTTCTACCCCTGCTTCCCTCCCTCCCCAAGACAGCTGATGCTCGTTGGTAGTATGAGTTTTAGATGCTGCGATTCCTCACAGTTATGCTTCGGACCAGGCACCCCCAACCTGCGGCTCTCCAGATGTTTTGGCCTACAATTCCCATGATCCCTAGCTAACAGGACCAGTGGTCAGGGATGATGGGAATTGTAGTCCAAAACATCTGGAGGGCCGAAGAATTGGGGATGCTTGCTTCAGACAGTCCAAGGTCTATGAGACTGTGTAACACTAAACCTTGCAGCTTGTTAATTTCCTACATTACTGCTGGTGGTTTTTTCCCCTTCTTCCTTGCTGCTGGTTAGGTAGAACAACTTCCCCCCGTTGCAGCCTCTCTTAATACGGTTTCTGGACTGAGTACCCCCCCTGGGGGGGTACTCTATGAGTTACAAAATGGCCTGGCCTAGCACTGAAGCTATGATATGTTCTTTGTGCTTCATGTGAGATTGTTCTAGATGGTGCGTTGTTTTTTCTGCTGACTTTGCAAGTCAATGAAACACTGTTGGGGATGGGGTGTGTTCATACTGTCCCTGTTTTGGCTCTGGCAGGAGCTGCTGGCACTGCTGAAATGCGTGGAAGCCGAAATAGCTAACTATGAAGCCTGTTTAAAGGAGGAGGTAGAGAAAAGGAAGAAGTTCAAGGTATTCTAGCAGGGTGTTTCATCTTGGGGGGTAATCATGAGATGACTTTCCTTCACCATGACCACAGTTTCTGATATGAAAAGAAGTCTTCAGACTAGCAAAATCAGAAGACATCATACCAGGAGTCCATTCATGATGCTAAGCTCCTGCTTTTTTGGCTGGGTTAGTAATATTTGCACAGTGCCTCTTGCCTGAAGCTGGAAATCTCATTGTCTATTACTTATTATACATCTACTAAAAACTGGAGAAAATGGGGCTTTGCCATCGTTCTTCATTTGTGGGCACTGGTGTGCCACTGGATATAATTTCCCAAGCTTATTTTGGATAAGATACAGTAGATTTAATTCACTTATATATTGCCAGTCAGCCACATGAAAGTTAACATTGGCAAACATTTTCTCTTGACTGCTTCAACTATAACTGTTGAACTGATAATTCTCTTCCACCTTACTGACTCTTCCCTTTAGATTGATGACCAGAGAAGAACTCACAATTATGATGAATTCATATGCACCTTTATCTCTATGCTGGCACAAGAAGGTAAGATGCCTGTTGAGCAGTCTTGGCATCAGGGACTGTTCTTTTGGTCTTCACTTGCATTTTGGAAACTGCAGCTTTGATTCTAAATCTCCTCCCTTTGAAGGCAGTATCCACAAAAGAAGACCTTTGAAGAGTTTCCATGTTTGGGCATGCTTTTTTAAATAAATCCTGATCATGAACCTGTGATGCATATAATGCTCCTGACTATCTAACCTGCCCTCTGGTACAGAATTGAAGACTTGTGTAGTTTACTTTGAAGGACAGTATGTCTTAAATTCACCTTAAAGATGAATATTGTAATCTTTAGAGGACTGGCTATGGAAGTTTTAGTTCACACAACCTTTATGCTACAATAAATCTTTGGTTTAAGGTCCCAAGACTTTTGTTTGGCAAGTAAAGCTATTTCCCTAGAATTTGTGTTTTGAAGTGGCAAAAAAGGAAAGAACATTCCTAACTGCATAACAATTGTTTCTCTTTAGCTAACCTTTCAAACTCTCTTCCTGCAGGAATGTTGGCTAGCCTTGTTGAACAGAACATCTCTGTGCGTAGGCGGCAAGGGGTCAGCATTGGGCGTCTCCACAAGCAGCGGAAGCCTGACCGGCGGAAACGTTCCCGGCCGTATAAAGCCAAGCGTCAGTAGCACCGGCCTTTGGACAGTACGTTGTGTTCACTGCTTGTCACTTTGGTCATCTGGTGCACATTTCAGGCTCTACCAGCTGGGCAGTGCCCAGGAGACTGGCTTTGCACTGAACATCTCTGTTCAAATAATCAGTGTTAGTGTAATGTTACATGCAAATCCACCTGCATTCAAATGGGCTGTAGATGTTCCTCTAATGGTGGTGACTATGTGGGCATTCCAGTGTAACTTTTCTCCAAACCCCAAGGACCAGGACCACTTGAGGGTCCTACTTAACACAGCACTTGAATTTGCTACTCAGTGTCCTAAATCCGTCTGCAGTATATCTTGCAGTAGCCAATGGCATCCTTCAGAAGCTCTGTAGGGAGATTATTGGAAAAGGAGAAACCAAATTCCTGCCACCTTCTAGAAGGGCATTGCAGCAAGAGTTGGTGTGGCGTTGGGTTCAGTTTTCCCAGCAAAAAAGGAATTGGCTATGTACTGTTTCTGGCCAGTGCCGATGGCTCTGTGTTCTCCTGGGAGGCTATTATCTATTTTCTGTATTAAAATGTATATATATATTTTCTGAGCCATATTATCATTGTAGTCGACTACAGGTGGCCATCTACCCTTTTCCCAGGAATCTATTATGTGCATTGGAAGGGATGCTGTCCACTTGAAGGTCAGGCTTCTTTGCTCCTCCTTTGCAGAAGGTCTTTCAGTTCAGTATCAGTCCTGTTAATGTTTCTCTGGGTGGTTTCTTCAGTTGTTGCAGGAACAGGGAGAGGAATTTCTGAAACGGGCGGTGGGTGCCCAAAGTACGGACACAGTGTGACTCACAATTTATAGGGGTGTATACCCTTGAAGTGTGTGTGCTGCTTTCTGTTATATTTTTCTGTTTGTTAGCCATGCACAGAAAAGGATCAGAATGATCAATCATACGAGATTATTTCCCCCTTCCTGATCTTGGGGGTTCATAAACTGTAGCCTCAGGTGCCCCTTGAAAGTCCCTTGGCTTTTGCTCAGATTAAGCTTCATAAAACCACCCTTTATGAAGTTAAAACAATGCTGAGACAAACAGTTGAAATGGGTGGATTAGTGTCATGATATGCTAGAAGTAACATAGGTATTTGTTCTGTTCTCTCTGCTCTCTGGAACTGTTAGACCACCCAAAAAAATCAGGTGGGTAGGAATCATGACAGTGGTCTCTCTGTGTGATTCCTCCATGCATGTGGCAGGTGAAATAAAGGAAGAAGCCCCAGGAAAGCAGCTCCTTCACTGCTGCCAGTGAATGTGAAGTGGCCCTTTTTTTGGGTTGTTAACACTTCTGAGGCACAGACAGGAAGCAGACTGTTGATGAAAGGGCTACCGTTGGATAATTGGTTTTCCTTGTATGCTTTTATAGTGAAAAGTGAGACAGGGCAAGAAGTAGTAGTTTTCTCAGCAGTGGTGGCAGTGATCAATGAGGGAGGAGTTATGCCTTTAGCGTGGGTGATGGCCAAGGCAGAGACAGCTGGATCATCAGTGCACAGGTGTACCTGGGATTGTGGACACTGCTCAGCAGCCCTACACCTGCATACTCAGTCACCCTGTTACTGCTACTTGCCAGCAAGGGTGTACAATCCCCCCCCCCCCCCCCCAGTTCTACCTCATTGCCAGTCTTCTGCTGCAGCAACAGGCTTAGCGGTAAAAGATTGGCAAGCTGGATAATCAGCATGGCAGCTCTACTGCCACCACAGCCGACTTGAGACCTTCTTGTCTACTTCTCCTTATGTACATTGCTTTACCCTTGTGTCCTGTGAAAATCGAGTACAAACCTCGGTTCCTGAATGGCTTCATTTTTGAATGATTTGGCTCCTGAACGCCAAAAACCCGGAAGTAAATGCTCTGGTTTTCGAAAATTTTTCGGAAGCCGAACGCGGCTTCTGCTTGAGTGCAGGAAGCTCCTGCAATCGATCGGAAGCCATGCCTTGGTTGTTGAACATTTCAGAAGCCGAACAGGCTTCCAGAATGGATTACTTTCGACAAACAAGGTTTGAGTGTACATGGTAAATGCAGCAGCGTTCGTATTGAGGAGAGAGACCAGGACCCACCTGCAAGTTTGCTGTAGGTTATGCTTGCTGGTAGTCATAGGCTATCATAGGATTTCTGGAAGAATTTCTCTTTTGCTGAAACTCATTCCATGAACATGTATAGTTGAGTCTTCTTTTGTACTACCAGAAATGATTAGTGGAAAGCAAAGGAAGACCACAGGCTGAGGAGTGAAAGGACACCCAGTGATTCCTGAGATGGTAGTGCAGCTGAGAGCAGAACTGCATTTGCTTTCTCTGAAAATATGTACAGATGCTGACTGTAGAATCATTATTTTTTATATGTTGACAGAATCAACTGTCTTTTGTTTTGTCAGTTTCAAGTGCTGTAAATACCAGTTCTGGGTCAGAAAATAAAATGTATACCCATCGGAAGATTTCTCTGATCAGACCTTAAAACTTAAATTTTGTCTCTCTACTTGCAAAAACAGAAATGCTTTTGTCACTATACATCTTAGCAACTGCACCCTTGTGTCCTCTTTGTCTACAGGATGAGGGAAATCCCAGTTAGGAGTGCCACAGTTGTCTGCGAAACCAAAGTTGATATTTTATTAATGTTATAGGATTAAATTAATGAAATGATAGCATTATCACAATCTTATGATCAGCTGTGTTTCAGCAGAGGAGGCTTCATCAAACAAGTCTAGTTGCATAGAGCACCTGCATACCTTCATTCTCCTCTAAGCTTCAGGAAGCTGCTCAAGTCTATTCCTTCAGTGTTTAGAAATCTAAGGCACAGATCAAGGCAACACCCCGTTTAATCCAGTGCCTCTGAGGCTTACTGCTTGGAATCTCTACAGCAATCACGTAGTTAGTAGAATGGCCCGTTGTGGACAGTGTCCCTAGCAAAGAAAATGAACAGTGTTAGACTGTAGTATACTGAAGAAGATATTATCGTTGTACCACTTACAGGCTGATTCTCCTATGGCTGAAATGACATTTGCTACAGTAGTTTTTTTTTGGTCTTTCAAACTGGCATGATTTCTGCAAAAGAAATCTCTGGAGATGGAAAAGTAGCTGGAAAAAATTATCATGGCTGGAGGGCAGAGCTCTTTCTTCCTTGTTTGTTCTCCTTCCCCTTCCCTATCAAAGGTTTATGCAAACACCATGTAACAAGGGGTTGTTTGTAATCCCCAGATTGTTTGAGAGATGGGGGAAGCTTTTTATCTTGCTAAAAGTAGTCAAAGATGCAAAGGGACATATCTAAAATTCTAACCTGATTTTCAGCATGAGAAAGCACCTGTCTCCCCTATCGATAGATTACTGTAGCCTTTCTTAATATGTTGTTGAACTACAACTCCCATCATCCCTGACCGCTACTAAGCTAGGGATGATGGGAGTTGTAGTCCTACACCATCTGCGGACCTAAAGTTGAGAAAGGCTAGATTCATGAGAAGAATTTCTAATACTGTTCCTTTCCAAGTTTTGGCATCCTTCACCCAACCTTCCCTGAAAGGCTTACCTGCACGAGTTAACGTCTTGTAGATGGGACACAGATAGATGCCTTTGGTTGGAGGCTTGCGGTTAGGCACAGGAACTAGCCACAGGACTGCCATTTCTGTGTACAGCTCCTTTGGCCGTGACTCTGCAAGCTGAAAGAACATGGGGTCCCAGCGAGCCCCTTCCAGAAACAAGCCATGGATGTAACATCCTTCAGTAGGACGCTCAGTTAGTGCCTGCACAGGCTGACTCATCACCTAAATTGAGAGGGTGGGAAAGCAAGTTTTCATCAATCAATCAATCAATCAATCAAATCAATCAATCAATCAATCAATCAGGTAAAAGAAATGTGCCAGTTTGAAACAACAGAAAAAGAAGCCTGCCTGTGGGATTATATCAAAGGAGTTTGTCTGTATCTGAGCAGAATGATTGTGACTAGTTGGGGATACCTGTAGCACCATTTACATAACAAACTACCGAATTTTAAAAAGTAGGGGTGCTCTGTGGTAATTGGGAACCACTACTGTAGTGGTTTAAATGTAATGGGGGACTAGGAACCACAGGTACCTTTCACTTGCAAAGCTGACACTTGGGTTTTCAGTAGGTAAAAGGGTAAAAAAAAATCACTTGCTGAGCTTTTGATACATGATCCACTGACCTTGAAGTCAAAAGAGATGGTGTCTATGGATATGATAGACTTTCTGGCAAAGTTCTGCAGTGTCCCTGTTAGAAAAGCCTGTGGGAAGAAGAAGCCGCTTATCCAGAACACAGGTGGGATCCCTTTTTCAATCCACCTCTGCAAGAAGTCAATGCGCAGCAGCAGGTCGTTCACCCAGGAGGCCAAGGGCTTCAAGGAGGGATAGGCCTGTGGGAAGAATGGCGTTGGAAGAAGGGGCTGTTAAGCTTCTGTAAGTCCCCGTCCTTTGAACTGCTATGAGGCAAACATTTAACTCTACTTGGTCAGCCAGTAATCTATGGTGCTAAATTTCTATAATGTAAGCAAGAAAAAGTGTTTTTTAAGGTTTGGCTTCATCTGTACATCTGTGAGGTTTCAGTCTGGCTTGGCGTTCCTTATGAAAAAACTGACCAGTCATAGCAGCTAAGTAGTGCAGAGGTGATTCTCCCATTTTGCAAAACAACCTGCTGCACTGCTGCAACTACCAATAACTATGCATAGCACTCAGAAGTACCTTACTATTCCACATCTCCGGGACAATATTGTTGTATAAACTGATGGACATCAGTTCCAGCTGGGATGACATCACCACCAGGCCTTTGAGAGCTTTCAGCAGATCTTTTAAACTCGCTGCAATGACTTCCAGCAGACGATTGTATCTGTGCAAAATCAAAGCAGGTATTCTTGTTTAAAAAAAAAGCAAACTAATTCAATGCTGTGATTTTAATAACTTCTGTGAGCATATATGACTGTACTATTGTGTAAACTTGGGGATATCATGTTTAATTTACATGCTGGTTTTCAACAAAATTCTCAACATTATATCATATGCAGCTCTGTAAAGGCTGTTTACATTCATTTGCAGTGTAACTAGGTATTAATATGTCTGCAATAAGAATTGTGGGCAGGGGAGGGGGGTATTGGTTTCTTTCCACATTTCAATGTCGGAAAAGTTATAAATACAGTGGTACCTCGCAAGACGAATGCCTCTCAAGACGAAAAACTCGCAAGACGAAAGAGTTTTTCATTTTCTGAGTTGCTTCGCAAGACAGATTTCCCTATGGGCTTGATTCGCAAGACGAAAACGTATTGTGCCTTTTTTTAAAAACCGCCAATGCATTCCTATGGGAAACCGTCAATACACAGTGGTGCTTTGCAAGACGAAAAAATTCACAAGACGAAAAAACTCGCAGAACGAATGAATTTCGTCTTGCGAGGCACCACTGTAGTTCAGTTTTCACAACCTTAAGCTGAAACACAAATTTATGTGCTGTGAGGGTAATGTAAATGGGCTTTGTCCTCAAATGCCCAAATAGGTGGAGAAAGGCAGCACCTGCCTCATTTACCTGCCTGCAGATCTATTGTACCCACTTGCTCTCCCTAGCAGTTGCTCCTCTACTAGTTTCAGTTTACTAAACTGTAAACTCTGAGAGGCACCTGCAGAGGAGTCCTGCAAAGAGCTGGGTTAAAGTAAGACTTGTACCTGATCACTTCCTGTGCCAAAACAGTGTTCATGGACTCCTCATACAGTACAGGATATCTCAACATTACTCTCTGCAAGTCAATGGGCTGAGGCACTTTCTCCAATATATCTTTTGAGGTCTCCTCCACAATCTAGAAAATGGATGGAAAAGACGTGGAAGGAACAGTTTGTGGGTGGAGAACTTCAGAGTAGCTTATTTAAACTGGGTGAGAGAAGACTTGTGTCTAAGATGAAAATGAAATTGTTTCTACTCTGCAATTTGTTTCTGCTCTCACATTACATATGCAATTTATACTGCAGTCAGGCTATAAGGTCACCTAACCTTTAAGGTAGGTGCCTTTGCTCCCTTGAGATGTTTACTGTAAGACAGGTAGAGATCTTCACATAGCAAAGTAGTTCTGTAATGAGGACAATGCTATTCATTTTTTTTTTTTTAATATTCTGACCCTTCGCAATTCAAATTCTATACACAAAAGTGCTGAATTCTGTGATCTGTAGAAATTGTGCACATTAAGTGCTGCTGAATATTCTTTATTTTGCATAACATTCTGCATGATTTTTAGTCATGGCCAAGAGCTGTCATTGCCTCCTAGAACTCTTATTCTGCTTCCTTTCTGAGATTTCAGGAGACATTGCCCAAACATTTTCCAGGTTATCTTCTCAGCCATAAGGACTTAGAAATGTTTTTGTTTTAAAATGAAAGGGAAGATTCCCAGGAAGCTGAACTGTGCCCATTGTGGCATTCTGAGCCATTTCTGTTCTGCCTCTTGGTATACGGGCAGCTCTTTCTATTAAAGAGTATTTCTGGGTGGGGGTATGCACTAAGTTCATATTCCATTAGGGTAGCAGGTTTACAGACCTCTTCCCTGCTCCGCCCTCCTGCTGTTGATGTCTTTGGCTGAAGTTGAATAATGGCCCCAAGGAGTGCAAAAGTCTCATTCTGAGCAAAGGTGATGTTAGCATTGTCATGCAATCCAAATATCTCGGGCATGTCATTGAGGGGAAGGCTCTTGATGTACTGGATGTATCCCTATGGGGGGAAATCAACACGCAGAACAATGAGGAGGAATTTTTTTAAGACAGACCAAAAGTAAACTACTGAAAGAAAGGGAGAAATGGTTCCAACAGGTATAAAAGAACACATTCTAATAAGATTGTTCACCTACCAAGTTGTGCTTATGAATTATTATGTGTTTGCCTGGTTAACCTGTCACTCAGGGTTTCAACCAAAATTTGTATTTTGGAAGAACTGTTACAACCCCTGCGACGGCATCGTGCATTTTGTTTCAGGAACAGACTCATCTGTGAGAGATCTTCCCAAATCTGATACAGACTCTTAGAAAAGTGGTTCACTTTTGAATCAACCAGGCACATACAGAACAACACGCTCAGACTAGTATAGGCTTAATTCTTTCTATAGTGCAGTGTGTTTGCCTACTAGTTTACGCAACTTACATTAAGGTCATAAGTGGTACTAATCTGTTTGTAGACACCAGATTCTGAGTAAGAAAACTCTGGATTGAGAACATCTGGGTTGTAGAAATCTTCCAAAATATTCATGATGCAGCGCCTGTCCCAGTCATCAGTCACCCGGCCTCCATAGTTAATCTCACCTGCTGTGTACTTCAAAACCTACAAAAGGACAAGGACATAGAAATGGCAAAGGAGGCTGTGGCTTGGGTACAAGAGGAGAACAATTTGGGGTACTTTGCCAGCCCTCTTTTTCCATGCCAGAAGCCACCTTGAAGAACTGAAACACTCTCCAGGGAAAGAGCACCCATGCAAGAGATCACCTGGCTGTGCATGAGTGCAAGTGCCTTCTGTCATGCACAGGGATCCAAGTCTCCACCATCTACTTACACAGGTCAAGAACTTTTTTCTCTGGCTGGTTCAGCTACAGCATTAAAACAAGCACAAGCTTGGATTGGCTTCCCTCAACTACTCCAAACACATGGTGTCTGATGTTTTAATTTGTTGGAAGCCGCCCAGAGTGGCTGGAGCAACCCAGTCAGATGGGTGACATACAAATAAGACATCATCATCGTTGTTGTTAATATTAGACAGGGAAATAAGGGTATACCATGCTGAATGCAAGAAATGGATTTACAGTTAACAAGCGTGGTAGCAATGGATAAGAAGGTGCGGAAGGTTTGACAGTGGCTGGGAAGGCACGGCTAGATGGGCACGGTTTAATATTATTATTATTGTTGTTGTTGACAAACACTGAGTAGTGATGAAGGCTGTGCAAAGGCAGATTATTTGGACTAGTCCAAATGAACCCAGTTTAAATATTTTGAGTAATTGAAACTGTACACAATATTCAGGCCCACTCCTTGGAGACAGATAATCCTGTCGCATCAGAGCATGTGGCAAGAGGGGCCTTAAGTATATTTTGCTGCAGCTGCTGTGTTGCAGCGCTATTCTACTGCTTCTCCAGAGAACTGAGGAGAAATGGTGAATATGTTCCGCCAAACGTGGAACTTCAGGCTGTTTAGCTGTATTTCCCATGAGGCTAGAAGCACTATCTGACCCACTCCCAAAGTATTAGGTCACCTACATAATCCGTCTTCCTTGGAGGATTTTATTCCTTCACAGACATTTTCTCACACCCCTGATTTCACCCTTGGCATGCACCACTCTCCTACCTTGTAAGGGATGTTTTCATATTCATCCAGAAACATCTTCAGCTGGCTGATGCAGATGCGCAGATCTCCGTCTGTGAACTCATAAGGAATGTTGAACCCCAGTGGCCCAAACTTCCTCCTTTCCAGTGCATTCCCATGGAAGAGGCAAAGCGAGAGGAGCAAGGATTTGAACTCCGTAAGCTGCAAGATAATGAGGACATGTATTGAGAAAAGGGTCCTAAGTGTCACAGGATAAGATGCTGCTACAACATTTCCATTAACAGTTGCTTCTAATGAGCAAGAAAGGCATGCCCCCCTCCCAAATCTGCCTGCACACCACTGTAATGTGGTACCCTTTGTGCAAAGAGGCACAGTAGCAGTGGAGAGGAACAGGGACTGATTCAGAAGCTTATGGTAACCAATCCCTTGGCGGGAGAAAGCTAGGAATGAGGAAGTGCTGTCTGAGAACTTGGAAAATGGGACCTCTTACCTTGGTACAGGAGTTCAGGAAGTCATTGTTCAGGCTTAAGTAAGATTTCAGCAGATTAGCCTTTACTCCCCGTGGTGGCTCAATGGTCATCTTAGATCCGTTCTGGAGGATGGACACTGGAAACTTGTTACTAGGCAAACTGGTGAGCCAAAGTCTGAAGTCCCGGTGCACCTGGGCAATTGAAATATGAGCCATGTATAATCTGAAAGAGTTCCGTTCTACTTTTTAGAAACACCTTTCTACGGAAGAGTCTTTTCTCACTCCCATTAGAGAAGGGTTCCTCCATCACAAAGAGACCAGCAAATATATTTCTCATAGGAGGGAACAGTCAAGATATCCTGCTTACTCCTGTGAGCTTTCAAAGACATCCTGCAATAAGAATGTGTAAGGAGAATATCGAGAGAAAGTGCCACTTGCTGCAAGTTCCTTTACAGAAGCAAAAAAATGCTCACTGGAGATTCTATTTCATCTTATTATCTTGCTCCCATATGGAGCCTCAAGATTCTGCAACTAATCCCTACCTCCTCCACCTTTTTGCCCAGCTTCTTGTTGGCAGCATAAGCATGCTCTGCAAAGAAAGTAGAAAACTCTAGAAAGATCGTGCCTAACTACTGCTGTCCCATCACTTTAACAATTTTTCTACAGATACCTATAAACATTTACATAAGGATCCAGGGAGAAACTTTATGGCTTCTGCTGAAAATGCACAGGGAAGCAAAAGCTGAAGTCCATCTGTGTGTCACCTTGTCAGGGTTGATGCCTTCAATGAGTCGTTCCAAAGAAGGCATCCAGCTGGGAGCCAGGTGGCAATTCTGGAAGAAGACCCACTTCCCACGCTCCATAGCACTGCGCATCATGGCTTCTGCCCGGGGACCCTAAGAAGCAACACAGAACGACACAGTTAGCCACAGGTCAGTCAGGGTGGCTGTACTATGTCAGCAGGGAATTAGGGAAGGCAGAAAAACTAAGAAAGCTGAAAAAACTAAGAAAGCCAGGTGGATGGACTAAAAGGGAGTTGGTAGGCACCACCAATCGGCTGATTGTCAGGGCTTGCATAACACTGTGCACTGAAACCCTGATGCCCATTGGGCCTTTTGTGTGCAGTGCTACACGAAAAAGGTCACCTGACAATGTGGCACCAGGTGATTGACAGGTGAGGTAAGGGCGTGAAGGTCGCTTAGAGCGTTGTAGGCTCTCAAAGTCCATGTCTGCCTGCAGGAGACACCCATACAAGATGCAAGAAGGAATACTACAGGACAGCAAACATGATTAAGAGTTTCACGACACTAACAAATTTATTATGTCACCAGCTTTTGTGGATCAGAGTCCACGTGTCATTACCCAGAATTCCTGAAAGCAGGAAAGTGTGTGAAACAGGTTTGCAATATTTTGTAGTGGGTGCTGGAAGAGCTGAATTCAGCCCCCCCCCCCCCGGGTGAAACCTTGCACTCAGACATGAAAAACTCAGTGGTGGACTTGAACACATCCACTGCTCTTATACTTCGTTATCCACTCAAAGATAGTAATGGCAGGAATCTACTTCACAAAGTCCTTCAGAAAAGAGCTACAGAGCAATTAATGAGGATCAGCCATGTTTTAAGGGATGTGCAGCACTATAGCACTGGAAACTTACTTGTCCCTGTCCAAGAGAAATTGCAGATAGTTTCTTAGAAAACTTCATTTCTTCAGCAAATTTATAGAGATCAGCAGCTGGGTCTGTGCCGGGAGAGAGGACGAAGATAAGAGGTGTAGTAGCGGCAGATTCCTTAAACACCACAGAGAGGTTTGCAGTCTGAAATGGGAATAAAGGCGGAATTTTTCTATTAAGCACTGGTAGTGGACAATGGAGAAGATATTTGCTCAGAGTCAGTGCACAGCGTTTCCCCGTCTTATGCTTTGCTATCTAGTGTTGGGAATAAGGCCATGGCTAGACTTGAGAAAGAAGGCGGCAGGATGAGACAGTATGAGGTGATGGTTTTGCCAAACATCTATCTGCTCACCCCTCCTACCACCCACGCTCAACTGCTGGTAGCTACCTGAGGCTCAATGAAGGTCTGCCCCAAGTTGGCAGCCACAAAGTCCTGCATTGCATTGGTGACTTTGTCCCCTCGCAGGCAACGGAGGACCAGCAACTTCTGGAAGGCATCTAACTTGGCGTCCCACAGGCCAGGCAGATGCTCCCTGCAAGAGAGGAAAGGGCTGTGTCAGGTTTTCACATTTCACACTGAAAATGTCACAGGCATAGGGCAAGACAACAGGCTTCTCAGAGTGGATTTCGTGTGGTAACTATAATGGGATCAATCTTTGTGACAGATCACTTGATGGCTGTGCTCTAGCTCCACTGCTGGAGGCAATATGCCTCCATATACCAGATTCTAGGAATCATAGGTGAGCAGAATGCTGTTACACTCCGGTCCTGCTCAGGAGTTTCCATAGCATCTGGTTGGCCACTGTGAGAACAGGATGCTGGACTAGAAGGGCAATTGGCCTGAGCCAGCAGGGCTCTTCTGATGGGCTGGCAAGGTCAGTAACAAATCTCTAGCCATTTTCTGAGCAGAATTACCACTGGCAAGCAGTGGGGGGTGAGGGATGGGGAAGGGAGGGCAGAGCCAAACAAAAAACAGTGCAGGACCTACAACCCTACTGGAAACTGAAGGGGAAATGTCACCTGTGAGGTTCTGCGCTGTCAAAAATTGCTCGGAAACCATTCAGATTTGCCACAAAATCATCTGCAAAGCTGGAAAAATTGTGTAGGTTGGTCAAGGCCAAGATATCATTCCATGCTCTTTCGTATAACCATGCAGGAGCTGGATTATCCCGCATGGTCTTAACTGCACCACCTGAAATTAGGTATCGCCATTCATCCTGAATGTAAAAAAAATCACAAATAATAGATAGGGAGAATTAGACTCTCTGCTTGTGAATTTTCCTTCCATGAACCATGGCCAGAAGTGCCAATGTAAGGAGGTGTTCACCTCTCTGGCCCACAGATGGCAGGCTTGTCAAAATGTTTACAGACTCTTGAGGAGGGACCAGTCAGCATGATAAATTGTCGGGGCAACCATCACTTCCATAAGGTATGTTTGTGAGGACAGTTCTGCACTGGTCACAGGTTTAAGAACAAAGGTATGTAATACTGCTCCCCCTTCCCAGAAACGTAACAAACTACTTTAGTTTGTTAAGGATGCTGGGATTTGTAGTTCTACAGTTCCCAGTATTCTTTTTTTTGGGGGTGGGGGGAGGTAATGCTTTAAATGTGTGTTGTATGTGTTTTAGTGTATGGTGTGGATTTGCCCCAGGAATATATGTCTGGAAGCACACTGTAGCAGT
This sequence comes from Podarcis tiliguerta, assembly GCF_965153285.1. NCBI lineage: Eukaryota > Metazoa > Chordata > Lepidosauria > Squamata > Lacertidae > Podarcis > Podarcis tiliguerta. The sequence continues at coordinate 50,639,884 of NC_139535.1, read as the reverse complement.
AGCTCTACAAGTTGCAACTGCTATGGGGAACACAAACATTACATGGATGTTTTCTGCAGCAAACAGATGCACTTCTGCTCAAGTAAAGGGAAGTGGGTGCTTGTCATTCTCCTTTCCGTCTGAAACAGCCTCCCATGTCCCTTCCCAAGGGTCACCCAGTCACCTCACCCCTATAACAGATTTTCAGGGAGTTCATGGAGCTGCAGAGGGAAAGGGAAGGTGGGAATGCCTCATTCCCTGAATTCTGTTCCATTCACAGAAAGAGTTAGGATCAAGTTAGCAGGTCGTTGTCATATATGCATCTCTCTCTCTCTCTCTCTCTCACACACACACACACACACACACCTGGCATAATCAGGTTTCCCAGATGCCTATATCTGAACATTGTGTGCCACCAGTGAAACACAGGGTAGTACCTTCAACCAATTTTAATAGGTGATGCTGCATTAAATCAATGGGCTATGCTTTAAGACATGGTTGCTGTACAGTGCGTAGTTACATGCTTTGAGAAACAGTCTCATAGCAGTTCATGATCGTACAGATACTTGCTTAAAAGGGTCTGAGGATGTAGTTTCACTGACCATGTCTATTTTGCCTTCATTCATCATGATCCGGATGCAGACCAGAAACGCAAACATGAGCTTATGCTTCTCAAAGAGGCTCCGACACACATTGCTGTAGAGGCTGAAGGTGAGGTACTTATTGATATTTGCTATTCGCTTCTTTAGGGTGTCTGAAAATAAGAAATCACAAAATAACAATGCAGACAGTGAGTAAGAGGGAATTACCCACAATATTGCCATACGCTTTAGAAATGTGTTCGTTATTCAAGAGGACTTAGGCTTGCACTAGTGAGCCAGAAAAACTTCTCATGCCTCCTGTCTGGTGCTGGCATATTGAACACTGCCTGAAGAAATAAAAACTGCTAGGATGGCTGAAGGCCATTTAAAAGCCAAGTGCTTTGCACTGATAAGGATACCAAGTTAAAAGCTAGTGCTTTAAAAGAATTCTCTCATACAGAGCTTGCCAGTAGAACAATTTAGATATGGTGAGGGAAGGGCAGACGGCATCAGGAACACCCACATCTCTGGATTACATACTAGTTCTACAGCATAAATGGCTGAATGCTGCCACCAGCATCACCTGAAATGATGACCATCTATAGATTCAGTAAAGTGGCTTTTTTTCCTGAACCCCATACAGAAATAATCTGGGATCAAGCTGAAGTTCATTGAGATTCTGCAACTCTGGCAATAAACTAGTAGGGGCTGATTATGATCCATAATGAGCAGGTGTACTCTTAAAAGGTTTGTGTGCCAATTTTATTCCAGCACTGAGCTCTACTGGATATTGAAGTGCAAGGATGAACAAATCTCCAGTCCTTCAAAAGTCTGAACATCTTCCAGAAGAACCGCAAGACCACCTATTAATTTTGGGATGGCTTGTAACAAACATAACGGGATATAGCATTTGGGATCACCAATGCATTACATTTTTACTTAGCTGAGGTTACTATCCTATGGCTAACAACTTTACTATGCAAACATAATACTTTAGAAACTCTGAACATTCAAACTATGAAATTGTCCCTTTAGCGTTGATCAGAGTATGGCCCCTATGTAGAGGGAAACTCTACAATTCTATAGTTCTAAGTGAGACACTGAGGGGTTTGGGATGGGATTCTCTTCACACACAGCACATTATCAGAGGTACCTGCTCTCTCAGCGTTAGCAATTCCTGTCAGAAATATGTTGAGGAACCATTCCAATGAATACTGGTACATGGGATCGACATTGGCCAAGTCTGAGACACAGAAGAAGAGGATCTGGGTGCGGACAGCCACAGGCACGTACTCCAGCCGGGTGATGTCAATATCCTTCTCTGTCTGTTCAGCTGCCTTCACTTTGGCCTGCAGGAGATTCAAGACCGTGACAAAATGCACCATTCCATATTAAGTCAAAGCAAACAGCTGACAGGCTGCAGTGGAAGTGCAGATCAGTCACCAACCTGAATCTCCCCTGCTTTTAGCTTGGATGCCTCCAACACTTTGATAAGCTCCAGATCATCAACAGGGTTCCCCTCAGAAGAGCTCAAGCGGTACAGGATCTGATCTTCTATCTCCTTCAGCTCCTGTCGCATCTTGGCATTACTGACGATCAACTGGTTCTTGGCCTCTTCCAAGTCAGGCCGCTCTTCAGCTACCACTTGGCCTAGCAGCTGATCCTCTAAGCCACTGTAAAAAGAAAGAAAGTAACCACACATATTACAATTTGAACAACAAAGGGTCATATGGAATCTTCATGTTCTATTAGAGCTTGGTTTCAGACTTTCCCCAGCCGCAAACTGCATGCCCAGCAGGGCTTAAATTCACAGTTCTATCTATCAAGATTGATGGGATGCAACCTCTAACTCAGAACTACAGGTGGGGAAAAGCAGCTGACATGATTAAAGTGGAGGACTTTTAAGCCCAAGGAGAGTATCAGAACACTTGCTGGCATCAGCAATGAAAAGTAGAGCTGGTGTTACCTGGGGGATAGGGTGAAGTTAATCAGTGTAAGCTTGGTGGACAGCTCTGGTGTGTAGTGGGGATTAGGTAGGTTGGTGGTGATGTACATCTTGAAGTCCTCATGGTATGGAATGATGGTGTCTCCCAGCTTCAACACTGTGCTACCTTGCTGCTTATAGGTCTGTATATCAGGGAAACAAGTAAAAAGAAGCAGCAGCAACAACAAACATCTATGCAAACAGAAGAGACACAATTCTGTAACAGATAATACCACAACGTTCATAGCCAACTCCGTCCAACAAATTCATGTTGTTGAGAGTGTACGGATAGTGTGGCTTGGGATAGGCAAAAGTAGATGGTAATGGTGAGTGCAGAATGGATTTTTGCAGAATTTCTGGGCTAGTATCAGTCCACAACCAGAAGACAGATTTGCCTGTCTCGGCATTGAAGCTGCTTCCTAGTCCCAGTTGGTCCAGCATATCAACACATATTAACAAGCATTTCTCTTTCCTTCATTTTATGGATGGTAACAGGGGAACAGCAGCTAATAGAGGCAACACCAGCTGTCAGGGGAAGAAGGAAGCCTTCTCCTACTGCCCAAAGCTTCTCAACTACAAATCTGCACTTTTGTAACCCCAATTCACACAGTAGATGCCAGTTCTTAAAGATGAAAGGCATTCCGACATTAGGGTAGCCCCTTCACTCAGTGCTGACAGCAGAAAAGTTGCCAGTGCCTGCTAATACTTTATCAAACAGGCACTGAAAAATCAGAGGCACCTGTTTTAGCAGGACAGGTTCAAGGGCTGGATCCAGTTCTTCACCAACGTTCTCCAGTAGGAACGGCTTTCCAAAACGAATGGCATTCTCCAAGCTGCGCAGGAAGTCCCGATCACTGAGCTTAGATGTATCTAACCCATTATCTCTCTCCTGAAAAACAGAGAAGGTGCAGAAAAACTCAGTACAGGTGATACGTGGGGGCCTGCTTGTGTGAATGTGGAACAACAAATGGAAAATTGAGTAAAAGAAACATGGGGTGGGGGTGGAGAAATCTTGAGTATAAGCATCCACTTTGTTAATAAATTGAACACAGCAAACACCCAGACCTGCGACTCAGCTCTCCAATGTGTGAAAGCAACCAAAAGGAACACTTGTGTGATAACCACTTTCACTGCTCATATTTCTTCATGATAACAGTTCAATTCCTCGTTCTGCTTTTGCTTTTTGATCACGGCTTTTCACATTGAAAATCAATACTCAGAACTGGCAGCTGAACCTTCAAACCCATGAAGTTTGGTTTTCTGCTTTAAAATTATACCATATTTCCTTCATTTCATGAAGGAAAGAGCAGATTTTTTTTTTAAAAAAATAGTAGTAATAAGATAATCAGAAGATTCAGATAACAAGGGTGTGTATTTTTTTTACATTTGCATTTATAGTTTGCAAACTGGGAATTTTAACAGTGAGGTGTAAACAACATGCCTTTATAGGAACAGAACTTCAATCTCAGAGATAGGATGGGGTATCAAATCCCCTGGTACCACTGAACTGGATTAATGACTTTGCAGAAGCAGAAGCCCTTACCAAGTTTTTTATCCATTTGTTGGCTTGTCCCTGGGGGTCTATGAAGAGAGTCCAGCGCTGAGAGAACTGAGTTATCATTCCATTCTCCACAGACAAGGTATCATTGGGTAGACCTGCAATCTGAATAAGAACACATCATTTTAACAGTAAACACAAATTCTGCGTACTCTGCCCCTACACAAAACTGCACTGGCAATAACATATGTTCTGCAGCAAGGAAAATAAATTTATGTAACCTGTGCAAAATATGTCAATCAAGCAAATTTTCCATAATTTAAACTTCTGCTAGCGGAGAAGAGGACAAGGTGAGGTGTGCAGTGCAACCCATTGTATAGTTATTCTGTGATTCACTTCTTCTTGAGTTTTGTCTACAATGGAATTAGGGCCCGGGAAACCAAAGCCATGTCCACATAGCTGTTCAGGGAAGTTTTTAATATTTAACGCTGTATTGTTTTTAACACTTGATTGGGAGCCGCCCAGAGTGGCTGGGGAAACTCAGCCAGATGGGCGGGGGTATAAATAATAAATTCTTCTTCTTCTTATAGCTAGGATTCAGCCCCACAAGTTAAAGTTATTCAAAGCATGGGAACACATTTCAAAACAATTCAGTCAGTGTATACTGTTAAAATTACCTGCCACGATCGGATTTTCACTGGGTCTCCAAGTGTGCCTATCAGGTTTGGTTCTTTTGTGTGTGGAACATTATACGTCTCAAGCTTACTTATCCATTCATCATAAAGTGAATTGCGGTATTGACCCTGCAAAGGAAAACTATGCATCACTGATATTAAACCAGTATTACAGTTTGCTAAATTAGGCCAACATGCTGAAAAAGAGAATTGAGGCCCACATTCTTAGCTGTTCCAATGGATTGTCTAGCATTTTGTTCACACAGTACCCAACAACATACCTATAGGAATCTCATGGGACATGAGCACAACAGCGCTCCCCCCACTTGTGCTCCCAGGCAACTGGTATTTAGCAGTTCATCACTGATTTGTGCATTGGGGTGATGCTGAAGAGCCAGCCTCCCAACCCTGCTGTTGCTGCTGTTTACAGTGTGGTGATGGGACAAGGCAATGGTGAGGTTGGGGCTACTCTGGTGCTCCTGCTGGGGAGCCTGTGAAGCCCTGCTGCTATCCTGCCCCTGCACTGTCCTGTTAAGTGGCAGCAATGCTGGTGTCAGGAGGGCGGTTCTGCAGCGCAGCCCACTGTGCAAACCACTTCTGTACACAGCCATCGTGACTAGTAGCCACTGACTGCTTTCTCCTTCATGGATTTATCAACCTCTCTTTCAAAACCACCCAAGTTGGTGGCCTTTACTGCATCACATGGTGGTGAAAGAGGACCTCCTTTGGTTTTTCCTAAACTGTCCAACATACAGCTTCATTGGATGACTGGGTTCAAGTATTAAGAGGGAAGGAGAAAGAATTCTCTCTATCCACTTTCATCTACACCCTGGATAATTTTCTATACTTCTATCATGTCCTGCTCCTTACTTGTATGTTTTTTCTAAACTAAACTGTTCCAGCCCTGTCCTAATTTTGGTTTCCCTTTTCTGCACCTTTTCCAGGTCTACAATAGCCTTCTTGAGATGAAGCAATGAGAACTGTACATAACAGTCCATGTGTGGCTGCACATCAATTTTTATAAGGGCATTATGATATTGGAAATTTTATTTTCACTCCCTGCCCTAAATGAGCCCAAATATGGAATTCCTCTTTTTATGTAGCTACTGCATACTGTGGTTGGCATTTTTGTTAATCTATCTACCTTGACAAAGAATTATTTCCTGGACAGTGACTGCCAATTCAGGCCCCACTAGCACATAGGTGAAGTTAGGTTTTTAAAAACCCAATATGCATCACTTTATACTTGTTAACTATCAATTGCACTGGCTGTTTCTCTTGTGGGACAGATTTAGTAAGTAGGAGAGGATGTATTAATTACAATTATCATTCCAGTCTCCCCATGTGTTTGGGATTTAAATGTTTAGAATAATCAGCTTAGCGTTTGCACTTAGAAAGCTAGCTGGTGAGAGTTTCAGATTACTATCCCTTGGCAGCCCCTTCATGGATCACTGCCTTGCCGTGGCGAAGGGGCTTGAATAACTCAGAGAAGCTATGAGCTATGCCGTGCAGGGCTACCCAAGATGGACAGGTCATAGTGGAGAGTTTTGACCAAATGTGATCCACCTGGAGCAGGAACCGGCAAGCCACTCCAGTATCCCTGCCAAGAAAACTCCATGGACAAAGACAAAAGGCATATAAAAGTTATGACGCTGGAAGATGAGCCCCTCAGGTCGGAAGGCGTCCAACATGCTACTGAGGAAGAGCGGAGGACAAGTACAAGTAGATTCAGAGCTGATGAAGCGGCTGGGCCAAAGCCGAAAGGACGCTCAGTTGCGGATATGCCTGGAAGCGAAAGGAAAGTCCAATGCTGTAAAGAAAAATATTGCATAGGAACCTGTAATGTAAGAACCATGAACCTTGGTAAGTTGGATGTGGTCAAAAATGAGATGGCAAGAATAAATATTGACATCCTGGGCATCAGTGAACTAAAATGGACCGGAATGGGCAAATTCAGTTCGGATGACCATCATATCTACTACTGTGGGCAAGAAACCCGTAAAAGAAATGGAGTGGCCCTCATCGTCAACAAAAGAGTGGCAAAAGCTGTACTGGGATGCAATCTCAAAAATGATAGAATGATCTCGATACGAATCCAAGGCAGACCTTTTAACATCACAGTAATCCAAGTTTATGCACCAACCACTGGTGCTGAAGAAACTGAAATTGATCGATTCTATGACGACTTACAACACCTTATAGAAATGACACCAAAGAAGGATGTTCTTTTCATTATAGGGGATTGGAATGCTAAAGTAGGGAGTCAAGAGATAAAAGGAACAACGGGCAAGTTTGGCCTTGGAGTTCAAAATGAAGCAGGGCAAAGGCTAATAGAGTTCTGCCAAGAGAACAAGCTGGTCATCACAAACACTCTTTTCCAACAACACAAGAGACGACTCTGCACATGGACATCGCCAGATGGGCAGCATCGAAATCAGATTGATTATATTCTCTGCAGCCAAAGATGGAGAAGCTCTATACAGTCAGCAAAAACAAGACCTGGAGCTGACTGTGGCTCAGATCATCAGCTTCTTATAGCGAAATTCAAGCTTAAACTAAAGAAAGTAGGAAAAACCACTGGGCCGGTAAGATACAATCTAAGTCAAATCCCTTATGAATACCCAGTGGAAGTGAGGAACAGGTTTAAGGATTTAGATTTGGTAGACAGAGTGCCTGAAGAACTATGGATGGAGGCTCGTAACATTATACAGGAGGCAGCAACTAAAACCATCCCAATGAAAAGGAAATGCAAGAAAGCAAAGTGGCTGTCCAACGAGGCCTTACAAATAGCGGGGGAGAGAAGGCAAACAAAATGCAAGGGAGATAGTGAAAGATACAGGAAATTGAATGCAAATTTCCAAAAAATAGCAAGGAGAGACAAGAAGGCCTTCTTAAACGAGCAATGCAAAGAAATAGAGGAAAACAATAGAATGGGGAAAACCAGAGATCTGTTCAATAAAATTGGAGATATGAAAGGAACATTTCGTACGAAGATTACGATAATAAAAGACAAAAGTGGAAAGGACCTAACAGAAGCAGAAGACATCAAGAAGAGGTGGCAAGAATACACAGAGGAACTATACCAGAAAGAAATGGATGTCTCTTACACCCCAGGTAGTGTGGTTGCTGACCTTGAGCCAGACATCCTGGAGAGTGAAGTCAAATGGGCCTTAGAAAGCACTGCTAATAAAAAGGCCCGTGGAAGTGATGATATTCCAGCTGAACTATTTAAAATCTTAAACGATGATGCTGTTAAGGTGCTACACTCAATATGCCAGCAAATTTGGAAAACTCAGCAGTGGCCAGAGAATTGGAGAAGATCAGTCTACATCCCAATCCCAAAGAAGGGCAGTGCCAAAGAATACTCCAACTACCGCACAATTGCACTCATTTCACACACTAGCAAAGTTATGCTTAAAATTCTACAAGGCAGGCTTAAGCAGTATGTGGACCGAGAACTCCCAGAAGTGCAAGCTGGATTTCGAAGGGGCAGAGGAACCAGAGACCAAATTGCAAACATGCGCTGGATTATGGAGAAAGCTAGAGAGTTCCAGAAAGACATCTACTTCTGCTTCATTGACTATGCAAAAGCCTTTGACTGTGTCGACCACAGCAAACTATGGCAAGTTCTTAAAGAAATGGGAGTGCCTGATCACCTCATCTGTCTCCTGAGAAATCTCTATGTGGGACAAGAAGCTACAGTTAGAACTGGATATGGAACAACTGACTGGTTCAAAATTGGGAAAGGAGTACGGCAAGGCTGTATATTGTCTCCCTGCTTATTTAACTTATATGTAGAATTCATCATGCGAAAGGCTGGGCTGGATGAATCCCTAGCCGGAATTAAGATTGCCGGAAGAAACATCAACAACCTCAGATATGCGGATGACACAACCTTGATGGCAGAAAGTGAGGAGGAATTAAAGAACCTTTTAATGAGGGTGAAAGAGGAGAGCGCAAAATATGGTTTGAAGCTCAACATCAAAAAAACGAAGATCATGGCCACTGGTCCCATCACCTCCTGGCAAATAGAAGGGGAAGAAATGGAGGCAGTGAGAGATTTTACTTTCTTGGGCTCCATGATCACTGCAGATGGTGACAGCAGTCACGAAATTAAAAGACGCCTGCTCCTTGGGAGAAAGGCGATGGCAAACCTAGACATCTTAAAAAGTAGAGACATCACATTGCCAACAAAGGTCCGTATAGTTAAAGCCATGGTTTTCCCGGTAGTGATGTATGGAAGTGAGAGCTGGACCATAAAGAAGGCTGATCGCCGAAGAATTGATGCTTTTGAATTATGGTGCTGGAGGAGACTCTTGAGAGTCCCATGGACTGCAAGAAGATCAAACGCATCCATTCTTAAGGAAATTAGCCCTGAGCACTCACTGGAAGGACAGATCGTGAAGCTGAGGCTCCAATACTTTGGCCACCTCATGAGAAGAGAAGACTCCCTGGAAAAGACCCTGATGTTGGGAAAGATTGAGGGCACAAGGAGAAGGGGACGACAGAGGACGAGATGGTTGGACAGTGTTCTCGAAGCCACAAACATGAGTCTGACCAAACTGTGGGAGGCAGTGGAAGACAGGCGTGCCTGGCGTGCTCTGGTCCATGGGGTCACGAAGAGTCGGACACGACTAAACGACTAAACAACAACAATCCCTTGGCAGAAAAAAACAGAAGCTAAGCAAAGTCTGCAAAACCTATTTAAATCCAGTTTTGAAGCAAGCTCGCTTCCCCCTTTTTAGTTACCACACTTGGAAAAATAATCAAAACAAAAACTGTAAAGTACCGTATTTTTCGCCCTATTGGACGCACCGGCCCATAGGACGCACCTAGTTTTCAGGGGGGGAAATCAGGGGAAAAAATATTATTTCCCCCCCCCCCGCAGCTCTGGGAGCAGCGGACAGGCTGCACACAGCCTGTGCGCTACTCCAACGCCTTCTCCCTGCTTTTGTGGGAGGTGGCGGAATTCCCCCACCTCCCGCAAAAGCCCACAGGAGCCATGCACGACTCCTATGGGCTTTTCGACCAGGAGGGAGAAGGGACTGAAATGGCCATTCAGTCCCTTCTCCCTCCTCGGGGAAAAGCCCCCAAGAGGGGCGCACTCTTCAAAGGGTGCGCGGCTCCTGCGGGCTTTTCTACGAGGTGGGGGAATTCCCCCACCTCCTAGAAAAGCCAGCAGAAGCCACGGAGCCCCTTTAAAGAGCGCACGGCTTTTGCCTGCTTTTGCAGGAGGTGGAGGAATTCCCCCATCTCCCGCAAAAGCCCACAGGAGGGAGAAGGGATGGACTCGGCCAGTCAGTCCCTTCTCCCTCCTCAGGGAAAAGCCCCCAAGAGGGGAGTGCTCTTCAAAGGGTTCGCGGCTCCTGCGGGCTTTTCTAGGAGGTGGGGGAATTCCCCCACCTCCTAGAAAAGCCAGCAGAAGCCGCGGAGCCCCTTTAAAGAGCGCGCGGCTTTTGCCTGCTTTTGCGGGAGGTGGAGGAATTCCCCCATCTCCGGCAAAAGCCCACAGGAGGGTTGGAGAGTAGCGGGATGGCGTCGCGCGCCTTCCTGCTGTCCCCCATCCTCTGGGGCTGGCAATGGGGGAAGCGCTGCTTTCCCCCCCGCCAGCCTCCAACCCGGGTTGGAGAGTAGTGGGATGGCGTCGCGCGCCTTCCTGCTGCCCCCCATCCTCTGGGGCTGGCGAAGGGGGAAGCGCTGCTTTCCCCCCGCCAGCCTCGAAGCCGGGTTGGGGAGTAGCAGGATGGTGTCGCGCGCCTTCCCACTGCCCCCCATCCTCTGGGGCTGGCCATGGGGGAAGCGCTGCTTTCCCCCCCGCCAGCCTCCAAGCCGAGTTGGAGAGTAGTGGGAAGGCGTCGCGCGCCTTCCTGCTGCCCCCCATCCTCTGGGGCTGGCCATGGGGGAAGCGCTGCTTTCCCCCCCGCCAGCCTCCAACCCGGGTTGGAGAGTAGTGGGAAGGCGTCGCGCGCCTTCCTGCTGCCCCCCATCCTCTGGGGCTGGCGATGGAGGAGGCGCTGCTTTCCCCCACCGCCAGCCTCAAAGAGCAGACTCTTCTGGCTTCAGCGGAAGCAACGCAAAGCCTCCGGAGCGCAGGCTTCGCATTGCTATCGCTGAAGCCAATGAGCCTGCATTCACCCCATAAGACGCACACACATTTCCCCTTCATTTTTGGAGGGGGAAAAGTGTGTCTTATAGGGCGAAAAATACGGTAAGTTAAAAATAGTGCTTACTTAAAGTCTTGCACTCATTTTCAACAAACACCAGCAAAAACAATGCAGGTAAAAATACTTCTAGGTTACAAAATTCATAGCTAAATTATAAGATTCAACTATGTCTGCACATGGGGAGAACACAGACAGACAACTATCTCCATCAAAAGCATGGTGCAAAAGGACAGAGAGAGAGAGAGCAACATATGTCTCATTTCTTCCTGCCACTGGAAACAGGGGAAATGACATCACACAGAGCTCTCTCTTCACCAGTTACATTCCTATGGTCTAAGACTGCCCATTTAGTAATTAATAGCTCTGTGGCCATTGGCCCCCAGATTTACTAATTAACAAGAATATGCACCGTTAGATTTTGACTGCAACTATCCCAGTTTCAACACTTGGATGTTTGACAATTCAGCACTATGCCACTATGGTTTAGCTACAATGTGGGATGCAGCAAGAATTTGACCCAGAAACATATTTTCTCTTGGGGAACTTATTCTGAACCAGAACTAAATCAAGACAATGCTCAGGTATTCTGGAAAATAAAATATTTTTCCTACTCACTGTAAAAGGGCCCATGTATGCTATAAAGCCAGCTGAAGCCAACACATCCCCTGCAATATTGTTAATCATATAATCCAGGTTCTGGACTGTTTCCTGCCAGCGTATCCTTTCATCAGCCAGGCCATTAATCAACTGGAGAAAAGAAAGACGGACATTAGTTTCTTTCTCAAAGAAGCTCCACCAAACCCCAGCAGAAAATGCCGCAGGAAAACAGTGACTGGGACTGCCCCCTAAGCCCAACTACTGATATATGGGAAATGAAAAAGCAGATTTGGCTCCCTGCTGTGATTAAGGCCACAAAATTACTATTGATGAGGATTTGGTAAACTTACTCGGGCAGACATAACTGTCAGAAGAAATTGGTGGTTTTACTAGTATCCCCCCCCCCCCCGAGTTTCTGGATTGCAACTTGGAGATTGTGTCTGTCTCTTTAACAGCTCTGCTGATGTGAAACAAAAGAAAGCTGTTTCTTCACCCCCAGTTCTTTCCTTCAGCCTCTGCTCCTGTCTTTCCATCTTGCCCCAACAAGTGGTAGGTGAGGCCTGGTGAAGGGAATGGGGGAGGAGAATCCACAGTTGTGGCCGTGGCCCTTACCTTGTCAGCCCGACCCAGTCTCTGCTCACACTGATCACACTTCATCTCGAGTTCCTCTTTTGTGGCCAGAGTACCTTGGTATTTGGCCTGCAGGTTGGCAATGCCATCTTCCACCTCTCGAAGACGCTCTTTGGCCTCATCCAGAATCTTCTGTGTGGCCTGGAGGTCTTCTTCAGCCTCCCTCAAGGCTTGCTGTGGAGAGAGAGAAAAATTTTTGTGATTGTCAAGTTCTGCCATAATTCCAAGGAAAATAATTGTGGTTAGCAGCAATGGGGCAGGCAGAGGCTCCATTCCGTTTTAGGTGTACATGCAATAACTTTGAAGAAGCACTGCTGTAGTTCTTACTCGTTTTGGCTCCACAGCTTTTGCCACGAAGTGATACTTATGCATGGCCCTGACCCACTGGCAGATAGATGTGCAGGCTTTGGACACTTTGGCTATGGCTGCTGGCTGAAATTCTTCACTGTCGATATACGGCTGGATCAACTTAATTACTGAATCTGCAATGTTATCCTGAAAGGGTTAAAGGAGAGATTATGAGGGCTGGGAGCATCAAGGTCTGAGACATCAGGGGAGTCAGCTGTGAGGCAGAACCAAACCCCATGGCAAAAATTCATCAGTGTGGCAGGAAAAGCATAAACACCCAATTGTGCACTCCCTTCTTTGTTTCTAGCTTCAAGCCAAGCTTATGCATTGCTTGTTCATTCCTTCAAGATGGCTTTTATTACTGCAAGGCAATATGTTTGGTTTGTGGACAATACAAGCTATCATTACCTCCCCGAAAAGTGGAAGGAAAGGAAACCATTTATTTTCATCTGCTGGTTCAGGCCAAGAATCAAAAGGTGAGTAGGCCAAGGAGTGTCCAGTGACTAATCAAAGTCAAAAGGACAGCTGAGTATTCCTCGCATCACATCCCTTAATTGGGAACATCAACACTGACATTTGCTTCATAGCCAGCTTGTGACTACAGATAGATGCATGGTCCATGTTTTACGCAACCTTAACCTGGGAATAAATTGAGCCATTTCCTCCCAAAATCGGGAAGTAGATGAACTTGACCCGCTTTCCCTATTTCACAGCCAGGAATTGCTTGCACACCTCCCAGATCCCTGGCTGTCAAATGATAGCTTTGTGTGGCTAAGAGAACTCTCCCCTAGCTAAGGGAAGCATCTGGGGCAAGCTGGCTTCACCTTGTAAAACCCTTTAGCCTGAAGGATTCTCTGCAGATATAAGGTGTTTATTCCCACCAGCAGTTTCACTGGGTGTGGCTTCTTTCAACCCCTCTGTTTAACTGAATTGTTGTTTAATTGCTACATTTAATGGAATAAGGTACTATAAAGGGGCTGCACCTCCTAAGAAATGTGGGGTGGTTGGTCTCCAACAGGGGTTATACCTGTGAAAATTAATCTTAGGGACAGGAGACTACTGGAGCAACAGGGTCCCCTGTGAGTAGTGGCATTTCCACCTTGCCCCTACATAAAATCATTTTTCAGGTGTATCTTCTCAAAGCAGCCCTGATGGGCATCAATGGAGACGACTGCTTTGAAAGATTTCACTGTCACCAAATGCTTCCTTACCAGGATGAGCCCTTGCTGAACTTCTCCTGGCTGTGTTTTTGGGATTTGTGGCATGGGTGGGAGGATATTAAACCAAGAGTTCTTGTCACCCTTGGATTTTAATCTACTCCAGAGAAGAATCTGAGGATTTGCAAGGATGGCTGCTTCTCTGAAACGCACACCGTGAGACCCTGGAGCTCATATCCAGGCTTGAGCCAAAAGAAAATAAAGTGGGGAAATGGTAGATGCCTCCTCCCTCCCTCCCTGCCAAATACATCAGATTAGGTGAGGTGGTGAGGGGAGGAAAAGGGGGCATCCTAGAAATCCCTACTCAGAGATGTAGCATATTGGATATATTATTTCTCTGAAATATATACCCATTAACTAATTAAATTGAGCTTTACTAGCACAAACCAAAAAGCTATGAGAGAAAAGCATTTGATTGACTAGATGGCAAGCTTAAGTCTCACAATTATGCCAGCTACACTAGTACTTTGGCTTGCCCTTTTCTTTTTTACTAGCCCTCGCTCCTGAGCTTTTAATAACAACTCCCTCTGTAGGAACAGGAGAAGCCAAGAGAGTTTTCTTCTGGTCAGCATGGAAGAGAGAGAATGACTGACTGACTACTATGGTACTTACCTTATCATATTTAAACAAGCTTTCAAGAAATTTCCCTGGGTCCTGAAGAAGGACTTTGCCAGGTTCCCAATAGTCATCTAATTTGGAACCTAGTTTCTCTCCTGCCACTTTCTTGGGCTTGATGCCCTTCATAATGCAGACAGCTTCAATCACCATCTTCACTCCAAGTGGAGGACGCTGCATCGCTCGCACCTAGTTGGAAACACGGGGGAAAGAAGTGGATCAGTAATTCAGTATAATGCCACATCTGCTGGAGGGCATCCCTAACTATCCTGGACTTCAGTACTGAGGCATGAAATAAATCAAGATTAGAATATGGTCTTTAAAAGAGCACCACCATTCATAAAGCTGAGCACCCTTTCTCTGATCATTGACATTGTTTATATAATGCTATCCATGCACACAGCACTTTACAAAGAAAGAAAGGACAGGTCCCTGCCCCCAAGGGGCTTACTGTCTACAAACTGACACAAGGAAGACAACAAAGGAAGGGGTAAAAGGGGCAAGAATATGATATTACTTCAGCGACATGTATTTAAGCTTAGTTATAATGGGGGGCATGAGGACTAGCAGGGTTCTGCTAAAGGCTTCATGGAAAGGTAGGAGGGGTTTGAAGATAGGATGGCATCATGGGGACATTCTGGGAGGTTGCAAAGAGCAAAAGACCTTTGGGCAGCAGAGGGTGGCAGAGAGGGACAAGTGAAGATTACAGGCAGGAATGCATCAGGATATATGAATGAAGAGGGATAAGGGACCATGCGGATAACTGAATAGGTAAGAAGTCTAGGAACTTAAGGAAGTGTATCATATGGCCAGCATTATAAGAGAGTTGAATGCTTTTTGACAACCAAGTGCTGGACTGAGGTGAGGGGAACAAAAATGAGGCAACGATGCTGAGAAAAGAATGCAGTGATTAAGATGCAAGACGACCAGGGCCTGAATCAGCCTTTGCCAAGATGTCAGAAAGAAAAGGACCAAGGGAAAGAGGGAGAGGGCGTTGTACCTTTTCAACAGGGTAGATGGTGGTGAATACTGATAGTGTGAGGGGGTTGGGATAAACAACGAGAAGTTTGGTCTTGGATGTAATGAGTTTGAGACAACAATGGAACTACCAAAAAGAAATAACCAGTGAAGACTTGTACATGTGATATCAGATGAAAGAGGGAAATTCTAGGCTAGCGAGGCAGAACTGGGCATTAGCAGTGTATAGGTGGTACTTAAAGCCACTCTATGCAGAGGAAGAACAGCAGAAAGGGAAGAATAGGAACCACAACACAGAAGGAAACACCAAAACAGCGGCACACGTCCTCCTGTCTTGTACTCTCTACAAAGACCTGAGGAACGGGATCATCACCGCACTTGTACTAACCATCCCAGGGTGCTCAACCACTGCCACAATGTCCTTTCTTCTAGCAGATCAAAATGAGCAGATAACACAGAAGGAAAGCAGGAGAAGAGATTTCTTGTATGAAAATCCTGAAAGAGCAATTAGGCATGTAGGAAAAGAATTCATGGAGGGCAGAATCATGGAAACTTAGGGCAAAAGGGGAGCCAAGCAAAAGAGAGTGATCAATTTGAAAGGGAGAATAGAGGTCAAGGGGAATGAGGACTAAATAGAGACCTTTGAATTTGGTAGGGAGAAGGTGGTCAGTGATTTTGGTAGGTACAGTTGAAGAGGTGAGAAAATTTGCAGGAGAGAAAACAGAGATACTGGGAATACACAGCACACCCCAGTAGTCTGCAAATTGCAGGTAGATTAAAAATTGGACAAGAGATCTTTTTTTTGAGACTAGTGGAAAGGATAGAATCCAAAGTAACACTGAGGGAACATTCTGTCAGCTTAAGGATTTCTGCTTGTGCAATTGAATTTTTTCTCCTCCCTGCCATGCACCCCTTAAATCTATTCTAGGGGTTTCCCAACCCCATAAAGCAGAATTGGAAGGGGCATGGAGTGTGTGCAAGGGGGGGGGGGGGAGAGAAGGGGACAAGTTCCACTGCACAAGCAGACAGGATAGGCTTGCTGAATACTACCCAGTGGCATGTTTAAATGCAGTAGTTTTGAAGGTGTGGTTCTTATTTCTTGGGAGGAGAGATGATAGCTGCACTGAATATGGCTGCTTCTTCAGGTTTGAACCACCACTTACTTAGGTTTGATTTACACATTATTTACACAGCGGGTGGCACTGTGGGATGTGGGTGGCGCTGTGGTCTAAACCACTGAGCCTAGAGCTTGCTGATCATAAGGTCGGCGGTTCGAATCCCCACGACGGGGTGAGCTCCCGTTGCTCGGTCCCTGCTCCTGCTAACCTAGCAGTTCAAAAGCATGTCAAAGTGAAAGTAGATAAAATAGGTACCGCTCCGTCGGGAAGGTAAACGGCGTTTCCGTGCGCTGCTCTGGTTCGCCAGAAGCAGCTTAGTCATGCTGGCCACATGACCCTGAAGCTGTCTGTGGAAAAACGCCAGCTCCCTCGGCCTGTAAAGCGAGATGAACGCTGCAACCCCAGTGTCATCTGCAACTGGACTTAACCGTCAGGGGTCCCTTTACCTTTACCTTTACCCATGCCTAGTGGCATGAGGAAAAAAGAAGACTGGGTTCATAAACCTTTCATAGTGTAGAAAAGAGAATTTCAGGACATGAAGAGCAGTAAGTGTCCAAATGCTAGGGTGGCCAGTTGAAAAAGACAAAGCTCCCAAACCTTTAATAGCTATGGAAAAGAGGGATGTTAACAGCTGCAGCATATAATATAAGCAACACCGGCTGAAAGTCCTCCTTCTACTTAACTATTAAAGGGGCCCAGTCTTCTTTTTCAGCAGGTAACCCTTTCAAATGCTCTCTTCTGCATATCCATTAAGGATGCAGGGCCCTGACCTTCTTCGTTGAACTCAAGTATGAGGAACCTTTGGCTGTTCAGATGATGCTGAACTACAGCTCCCATCAGCCCCAGCAAGCATGGCCAATGGTTTCTCACATCTGGTCTAGATCACTTAGTATTACCTAATTTATGGCACAATCTTAACCATGTCTACTCAGAAGTAAGCCCTGTTGAATTCCATGGGGCTTACTCCCAGGTAATTGAGGTTAGGACAGTGAGCCTTAGTCACTCAAACTATATGAGTGAACAATATTGTGCTTGGCATTATATGAAAACTGTCCCTGTTGTCATATCTTTGAAGATGGTTTCATGTTTGCAAGTTGTCACTCAATGTTAGAACCACACTGAATGAGAAAAGAACAAGGACCGGAGAACAAGGTACCACCCCAGAAAGAATAACCAGACCTATCCAGGATGTCTCTGCAGCTTTTGAGCTGGAACATAAATGGCTGTAACAGTCCTGAAAAAAGGTCTAAAATTTTTCATATTTTAAAAAAGGAACAATTGGACATTATATGCTTACAAGAAACACATGTGATTAGGCTCCATAGAAAGGTGTTAATAAATAAAAGGCTTGGTCAAGAATTTATATCATCGGATACAGTTAAAAAGAGAGGTGTAGTGATCTATGCAAAAGAGAGCCTTTCACCAAAATTTCTTTTTAAAGATGAAAGTGGAAGAATCCTCGCAATAGAAGTACAGTATCAAGGAGAAAAAATTTTGATATTAGGAATTTATGCTCCAAATGAAGGTAAATCGGATTTTTATAAGAAGTTGCACGAGACCATGCTGGATTATCTGGATTACAACAACGTCATCATGATGGGGGACATGAACGGGGTCGCATCAACAAATATGGATAAGTCACAGAACCAGAACATTACTAAAGAGGGAAGACTACCTAAGACCTTTTTTGAAATGACTGACAATATGGACTGGGTTGACATCTGGAGAGTTAGAAACCCCTTGGGAAGAGAAGGAACATTCTTTTCTGAAGCTCAACTGACTTGGACACGAATCGACCAAATATGGATAACTAGAAGTCTGGCACCTAAGGTGAGGAAGGTGAAAATCTGCCCTAAAACATGCTCCGACCATAACGCCTTGAGAATGGATATGACATTGATCCCAACCGGCTCCTTTAGATGGAAGATGAATGATGGCCTGTTTAGAGACCAAAGAATTGTAAAGAAGGCCCAAAAAACTTTAAAGGACTATTTTGAGATTAATTTGAACACTACGGTGGAAAAAAGAACTATCTGGGATGCAAGTAAAGCTGTGATGAGAGGGTTCTTGATTCAACAGAATTCTTTAAAGAAAAGACTGCAAAATGAAAAGAAAGATAAAATTCTGGAAAGTATCAAAGAGTTGGAGAAGAAGTTAAGATCTAACCCGAAGTCCCAACCGATTCTGAGAGAAATTAAACTTTATCAGGCACAATATTCCAAACTGATAAATCAGGAAATAGAATGGAAGATTAAAATAATGAAACAAAAAACTTTTGAATCGGCAAATAAATGTGGGAAACTGCTAGCCTGGCAGTTGAAAAGGAGACAAAGATTAAATACAGTAACAAACTTAGAGGTTGAAGGAAGGAACATTCAGAACCCGGGAGAGATTAGAAAGTGCTTCCAGAGGTATTTTAAAAAGTTATACACTCAAGGGCCACAAGATGAAATAGAGATTACACAATTTTTGGAGAGAAATGGATTAGCAAAGCTGTCAGAAGAAAATAGAATAATTTTGAATGGCAAAATAACACGACAAGAGATTGAACAGGCCATCCAGAGTCTGAAACAGGGCAAATCACCAGGGCCAGATGGACTGACCTCTAACTACTATAAGACATTGAAGGATTATTTGATACAACCTTTGTTGGAGGTCAGTAATGAAATAATGGAGGGGAAGAAGGCGCCTGAATCGTGGAAAGAAGCATTTATCACATTGATTCCAAAGTCAGAAACTGAAAAGACACAACTCAAGAACTACCGTCCCATCTCCCTTTTAAATGTGGATTACAAAATATTTGCAGATGTTTTGGCACGAAGATTTAAGAAAGTTTTAAGTGAGATAATCCATAAAGACCAGGCAGGCTTTCTCCCGGGCAGACATATGTTTACTAACACGAGGAACATTATAGACATATTGGAACTTTTACAAACAAACATAAACACTAAAGCAGTTTTAATTTTTATAGACGCGGAGAAAGCCTTCGACAACATATCTTGGAAATTTATGAAGGGGAATTTAAAAGAAATGGGAGTGGGACGGGGGTTTGAGAACGGGATTGAGGCAATATATTCAGAACAAAAGGCTAAACTGATAGTTAACAATGTGGTTACAGAAGAGTTTAAAATTGAAAAAGGTACACGACAAGGCTGCCCGATTTCCCCATTACTGTTTATTTCGGTTCTGGAAGTGCTCCTGAATATGATTAGGGGGGACCGGTTGGTGGAAGGGATTCAGGTCGGAGCGAAACAATATAAACTTAAAGCTTTTGCAGATGACCTAGTTCTGACATTACAGGAGCCGGAGTCTAGTTTGAAAAGAGTACTACAACTGATTCAAAACTTTGGTCGAGTGGCAGGATTTAAGTTAAACAAGCAAAAAACTAAAGTTTTGGGGAAAAACTTGACAGATATTGAGTTGGAACAGCTTCAGAAAGAGACAGAACTAAATGTGGTTAAAAAAGTTAAATACCTAGGGGTAAACATAACAGCAAAAAACCTGAGTTTATTTAAAGATAATTATGAAAAATGCTGGTCAGAGATTAAGAGAGACTTGGATAGTTGGTCAAGACTAAATCTTTCTTTGTTAGGCCGAATAGCTGCCATCAAGATGAATGTATTGCCAAAAATGTTATTTTTGTTTCAGACACTGCAGATTGTAGACAAGACAGAGTGCTTTCGGAAGTGGCAGAAAGATATTTCTAAATTTGTCTGGCAGGGCAAAAAGCCCAGAATCAAATTTAAAATATTAACAGATGCGAAAGAAAGAGGGGGCTTTGCCCTGCCAGATTTAAGGTTGTATTATGAAGCTGCAGCTTTCTGCTGGTTAAAAGATTGGTTACTTCTTGAAGATACGGATGTCTTGGATTTGGAAGGTTTTAATAATGCGTTTGGATGGCATGCATATCTATGGTATGATAAAGCTAAGATAAATAAGGCCTTCAAGAACCATATTGTCAGAAAATCAGTTTTTAATGTCTGGACAAAATATAAAGACTTACTGGAGAATAAAACTCCGAGGTGGCTGTCACCCCTGGAGGCTAAGGCTTGGAAAAGAACCAATATGGAGGCCAACTGGCCAAAATATTGGGAGATAATAGAAAAGGATGGTGACAACTGGAAATTGCAGAGTTTAGAAAAGATGAGAGACAAAGTGCGAGACTGGTTACAATATGCTCAGATTAAAGAAGTGTTTAAAAATGACAAAAAGCTAGGATTCCAAGTGGAAAAGTCAAAGTTAGAAACTGAACTGTTAGAACCTAAGACTAAGGTACTTTCAAGAATGTATAACTTGCTGCTGAAATGGAACACACATGACGAAATGGTAAAATCAACAATGATAAAATGGGCGCAGGATATTGGGTATAATATTATGTTTGAAGATTGGGAAAGGTTGTGGACCTCTGGGCTGAACTTCACTGCATGTAATGCGTTGAAGGAAAATGTGATGAAAATGATGTATAGATGGTACATGACCCCTGTTAAACTGGCTAAAATATACCATTCGTCTGATAGCAAATGTTGGAAATGTAAGGAAAATGAAGGAACATTTTTTCACCTCTGGTGGACCTGCCCTAGAGTGAAGGCCTTTTGGGAGAAGATATATAATGAATTAAAAAAGGTGTTTAAATACACCTTTACTAAGAAACCAGAGGCCTTTCTCCTGGGTATTGTCGGCCAGAGTGTGTTAAAAAAGGACAGAACATTCTTTATGTACGCAACAACAGCAGCAAGAATATTAATTGCCAAGAATTGGAAAACTCAGGAGCTACCCACTGTGGAAGAATGGCAGATGCAACTGATGGACTATATGCAATTAGCCGAGATGACCGGCAGAATTCGAGACCAGGGAGAAGAAAGGATGGAAGAAGATTGGAGGGAATTTAAGATTTATTTACAAAAATATTGTAATTTGGCTGAGTGTTGAATTGGATGCCAGTGCAGATAATTGTCTACCATTAAATTAGATTTAAGGTTGAATTATATGTCAAACCAAACTAAGATTATTAATTAAGATGAGTTAAATGATAATTTGTTTGAAATTAATTTAATAATGATGTAAGTGTATGCGGGAGGTGTGGGGGAGTCCCATGTAACAATTGAGAGATGTTAAATGGACAATGACAAGTTGTGCTTATCTAATATATGCTTTATTTGAAAACTTCAATAAATATATTATAAAAAAAAAAAAAGAAACACTGAATGAGAAAAGAACATTTGAGCTTGAACTTTCCCCGGTTTAGATTATTGTCATACGACCTCTGTGTCAATGTATGTATGTGCACTTGGAAGCTCCACTAAATTTCCTTTCGGGTAAGTGTGCATTCAATTATGGATAAAACCACCTGATGCAAATAATGGCTGAAGTGTCCCAGTGTTTGCCATCAGATGGCTAGGTAGGTATGCATGCAAGAGAAGAATCTCAAGAATGTCTTTTTGGAATGCAATGGGATGAGCTCCCCTATCATGTATCAGTAGGGCTACAGGCTGGGAAAGAACTGAGCATACTAGAGCTGATGGGCTTTCATTGCATTGCCACCCGTGAGCAGAAATTGTACAGACAGGATGGCAGTGATGATCAATACAAAAGGCAGCTGCCGGATATAGGAGTACAATACTGGATAGAAACTAATCGTACCAATTTGTCAATTGGCTTCCGATATAGCTTTAACACAGCAGTTTGCAATCAGGACAATTAGCAGCCGCTAATACTTGATCTTTGTGTTGTGAAAAGTTCCCCCTGCTGGTTTCTTCAGAAATAGGTATAAGAGAACTCCAGGCTACAGTTTGCTCCCAGGGTTCCAGAGGTAAGCTACAAAGAGTGGCTAAAAAAAGACTACATGCATTGTTGTTTTGCTACTGCACCAGTGGGGTTTTGATCACAGAATTGCTGAGTTGGAAAGGACCCCGAGGGTCATTTAGTCCAACATCCTGCAATGATGTTGATGCAAATAAAAATGCAAAGTGAATCACTTGGCTCACAGGATTGCTCCAGGGTGGTTGTGGTCTGTGTGTGAAGAAGCTGGGGGATAGTATCCAAAGGGCAGAACAAGTATTTATGTAGGGCCCTGAAACTTTTCCCTGACCATGAGCAATCCTGCTTGATCCTCCTTTATATTGTAAGATTTAACCAATTATTATCTGCATGCTTTCAAGATAAAAGCTATTTTAACACCCAAATGCATGGAGAAAGTTAACACTAAAATTCTCAAGGTGTGGAATTCAGATAACCGAGACTAGGGGTGTGCATCAGCTCTGTGTACTTCCCAAATTAATGAGGCAAATAGGGGTGATTTGGGTAAGGTTTCCACATGCTTGAATCAGACTGACTGGAGACTCCTTAAAGTCCCAAGTTCCTCTGTAGAATTGAGTGCCCCCCCCATGCTGCTTTTCAAAATGAGTGCTGCATTCTTTCCCAGGGGAAAGATTCTGTATCCCCAAACGATCTCTGTGAGTTGGGAGGAGAAGACTGTCTACTTACTTGCATGTGTTCTTTGCTGGGTAACAGGCTCTTTGTACAACCCCCCGCCCCCACCCCCGGAATGTATCTGCATACAATTTGGCAGACTTAATCAACCCTAGTAGAGCTCCTATATCTGCAAATTTCATCAAATTCTGTGAAATGAGAAAAAATTATAGCCATGTTTAGATTTTCCATTACAGAATGTAGGAAAAGCAGAGCTTTGTTTTTAGTAGAATGAATTTGATCCCCCCCAAAATGAGTCAAACTGGAAAGATGGGAGTGACTCCAAAAAAGACTGGGCTTCTTTCCAAAGCGGAAGATACAAGTCAAAATCTTATGGTTGGTGCACACCTCTATTAAACGTCTTACTTAGGCAATGATAGTATAGGTGGGCACAAGGGAGACCTCCCTGCATTTTAATAAGCAAATTGCATCTGCTCCCTCCAGGGTTCGAAGAACCAGAACATGCTCTCACGGAGACGCTCCAGAGTTTTCCTCCTGGATACAGTTGACAGAGGAAGTGAGTTTGTGGAGACCCTGAAATTTGTTTATCCCAAGGCAGATGGTCTTCAGGAGAAAGACTTTGACTGGCTCTTTGATTGTCCTGAGACAGAACAATTTCTTGAGTCTTTCTGCAACATAGTGGGGGAGGAGAATGTATCCAGTTCTGCAGAACTGGAGGCCTATGAGAAACTGGTCACTTCCGGGAAGCCTGTTCTGGAAGGTGAAGCACTGGAACAGGTGTTGAAGACCTGCCGCCAAGCCTCTCAGCTCAGGTGTGCTATGCAGGAGAATGACACCCTGCCTCTCGAGACACTTGAACAAGAGGTGCAGACGCTGACGAGCCAATGCGCCTGTCGGGTAAAGCGGCGCACCAAGCTCCAAATTCGTCTAGCCAGCTTGAAGCGGGAGCTGTGTCATTCGGCTGAGAAGAAAGAGAAAGCAAGCCGGGAGCTGAAGAAGGCACACCTGTGGCTAGAGCCAGAGAACTTTCAGAGCAATGATGCTCTCAGCCAAGCCTGTAAGAAAGTAAAGGAGCTGATGCAATGGCACAGGAAGCCTGCAAGCAAGCGGCAGGAGGCCTCAATGGCAGCAGCGGACCTGGAACGTTGCCTCGAATTGGAAGAAAAAGTCACAAAGGCTTTATTGGGATTCTCACCAAAGGTCTTGCCAGATGTTGTCAGCGATGTGGAAGCTGATCAAACAGTTCTGGTGAAAAGGGGGCAGGGAGACTCTTGGGAAAAACTGAATACAGGGTCTATGGAAAGACGAGCTCAGAAAGTGCTGCTAGATACTAAGAGTACAATCTGCAATGATGATTCTGAAGGTCACAAAATGACATATGGCATGCTGAAAAGCCAAGTTCTCCCCAAGGGGCAGCTGGCCAATAAGAACGAACCAGAGTTTACTTGTAAAGCCCTGCCGCAAGATACGGACCGAATGGAAAGTGAGAACTTCAGAACTGTTCAGGATGGTCGTCAAGGAGGGTTGAAGATGCGGCGGGAAGCTGCTGAAATGGAGCATGCCAAAGATGACAAGCTGAGCAGCTATCAGGAAGAACTGGAGCGCATGGCATTGGCTTACATGTGCAGTCAGGGAAAGGTACTTGTGACCTCTGCAAACATTAAAGGAATTTCATATACCTTGAAATGGGCAGGAAAGGCCCTCAAGGCTGCTAAGGAGAACAAGGTAGGTCACTAGCTTTCTGGCTTAAACAAACAGGGTTTAGTAAATGACAGTAAGCACCTGTAATACAATAGTCTCTGCAACACAGAAATGCATTGAGAGAGAGAGATACAAATAATAAAAGAGTGAGACTCTAATTCACCTTTTGCACTTGGTGAATGGGTTTGAACCACTAGACATTTTTCACCTGTAGTGAATGCACTCTTTTTGTCACGCAAGCCCCTGCTTGGCTCTGCATTCATCAGAGCTGGTGTTTGATTCTGTCCACCTCTGACTGTATCCATCCACCAAGAGCCAACCCGTGTACATTAAAATTTTGTGGAAATAGAGGGCATTCCTGAAGGCTGAAACTGGCAGGTTTGGGATAAGGGACATGCTTCTGGCGAAGAGGAAACAAATGAGTGGTGGTGGTGGTGAAAGCAGTTTCTCTAGAGCAACAAAGAAATCCCTTGCTGGGGATGAATGAAAATAAAAGAAATATTAGGAAGTGGGGCAGGGAAGGAGAGAAAAATAAAAGCAACATGCAGTTTTTCACTTAAAGTCTGTATCCAACATGTTCTCAACCATGAAGTAAAAAACTAATAGATTGGGGTGACAGCAAAAATCCCCTTGCAATGTTCATATTTAAGTGACATCTTATTTATATGTAAGCTGTATATTATGAATTAACTATGCTGCAAACACAGACAAAAAGAATACTTTTGCCCCATGTTTTGAGTAAATGTTTATCTCCCACTTTATGAACTCTTGACTGCTATGCTTTATAAAGAAAGCTGATATAATCATTGGATATCTAGGCTCAGAAAATCAGAACTTAACAGGTTCTCTGGACCAATCTAGTCCTAAGCTATTTGTATTGTGTTCTGCATTATTCTCAGTTTTCTGAGTTACTTTTAACAAGATATATGGGTTTAGATATAGGGAGAGTACCATGATGTCATTCCCAATAGTATTTTAGTTAGAGTCCCATGGGTTAGGAGAATACTTGCCCACAAAACTGGTGGTTTTTCTTGCAAAGTTCGTAGAGGCCTTCAAGAACTGCAGGGGGATGTGAAATTTAATGTCCTTCTCTTCTACAGGTGGAGGAAGAGAAAGGAGAACTGTATCTTCGTAGAGCCACTTTCCAGGAGCAGTTGTGTATGCTCCAAAGGGAGGTTAGACAGGCAAAAACCAAAAAACTTGTCCCTTTGCTCCAGACCAGTGCCAGCCTCCTTCGCTTGCCTGTAGTATGTGGGGAACTCACTTTGGAAACCAGGAGACTTGGTCATCTTGTATCAATGCAAGAACAAGCTGCTGGCCAAATGATGGTCCAGTGGAGCCATCTGGAGCTGCTGTGGCTCTTGCTGATGTATGAGCAGAAGAATCTGCAACAGATGAAGACCCAACTGGAGGGGATGGTGACTACCTCGAATGAATCACATGCTAAATTACAGGAATGGCAAGCCTGCTTTGACGATTCAAGGTTCTCCATTAAGCAATGCCCGCGGACTCTGATAGACCCCAGTGATCTCACCATGTTAAGGTAAAGATCAGAAGAGCTATTGCAGGGGAAAGGTATCAAATGGCTGCAAGTGTTAGAAACAAGGAAATACTTCCTTAGGGTGGAAATGGGGCTCATTGGAAAAGAAAAATAAGCTGGTATGTGACTAAAATGAAGCATA